>NC_135309.1:148378879-149003879 GCF_048772815.1 Callospermophilus lateralis
GGCTTTCAACTAAGGCAGAATCATCATAGCAACAATTTTGCTATGCTATCTTAACTAGAATAAAAAACTGGCTTTTTATTGAAGATCCCAAATCAGGTTGTCTTTTTAGGTAGAGACGCCCAAATCCTGGTTTTATTCTTTCCTCTCTAGTTCCTGCTTCTCTTCAGAGGCTTAGCCTTCTCTGCCAGACACCAATATTTGCAGTACCTCAAGTCTTGCCCATATTCTTTTTCTCTTACCTAGTGGATGATCTAAAATGCTTGTGGCTTTGGTAACTTCCTGTATACAGATGAAGTTCTCTGTCATGATCTGAACCAATGTAATTCTGCATATCTGAGTATATTCCTGACACTTCAAACATGCCTTATACCCTAAGTTTAAAAACTGAGCTCATGGTATTGCTTCCTTCTCATACTTGGTTCTATCCTAGCATGTTCCATCTCTGTGAATGACGTGGTCTATAATCTGATTTTCTGCAAGTCAATTGTGGGAATCATCTTTGCACTTTTCTTTCTTTGACCACTCACATTTACTCCACCTACAATTACTATTTATTTTTTGCCTAAATATGTTTTACACCTACTTGCTTTTTTCCATCTGTACCATTACTCTTCATCCAGTCCACTACCCTGCTCACTTGAACCACAGCTATGGCTTCCTCCCAGGTCTAGAAGTATCTTAATGTTCTTCACACCTTGGCAAACTGGTCATCTCAAAACCAGATTTGATCATGTCACCCCTGCCTCCCCGCTTCAAACTCAATGAGGGATTTTTCTGATGATATAGACAGCATCACTTATTGTGACCTGGAAGGCCTTACACAGAGCAGCTACTACCTTTTCTTTCCCTCTGCTCTCAATGTGAGGTCATGAGCCTTCTCTCTCCTGCAGGTGTCTCACAATCTCTTCTGATGTAGTAGAATTTTTGTTTTCTTAGGATTGGATACTCTACTTTCTCCTTTAACTTTTTTTTTTTTTTTTTTTTTTTTTGGTACTGGGGATTGACCTCTGGTGTGCTTTACTGCTGAGTTATATTTCCAGATCTACTTTTTAAGGGTTTTGCTAAGTTGTTGAGGGTCTCACCAAGTTATTGAGGTTGGCCTCAAAGCTTTCTGCATCAGCCACTCAAGTCACTGGGATTGTAGGCGTATGCCACTACTCCCAGCCTCATTTTACCTTCTGATCTCTTGCACATCTTGTAGATCAGCTTATTCACTAGGCCACCTTGCAGTATAGAGTGACCAAAACTGAGTAAGCTTCCCTAATAAGCTCAAATGCTAATGTATGTTAAGTGGACCGGTGGTGAGAGTGCGTTTGTTTATATAGGAAACCTATAAACAAGTGAAATAATTTTAAGTATTGATAATTCCTATTCAGAAGATAAAATACAAATAATGGTGTACAGAAGGCCCAAGATGCTGCTTCATCAGGATAGTTGGGGGAAACTTCTCTGAAGGAGTGGAGTCCTGAAGGATGAGCAGGAGGGAGCCATCCAGGGTAAAAGCATTTTTGCAAAAAATAGCAGGATTTGAAAAGGTTGTGGAATGGAAAAAGCTTGGGGGTGTTTTGAGGAGCATTGAGGATGTCCTTATGTCTTTACTCTAAGGGGAAAAAAACAAGGAGACCTGAGTGGCAGGCAGTTATGGAACAACAGTTATGGAACTGCATGAGACCTTTGGATTGGAAGGTTTTCATCATGAGAAAGACATGATGGCATTTATGTGTAGAAAAAAAATCCCTCCCACTGGACCATAAGGGTAGGGTGGTGGAAGGAGATGGTTAGGGGCTGTTGCAGTAATGGAGTTGGTGGAAAGAGAGCATTTTTTGAGTACAGTTTAGAATGGAATTGATAGGACTTCTGGAGGGAAATCATGTGGATTAGAAGGGAAAGAGAATTTAGGATGGACTCCTAGGATTTGGGCTTCAACAACCCAGCAAACAAGTTTTGGAAAATACTAGCCCACCACAGTTTTGTTGTTGTGGTTGTGATATCTTGCCACAGAGTCCTTGAGTTTAAACAGAGCACCTCCAGCTTCTTTCCAGGTGGTGGGAGCCAGATCCTCACCTGGTAAGGCACGGTTCCTGTTCTTTGGACAAACATTGTGGCATCAGGAGTATTGCTGTAGTTTACCATGGGCAGGATGAGAGGGTGGCTCTGCTCTGTGACACAAGGAGGAGGGTGGCAGATCCAGTGCTTCCTGGTTACCCACAGTGGCCGTAGCTGTGGAGAGCCTGATGAAGACATTCTTCTTCCAGGCCTCTGCTGCCATGTCCTTGTGGGGAAAGCAGATGGCAGGCTTGCGTCCTATTCCCCTCCCTCCTGGGGTCTTAGGTATTTCTTATCTGGGATTGGACCTAGTTGGTATAGTTGCCCAGTCTGTCTGTCCTCTGGGCAGCCATAGCCCCTGTTGCCTGACCCAGATCTCCTGGCCTCAACCAGTCCAGGGAGAAAGACAGTGTCCTATACAAACCTAGAATGTAAGATAATGTCCACACAACTGGAAGGACTCTAACTCCTTAGTACTCCTTGGTCCTGTTCTCCACCTGCTTGGGATTCCATGGGGATGGCATATTGGGGAAATATCACCTCAACATTAGAGTTGGGGGGAAATTGTTGTAGTACTATAGTGCCTGAACCACAGACCACTCCAGGACATGTGCACTAATGGGATAAAGGAGAAATAATGACCAGGAACACTGAGATTAGGATTTTGTAGATGTAGCCTAATAGGCAGCTGCCTGGTTCACCTCCACCCCTCCCATGCTCAGTGTTTCCCAGAATGCACTGCAGAGCCATATTCCCCCTTTTACTTTTACTAGAGTGCTTTGTGCCCATATTGCCCTAGTCAGATGAAGATGCCACCCAGTAGTAACTGTCTTGATGGTTATTTTTCTTCAGTGTTGTGTGAGTTATCTTAATGGCTCAGTCGGCCTATGGATAACAAATGGAAAGTCCATTTGTTGTGTTGCTTAGCTGATGAGTTTGTTTCTTGGTCAGAGTAAAGTCTCAGGGTATCCTAAAAGATGCCATCAGTTCCTCTTAAGGGTCGCGTTGGTACTACCAGGTTCACATAAGCAACACACATTTATCCCTTCTAGGCAGAAGGTGATTGCCATAGGTTCTGTCCCCACACAGTGGACTCTTTAATCACTCCATTGTATTTTCTGGAGCAGATGGTGAGGCTCTTGGCAATGGCCCATGAGGTTGGTGCAAAGGTATCAAGATATGGTGTTGGGGGTGGCCCGTATGGCCATTGCCACTGTGTGAAGGTTGGCTTCTTGGGAAGAACATCCATATCCAGATTCAATCAAAAGATTGCCATTCACTGGCCAAATGGCAGCTACAGCTCACATACTGGTTGCTTTTAGATTACGGAGTTATCGGTATACTATGCATAGGCATGGTTTTCGACTTTGGGTTCCACATAGTTATGGGAAGAGCCAAAACAGACCTTACAGGTCACTTGGTCCTGAAAGTTAGTTGTTTACGGCACCCATGGGTCTCTTGAGTTCCCAGTGGGGCTGGATCTTAAATGTTCCAGTTTTACTCTGTTGAAACTGCTCAATGTTATTGGTGGGATTTGCATGTACCCACATGAGAATGCATAGTTCATGTTTTAGCTCCACAAGTAACAACTCTGGCTATAAAATGCTAAGTCTCCAAAGAGGATTATCCAACAGCAAGTGAGGTTGGCTCACTCTGCTTGCAGTTTTCTCTTGCTACATTCTATAATCAGGAAGTCTGGAAGTTTGGGACATCTGTGATTCCATTCAACTAGCAGACTCCAAAAATTTGAAAAGCAATGGCCAGACCCCAACTCACTGAATGGTTTTCCAAACTTCCTATTGCAAAGATCCCTTGTTGGTCATCTTGAATAAAGGGAGCAAAAGGACACCCAGGTTGGGTACATGCTGTGTCCATTACTCAAAGAAACCTATTAGCAGCTATTGGGCTTCCTTTTTATTAGTGGGTACAGTCAGGGCTAGCTATTTTTTGCTTGACTGTATCAGATATTTCTTTGGCTGTCAGCCCAAATGGCTTTGGCAATTAGCCTCCAATAATCTCTGGTTAGTCTCTAAGCCCAGGAGATCTTTTTGTTCAATGAGACTAGGCTGTTACATGGTGACATTTCTGTGTTAAGTCCTATATTAACAAAGTAACTACCTCTCTTCTGCTGAGTACCAGTTTTGCTTTTGAGGAATAACCCACTAGGACACTGGCAGTTTAGATGGAGGCAGAAGTGGACACAACCTCTGTTATTGCTGGAATTCTCAGCTGTGAAGGAGCTACCACTCTGGTGGAGGAAGCATTCTGTGCTACAACAAATAAAATGCTAATGTCTGTAATATACCCAGTGACCCAAGGGTCCTTCCCCACAAGCAGATAAGTATCATGGATCATTGTGTCTGTCTCCAAACCTCCCAATGTCTTCAATTTAATTTTTCCTGTAAGGGGACTGGAAGTATTGTCATGTGAGGTCTAATATCCAAGAACCTCTGAAAAGTCAGAATTTTGTACTCTTCCTTTTGATCTTGACAGGAATAGAGGGCCATTGGATCCTCATGGGGAACCCAGAAACTTTGGCCCCATCCCTAACTATGCAATTCAGAGTGAGACATGGGTCTGCAATGCCCCTTTATTAAGTAGACATGCCAACAAGGCTGCATGAGACTCCCCTGGCTTTTTTCTACATCTGTCCTTTAGATCATGAGTGCCCCTTTTTATGCAGGTTGCAGTGCTCATGTTAGCTCCCTCCCAGATGTCTTGAGGATCATTGCAGGACTTCTTATTAATTCCCTTTCAGACGCTGTGTTAGTCAGCTTTTCATCACTGTAACAAAAATACCTTACAATAACAACTTAGAGAAGGAAAACCTTATTTTGGCTCATGGTTTCAGAGACCCGCTTCATGGACAACTCCCTTGCCCTGAGCCCAAGGTAAGGCAGAGAGCCTCATGGCAGAAGAGCATGGCAGAGGAGCACAACTCTGCTCTTGGGGCCAGGAAGCAGAGAGAGAGAGGGATGGGAAGGGGCTGTGGGGAAGATATACCCTTCCAGGAAATACCCCAGTGATCCACCTTCTGTAATCACAGCCCACCAGGCTACAGTTACCACCCACTTATTCCATTCACAATCCAATCTTTTCACCTCTAAATGTTCTTTTATTAATGTAGGAGCTTTGGGAGGATATTTTATATCCAAACCATAACAGATGCGTGAGAGTCCATCTAAATATTTACTACCCAGGCTTTCCAGGGATGAAAGATCACATAAGTGCCTGAGAGTCAGGGAGTTGTGAATGAGCTTATCTATTCCCATTTTTTTTCTGTCTCAATCCATGCAACACATGCGTGTGTGTGTGTGTGTGTGTGTGCATGTGCGTGTGCTAGAGAGAGAAACTTATGTCCCCCTCAGTATCCTTCTTTCCTCATAAATCATTCAGCTGCATGACCATCCCTTGAACCACCAGGCTGACATTTCTACCTGGGCCAGGTATGAGAGGGAATGTTGCTCCTCCCACTCAGCCAATAAACCATGTTTCTGTCAGACTGTATCCTGCTCACTCATTGGTTATATACTAGTTATGTGAAGTAGATTTGTTACTTAAAGACAAGCAGAAAAAAGATAATGAGAGTCTTGGAATTCATGACTAGTTAGTCCCCGCAGGGCTCAGGAAAGCTGCCTGGGGCAGCTGGAATATCATCTTTTGAGTTTCTCACTTGCCTTACTGCTGCAGGACCTCAGAAAGTAGCCTGCCCTGGATTTTATACCCTGGGGACATATGAACTCACTTATCAGGACATCTTGTTTTTAGGGACTGGAAGAGAGCCCACACTGTTCCAACCAGCATTCCCCCCAGCTTCCTTATCTCAGAATTTTGTATTCCCAGAATATTCTTCCCAGAATATTCTAGTTATTCTTGATAATTATAAACAAGAACCGGCAGCGTAGGAGGTGGGGTATATGTCAGTATATGTCTTCTAGAGAATTGATCTTGTAGCTTTAACTTACTATTCCACTGTTTCGTGTAAAAATGTAGGACTTCTTATTAATTCCCTCTCAGATGCTGTGTTAGTCAGTTTTTCGTCACTCTGACAAAAATACCTTACAATAACAACTTAGAGGAGGAGAACTTTATTTTGGCTCATGGTTTCAGAGCTATCTATCTACTCCTTATGCTATTCTACTATGGCAGGGTATAGTTATCATATGTGTTACACTTACATACAGTGGAAACCTTACCAGACAGTGTTTCACTTTTTGCTTTAATATTCATACATACTTCAAAAACCTTAAGAGAAGAAAATAGTCTTCTATTGTATTTACCCAAATAGCTACAATTTCTGTTGTTATTCCTTCCTATCTGAAGGTGCACGTTTCCCTCTCATATCTTTACCATTCAACCTGAAGCTCTCCATTTAGCATTTCTGCATTCCATTTAGGGCAGCTCTGCTAGTAAAACATTCTTGGTCTTGCTTCTCTGATAATATCTATTTGCCTTCTTTCCTGAAGCTGACTGTTTCTGGGTATTGAATTCTAGGCTGAGACTTTTCTTCTGCAATTTAAAGATGTTCCACCACCTTCTGCCCTTCATGGTTTCTCATATAAAATGTGAAATCCCTTGAATGATTCTGTACACAATGTATGTTGTTTATCCAGGGGATAAAAATCATGCTTAATTTTTTTCTGTATCTTTGTTTTTAAAGAAAATTATTTTAGTTCTATAAAATTATTATTGGTCTAGGTGTAATTTTCCTTGAATATATCATTCTCCAAACTTCTTGAATAGGTAACTTTATGCAACTCACCAACCAACTTTGGGAGTTTTCCACCATTATTTATTCAATTATTACTTTGGACTTATCTTTCTTCTGTACTTCTGGTACTTTTGACATTGTTGTAACATTTTTTTTTTTAATTGGGCTGGGGATGTAGCTCAGTGGTAGAGTATATGCTTAGCATGTGTAGGGTCCTGGATTCAATCCCCAATGTGCACACATGCACACACAAATCACTTAATTGTTTAAGGACCTTATCCTTCATTTTTTTTCAGTCTTTTTTATGGCCTTTGAGTTGAATAATTTCTGTTGATATGTCCTCAAAACTTTCTTGAGTCTAATGTGTTTAGGATAGACTTTAGTTTTACTCTATTTGTGGTTTTAATCCTGAGCTTCTTGAATCTGTAGATTTATGTCTTGCACCAAATTTAGGGAGTTTTTAGTCATTATTTACTCAGCATTGCATTTTTTTTTCTCCTCCCACTCTGGGTACTCTGACTAATATTGGAGACTTTTGCTGTTATAATCCCACATCTCCTGAGGCCTGGTTTACTTCTCAACAACTCTTTTTCTTCCCACTTGTTTGGTTGGGTCATTTCTACTGATGTACTTTCAGGTTCATGGACTTACCCATGTCTTCTCTCTTTGGCTACTGTTCCTCTAAAATGAGTTTTTTATTTCTATTATTATATTTTTCAGATCTAAAATTTCCCTTTTATCTTTTACATTTTTACTCAGGCTTTCGGTTTTTCTATTTGTTTTGAGAATGTTCATGATTGCTTGTTGAACAGATTATAATTGTTTAAAAGTGTTTAAACATTCCTGGCACATGCCTGGAATCCCAGTGGCTCGAGAGGCTGAGGCAGAAGAATTATGACTTCAAGCCAGCCTCAGCAATGGCGAGGCCCTAAGCAATTCAGTGAGACTTGTCTCTAAATAAAATGCAAAATAAGGATGTGGCTCAGTGGTTGAGTGCCCTGAGTTCAATCCTTGGTAAATCCCCGCCCCCCCCAAAAAAAAGTGTTTGGTAGAAAATTCCAACTCCTGGGTCACCTTTTTACTATCATTGGTCACCTGTATTTTCTCCTATGAGCTGAAATTTTCTTGGTTCTTTACATACTGGATTATTTTGGATTTTATACTGTGCATTTTGACTATTATGTTATAAGACCCCAGATGTTTAGATCCTCTGGGGATTATTGATAGTTTTTAGTTAACAGTTGACCTGGATGGATTTGGGCTGCATTTTTAACCAGCCCAATGTCAGTTCAGTTTTCAAGGGCTTTGCAGTGGCTTAAAAATCTATTCTGCCCATGTGTCTGTCTCCCAGTGACATCTGGGACCTAGACAGTGGTATGTTAACTAACACCCAGATTCTTTGGTATGCTGCATAAGATTAAATCTGGGCATGTACATTAGAGGTAAGCATGGGAGTTCCTCAGCAATTTCATGAAATCTCATTCTCCAGCACCTTCCCTTCCATGATTTCTCTGTGCTTTCTGGTTTCCTGGAACTCTCTATTTTGATTCTCCAGTCAGAAATCTGGGACTTTAATGATCCCACTCTGGTACTTCCTCTTCTGTGCCTTCATCTAAGGCCAAGTATTATGAGGACTGATGGGAAAAAAAAAGAAAGTGAAAAAAAAAAAGGAAGCAGCAGCCCAGAACCCCTGCCAGTTCAAGCAGTACTTCTAATTCTGGTTTCCAGGATCTTTGCTGCTATTTGCCTTTCAAATTTCTCAGAGAGCTCTCTGTGAATTATACCCACTGCATTCAGTGGGATAGACAGGACAAAGGTGCTTCCTTCCTTTTTTTCACAACTGAATTTCATCCAGTCAGTTTTTTATTTTAGATATTATATTTTTCAGTCCTCTTTCTCCTCCTTCTCCTTCCTTTCTCCTCTTCTCCTTCAGTCCTCCTCCTTCTCCTCTTCCTCCTTCCCCTCCTCCTCCTCCTCCTCCTTTTCCTTCTCCTTTTTTTCTTCTTCTTCTTGCTCCTCCTCCTCCTTCTCCTCTCCTTCTTCTTCTCTCCCTCTCTCCTCCCTCTCATTTTCCTTTTCTTGGGTACCAGGGATTGAACTCAGGGGCGCTCAACCTCTGAGCCCCAGCCCCAGCCCCAGCCCTATTTTGTATTTTATTTAGAGACAGGTCTCACTGAGTTACTTGGCACCTTGATGTTGCTGAGGCTGGCTTTGAACTAGAGTTCCCTCCTGCCTCAGCCTCCCAAGCCACTGGGATTACAGGCATGTGCCACCACACCCAGCCCCCACCTCCCATTTTAATATTTCTCATTTTTTTCTAAATATTCTCACCTTTACCTCATGGAGCTCTTTTGAAATCTTTGTCTAACAGTTCCTCATATGGGTCATCTGGAAGTTGTCACCTGTTGGTTATCTTTTCTCTTGGGAATTGGTGACATTTTTCCAGAATATTGTTATACATTGACTATTTGGGATTATATTCCTGACATTGTTAATATTGTTTTTATTAGACTCTGAGTTCTGTTATAAAATTCTTCCATGGGCTTTCTTCTTTAAGTTCTAACTCCCCTCCACAATCTGCCTAATTATGTTTAATTTAAAGAATACTTAGGTTATTTCTTTTTATGTTTTTCAAGTGTCTAATACAGTCAATAAAAGAGAAAAGCTGTGTAGTTGGCATACTATATTTTGTCAGTAAGTCTGGTTTTGTGGACCATGTTCTTAAACAAAAAATGGTCTTTAAATGGAAAGATGAACTGCCAATTTACCAAAGTTCTTTTGGATCTGTGCTTACATTCTTTTCTTTGTTTATTTTTAATTTTTTTATTCATTTTTTGGCAGTTCATCCAATGGCTCCCCATAGTGTCTGCTTTGAAAATAGAGGCGCCACAACCGTCCTGATGAGCTGGAAGGTGCACGTCCTTGGGAATTACTTGACCCTTCAGTGTCAGGTTGAACTGGAAGGCAATGGGAAAGTGATACAAGTAAGAATCTGCTTAACCTCCTATTTTTCATATTTCTCTATGTTCTGAACAGAGCGGTGGCTGAATAAAATCACTTCAAACTCTGATTCATCTGTGAATTCAGTGATGTGGATCATCTGTTTAAAAAGGAACTTGACATTAATCGTAAATTTTTACTGGAGGGAAGAAAACTTTAGGGATTCTATTTTTCCCCTGAAGAAGAGCTGGTCTTACTCCAAATCAGGATTGACTGTGTTCTGTTTTGGCTCTGCAATCTGAGCTCACCAACACTTCTGCCTTGTCCTTTTTTCCTTTCTTCTCTTTTTTGATCAAGCAGCACAGGGTTGACATGAAGGTGAATGGGGAGCACCTCTTTGGGGAGCTGGTGCCTGACACACAGTACGTGGCCCGCGTACGCTGTGCTAATGCCAAACACTTCTGGAAGTGGAGTGAATGGACGGTTGAAAACTTCACCACCCCTGAAGCTGGTATGTTCAGCTCCCTGGCATTTAACCCATGGAACTAAACCCCAGAGACGGGCTGGCTTCTCTAAGAGCTTTTAGTTGTAAAAGAGGCAAGTATGAAAACAGGATACCATCTTTTAAAACTGGGTCAATGCCTAATGAGAGGGAGACATTGATCTCAAACACTAGACATCAGTATTATTTCTAGTATACATTTTCTTTCTTACCTTTCATTTTTCTAAAATGGCTTCTAAGCCACTGCTATTGCTGAATGCACATTGGATCCAGGCCTGCGTAAATTAGTATAGATCTTTAAATCAGGACTGGGGTCAAATAAAAGTATGAATGCCACGGAGAGCACTGGTCTCATACTGAACAGCTTCAGTTTGTTTTTGGAAATGTACTCTTGATATTTGGGGCCTTAATCTTTATTAGTAAGTCATTTGCTCCAGTGGTGGTGCTCTGGGAGCCTCTGCATGCTCTAAGTGGCAGTGTTTTCTGAGTATTCATGGCACAGGGCTTTCTCCCCAGATAATTATGTCCCAGAACTCAAATGGACCTGAAGAGATGAGATGACCTGGCCTTGCATCCAGCCCTTTCTAATTTATCATAATAAAGTATTACCACGGCCCATTTTCCAGATGAGGGAACTTGCACCCATGGATTCAAGAGACTTACCCAGTTTGCAACATTCGTGAATGGCAGACACAAGAATAACACAGCAGTTCACATCTATCCTATGCCAGACCCTGCTCTGTGTGCCCACAGTTGTTCTCTTTTAATCCTCGCTACATGTGCAAGTGCTATTAATAGGTAAGGACACTGAGGCACAGAGTGGTGAAGTGATCTCACTAGCCCAGCCAGTAAGTGACTGAGCTGTGACTCACACCCGGGCAGCCTGGCTGCAGAGCTCCACCCTGAGCAGTACCAGGTTTCCAGTGTGATCACAGCTTTGTGATCATGTCTATTCAAGCCCTGGCTGTTTACAGCCAAGGGAAGGATTACACTATGTGTTTCATCCCGTCTTCTTGTTTGTGAGTAGCTTGGCAGAGCTCTGTCTGCCGCATTCTACAAGAGCCGTTTTAAAGCAGTGGCTCTAATTTGGGCACAGTGAGGGCAGCTGGTCAGAATCTACAGATGGAGGTGACCGTTAGTGAGTTCCGCATCCTTCCCAACCCCTCCAGGGTTCTTGACCACCAAGACTCCAGTAATTCTTCCAAGGAGGCAAACTCTCCGTGAATCCCCCTGCTGTGGGAAGGCCTGTTCCTGACTGGATGGGTGTATTTCTCAGCTGTGTTTTATTAAGGAATTTTTACTTCAGTGATGCTGTTTTGCTTTGGGATTTTTGTTTGCTGTAAATTGATTCTAACATTATAATTATAATTTTGCACAAAAGGAAAATGGCAAAAGGGGAGAGGGTCTTTAGATTATGGCATAATAAACCAGAAAATACTTTTCTTTTGATAATGATAAACTGAGATGAATCTGTGACTCTAGATTCACCTAGAGTGACTCTATGGATATTTGCTTCTAATAGCACTTTGCTTAATCCTGGAAAGCTCAATGTTTGGTGGATTGCAATCATAAGAAAAACCACAGTGATTACACACAGAGTTAATGACATTGCAGTGGAAACTGTCTTGCATATAAATGTATAATGCTATCAACCATGTTACAGCACTTTTTGATTTTTGAGTAGTAATTTACAAGCCAGCTAAAGATTGTGCATTGAGCTTGGAGTCCAATATTATAAATATTTCCTTTTTCTGTAAGAATGAGATCTCCCCTCAAATAACTTTATTCAGAGGTATCAAGCGTTGGTGTGGATTACAAGACTGATTCCTTCTCATGCTAAGTTGAATAAGCAATGATAAAGTCAATACAAAATGAACAACTAGTCAATCAACCAATTAGATGAGGGAGGGATGAGGACAAAAAAAATATTGGGACATTTAAGCAGGCTGTTTTCTGTGTTCCTTCTTAGTTTGTTTTTTATTCATTCAAACTGTGCGCATAAAACTTTCGTTAAGTACCAGGCCCTGATCCTGATACTAGGGTCTTTTTTTTTTAATTTTTAAATTTTGCAATGCCTTTATTTAAATTGTTTATTTTTTATGTGGTGCTGAGGATTAAACCCAGTGCCTCACACATGCTAGGCAAGTGCTCAAGGTCTTAAAGTCAAATGAGCTAAGACCCCTGCCCCCAGGGATCTCACAGTTTATTGATAGATAGACAAGGAATCAAAGTATTCCCAAACAGTGTGGCAAGTCATGATAGAGGGACCAGGGCAGCAGGTGCCCTGCATGTCCTTAGGCAGCTGAATGGTGCTGGGGCTGCAGAGGGGAACAAGGAGGCATTTCCAGGCTGTGACTCCGGTAAGGGCTCAGCCAGGTGGAATCAGGAAGGCAAAGAAGAGCTCTGTGCTTCCTACCCCTAGGGGGCCGTCTGTGAGTGCTCCTCAACTGCAGCCTTTGCAAAAGGCACAAGGAAGTAGCAAGGATCCCTACCTGGAAAGTCAAAACTGGGAAAATTTACCCAACCCACCTCCTAGAATTGATCTAGAAATCATTGCAGAATTCTTTGGCAGTTTCCAAAAGCTCTGAGGCTTGATGTTTAAAAAGGCGTCTGGTTTGGTGTCACATTCAGGGTCAGCTGATGCTTTTTTAAAAAGTCCCTACTGTGTGCACCTAGTGAGGAGTGAACAGCATGGTTGTGGATAATTGGGTAGAGGTCACAGGGACTGAAGAAGTGAGAGGCAGGCCTCAGGAGGGCGGGCACTCATTATGGACTTAGAAAGCAGTTGGTGTACACACACATTATGACCTGGGAACTTTCCTTTGGTTAATTTCAGCTCCTTCTGAGGCTCCTGATGTCTGGAGAATAGTGAAGTCAGAGAAAGGAAGTCATATTGTGACCTTATTCTGGAAGGTAAGATGTGTACCTTCAAAAAAGCCAGATTTACTTGTACTGTGTCCTTCAGAGTGAAATTGATGCATCCTCCCAACAGGGAGCTGTCTCAGTACTGGTCCTAGGGGAACTGTGTCCCCAGCCAAGGAATCCCGCTGTTCTTTCACTTCCTGACACTAGCACTACTACTTTCCTGGCAGCCCATGCTACTGATGGCAATCCTGATTGCTAGAACCTTCTTCTCTGTAAGTTCTACTCAGGGCAACCCCTAACTTTGCAAAGCCCAGGGCAAGGGAACATGTGGAAAACCACACACCATATTTTTAAATTATGAATACTGAAATATTAATATTATTTGTACTTAAAATTTATAAACAGGCTATAAAACTGTAATGTAAAATAGCATGGTTTTATTGCCTAACATACTTCCTGACCACCTGGAAGACCAGCCTTCTTTTCAGAACTTTGAGTGAGAGAGTGTTTTGTACCAAAGCATGGTAATGCTGAGAGGGTCAGCCCCCAGCCATGGCCCAGCCTGCCTTTCTTCTCGCCTCTAGTTTCCATGTTCTGCAAGGACCTCTGTGTTCACACACATGGATCTGCCAGCCCTACATCCAGGTGCTGCCCATATCCCAAGCAGAAAGCCACTTTCTTGTCTCAGGTCTAGGGATGCGCACACCCCAGTCTGTCCTAGGGAGGATGAGCCCAAGGAACAGACCCTGGACCTTGGCCTGGGGCTGTGTTGGCCGATTCTCTGTAACCTGAAGGATCTTTTAGAAGTGTGAATGCAGGCTCTGAGTAAGGGGACTGTGAACTGGACAAGGGATGGGACCAGAGCCCAGGCTCCTCTGCACAGGCTGCAGGGTACTACTATTTCTATTTATGGGTCTTCTCCTCTCCACTGCTTTCCCAAATCTCTCCCGCACCCAAGCTAAAGAATCTCCCTTTCTCTTGATTGCTGACTTAGAACCTCCTCTCTGGACATATTACATCTTGAGGATCAGGTGCAAGTGACTGCCTTCTCTGCTCATGTTATAGGTTAGAACGTCTGATTCTAAGTTGGTGAAGACAATATTTTCTCTATTAAGCTGTTGGAATTTGCTGGTGTGTGTGTGTGTGTGTGTGTGTGTGTGTGTGTGTGTGCGTGCATATGCATGTGTGTATGTGTGTGTTTTCTTGCACACATATGTGTCAGGCTATTGAGGGACCAGGAGAGATGAAAAAAAATTATACGAAGTCCTTTCAAAATAAAGTTCATTTTAAAATAATCATCATTTTTTTTCCAGCCACTCTCAAAATTTCATGCCAATGGCAAGATCCTATTCTATAATGTGATTGTAGAAAATCTAGACAAACCATCCACATCAGAACTCTACCCCATTCCTGCATCCATCAGAGACGCAAATTTAACCCTTGACCTGTGTTCTTACCAAATCCACATCACAGCCAACAACAGTGTGGGCACTTCCCCAGCATCTGTGATTGTCCTCTCTGGAGACTCTGGAAAAAGTGAGTTGTTTTTTGCTTGGTTTCATTTTCATTCTCTAGGAAAATATTGGTGATTTGACTAAGAATCATTGGATAGATTGAGAAGATATGAACTTGGAAAGACAGAACATCTAGTGGCAAGCACTGTGAGTCATTTCCTTTGGGGCCAGGTGTCTTCACATGCCTCAGTGGGGCACAGCCTCACACTAGCAAGATCTCAGCCAAGGCCAGAGAAGCACATTAAGGAACTTATTCCAGATTTGTTCAAGTAGGTACCACCCCACAGACAGTCTTCCCCCAGAAGTAGGGTCGGCACTTCTGTGCCTTTTGACTTGTGAAATATGAGTTGCATTTATGGTGTTATAAAAAAAATGTGGTCAGTTTTTGTCACCTACCAAAAGCCCAGGAACATCTCGAGAGATCATAAGGAGAATTAGCATCTACTTTCCTAAGGCGCCTTGCCAGTCGCATAGGGTAAACGATGATAACTGGCCACTCCCTCGACCTGTGAAAGAGCAAACAGGTAGAAATGACCTTGCATGTAGAGTCAATAGTGATATGAATCTCCTTCTTGGGACAGCTGCAGAAAAGGTTGGAAATAGTAAGCCATGGTGACGCACCATGGCTCAATGCACATGGGGGTATAAGGCAATGGGTAGTTGACATCCTAAGGTCATTCATGAGCCTTGTAATAATAACATCCTTCAGTTCTTGCTGTTAAACTCTCCAGGCTGTGCTTATGAGGGTGTGGCAGTTTGTGTTGTGCCAATGATTCAAGTTTGTTGTAAATTTGGGTTAAGTGGACTGGATTACAGCGTGGTGTTGTTTCATTTTTTTGACTTTTAAAGAACTATTCAGTATGTGTCAGATAAGAAAAAGAAATTAGTATTGTGCTCCAGAAGAGAAACTCTAGGAGTGTTCAGGGTGACTTTGCTTTGTGAAGAGCTATGGAGAGGAGATGAATAGTTGCATTCTGAGCTCATTAAGGCCAGAAGAGAAAAGTGGGCATTGGATGCAGCTGGTGGGAGCTGGTAGATAAAAGACTGTCTCACGTGCAGCCAGTCCAAACACTGCTGAGTGCTGTTACCAGTTCAGGGGTCTTCTCTGTCTGTGGGTTCCTACCACAGCTTCCACTCCCATGCCCTGCCTTCAGGCTCTGGGACCCTCCATGTTAGGCTCCATCTAGCCTTCCTTAACTGGCCCATGCTCTTACATCACTAGTGTGTGTAAAGTCACTCATGTACTATGAGAAAACCCATCAATGTTAATCCAGTTCACACCAGGGACGAGCGATTAAGAAAAGATTTCCTTTACCTCCCTCTCAAAACATATTTGCACTTTTCAAGAAGCACCTTGCTTAAGAGTTACAGCCCTAAGTGTGGATTCAGTTTCAGTCAGCATGAATAAGCAAAGTGAAAACTGTCAGCCTTGGGGTGAGAGCGATTTGCTTCTTTGGTGGAGAAGGGAAGGAAGCACATGGGTAGGGTATTTAAAGCCATCTGCGGTGGGGGGGGGGTGTCTTACCTTATACCTAGAGCTATTCATTCCTTTGGGTGAATTTAACAGTTTGGTGGCCTAGAAGTCAGTAGCACCTTGCTTCCACACCAGTGTTCAGTAATCAGGACTAACCAATGACAGGCAGCAGGCCTAGTGAAATTTGAATTGTACATAGACAAATTCGATTTTAGAGGAAGTCAGTGGAAATAGGTGAAACCTTATGCCTCAAGGTTAAAGTGTGGCCTGCTTGAAATCAGTAGAACTGGTAGTTCCTTGAGGCCACATTACTCTTTCTCCAATTGTCAGATGTTGGGAAAACTGACTGGATGTATAAAATATGTGGAGATGGCAGCCTTTGTCAGAAATGGAATGTTGATCCTCCCTTGGCCCAAGTCGGTACCTTACCTACCTGAGGGTTTTTTCTTTTTTCTTTCTTTCTTTTCTTTTCTTTTCTTTTTCTTTCTTTCTTTTTTTTTCCTCTCCTCCATTTCTTCCACTAACAGCTCAGAAGCAGCAGTTTGTACAAGGATAGCTAACATTTTTTTCAGTGGGGGGGGGACCTGGGGGCAGGGATAAAGCTGTATTGGTTATTCATTCAACAGGTAGTTTTTGAAAACAGATTGAGTACCAGCTATGGGTGTAGGTCAAGGATCAGCAACCATTTTTAATTAATGCTGGAATGGAACACAGGACCTAGCTCGTGTTGACAATTGTTCTACCACTAAGCTGCATCCTCAGCTCTCAGCAACTTTTTGTGGCTAAAGGAGAAGATAATAAGTATTTTAGACTTTGCAAGTCATGCAGTGTCTGTCATATATTTTATACTCTTCTTTGTTGGTTTATTTGTCTTTAACTGAACCTTTCTTATCGCAAGGGTCATAGTAAAAATTGGCCTCAGAAGCCAGAATCATCCTCTTGGAAATAGTTTGCCAACCCCTGTTCTAGGTGCCAAAGGCTGGTTGGATCTGAAGGGGTCAAGTGTATGTGAGATACAGATGTATTTTCTGGGAAGTGAGAAGCCCCACTCAAGCCCCTGTGGCCATTAAAGACCTAGGCTCTTACCTGTCATTTATTGTGTTAATCAGTTTTCTGCTACTGTGACAAAATACATGAGACAAGCAACTTATAAGGAGGGAAGGTTTATATTGGCTCACAGAGATTTTACTTTGTGGTCAGTTGGCCCATTGTTTCGGGGCTATAGTGAGGCAGCATACCATGGTGGACAGTGTATGGTGGAGCAAAGTTGATTCCTCATGGTGGCTAGGAAGGAGGGAGAGAGAAAGGAGAGAGGAAAGGGCCAGAGTCCTAACAGCTCCTTCAAGGGTGCACCCTCCTAATGACTTAACTTCTTCCAGCTGTGACCCACCTTTTAAAGGTTCATCAGCTCTCAAGAGCAGCATGCTCTGGGGACCAAAGCTTCAGAACACAGCCCTTTGGGGGATATTTTGGATCCAAATTATAGCAGATATATTTCACATGCATATTTATTTTCTTCTTTACTAAGTTTTTAAACACTACAATTAAATCAAAAGCACTGCTGTGTTTCTACACAGGAACAGAAGAGGTTGAAGAAGAAAAAATTAACAGCAGAGAGGATGGATTCTTCATGTCTTGGAAACCCCTCTCTGGAGATGTTGTAGGCTATGTTGTGGACTGGTGTGAGCATCGTCAGGACCTGTTTTGTAATTTGCAGTGGAAGAAACTGGGTCCTAATACCACAAGTACGCTCATCAGCTCAGGTGAGGAGAACTTCCACATTACCATCCTGTGTATCCACCTCGCAGCGAGTGCACCAGGATTTCTGGTCTACCACACAGATGCTTTGACTCTGCTAGGCTAATAGTTTTGAAATCACAAATCCAGCATGGGTGGTAGGAGTTCAGATTTTACAAGAGTATAATCTAAGCTTTGAGCTTTAAATCTATTTTTGCAAAGTGTGGAGAGCTAAGGTTGGGATCAATTTTAGATTTGAGGACCTTGTTCCTCTACATTAGCCCTCTCAAATGAGTGGAAGAGGGACAGGATGACAGTTGTCTGGACAGCATTTACAAAAGCAGAGAAAGTATGTGGATTGGGGAGATGATGAAGACAGAGTTGATTTGGAGTCAGTTATCAACTTTCAATATAAGTAAACGTGTCGAGGTGGAACTCTCATCTCCACATTGCATTTATAATTTGACAATTGCCTCTTTATCAAAGTCAAAGGAGGAGCCCATTCATGGCTTCAGCAGGAGGGTGGGTGCACCATCTAGTAGGCTAAGGGACAATGTGGAAGTTGTCTGGGTTCCCTGCCAGTTTCAGTGCCGTAGTGGGTCTGGAAGCAGACTGCAGCGGTGCAGGTGTGAGGAGAAAGAAAGAAGTGGAAGCAAGCTTTCTAGGCATTGGGCTTTCATGGGAAGAATGAAGGCAATAATTACAAGGAGATTCAAAGTTGAGGGAGAGTTTGAACTGGCTTTATGTGTCTGCCGTGATTCTCACCCAGTTTTATGCAGATGGATAAGGACATGTTTGAGGGTGGTTACTCAAGAGGACACAGTCCATGTCAATCCCTGCAGGCTTTGTGAGAGACAACACCATGGGGTCAAGGGTTGGCCACACAGGGGACTCCAAGACTCAACAGAAGGAGGGAAGATGGTGGAGAAAAATGCAGAACTCCCAGAAGAAAACTATTTGGAGAACACAAATTCATTTTTTATCCTTTTCCTTTTCAGAGTAAAAGAGACTGTCATTCTGTGTTACTGAAAGTTACTGGCTTTTCTTCTCTAGATACTTTTAGACCTGGGGTACGATATAACTTCAGAATTCATGGAATTTCTACGAAAAATATTGCATATTTACTAGAGCATAAAACAGGATACTTCCAGGAACTGGGTAAGTTTAAAGGATTTAATATGCCTTTTGTAAAGATTGGTTCAGAACCATACATAGATTCTTAGCTTTGGATTTAGGAAGTTTTTATCTCCTTAATTATCATGGTTCTATTTTTTCTGGAAATTGGATTTTTAAATTTATTTTTTAATCAAAGAAATGTAAGACATTTTCATTAAAGGTGATTTACAAATTATTTTACAAAATAAGATGAAATCATTGGTGATTTTAACACCCAGAGGCATAAAGCCAGAGTGAGTATTTTATGTATATCCTGGTACCCCTTTCTTTCTACAGATAGACACTTTTAAATACAAATGAGATCTTAATCTGCACAATTTGTAAATTACTTTATTGGGGGTGAGGTACCAGAGATTGAACTCAGGGGCACTCATACACTGAGCCATATCCCCAGCCCTATTTTGTATTCTTATTTAGAGACAGAGTCTCACTGAGTTGCTTAGTGCCTCGCTTTTATTGAGGCTGGCTTTGAACTCGCGATTCTCCTGCTTCAATCTCCCGGGCTGCTGGGATTACAGGTATGCGCTACTGCACCCAGCTAAATTACTTTTTTGATTCATGTCACTAAACATTATTGAACCACATCATTTTCATGACTGGAATGCACCCCACCATATATATATATGTTGGACAATTTAGAATGACTACAGTAATTTTCACAATAAACTGTAAAAATTCAATTTCAGTATCTTATAGCCCAAGTGCCAAGTCTTAACTCTCTTTCTTCCTTGGCACAATCTCTTGTGCCCTTTCTGAATTAACATGATGTTGGCAAACCTCATTTGCCCATATCCAAGATAATGGCCTTTATGTGAAGCCCCAGAGGTGAAATACTTACATCTAAGGGTTTGAACTCCTCAAATATTTTTTTCATCTTTTTTATAATTTTTAAGACTTTTCAGACATTTTGTGAAATCACCCCTATGAACTTCCACCACTGTCCCCCAGCAGAGCAGGAAGTTGCTGTCCCCTGAGAGTGCTTATTCACCTCCTCTGGATCCAAGGTCTCAGGCTGCCTGAAAGCTGCACAGGTGGTTCTCATGAGCATCAGACCGAGTCTCAGGCTCCTTCATTGGGGGTAGATGATCCACAGATCACAGCTGGCTCTGAGGCAGCAGGTGTGCCCTCTGCCTGTGTGAACACATGTGTGGCTAAGTGTGTGTGGAAGCAGACCCACGAAGGCTTCAGAATAAATGAGCCCAGGTTCTTTTTTTTTTTTTTCCCCTGTGACACTTGGGTGGTTTTTCATTGCCTCAAGCTGGGAGCCAGAGTTCTGCAGATTCCCGCTCTCTCTTTGAGCATAACCCTGCCTCTTCCTCCCCCTCCTCTTCCCTCAGTAAGTTCTCTGATTCGGTCTTCTCTCAAACACTACTTAGAATTCAAGGACAGAATCAAGTCTAAGAAAGAGATTTCATCTTTTTTTGTTTTGTTCTTCTTGTGCAAGTTACTTAGTCTGTCTTCTCTCTTAGTCTTTCTGGGTATTTATTTCTCCATCTCTGAAAGGCAAAGCTTAAACAAGAATATTGCTCAACTCCTCATCCTTCACAAGTGACATCCATGCATAAATCCTCTAGGGTAACAGGTAGAACTGTGTAAGTTTTTACAGCCGCCACTGGCTATAGTTTCTTTATTCTGAGACTATTTCCAAATCATGACTCCTTTCATACTCCAACTTCCCTTCCTAGCTCCTTTGGATAGCCCTCAAGTGAACATTACTAACTTGACCTCCCGCTCCTTTGCTATGACTTGGAAGGATTATGCCACCGAGTCCCAGCCTGGTTTTATACAAGGGTACCATGTGTATCTGAAACCCAGGAACAGACAGTGCCACCCAGGATTTGAAAAGGAGGTCCTTTCAGGTAACATTTATTTTTATTCATTCTCTTAGACTTTTAAGATTTCATTATTCAAAAGCATTACAAAGGCTACCATCCCTGTGGCCAGGCTGAGTGCCTTTCCCTCAGGATTTAATGATCCAAAGGAGTATTTAGACCAATGAGTGGGCTGAACAAGAGGTTGGGGGCCTGGTCTTCGGCTCTTTAAGGAATTCTGCCACTCAGGAAACTTATTTACCCTTTTTCCTTCAACTTCATCAAACATTATGACAACTTATTTTTAAGTCTTTGCAAGCTTCACTGTCTTGTATGACTTGTATGCTGTACCTGGGTCACCAATGAGGCCTGTTTAGTGATTTTTTTTTTTGCTTATTGTGCTCTCTCTTAAAGATCTCCCACAGGGTGATGAAATAATGTGACTTTGGGTTGATTTAAGAATGTCGATAGTGCAGAGGCAACAGGAGTATATGTCCATCTCTGTTATGAGATCTCTACCATGCTCATTAAAAAAATTAATTCTTATTTCTTGAAAAAAAATTCTGACAACCACAGATGATTTAATACGTTGCAAATTGGACATTGATGACCCAAGGAAAAAGACATTCATTATGGAAAACCTACAGCCGGAATCCTCCTATGAGTTTTTCGTCACTTCGTACACAGGAGTTGGTGAGGGCCCCAATGGTACTTTCACGAAGGTCACAACGTCAGATGAGCCCTGTGAGTTGTTTTCCAGATCAAAAGTCCCTCCTTTGGAGTTTCTGGGAAATTGCAAGTTACAGCCATGTTACCTTAAACTTCTTCTAAATCAGGAATTTTCAAATTTTTTCTTCTCCAACCCTTTTTCCTCTCCTTCTTTCTTCTTTTTTGTTTCACCCCCCCACACACACACACCCAAATTATTACACAGAATCCCACTCCAAAAATCAGGAAAGAGTTGGAGTTATTCTGACCAATTTTTGCTTGGAATCTTCCTCTTTCCCCTCTCAACCAACGCTGAGGTCCTTCTCTGAATCAGTCTCAGAATCCATTGAAAATCACAGTATTTTAGTGTTGCTAGCCAAAGAGCCACGGGGAGCAGGCAGATATTGGTAGTTGGGGCAGAAATGCCAGTCTTCCTTCTGGCTGTTTTCCTGGTGGCAAACTGATTGCTTCCTGCTTCGCCAGGCCTCCATGGGCAATTAGACATCAGTGGGGCAGAGGCCAGGCAGGAGCACGTTCATTAGCTCTACATTTGTGTACTTTGGGTTGGGAAAGGGTAAGATGAAGAGCTGGGTCTTTTCAAGATGCATTTGGCTAGAAGGATGGAGAAAGCAAGAAAGAAGAATGCAAAGAATTGGTTGATAGAAAAATGTATCCTTATGGGCAACCCAGATATCCCATGATCCAGTAGGGAGAGAAGACAGACACTGATAGAGGGAGGGGAGAAAAGAATGTCTTCCAAGAGGGACTCAGAGGAAGTTCATTGTTGGAAGGGACCTTGTAAAACAGACAGGCTTAAAAGTTTGGCCAGAAATCACCAACTCCTTGATGCTTGCAAGGTCTCTTTATTGAAAGCCAAACTGAAAGGACGGGAAGGTCACATCATGTAGAACTGCTGACCCCAGAGTGCTGACAGGTGATAAGGGCACACACAGCTGCAGTGGGAAGAAAATAACTTGGAAATGAATTTTAAATGAACTTCAACATGACAAAAGAGCTCATATAATGTGAATCATTGGCTCAAATCTTAAACTGATTTGAGTTCTGAACTTGGGTTTGGAGACAGAAGATGATGCGATGATCTAGGAGTGAACTGGCAGGAACCACCACCTGCTTCTCTGTAGCTGTGTGTATCCCTGTGACCAGGTATGGCCCTCTAGGATCAGCAGTTCTATCTGACATGACATCCATCTCTACAGCCTCGCCTCAGTGAAGGAACCTTGAGTCAAAGTACAAGTGCACTAAGAATATTGTGTAACATTACCTTCAGGCTATCAGGTGCACAGGAAACACAAATATCTCATTATGTGTATGCAGTATGTAAAGAAATGCAAAATAAATAAATAAATAAAAATACACTTGAAATACAAAAAAAAAAAAAAAAGTCTGGTGCCAAGTATTTTAAGGAAGAGGTATTCTACCTATATTATGCCTCACTAAAAGATTTAGCAAACTAGTAGAAAATTTGGAAACATTGTTAGGTCCATGGTTTGCTCTAAACTATATTCATAATTTAACCAAATTTTAAATTAATTATAGTAGTTAAAAGGGCTGACCCAGAGAGCAAGGTGTTCTTAGTGAAAGAGTCAGGAAGAGAGCACCCCCCCCCCCCCGCCCTGGGGCCAGGTTAATTTGAGACCAGGTGTTGAGGTCCTTGCTTAGACCTATTATCTTTCTGGGTCCTTTTCTCCAGAACCCTGTGTTGCCTCATTGCTCTGTCTTGGGCATCTGCCCAGGCCAGCTCTTCTTTCCCAACTGCAACATCACCCACAATACTGCTGCCCTCAAACCAAGCTCCACTTTTTCCAGGATAGCCTGATATAGGGATAGAGTGGGGAGTACAGAGGAAGTGAATGGATTGAACAGAATCCTAAGTACATGGAATAACTGTTAGACTCCAAACTCCTTGAGCTATTTGAATTATAAATATTATTTATCAAGAATGGGAACAGGAAGATGGATATTTTTTTAAAAAAAGCACACAGCTAGGCACTATGGCACCATGCCTATAATCCCAGCTACGTGAGAGACTGAGGCAGGAGGATCACAGTTCAAGGCCAGCCTGGACAACTTAGTGAGCACCTGTCTCAAAATACAAAAAAAAGGATTGTGGATGTACCTCAGTGGTAGAGATCTTGCTTAGTATGTGTGAGGTCCTGGGTCTTATCCCCAGTACAAAAAAAAAGGAAAAAAAAAAAAAAGGAAAGGAAATGGAAATGGAATGATTCTCCGAGATTAAGACATTTTCTGCTAATTTTATCTGAGACTAACTAGAAGAGTCGTACATCAGTTTTGGAACTGTATGGAACAGGTCTCAGTGGCAATACCACAACTATTTCTGTTCTGCTCATGGGTTACAGATCAGTTGTGGCCTGGCTGATCTAGGCTGGGCCAAGCTGGACTGCAGCTTCAATTGGGTTCAAGTTTGTTTCACAGTAGGTCAACTCAGGCTCAGGCTGAATGGGCAGCAGCTGCCTGGGGTGGTTTCAGGAGCACAAGAAGACCAGGCAGACTCTGTCAGCACATCTTAAGCTTCTACTTCCTCACATCACAATTACCAACATCTCATTGGCCAAGCCAAGGCACATGTCTGAGTCCCCAGTCAAGGGGCAGGAAGGTACTCTGCACCTCCAGGAAGCTTGGGGAAGGATGGGAAAAGTATAATTCTAACTCTGGGAGCAACTGAAGAAGTGGGAATCATGGTCCACTTTATCAGAGAGGTAATGAGTCTGCATCACAAAGTGTTAGTGTTGGCTGATGGCAAAGGTCTCCCTGTGTGGGTTGATTGGTCAGTTACCCCCACCATCAGGTAAAACTCACATTGAAACATGCATAAATGAACATTTGAGGAATAATAAACATGTGAACTATTCTGGCTCACAAATTTATTTTTATTCTTTTGAGGAGGTAGAAGTACCCATTACAAATGTCTTTTTTCCTTCTCCAGACCATAAGCTGATCCGCATCATACTGCCCATGATTCTCTCTGTCTCGCTTATCATAGTAGCATGCTACTGGAAAAGTGAGTGGTAAGTGTGTGAGAAAGTTTTATCTAGGAAAGTGAGAGAAAGCCTTAGGAGTTTAGTTAGATGGAAATAGCAGGGAATAATATGAGCAAACGTTCTGAAAAGGAACCAGGCGTGGTGGCACACGCGTGTAATCCCAGGAGCTCTGGAGGCTGAGACAGGAGGATCGCAAGTTCAAAGCCATCCTTGGCAGAAGCAAGGTGCTAAGCAACTCAGTGAGGCCCCATCTCTAAATAAAATACAAAAAAAAATAGAGTTGGGGATGTGGCTCCGTGGACAAGTGCTCTTGAGTTCAATCCTCAGTACCCTATCACCACCAAAAAAAAAAAAAAAAAAAAAAAACAGTTCTGAAAAGAGAAAGGATGAAGGAGGTGTATGTGAGAATATGTAATTTTTGAACAGTTTTGCTTTCCAAGCCAATACATGAGGAAAATAATGACCACTTAAAATTAAGAGATTGCAAATGTTTTTATCAATAGCCATATTTATCCCTATGTGCTTGGTGGTGTTCCAAATGCTTTATATAGATAACACACTTCATCCTCACAACAGCCCTGTGAGCACTGCTATTACCTCCACTTACCCAACGAGAAGGAGCTAAGCAATGGGGGGAGCTAAGCGATTTGCTTAATAAGGGAAAGGACAAGGATCAGAACCTAGGAATCTGACTTCAGAGTTCTCGATCTTAATGATTCCACTAAATCATGAAATTCCATCTCATTATCACTATTTTTCTAGGGTGAAGGAGAAGTGTTATCCTGACATCCCAGACCCTTACAAGAGCAGCATCCTGTCATTAATAAAATCCAAGGTAAGAACTTGTTGTGGATTGGGGCCATAACAATTACATTTTCCTAGACCTCTTCAGGAAAATATGACAAATTAGAGGTGCCTCTGCTCCCACAGCCATTAAATAGGTGATTGAAGAGTTTGGGAGTGGAGCTCAAAGTTAGAGCACTTGCCTAGAATATATGCAGCCTCGGGTTCCATCCCAGCATTAGGAGAGAGTAGGGACTTAGGGGTAATTATTGAGAAAGGGAAAGAAGAAGAAAGATAGAAGTGATTAGAGCTTTGATTTCTTCTGTTGGGGGAAATCCTTGGGTTTTTCAATACCACTTCCAGGTTAATTCGTGACTAGCAAGAGATGTAACAAAATTGAAGCTCAAAGTGCATTTCACATGCTTAATATACTTTGGTACACATCCCCTGACACACATTTATATTTACATATATTTGCTTCCTTTCTAGGAGAACCCTCATTTAACAATAATGAATGTCAAAGACTGCATTCCAGATGCTATAGAAGTTATAAATAAACCAGAAGGGACCAAGACACAACTCCTGGAGACTAGGAAGCCAGTCATAGAAAGTGCATTAACTGAGCATATCTACCTTTACCTCCTAGAAGAAAAGAAGTCCTCTCACCCTGGCCCTTGCATCTGTTTTGAGAACTTAACCTATAATCAGTCAGCTTCTGACTCTGGTTCCTGTGGCCATGTCCCAGTACCCTCTGAAGACTCGCCATGTCAGCTGGGATTATTGACCTCACCTGATAATTTACTAAAGACACTAGAAAAAAACTACATGAACTCCCAGGGAGAAATACCAGCTGAAGAAACCAGTTTGAATTATGTGTCCCAATTGGCTTCACCCATGACTGGAGACATGGACAGTCTTCCAACAAATCCACCAGTGCCAGCACACTGTTCAGAGTATAAAATGCAAATGGCAGTGCCCCCCATGCCTTGCCTCCCCTCCCCTTAATGAGAATAGCAGCCACTCCTCAACAACCCTTTGAGGTCAAGGTGAACACTACCATTACAGCCCAGACCCAGTCCATACACTACACAAATGCTATAGGGAGCAGAGCTGGAACCATTCCGTAATCATCTGTCCTGGCCCTTAGTCCCAAAGAACTGTCATTATTTACAGGCTTATTTTCATAAGACCACTACAGTATGGCTAAAGGCCAGAAGCTCTTCAACTTAGCAGGCTTACTTTTTTTTTTTTTTTTTACTTTTTTACTCCTTTCAGGCATACTCTAGAAATGGCAGAATCATAGGGACATGCTGACCTTGTTGCTTTTTCTTCCAGGCTCACCTCTCTCACAGTAGACCTGAACTTGACATAGGGATAGGCATTAACCACTCACTCCACAACCCCCTGCCCCCCCCCCCCCGAGTATTTTACAGGGTGGCTATGGGCCTAGAAGTTCAGTGTTTAGTGAAAAAACATTGCATTAGTGTTTACCTCCATGTTTAATATCTTAAGGGTAAAGCAAATAGATTGAAGACTTTGATAAAGGCCACAAAAGGTTTAGCACTACAGCATAAATTGGGAATGTTAAGTTGCTGTGTTTAATAAAAAACTTTAAAGTTTGAGATCAAATCACCTTTTAGATTTGACTCGAAATTGTAAGAATTTAGTTCATTGACCCAGTGAAATTAACTCTTTTGGGGACATAGACCTAACTTAATAGGTAAGATGTTTGAAGATCTTTACAACTCTTCCTCTGTCAAGTTTACTTAATACAGTGAAGGAATAGGATTAGTAAAGAACCCCTGACAAGGAAATAGTATTCCTGTTCACTAGACATCAGTCTTCTTCCTTAATTTTTTGACGACCTCAAAATATAAAAAAATATCATTGAGTAATTTCACTCACATTATGGCTCTTCCTTTTCTTCTTCATTTTTTCCTCCCAACTATTTGTAAATGACCTGTTTCTACTTAGCATCTTTTGGGCTTTATGATAGGTTCTCTGGGTCAAGAGAATTCTGTCTCATTTTAATTCCTATTATGCTAAAATATTAAATAAAAAGGAACTTCAGTGTTGGCTATGAGAAACATAACTGCAAAAAGTTCTACAAGGAGGAAATCTGTGTTGGCATCAGAGCAACTTTTTCACCTTTGAACCAATACAGTTGGCCCTCCATATCTCTGGGTTCTTCAAACAACCATGGAGAGAAAATAGAAAAAAATTGCATCTATTCTGAATATATTACAGACATTTTTTCTTGTCACTATTTCTTAAACAATATAGTATAACAATTATTTACCTTGCATTTACATCAAATTAGGCATTAGAGATGACAAAGTCTGTGGGAGGATACGTGCAAATTATATGCAAATACTAAAACCATTTTATATAAGGAACTTGTCATCCACTATTTGTCATCCCCAGGGATCCTGGAACCTATCCCACAGAACACCTCAGGATAAATGTATATGCAAAGCACCTCGTACCTAACAGGTGTTCAATACCTGGTAGTTCTTTTCTCTTTCCCCTGCCTGCCAACCAGCCCCATTTGTCATATTTCTAAACAAGTATAAAGAAGTATTGTCAACTGCTGTCAGGTGGAAATGACTGCCAATGCACATGACTCTGCCATTGAATGTCAACACTATAGGAAATATCCACATCTCATGTGGCTTTAAAATATACCTATACCAGTGCTGGGTCTGTAGCTCAGTGGCAGAGTGCTTGCCTAGCATGTGAGGCACTGAGTTCAATTCTTAGCACCATAAAAAATAAAAATAAATAAATACACACACACACACACACACACACACACACACACAAAAAACCCATACCAGCCAGTTCTGTTGTGTTCAAGCTTTCCAACCTTTTCCTTACATATAACAAAGACTTTTGCTGGAAAATTTGGTTATGTCCTAACAGAAAAAAACAGTATTTTGATGAGTCTAACAGTTGTGAGAAGAATTTGGGGCCAGTGTTGTCATCACTCTATTTATGCTCCTTTGTTAATTATGCTTTTCATTTGAATCTTGTATACAGATTTGTCAACACTGGTTGATTTGTAAATGTTACATTTTATTTAGATTGTTTAAAACACAATCCAAAAACCTTGAAGTTGCTTTTGCTGTTGCAAAAAGTTTTAATTAAAACATTTCATCATTTTTGTGTTTATATCCATGAAATAAAAGTCTGCAGATTAGTATAGTTAATAAGCCACCTCATGAACTTACTAAAAGCGTATATTTCTGATTACCACTTCAAACCTCCTAATCAATCTCTTCAGCAAGAGACCTGGAATCCATATTTCTCAGGCATTCAGACTCACACTAAACTTTGACAATCACAGGCCTACGCTGAATGAAGTCTTTCTGAAGTATAGCAACAACCAATAGGAAATGCCTAGAAACATAACTTTGATTATAATACCACTATGACTTATAGTTACATCTGTAAACATTTCTTTTCAATGTTCATAACAACCAAATACATTGGTTTCTAAAAGCTTAGTTTTCAATACTATGTGCCATCTTAGCATTGGCTTAAGAAGTGCTATTCAGAAACTTTGAAGTTTATATTCATGTGTCAGTGGAAGTATCAGGATTAAATAAACACAATAGAGAATTTAAAATATAAACATTTGTATACCTTCTTCTGAGAAGTGTCTGTTCAGTTCCTTAGTCCATTTATTGATGGGGTGTTTTTTTGGTGTTAAGTTTTTTGAGTTCTTTATATATTCTGGAGATTAGTGCTCGAAATTTGCTCCCATACTGTAGGTTTTCTCTTCACCTCACTGATTGTTTCTTTTTCTGAGAGGCTTTTTAGTTTGAATCTATCCCATTTATTGATTCTTAATTTTACTTCTTGTGCTTTAGGAGTCTTTTAAGCAAGTCGGGGCCTAATCCAACATTATGAAGATTTGTGCCTGCTTTTTCTTCTATTAGGTGAAGGGTCTCTGGTCTAATTCCTACTCTAATTCCACTTTGAGTTGAGTTTTGTGCAGAGAGAGACAGGGGCTTAATTTCCTCTAAACCTAAGGTCAGTATCATTTTACATGGAGAAAATTTGAAAACATTCCCTCTAAAAACTGGAACAAGATAGGGATGCCCTCGTTCACCACTTCTATTTAACACTGACCTTAAAACTCTAGCCAGGGCAATTAGACAAAGAAATTAAAGGAAAAATAGAAAAGGGATAGGAAAATAACTCAAATTATCACTATTTGCTGATGACATGATTCTATACTTAGAGGATCTGAAAAATTCCATTAGAAAATTTCTAGATTGAATATATGAATTCAGCAAAGTAACAGGATATAAAATCAATACCCATAAATCAAATGCATTTCTATATAACATTGAGGAATCCTCTGAAAGAGAAATTAGGAAAACCACCCCATTCACAATAGCCTCAAAAAAAAAAAAAAAAAAAACTTGGGAATCAATTTAACAAAAAAGATGAGAGACATCTACAAGGAAAACTACAAAACACTAAAGAAAGAAACTGAAGAAGATGGAAAGATCTTCCATGCTTTTGGATAGGCAGAATTAATATTGTTAAAATGGACATACTACCAAAAGTGCTATACAGATTCAATGCAATTCCAATTAAAATCCCAAAGTCATATTTATAAAGTAGAAAAAGCAATCATGAAATTCATTTGGAAAAATAAGAGACCCAGAATAGCCAAAGCAATCCTTAGCAAAAAGAGTAAAGCAGGAGGCATCACAATACCAGACCTTTTACTATGGCTCTGTAGTATAGTTTAAGGTCTGTTCACACATGCAGACCAATGGTACAGAATAAAAGACACAGAGACAAACCGACATAAATACAGTTATCTCATACTAGTCAAAGGCACCCAAAACACACACTGGAGAAAAGATAGGCTTTTTAACAAATGGTGCTGGGAAAACTGCAAATCCTTTTTATTGTTTCATCCATAAATGTTTTGAGTTTCTCTAAATAAAGCTCTCCTTTTCCTAACATAGCCATAAAACCTTTTTATAAATTTGCAACTATAACCAAATGAGTAGTAATTCACTGAAAGTATCAGGATATTTTGGTTGTAGGCTAGACTGGCATTCGTGACCTATAAATACTGCATCAGCCTGGACAGCAAAAATCAGTTGTGTGCAGGGAAACACAATGTACCTAACTGGGAGCAAGGACCTGTTCACACAATAGTCACACACGTGGTGCAAATGCTTATATTAATCACAGTCAATTTGATTATACTGTAGAATGTATTTAAGAAAATCAAGTTGAATTAGATTAGGCAACATTGCTTCTACGGGCTCTGTTGAAAGATACATCGGCTTCATCTCAAGTAATTTAGAAAACATGTTAATAACATCACATATGAAGTAGAACTTTTAAAATATGTAAGAAGTATAACAGAAGACAAAATCTTCAGAATTAGCAGTTGAACTGTTACAAAAAAAAGTTGAACTTAGGAAAAAAAAACATATATTCAATTTGAAGGTCTAAGCACAGGTTGTTGGCTCAATTCTTTTAAGATAAGCATTTTAAGAAACAAAGTTTTGAAAGAATTTTTTTTTTTTTTACCAATACTGAAGTAGTATTTTACTTTTATATACAACTATTTTTTAAATAAAACTTTTTTTTTCCTTTTTAGCATTCGGAATTGAAGCCAGAACTTTGTACATGCTAAGCATGTGCTCTACTACTGTACTACATTCCCAGCCTCATGAACCAACATTTAAAATGTTCAGCTGTACTGTGACTTTTCCTAAAGATCAGCAGAATGATGACAACATAGATTATTCTTTTAAAAGTGTGTTTTGGGACCAATTACATTTATGATACTCAGTGGAGGGCAAAGGGAAAAATAATATGCAGAAACCTGCTTAAAAGCCAAACTACCTGGAATCTGTTTCTTAAAGATATATGTTTTACCATATATATATATATATATATATATATATATATATATATATATATATATACACACACACACACACACACACACACACACACACACATACATACATACACACACAAAGTATATATACAATAAAATTTAAAAATATGTATATATACACATATATATATTTATATTTTATTGGTTCTTTCTAGTTATACATGACAGTAGAGTCCATTTTAATATAACAGCATGGCATATACTTATTCTAATTAGGACCCCAGTCTTGTGGATGTCCATGATGGTGAGCTTCACTGTGGTGTATTAATATATATACATACGAAAGTTATGCCAGATTCATTCCACTGTATTTTTCCATATTTTAACAACTATAATAGACCTTAACTTTGACACTGAATTTTTGTTCTCCAGAATAAGAAGAAGTTAGGCTATTTGATGATTCCAGTTAATGTGTGAGAGGTTTTCATACATACAAGTCAATATCTTCACATTATCATTATTTATATATAACTTCCTCAAAAAATTCAGAGCAGTTTCTAAAAATATTTCAGTTTCCCAACCCTTTATATTGACTTAAAACATAAAAAATTGCAAAGGTGCTTGTTTAAATTATGAAGGAAGTTTTAAAATAAACAGTTATTTTTAATTGTTTGGAAGAGACACTCTACCTGTTACTGAACCAGCCTCTTGCCTATGGTACGGAAAAGTCACTTTTACTGGGAATCCCATGTTTAAATCAAAGTTGTACGACCACAGATTGTTTTAAATTTTCAAATAAAACAATACAACCTCAAGTTTAAGAATTTTAAGTACATTTTATTAACAATGTATCCCTTTGATAAGATTATGCTTCAGGTGGCTTGTAATGCCCTTGACATAAACTGTACACATTATACAAAAACAAGAAAATCACAACAACAAAAAAATCAAGGTGAGCAAAACCATTTGGTGACAAATCTTATTTAAATTATACACAACTCAATGAAATATTCTTACGGAAAATATATAAATACTTTTCTTTCTATGTTACAGTTATACAATATAAATCAGATTTCAATGTCTGTTCAGTGACCTACAAACACCAGAACCTCCAAATATGTAGCAGCGTATTACTAAATAAAAAAAAAAAGAAAGAAAGAAAATCATGTGGTTAGAGAGCATTAAGTCTGAAATTTTTTTTCACAATCCCTTACCACTTTTCAAAACATCATTTGTTTTATAATGTATCTTTAGGGTTTCCGAGAGACCAGTAATGAAACATTTTTCAACAATCATCTATAATTTTCACTTCCCTTCTCCTCCCCAAGACTTTGCATTTTGTGCTAAATCAACCTAGTTAAGTGGCAAAATTGTAAGATATACTTTTTTTGGCATAAATTATATTTTTCAAATTAAGTATTTTATAAAGAAAGTCAAACAAAATGTGCAATTTATGCATGCTGTGGCATAGTTATTCACCTATATTACAAAAATACTCCAAAGGGGGTAAAATTCAACATTCTGGGAGTCATATAAATCTATAATGAATGAAAACTACCATGGGAACCTGGAACTTGAAACAAAAAAGAAAGAAAGAAAATGTTTCTAGAAAGAATATTACAGATTTACCTGTTTCAATGTTCTATGACAAGCACTGTTATTGATTTCACTGGGTATGCTTTTAAGTTAAACTCTCTCTGTAGAGAAACTCTAGATGGTAACAAAGTATTTCATAAATGTAGAGAAAATGGATACCTTTCCCAACTTATGTTTTAGAAACTCTGAAATATTCATTCATTCTAAGCAGTTCTTATTAAAGTCTCTCAATTAATTTTACCTTTTCTTTCTTCCCAAGTTTTAATGGATTGTGAGTTTGAGACAAAAGAGGAAGCAAAACACTATAGGGGGTAAAAAAAAAAAATCTAACTTTCAAAGACCGTTTCCCAAAGTAGTTTACAAGTTCTTCTCACACAATAGCACCTCACTCTTACCATGCAAAAAATAACTGTAGTTATAATTTGAATGACAGACAATTTGGTTTTTATTGCTTAATGATCTGTGCTTTAATATGGGGATAAAAGGCATTCTCTGAATGGAATGAAATAAAATTTTATATAAATAGCAATAGACAAATCTAAATAAGCACTGACATCTCATTGTTGTACACTCTTGCCATTGTGACATGCCTTGAAACATTCAGCTTTAATGATCTCAAGCTCTAGACAAAAGAGCTGAAAACTACTAAAGCCACCATTTCTACAGGACTTGTATACATTATAATAATGTATGTACTTCTGAAAAGCCTCTTTTAATGTCACTGTCTTACAGAATGTCCTTATGTTTATAATCTTAGAAAAAAAATTAATTAGGGAGAACACACTTATCCTCCCTTCAAATAAATCTAAGCACAAATAGGAAACAAGAATGTAAGAAATTTTAGAGCATATTTAATTATGAACATTAAATTTCTAATTTCTTTATTTATCCATATTTACTTAGTGAAGCAGAAATCTGTTCTTGAAAAAAAGTCAATTAGAAATGACAATTCACTTTACATAAGAAATTCACAGTTTACAACCAGTCTAACTGTTCAAATTCTTCCAAGTTATTCAATAATTACCAAGAATACAAATTTATGTGGACTAAGATTAATTCTAAAATCTTGAAAAACTACAGTGTTGATATTATTTTGGTATTCTATAGTCTGGTAATATCTATTATTTATAGATGAATTTCTCATTTCTATTACCACTGACACCATTCCTAATCTTTTCTGCTATAATTTAATATTAACACCCATGTTAATCACTTGGCACTGCATGTATTTTTCATCATAAAAGTCTATTTTTATACACACAAGTACTCAAAAAAAATGTATTAGACCTGCCTGTCAGTAACACCATAGATAAACCAAATAGCAACATAAATTTAAGTATAGACTTTTTTCTTAGTATACTGATAATCACAAAGCTCTGAGTGTCTTCCCAAAGTAAGTGCTACAGGCTGACATGATAATATACACAAACATGTCTTTCAAAGTAACAGTCAAAAAATCTGCTCAGGCTAATAGAAACAGCCTTAATTTCAGGATGGATGACTTAGGTGGGCAAAGGGATGGTCTTGTGTATGTGACAGAAAAAAAAAATTACTGTTAATTTTTTGAGGGATTAAACCACAGAGTTTATAGTCTAAATTAACTGAGGTAGTATTTAAAATGAATGTCTAAAATCTTATTCCCATTTTTAACAAGATTACTACACTATTTCCTTTGGAGTTTTTAACCACTATTTGGTTAAGTATCTCTGACATCTGGTTCTCTGGAAAGGCAGTTTAATAATCCAGGACCAAAGACCAAGGTGACAGGCAACTCTCTTAGAAGTACTATTGACATTTAAATAAACATTTGGGTTCAGTGAAGTTAAATTTTTTTTTGTTTTGTTTTACCTTCATAGAATTTTATGAGAGAAAATTTGAAGAACCACTTTTTAATACAAGCAGCAGCTTACAGCCCTTATCTGCTTTGTTATAATGTAAAGTTGCTACACAGTGCACATAAGAACAATTCACTGAAGTGCAGTTGAAGAGGTTTAGGAAGGAAGTGAGATGAAACGCTTCATCCCAATGGGAACTTTCAGTGCCAGTAAATTAAAAAAAAAACAAACAAACAAAAAAAACCAAATCCAAACAAACAAACAATCTGTGAATTATGTCTTCTAGTTCACAGGATTCTTTAACAGAAATCTCAAAGAATAGACACATTACAAAAAGGATCTGCAACTTGGGAAAATATTAACCAATGTTCTATGACTGTGTCAAAGCTGATGTGTAATTGTAAAAATGGTCTACACAAAAAAGGGTCCTAATCAGTCCAGCTGGATTTTTTTTTCTATTTCCATTTATATACAGATTTCAAAAAAGTAATCCTTTCATTTACAAGCATTCTAACGATGATGGCCATGCTATTTTTATATACAAATTTGCATATATGTTTAATTCCTGTAAAGATTTCCAAATATCTTTATACATATAGAAATTAGACAAACAAATACAACCTTGCCCTCATCAACTTAACAACTTCACAAATGTGATAAAGGCAAAATCACTGCATTTATTTAGTTTGTGCAAAACAAGAACACTGATATAAAAATTAAGTTACTGCTGCTTTAAAATTTAGGACTTAAGGCTTTTCACTACAAGTTTTAATCTTAATAATGAGTTTTGTTAACAATTTTTTTAAAAAGAAAATATGGCTCTTCTTTTCCCATGGAATGTGTAAATTGCAGGCAAACTTAACTTCTACAGGAGATCCAAAGTATTATTTAATGCTTTCCTTTGCTCTGGGTCTAAAGTAATAGTGCTTGCTCATGTTCCTGTTTAAAATGATACAGAAGTTGATGAAAATGGAAGTCCACTGGAAATATATGCATTCTATACATGGGAAATATTTTCAATTGACCTATCAAATGATTTTTAAATTTTAATCAGGAACTGTAGTGAAAAACCTTAACGGGTTCAAATAGCCTATAATAACACATTGCAACAAAAGAGGTGGAAAACAAATAAGAATCTTTATGTAGTCTAATAACATAAAAATAACTTACAAGTCCTGGGTTGTTGAGGCTCTTCATTTGCTTTGAGGTTATAAACCTCTGAAGTAGTGTTACAAATATTAAGAAAATGTGGAAGGGCTAAAGTTCCCCTCTAATACCAGCAGTTACAGCACACCCCATTGTGGTAACAGGATGAAGACTTAGAGACACTGATTCCTGGTTTCCACGAATTAGTTAACAAACAAGGCATCTTTATATTTACTCTAAAAACAAAAAAATTCAGAAATAACATGTGAAGGGTACTTCTGCATATCCTATTATTATTCCACTGTCATTATGCTTTTAAAATGAAAAAATAGAAAACCTATGTAGGTATTCAGTGCTTGGCTCTTGCATATGATGGTAACTGAAATTTTCAAAATTGTGTAATGAATCAAGAACCCTTCAAAGGGCTCAACAGGGGAGAGAAGGAAGTTGTTTTGGTTAGGGAAGTCAGCAGTTCCAACTGTTCATGTACCAGTAATTGCTGGAACAGTGTGCAGAAGATACTCCTGTCTTTGCTGCCCAGTCAGTCAGTATTTTCTGAGGCTTTCAGGAAATCCACAAATATGAATATATATAGTATATAAATCTATATACATCATAAATATGAGGTCAGGATTCAGCAGATGTATCAATTATAGGTTGCTTTGGTGGTATTGCCAACACAGCCTCTGCTTCTTCATGCATCTAGAGAAACATGAAAAATTGTTAATGACCTTTCACACAAATTGTCCATAATGTAGCTATATTAATTCAACAGAATTATTCTTGGAAGACAAATTTCAATAGTACAGATATTACTTACTTGTAAAAACTGTACATCTTGAAATAATTCTTGTATAAATCTCCGACAAGGAAGTCTAAATGTGCAGTGTGACAGCAAATGAGAAACCTCAGAGTAAAGGCATATGTCATCAAATGTTTGAGGATATTTCTCCTTGATTCTGAAATAAAAGAAAAGACTGTGGTATGATAAAAACTATAATCAATATTTACCTTTTTACCTCCAAAGTATCACTGACTTTTAAAATAGTTTTTTCTCCTGATGTTGATTAGATGTCATATTTGGGGTGACAGTTTGAAGACTATAGTCAATATTCCTTTCTAACATTTACATTAGATACTCTGAATTTTAGATTTGTTTTGAAGCTAGGTTTGTTTATTTGTGTTTTCAGTCAGGTCTATATTGCCTAGGCTGGCCTGCTGGCCTGGAACTTGCCATTCTCCTGCTTCAACCTCTGAGTAGCTAATTTTTGTTTTATTTTTTAAGATTATCAAAACCTGAAAGGATCCTGTAAAATTAGAAATAGTCTTTTTCACTAACATGAGAAATTGCAATATTTATTTATCAGTCTAGGATGACTTAAATATTTTAAAAATCAAATTTTAAAATAGAGATTTGGGGCTGGGGCTGGGGCTCAGTAGTAGAGCACTCGCCTAGCATGTGTGAGGCCCTGGGTTCGATCCTCAGCACCACATAAAAATAAAAAAACAAATAAAATAAAGGCATTTCTGTCCATCTAAAACTACAAAAAAATTTTAAAAATATATATAGCTTTATAAAAAAAGAAATTTTTTTTAGATTCAAGTTTATTAACATCTTTGACTGGGTTGTTTATATCTTCTAACACTTCAAACAGTGGCTTTTAGCTGGAACACTCAGAATCAGCTGAGGGATGGGGCAGGAGATACATACTCCTAGAGTGCTCAGCTCAGGGATTCATAGGGGACCCTGGCACCTGTATTGACTTAAAAAGCCCTGGAGGAAACCCTGAGATACATTTCTTTTGAGAACCACTATTTAAAATAGTTCAAATAAAGATGCTGAAGAGTTTGAATTTTAATTTTCTTTTACCGTGCTGTTGTAATTGTAATTTAGAAAAACAACAAAACCCTATAACTTTTTATTAAGAGAAAAAGTAGAAAAAAATTAAATCAAGAATATAGAAGGTTTTTTGTTTTTTTGTTTTTTTTAACTTTCTGGTCTTAGGACTTCCTCATCTTCTTAAAAATTACTGAGGACCCACAAAAGCTTATCTATTTTGTGTGGGGTATAGATATAAATAACTACCACATCAGGGATTCAAAAATATTAACTCATTTAGAAAAACCTTTACATGATATCATAAATATATTTCAATTGAAAATCTAAGTTTTTCTACAACTAAAAAAAAAAAAAAAAGAATAGCATTGTTTTCTATGAATATTTTTTTAAATAGCTGATATTTGTCTGGATATTTATTTATTTATGGTGCTGAGAATCAAACACAGTGCCTCACACAGACCAGGCAAGTGTTTTATCACTGAGCAACAATTCCAGCATTGTTTTTATGGTTTTACATTTTTGCAGATCTTTTATAAAGTATGGCTTAACAAAACAGTGTAATTCTCATGCTGCCTTTTGCATTCTCTGCTACAATACATTGTTGTGAGGAGCACATAAAGAAATAAGTATAAGAAAATCCACCGTTGGATATGCAATGTAGTTTATAACTTATTGATGTTAATTTGTCTAACTTTTGAAGTACTTCAAGCATCTTTTCTGACCTTAAAAAGCAGAATAACATTCATGAACATAATTTACTCACGTTAAAAGTCCAGTTTCATGACATTTAGTTGAAACTGAACTACTCAAATTAACGACTAGTCTTAGAACCTCTTTGCGAAGGAGTATGCGGCACATTGGTGTATCATCTGGAATTGTTTTGACACCTGAAAAGAAAATTTCAGTGTGAAGTTTTTTTATCATAATATAAAAGATTACAATTCTGTTTTTGAACTTAATACTTGAAATCTAAAACTGAAATTAATTGCACATGATCTGCAGACATGTAAGTGGTAGATACAGGAACAATATTTAAGTCTGTTAAACTACATAACTACAACTGACTCACTACAGTTTTGAAACAAAGTATTTACAAAAGACAAAATCAAAAGTTTTATTAATAATGCTTGGAAGCGAATCTAAAAACTTACCTAGTAATAATTCTGTGCTTTTGGTGCTGCTAGCTGAGCCTTCTTGAGACACCCCATCACTGCATCCAGAAATCCCTGAAAACTTAGAGGGAACCACTTCTAAAGGATTGTGGATAGTTTGCTCACACCAATCAGAATATGGAATATCTTGAAGGTCTGAAGAAAAAAATGGTTTCAATGAAAGCATCATGGTGGCTTAATTCCTGTATTTATACCGTACATTCTAAAAGAGAGGAATCTTTGTAATTTCTTTTCAGTTTTCAATAATTATTCCTCATAGTATTTTCGGTGAATCTATATTGCTCAGAATAGTGATTACTCAAGGAACTCTGCTGAAGTCTAAAGAGATTTATAAATAAGGATTTATTTTCCCAAAATAAATAATGTAGCAATATGTGATTATTTTAAAAATTCAAGTAAAGATGTATATAGACTTAAAACTCAAAGTACCTTCTGGGCCTTCCACACTCTTCCATCCTTCATACCCTTATCTAAATGCCCTTCTCTACAGTAAATGCCATTAAAAGTTTTGATGTATATAATTCCAGATCTTTTGCTATACTATCTTTTTATTCTTAGGTTATATTAGTAGGCTAATACTAATATATTAGTATTTTATGGCTTTCTCCCCCAACATTTATTATTCTATGGCTTGATCCTGCCACATCTTGGTAATATAATTATCACACTTTTCTCGCTTATCTAAAATTCAGTTTATACTTGAGGTTTACATTTACTATACTACCCATCCATAGTGAAGGTACTCTAACAAGGGATTTTTAAAGTCAACCACACATCCTAGTTCAAATGCTTTTATTTTAAAATTTTTGGGGGGGAATTACACTAAATGATTAGAGCAAATAGAAATCAGGACATCTTTAGTTATTCTTTTACAAAGTAATACTGGGCAATAAACAACTACACAACCTTAGTGTTATAAGAAATATTGAGGCTATTATGAATGAGGTAGTTTTCTTAATTTCTCTTTCAGTAGATTCATCACTGATGTATAGAAATATATAAGTGTTGATTTTATATCCTGCTACTTTGCTGAATTCATTTATTAAATCTAGAAGCTGTCTGGTGAAATTTCTTGGATCCTCTAAATACAGAATCCTGCGTCAGCAAATAGTGATAGTTTTAAGTTCTGTTCCTATTTGTATCCCTTTAATTTCTTTCTCCTGTATAATCACTCTGGCTAGAGTTTCAAGGACGATGTTGAATAGAAGTGGTGAAACAGCATCCTTGTCTTTTTTAGAAATGCTTTCAATTTTTCTGAGTTTAGAATGCTGGGCTTGGGTTTAGTGTAGCTTTCACAATGTTGAGGTAATGTTCCACTATCCCTAGTATTTCTAGTGTTTTGAACATGAAGGGGTGCTGTATTTTGTCAAATGCTTTTTGTGCATCTATTGAGATGATCATGATTCTTGTATTTAAATCTATTGATGTGATGAATTATGTTCATTGATTTCTGTATGTTGAATCATCAACTTTGCATCCCTGGGATGAAGCCCACTTGATCATGGTCTCTTTTTAATATGTTTTTGAATGTAATTTGCAGAATTTTATTGAGAATTTTTGCATCTATATTCATCAGGGATATTGGTCTGAATGAAGTTTTCTTTCTTTGATGTGTCTTTGGTTTTCGTATCAGCCTCATAGAATGAATTTGGAAGGGTTCCCTTTTTTTCTATTTATGAAATAATCTGAAAAGTACTGGTGTTAATTCTTTTTTAAAGGTCTTACAGGCTGAGAATCCATCTGGTCCTGGGCTTTTCTCAGTCGATAGGCTTTTGATGATGTTTTCTATTTCATTGTTTGAAATCCATCTGTTTAAATCATATATGTCCTTCTGACTCAGTTTGAGTAGTTGTCATTAGAAATTTGTTGATGTCTTCAAGACTGCCTATTCTATTGGAGTATAAATTTTCAAAATAGTTTCTAATTATCTCCTGTATTTCTGCAGTGTCTGTTGTGATACTATTGTTTATTTTCATCAGCATGTGTTTTAGTGATTTTTCATCATGTATTTTAGTAATTTGAGTTTTCTCTCTTTTAATTAGTGTGGCTAGGGTTTTATCAAGTTTATTTATTTTTTCAAAGAAACGACTTTTTGTTTTGTCAATTTTTTGAATTGTTTCTTTAGTTTCAATTTCACTGATTTCTGCTCTGATTTTAATTATTTCCTGTCTTCTACTGCTATTACTGCTGTTTTGTTCTTCTTTTTCTAGAGCTTTGAGATGTAATGTTAGGTCATTTGTTTGTTGACTTTTATTCTTTTAATGAATGAGTTCAATTCAATGAACTTTCCTTAGTACTGCCTTCATAGTGTCCCAGAGATTTTGATATGTTGTATCAGTATTCTCATTTACTTCTAAGAATTTTTTTACTTCATCCTTGATTTAGTCTGCTGTCCATTCAACACTCAATAGTGTATTATTTAATCTCCAGGTGTTAGAGTAGCTTCTATTTTTTATTTTATTGTTGGTTTCTGATTTCTAGTTTTATTCCATTATGATCTGATATAATGCAAGGTATTATCTCCATTTTCTTTGTATTTAGTAAGAGTAGCTTTGTAGCATAACATAGGATCCATGTGCTGCTGAGAAGAAAGCATATTACTTGATGGATAAAATATTTAATAAAAAAATTAAATCAAGAATATAGCACTTGTTTAATAAGCCTTTTTTCCTTAAACTTTCTGGTCTTAGGACTTCCTCACCTTCTTAAAAATTATTGAGGACCTACACAAGCTTATCTATTTATTTATTTATTTTTTGTGGAGTATAGCCATCAATAACTACCACATCAGAGGTTCAAAAATATTAACTGATTTAGAAACCCTTTACCTGCTATTATCAATATACTTCATTAAAAAACCTAAATTTTTCTAAAACTAAAAACACTGAGAAGAATAGCATGTCTTTTGATTGTAGCAAGGCTTTTGCCAGATCTAAACTTTAGAACATTCTGCTTATTTCCTCTACCTGTTGATCACAATCACAACAGATTAAAATTAGCTGTGACTGCCCTGTGGACTGGGCAATCAGGGGGCTAGTCCTTCTATTCAGTGAGTAAAACAGTATAGCAAAGCTCCATATAGTAAGAGTTTTATATGTATTTGTTGAACAAGTAAGTGAAAAGAGAATTTGCATGAATAAAATCATAAGCAACACAGCTAAATGATTATAGCCTTTTCTATTGTGCATTACAACTGACAAAGTTTCCCAAACTCATGGAAAAGAATTACAAATAAGTAATAACAGAATAATTATAGTATATCAGGAAGCCGGACAGGGCTGTTCATATTGTGAAGGGTAAAGTCCAGGAATCTGTAAAATGCGGGCCCCACTGGGACATGAAACCAATTGAGGGTATCAATAGCCCAGCACAACCTTATCCTTTTGTGCCACATTGGTGTGTCACCCTTAATCAGTTGGGAAGCTCTAAATTAGAAGAGAAATTTGGAAGACAACGACAGAGAACTATAGTCATCACTTGGTTTCTCTGAGGTTGGTTAAAGTAATATTCACTTAAAAAAGGAATATATAGGTCATAATTTAAATGCATATATACTAATTTGAAATTGCTAATATATATCACCTGTTGATTCATATTAAAAATGTTCAATCTAGGTCTATTTTATTTACTCCCTAAATACACATCAAGGGTGTCCAGTTACACAAAGCTAGGTATTAGAAATATATAAATGAAGGGCTGGGGCTAAAGCTCAGTGGTAGAGCATCTGCCTCACACTGGGCTCAATGCTCGGCACCACATTAAAAATAAATACATAAATGAAGATATTGTGTCCATCTGAAACTAAAAAAAATACATATATAAAAAAAGAAATATAAAAATGAAAAAACATATAAAAATGAAAAGACATATAAAAATGAAAAGACATAACAGACTGTGTGCCTGGATGGAACTTACTGAGTAGAAGAGAAATAAATACCAAGTAACGATTACCAGAAGAGATCTGTGTGCAAAGGGCAATAAGAACAAAAGTGGAGTGCAACACCTGACTTCAGAGAGTCAGAGAACAATTTGTAGACATGGTAGTGCTCACAAGTAGGATGAGGACCTGCCAGACAGACCAAGTGTGACTGTGTGTGAGCTTGTGTGTGTGGAAGGGGAAGACGAAGAGACAAAGAGAAGACAACAGGGAAAACATGTTTTAAAGGCCCAGGAGTTGTTCAGAACTTCAAGTCAGTCAGTAATGGCATGTCAACTTTAAGAGAGAATGATGAAAACCACTAGACAGATCAGAGTCCTGTGGGTAGGGCATGAGTAGCCAGTAAAGTATTATAAACAAATTAATCATAGGCAATAGCATGAGTGATGAATGGGAGGGGATCAAAATTAGCATGTCCTAAGGAACAGGCTGAGTGAATGGCCTAAGTCAGTAGCAGTAAGAATGGAGTAAGAGGAGGTGATTGACAAGGTTGGTAAATGATTTCTGACTGGAACAGATTCAAATTCAGGTGGATTCACCTCAAAAGACATAATTACTCACTCACCTGAATGACTACATATTGCACTTAGTTGGTTACTGGGCTGGAAACCCAGAATTTCAATACAGACACAATAAAGGCAATTATCATCTGTATGCTCCTGTAGTCCAGTATCTTCTGTACTTTCTAAAAACAAAGAAGCATCTGAATGGATTGAATTCATTATTTCCGTAAGACTCATCTGCTGTCGTAGCAAGTGAAAAGAGTTTTTTACAAGACCTCCAGTTCCAGATGGAAGACCTGTATATAAGTAAACATAAAACAATCCGATAAAGATAGTATTAACAAGGTACCTTATTTCAAGGTTCCTTAAACCATGTGAAATTTTCAAAGAAAGGAATCTAAGGATGACAACCAGAACTCTTTTATGACTCAACATTTAATTTTAACTGGGGAGAAAAAAGAACACTTTGCTAAAAATTATGAAAATAACGATTGCACAACATATGTTATTTTTAACTTGGGGTTTTAAATACAAAATGGAAAACTGAGATACTAATTAATGTATCATATCAAATATCATCAAAATTTGCCCAAATAAAAGTAATAATTCTAAGTTGTTAAAAAAAAGACAAGATTATGAAGCTAATGGGATTCTATATCATGTACAATTTGAGGAATGAGAAATTATACTTCATTTATATACAATGTACCAAAGTGCATTCTACTGTTATATATACTTAATTAGAATACAAAAATAACAACAACAAAAAAAAAAAACCGGAAAAAACCAACAAAACCTGTGGCTTGCCAGGCAGGGTGGCATATGCCTGTAATCCCAGTGGCTTAGAAGGCTGAGGCAGGAGGATCACGAGTTCAAAGCCAGCCTCAGCAACATAGCAAGGCCCTAAGCAACTCAGTGAGACCCTACCACCAAATAAAATATAAAAAAGGGCTGAGCATATGGCTCAGTGGTTAAGCACCTCTGGGTTCAATTCCTGGCACCCCCCCCAAAAAAAAAACAATACCTGTGCTTTATATGCAATGTGTTTATGACACATAATTGTTCATAACAAAGAAAGATTATGTAATTAATGAGAACATTTTTATATATCTCTGCATGCCAAAAAAATTTCTTTAACCTATGAGAATTACTGTTATATAAGTTTTATATGTACCACATTTTTGTTGTTGTAGGTGGACACAATACCCTTATTATTTTAGTATTTTTATATGGTGCTAAGGATCGAACCCAGGACCTCTTTTCTGTTAGGCAAGTGCACTACCACTGAGCCACAACCCCAGCCTCCCATGTACTGCTTTTTAAAAACAGAAAAAACAAATTTAGTTTTTTCTTTTTGACAGCCTTGGTATTTAGTTGGAAAAACACTTTAAGTCTTTCAAAAAACCAAACCAAACCAATGGTTTAATTTTAGGGTGACTCAGAACAGTTAATTTCAGTGTAATTTTAAAGTGACCCAAAGGTGGATAAACCAGAAGTTTTAATGTCACCCTACAAAAAAAATTAAGAATTTTATTTTTCATATAAAAAGGGAGCCTTATGAGAACTAAGATTCAGCATTACCTCCTGCATCATGGGCAAATACTCTCGCACCTCGATCATCATGTGGAGGTATATTTTTGGTCTGAAAATAAGGAATATCCTTTACCTACAACAGATACAAATCATGTTAAATCCTATTATAAAAAGAAGCCCACCTTATGAACATTAAGAAAATTAAGTGAAATACAACTATAATTATTATAGTATGTAAACCTGCAATGAAAAGTTTATTAAAAATGTTAAATTGTCAAAACTTGAGAGAAAGGCTTTTTATTATATTCTTGATAAACTAAATAGATATTCAAATAATTATTTTAGCATTTATTTAAAATGTCTTTAGACTTTTGAGCAAATGTGTATTCTTTAATACTACTATATAACATCTAGAGATTTGTAGGTATCTCATGGGATTGGGGTAACTTTCTATGGCTGGACAGCACATGTGCCTTCTTTAGATGACAAAAATAGGATCAAAGATGAAAAAAAAAGAATAAGTAAAATGAAACTACAAAACAAGGTTAGTAATTTATTAAATTTCTACAGGTAAAACATACAGATCAAATGCAATAAGATGTCGATTTAATTTGAGAAGAGAATAATCTCCTAGAAACCTGGAGGTGTGAATAAAAGAGTGTGGTGTGAATAAAAGAGTATGAGATAGTTGATCAAAGTGAATTTTCATCTTAAAATTTCTTTAGAAGAAACTACCTCCAAAAAAAATAAAAATCATCTTTCCCATAATTAGTGTCTACTCTAAATTATAATTTCTAGGAAACAACTTTTACATAGAATATGAAAATATAGGAAGCCAACTCATAGGGAAACAATAAAAATCATAATGATACCTGGAATATATCATTAATATCTACTGGAAGAGCAAGACCAATGTAGTCATCTGAGCCGCCATATGTAGCACTGGACACCATGGACCTAACTGAGGAGGATCGCTGCAGGGTATTTTGATTAATGGGACTTAATAAATCTTCTTTATCTAATGATGCATAACTTAAAGCTTTCATGAACCTATAATACAAAAAAAAAAAAAAAACACCTTACATTAGTTTCTTTTTTTTAAATATTAAAAAAGTAGCTGGCCAAATACTAAGCAGTACCATCTTGTTTACTAAAAATGTATAAACACTTAAAAATATCATCTGTTGTAGGCTGATGTACAAATGGTCACCAGCAATATTTTCTATTACCAAAAGGTAGGTTATTGGAATAAATTAAACATCTAGAAGTTAAAAAGAAACTTACCTAGAGATAGAGGTATAGTTCATGTATGATTTTTGCAATCACTCGGGACTGCTGAATTTGTTATTATATCATTAATCATATATTTATTAACATTCAATATTATATTCAGAAAAAATAAGATCAATTACTTATCATTCTTTGTGAGGTTATTACTTTAGTGGTTTCATTATCAATCTAAGATTCATGTAACACAGAAGGTACATCCAATACAGTGAAGTGGAACCATTCATAAATATTACAAGGGAGAGCCTATAAGGCTCTATCATATAACGAAGCACTGCTATTCCTACAATGCACTCCGTACTAGTAATTCCATAACAAATATGGCATACTGGCTATAAGATGTGCCTTTGTAATACGGATTCTTTTTTTAAAAAAATTATTTTTTAGTTGTAGAAAGACACAATACCTTTATTTTATTTATTTTTATGTGGTGCTAAGGATTGAACCCAGTGTCTCACACATGCTAGGCAAGTGCTCTACGACTGAGCTACAACCTAGCCCCCAGATTCTTACTCATGCAACAGACATGTAAAACTAGTTACTTGGTATCTGCTTTATATACACAAGTTTTTATCCAAAAATAAAAATGTGTGTGTGTATGTGTGTGTGGGTGTGTGTGTATATATGTGTGTGTGTGTGTGTGTGTATATATGTGTTTAATTTGGCAACCAAGTCTTTAAAAATGCTCATGCCATCTCATAGCAAATCAAAGAATTATTTCACAAAACACAAAAAATGCTTCATAAAACGTAGCTATTAAGATTATCAAAACAGAAACCACCTAAAACGACTCTTAAATCTATGATTTTCATAAAAGAGATCAGTGGTTTCCAAATTGTACTGTTACACCTTTCCCAAAAACTCTTTAAAGAATACTGGAGCAGGGGGAAACAATTACTGAATTATTCTTCTTCCCAGTATCTACTTCAACTAGCATAGCTCCATTTTTTAATCTTTTCTATGTATTAGGTCTCCATAGAAAACTTTTTTTATGGGGAGAAAAAAAAAAAAAAAACTTATCTGCTTAAAAAGCAACACTAAAAAAGCTTAAAACCACTGATCTATTCCAATCTCTACCAGATGAGGTAACTGAGGCCTAGACATTCCAAACTCATGAGCTATACAGCATATATTTGTAATCATGAGCTGTTGACAAGCATGCCTGCCATTTTTATAAATTGTGAGAGGGCCAAAGCCAGTGAGTTTCAGTTATATCAGACATTACTGTGTAATCTTTATATTCTACACTGGGAACAAAATTCAATACCTACTACCAGGAATCCCCTCCTCTATTAAATGTGTAATTACTGAAAGAAGACTAAGAATATATTTAATGTTTTTAATAATTTAATGTAAGAGACAGATGGATTTCATAAAGTCACTGCCAAAGATGATAATAATACTAGCTAACTTTTATTAAAGGCTTACTATGTGTCAGACACCAATTTAAGTAGGGACATATAAAAATCCATTTAAATCAGTATAAATCAATGATTTAAAGCTAAAGAAAAAGTTGTTTAGAAGCAGCTGGCTCAACAACAAAAATCAGTTATGGAAATTTTTACAATTAAATTTAATATTGCATTCTTTTAAAGATAAAAGCTAAACTGTTCATTGTGAACAGTTTATATATGGTAGAAAAATCCATGCTGAGTCCCAAGGAGCAAATAATTCATTCAGTGTTTACTAGGTGTCCACTTAATAATTATAAATATTGAAAATAATTTAACTGAAATATTCAGTTACTTAAAAACAAAGAAACAATAACAAAAAAACCCCCAAAAAACCAAAAACCAAACCCCCCCCCCAAAAAAAAAAAACAGAGGTCAACTTTTGGAGCCTTAAATTGACCTACCTGAAAAGGTTGTTTGTTATTGTAGGTCTTAAGCTCCTGATTCCCCCGACATGCTTCTTTTTAAAATCGATCCTTGCAGGAGCGAGAAATAAATAAAAAAAAGCTCGTGACTTGTGTGTTCTTACAAAGCATGTATGTTTATTTTCAGGGCCTAATGGAATTTTGTATTCCCCCCTCGCAGCTGCAAGAATCCATTTCAAATCATATCGGGTAACAAGGAGCTTATAGCCTACCATAGTAAACAAGTTCTGAGGCTTACGTGGTAGTATTAACCTAAATAATGTTTTACGTTTAAATCTGTTGAAATACAACCACTATTTCTTCATTTTTAAATATATATTTGCTTACCTGCTTGGCGTTAATCTGGACTCAAAACTGTTGGCCTTCATGGTGATGGTATCAGTAAACAGCACATCTTTTGCTGGAGATGCCAAAGCTTCAGAGTGAGATAAGGATGGATGCATTCTTTGCTGCTGTAATCTTTTCAATGTAGCATAGCCAAAAGCATCTCTAGAACTTGTGTAACTGAAGTTACAATCTGCTAAACTTTTAATTGTAGCAATAGAAGGTGCTTTGAGGGACTGTGCTCTTCTAGGAAGTGTATGAGAAGAACCAGGAGGCACCAGGGACACCGAATTTGACTTGGAAAGAGACAGATGGTTAGACTGTGATGTCAAATAGTGGCTTGTTTTAACAGTTTTCGTACTTACCACAGTACTCATACTTCCACAGTCTGTGTCCATAGTTGTAGCATCTACACCTACTGTCTCTCGTGAAGGACTTGAGCTCATTGAACTTATGCCACTTGTTGTGGTATCTGTATTAAAACTTTGGCTACGAATCTTCATATGTGAACTTGTTGAACTTTCTACAACTAACCTTTCTCGGCTGGTGTTTTCTTTGTGATTCTCTGTACCAAAACTCTTGGTGAATTTTAAGTCATTCTCTCCAATACTTGGAGTACTACCAGTGTCATCAATGTGCTTATTTCCAACAAATGAAGTTTCTAACTGTAATGTTTTCTGAACTGTGGACATAGGTGTGAAATCATCACTATGATTAAAGTCAACGCTGGGTTCCGTAAGTGTTCTGATTCGTCTGTTGCTTGTCTTATTTTCAGATGACATTTTTCCTCCTTTTGGATCACTGCTACTCCGATGTTTTTTATTAGGCAAAGTAAGCGAATTTAAAATACGATTCTTCACAAGTTTACTAGAAGCAAAGAAAGGAAATGAATTTTTATCCTTGATGGGTCCAGGTCTATCATAAAATGCCGGCTCTGAATCTTCATTGATGTCAAGGAAAAAGGTACTAGTAGAGCTGCTGCCAAACCGGTCATCCTCCATTATGAACATACCTAGGATTGAAGCACATAAAAATAAAAATTTCATTTTGCTATTAGTGATACCACATTTCAAGAAAATTTAAAAATCTATTTTAAATTGTACTAGTTATCTGGGGGAAAAAATTAAAATTGTGTTAAACCATTATGCCACATGAAAAGTGCTTCCTTAAAACTCATTTGGATTTGAATAAAATGTAAAAATATGTCATTATGAGGAACTCCTATTATTCCCAAGAAAAGCTATAAGACTCAGTATGGCACAGCTTACACAAAGTTTCCTTTGACTTTCCAAACACTCAAGATGTAATTAAAGGGAAAAAGGATACCTGAGCATGGATGTTTGGTCAGCTGGTATAGACTCCATATGCTAGGCAAGCACTCTATCATGGAGGTGTCTTATATAAGACACTCCATAATTTAAAATGTACTGTTTTGCTAAAAAATGAAGATGTAGGGCTGAGGTTGCAGCTCAGGGGTAGAGCGCTTGCCTAGCATATGTGAGGCACTGGGTTTGATTCTCAGCATCACATACAAATAAATAAATTTTCATTAAAATTAAAAAAAAATTTAAAAATGAAGATGTTTAAACAGTAAGTAAGTAGCTTAGAAAAAAAAATAAATTAGGCATAAAACAAATACATTAAGTTTTGAAATTACACACAAATGTTAGTATTGGCTAACTTTATGTGAACCTATCACAATACTCACTTGATGGTGCAGATTCACTTTCACTATTATGTCTAGAGCTGGTTGACTCTGAGTTCAAGCTCAAGGTACTTGGGATAGATGAGAGTTCATTACAGAGTTGTTCCACATCATCTGGAACAACTGGCCACAGATGTTTGCGACTATGCCTCACAGCATCCCAGTTGTGACATTTTAGAATATCACAGCCTTGTTTGGTTTTAGCTATTAGCCCAAGTACATATACACAGGTCCTGTATGTAAAAAATGTAATAATGAGAGTTTTCAATTTCTGGTTGAGTGTTCTTAGAGCAACAACAGAACAACCAATTTGCTATATATACACCTGAATTTTCCTTAAAAATTATTAAAAATTGTTTAATTTCTGCAGAATTTATATTAAAACTAGTTAGGAATAAATTAGCAATAAAATCATGCAAATCTTTCTAATGAAAGTAATGATTACAACAAAATTTTAAAAACAACGTGTTCTTAGTATAAATATGGAATATCTGGGCATTGAATTACTGGACTTCCTGAAGAATATTACATACTGCATTTTTCTTGTATACTTACAAGGTAAACTTTAATATTAAAATAAAAATGGAATAATGATATTACAGAGTTCATTAAACTCTTTGTTAGAATTTATAGTAAACTAACAGTTATGAACTACAAAATACTTTGCTTTATATTTTATTTATGAATAATAATATATGATTAAAAAGATTTCTGGGTTAAATGACATACCCTCTGATGGAAAGAACTTCACACTGTTTTGCAAGTTTTAGTATATCAGGAATCACATTTTCTTCCTGTAGCAAATTGAGACCCCAATTTGATGAGCCAATATTTCCCTGAAAAAAAGAAAAATACTTAAAGAAAATACAAGGTTGATTATTTTAAGAGATGTGACAAGCTACCAAGAAACAAATTTAAAGCCATGAGAGAGAAAAATCTGAAAAAACTCTCATAAGAAATGTTAGAAATAAATTAATATTCTATTTATCTTAGCAAGAGAACCAGAGCCATAAAAACTAGAAGTTTAATCATTTATTCTGTCAGTGTAAAAATAATATTTAAACTGGCAGAAAATGTTAGTTTTGGAATATTTAAAAGCAAGTTCTAAAAAAACAATTTTAATATTTTACTATTAATGGGAAAAATAAAAAAAAAAATCTAAAAATTGCGAAGATCTTACAGAAGTTTTTATTACAAACCAAGGCCCAAAGAGATGCTTTCAGTTTTTTAATTTCTTCCCATTTATCCAAATCTGGTGTGCGAACATTGTGACACAGTTCTGTAATAATATTCTGGAAAAAAAAATCACATAAATGTACTCCTATTTACTTCCTTATTGCATTGTTAAATCTAAGATTCGCTTTTAGTCATTTCTGCACATTTAAAATTCTGAAGTAATTTTATGTAAAATATCTTATTAAAAACATTAGTGCATAGGTTCTGAGTTCATATTCTTATTAGATTGTGTGACTTTGAAAGTCAATTAACCTCTACCCTCCATGCCTTGATGTCCTAATTTCCAAATTAGGGATTATAACAGTATGTATCTCATAAGGTTTCATGATTTAATAATCACATATAAAGTGCTTCACAAAGTACATATTGCCTAGTATTGTAAAAAGTCATAATTATTATTTCTTTTAAATAGAAACTAATGCTAAGGTTTTATCATATTTTATAAATAATAACACTGAACAATTCATTTAAATTTTTAATAAATTTATTTTCAAATATTAATATAAGGTTATCTTCCTAACAGTCTTCATAGACATAATATAAAAACACATGAAACTATAGAGTATATTTATGCAAAAGTTTGGACTCCTGAGATTTAACACTGATACAAAAAAGAACTAAACTGCTAGATCACTATCATTCTCACACATACACATAAATATTTCTACAACTATTTCTTGAATAAAAGAAAAGTTATATTTATTGAAAATACCTAGTTACAAGACATACTATAAACACAGTGAATATACAAACTACACAAAGAACAAATGCTTGTCCAAACCCATTATATTCCATGAAGTATATGAGAATAGGGATGTTCACAAACAGCGATTTTCAATTTGTTGCTAACTGGCAATAACTGAATCTGTACAGTTTAAATTCCCAATGAGAGTAGGAAGGAAACTTATTTTTTTAATATGTTTTTAAGGAGATTTTAATTTTTCCAATAAATGACAAAGGAAAGCATTTCAGCTCTTTACTGGGTTGCTCATTCTCCATAACAAGTTAGCTTTTCCAAAGGTCACACACAAAACAGAGAAATGCATGCAAGCCAGTAATATTCTTAGGGATTACAAACACAGAATACTTAAATCAATTATAAGACAGATAACTATAAAAGCAATTAGGCCACTGCCTTTACAGCTTCTGAAAATTTTTTCAAAGATAATATTTAGCAACATTAAGATTTTTTAAAATATGATAATCATTTAAAATTACCTGTACTTCCAATAAATGACAGCCTGTTTTGTGGTGTACCAGTTGTCCATAAAGGTGTACAGGCAGGTAGACATGAGGACGCTGTAATCTAGTATAATAAAGATCTTTAAGATAGCTATTGCTTTATTTAAATATGCTAATTAAAACATTAATAATGTACTGGATAAAATACAATTCCCCAACATACATAAAAATATGGAAGTGTGATGACATGAAGATTTCTCTGGAAAAATAAGAATTTACTAGGTCTCACAATACTTGTGAGAGCTGGGACTAGAAAAAAGTGACTCCTATGAAACATGAGATGTAGAAAACTTAAAAAAAAAAAAAAAGATTCATTACGTTTGGTTTTACAATTTGGTTTTAACTTTGACAATAAGGACTAATAATAAATTATTCCACAGACTGGACTACATACCTTTGGTTACTCCGCCGAACATAGTTATCACCATCAATAGGCTTCCGATAAGTAGTAAGTGCTTCATTAAGTTGCTCTTCAATCAAGTCAACATATTTTGCATTATATTCCTAGAAGACAATACTTCTTAAATTGTATACAGTTCCATAATGACATTCACAAAACTTCTGTCAGGTACTTAACAAATTTTAAAAGCATGTTTATGAGAAAAATAAAAAATCTGTTTAGAAATTAAAAATTTTTGGAAAGAGGAGAAATGACCACACAAACAAGTTTCAAGGTACAGTCGTGAAAAAGAAGAGTACTTCTTTCATATCTGAGGCCAGCTTATTCAAAAAACAGACAGTAAAAACATCAACGACATAAAAAGTAATTATAAGATAAAATGGTTTCAAAAACAATACCACTATAGACATAATTAGCAAGAGTCAAAAACACAGAAGATCCAAAGAATGGTAATATCCAATCACCATCATAATTATGTAATGGTGTCAACAATGATTTATTTATAAGGTTTTGAGTCATGAACTATTTGTCTATATATTTATTATAAGTCTATTTTTTTCAGTAGTGGGCAAAATTTTTTCTATAGAAGGCCAGAGAGTGAATAGTTTTTGTAGGCCATATATCTGTTAACCCTACCAACTGTCATTTTAGAGAGAAAGAAGCTATAGGCAATACAGAAATAAGAATATATGCATTTTAAATAAACTTTATGAACACTGAAATATAAATTTCATAAATTTTCACTTGTCACAAAATACTATTATTCTTTTGATTTTTTTCAATCATTTAAAGATAGAAAAACTATGCTCAAAAGGTCACACTAAAACAGGCAGTGGACTCTATTTGGCTGGGAGGTGGGTCAAAATTTGCCAACCTCTGACTAAATAATGATCTCAGATAAAAACTGTCTCAATAAAATAGGAGTAAACTAAAGGAAGAGAGTCATGTTTAACCAAATTTCTGAAACCAATCAATCTCTAATTAGTACTATGAATGATAGTGTTTCTCTTAACTCTAGAAAAAATTTCATCTTAGATACTTTGTTACTGTGATTACACAAGCATCTATAGGACACTTACATGTGGCTGAAGATACTAAAATCATCACAGTCCATTAAGTAACCAACCTAAAAAGTTGACAGCTACCCTAAAAGTCAGCTCTCTGAGTTAGTTGACAGACAGAACGCAAAAGTGACTTCTTCCCTCCTATCTTCAAATTTACTTTCACAGTCCTGTACACAATCTTCAAACTTTCTCACAGGAAGAGTTTTCTCTACTTTTTACAGACAACTCTCTTCACATCTGTGCTTTTGATACATTCTATTCTTTGCCAAGAATCCATTTCATCAACTATGTCCCCTTTCCTACCGTTAGTCTCTCCTCTCACTAGGTCAAAAAAATTCTAACTTCCTCACTCCTTAAAACAAAAATTAAGATTTAAACAGTCTGCCTACTTTATGACCTGCTCTAAACTACTGAAGGAAATCAAAAGTAGAAAGAGTATAATGTTCAAGCTTGGGGATCTAGGATTAATTAGCATATTCTTGTCAGCCTCTCACAAATCAGAAATGACAGAATGTATTTCATAGGACTGTTGTGAGGACTGCATAAAATACTTAAAAAGTGCTCAGTCCAATGGTAAACAATGTTTTCTTTCCTTTCTCTAATTAGAAAGTAAATTACATTAAACTATGGTTTTATACTTTCCATTACTGCTTAAACTAAATGTTTCTACAATGCAGCACATTTACAATTTTTACTAAAATTGCTATAGTAAAATTCACCAATGATCTAATAATCTAATTTAACATCCTGCTTTACAGTTTTCATCTAATGTGACTTCATTGGCCTCTCCTTCCTGAATCATCCTTTACTGATACCATTCTTTTTTTGAGGAGATGGGGTACCAAGGATTGAACCCAGGGGCACTCAGCCACTGAGCCATATCCTCAGACCTATTTTGTATTTTATTTAAATACAGGGTCTCACTGAGTTACTTAGCTCCTTGTTTTTGCTGGGACTGGCTTTGAACTCGTGATATTCCTGCCTCAGTCTCGGAAGCCACTGGGATTACAAGTATGCACCACGCTATAACCCTTCTTCCTAATAATTTCTTCCCATTGTCCCTTTCTTTCCCTATTAAGCCAGGGTGTTCTCTGGGGGAAAATGCTGTCTTCTCTCCTTTGTGCTCTGATGCTTTCTCTAGTGACCTCATTCATTTCATGTTTTAACTACTACTATATACTGTCATCTTCTATACATATCTAAATTCCAGACCCATATTTTCAAATGTATCCTGGCTACCATCACTAGGTCATCCCACAGAAAACAATTCAACATATTCAAAATTCACTATCCTTATGCTACAAACCACTTTTTGTAATCATGATCTCTTAATGATGATCCATTATAATTCTGTCATTAAATTAGAAACCTTGTAAGTCAAACTGGAATCCTCACTCACTTATATACAATCAATCCACAAATCCAGTCTACCTTATTTTTAAAATGCCTAGAAAATGTATCCTTGCCTATCAACCTCAGTAAGAAGTTTAGACCCTCATCAATTCTTGCTTATACACTAGTGTCAATATTCCTAGACCTTTCCTTTGATAATCAGACTTCCATTTCTATGCTGCAACCCATCATGTTTATAAAGCACAGTTCTGACCGTGGTAACTATTTAAAGACTTACATGATTCCCCACTAGTAGAAAATTGAATCCCTTAGTATGATTTAATGTAGCTTGAAAAATTTTACAAACTAGTTCTAATTTACCATTCTAGCCTCATCTTACCATTACCCACTGGTTCTAGCCCTGACTACACTGGAATATGGTTTTCTTCACAAGCTTATGAAGTTTCAATAACCTATACAGATTTATTCTGTCTCCTCTTCTTGAGTACTCTTTTTACAATTTGTTTGCCTATTTACTCCTCAAGACTATTTAAAATATCGCATTCTCCATTGAGCCTGTCCAACTTTTGTTTTGCTAGTCCCTAGTGCAGAATCATTAACCTCTTCTTTGTGTTCCCTTGTACACTTGCATGTGCCTTTATTATGCCCCTGCTACCTGAAAGCATCACACCAAATTTGCTAAATAATTTCCTAATTTGTCAAATATGGCAATCAATTTCATCATGTTAATAGGTTTAAATGTCTTCTATTTAAAACATAAAATTATCACTTGTTATTTCAGCTCCTTAATTCATCAATTATTGAGACTTCACACCTGAAACTGAATGCTTTAAAGTTTTAGGAATTTTCATTTCCTTTTTTTTTTTTTTTTTACTCATACTAGGGATTGAACCCAAAGGAACTCTCCCACTGAGCTACATTCCAAGCTCTTTTAATTTTTTCTTTTGAAAAAGGGTCTCACTTAGTTGCCCAAGTTGGCTTTAAAGTTGAGATCCTCCTGCCTCCAGCCTTTGGAGTCACTGGGAACACAGGCATGCACCATCATGCCTGTCTACTTTAGTACTCTTAATAAATAAAAATCTATGAAATATGGATCAATACAGACAATGTAATAAACAAAAACTATTTAAACAAAGGAGAGGAAAGAAATGATTAATGGTTTTAAATGATGAAAATCTAAAAATGTTTACAATGGTCTAGATTATTTTGTTCATGGGTTTTCTAAGATGCTTTAACAATTTATAATGCTACAAACAAAATAATGAAGCCACAGGGATATGCCTTCAAGCTACCCCGTTGTTACCTGGTTTCCCTACTACCTATGACAATAAGAACTTTGTTCTGATTCATGTAAAGTAACATCCTAAAATAAAGCTTAATTAGATGATTACATCTGCTTAACTAGAATAGTTTTCAATCTTCCTTCATTTGGAAAATCGTTTTAGTTTTAGCATAAAAGCACACATGCAAAGTTGTAGTCTGTATAAAGGACCCAAGGAATAAAAGAAATAATGGTAAAATAGTGTTGACAAATTACAAGTAATACATAAAATCAAATGAATTTAAAGTGAAATTTCAATAAGATACATAAAGTCAACATTTCACTATAAAAGAAATAACTTCACTTAAAAATGGCTAAATAGAACTTGACTTCATATGAATATTTAAATATTTAATCTCATTAGTTTTAAAACACTGATGATATTTTAAAAACCCTCTAAATTTACAAATGCATTTCTCAGGATGAAAACTTTATTCAATAAGAAGTTACCTTCTGCCATTTTTCCAACTGTTTTGCTACATAACCTCTTTCATTCAAGTAGGAAAACCCTTTTGGAATGGAGAGAAATCTGTAAATTAAAACAAGACATAATTTAACAAAGGGTCCAGTAAAATATTTTTAAAGAGCTAAAATAACTCAAAAAATGTGATTAAAGAGATAAAAGATTTTAGGAAAAGCTACCCTTTAAAGTGAAAAGATCAACTATAATTTACCAAAATATCAATTACAAATGTTTTTTCAATCTTTGAAATACATATAAACCTAATCACAAAGACGATGTCATGAACAGAGTTTCAATATTAAAGAATGGGTACAATTAAAATAGGCGTATTTCAGAAGATAAAAGGTAAACTCTTTCAGAGTACTGTTCCTATTCAGATTTGAATCCAGCTTTAACATACACTACCAAAGAGAAGACAACAGAAAATATAACCACAAAAGATTTACTTAAAATTTACCTTAGGAGGAGAAGCAAACCCTTGTCCCCAAGGTGAGATAAAGCTGGCTTCATCTGAATAAGAGCATGAAGATTAGCCTAAAAGAGAATATTATGTGACAAATTAACATTTATATAAAGATACCATTCTTTTTTCCAAAATGTATTATGTATTTTCATAAAACTGTCAATTAAAATCAAATATTTTAATAGAAATTCATGTCCAAGTATTTCATTATTTAAAAATGAACCTTCACCTTGTCTTCACAAGCTTCGTCAAGGATATCCAGGGCTTCAGAAGAAATTGTTTTGTTTTTATCATGTAGCTGAGTTACTAGTAACTCAATCCCCCAATTATTGAAGAATTCCACATTAGCTCTCAATAATACCCTCAAGTGTTTTGTTGCATATAACCTGCAGGCCTATAAAGATAAAAGGTTAGAAAGAATGAAATTGATAGTCTAATCCTTAACATCAATATTTATCTATTACTAGTAAAATAACATACTTTTCTTTCCATCTAAGAGCTTCATACTATTTGATTTAAAAAATATATAATGTGTGTACACACACACACACAATGTGGAGTTCTTCAGAGGAACTAAAATTTTAAAGTACACTGAATTCACATCCCGTATTCTTAGAATCTATAATTTTAGTTAGTCTAAAATTTACAAAGTATCTGTTATAAAAAATACAGTTTTATTGACTATGTACTCACATCAGTAGCTGCTGTTAGGATTTTCGATAGAATGACTCTAGCTAATCCATCTCTGCTATAGTCCAAGCTAGAAACAGTCAGTTTTAGCAAGTGATCTTGATTTTTCAAGGAGCAAAGATTTAAGAGGCTAAAAAAACGGAAGAAAATAATGAAGGTTACTAGAAATTACTATACTGACTCACTAATTTAACAAATTTTTACAGCTTTATTGAAATGTAGTTGAAAAATAAAGAATATATAATTCATATATTCAGGTATACAATGTGATGACGTGATATTATATATTCCTTGCGAAATGATTACTACAATGAAATTAATTAATACATGCATCATTATAATTCTACTTTTTTATGTGTGGGTAAAGAAGTATAAATGCAAGTCAACAAATATTTTTAAATTCCTAATATCAATAAGCATTTGTAAAAGAAAACATTTAATGTCAAATATCATGTAAAGCTAATTTACAATTTTTTAAAACAATTAAAACATTTTGATTTTTAAAAATAAAACCAAACACATGTATACAGACTAAAAAGAATAACATATATCCACATTAAAAATAAAGTTTAGGGTCAGGCTTGGTGGCGTAAGCACACAATTCCAGCAGCCCCGGAGGCTGCAGAAGGAGGATCAGGAGTTCAAAGCCAATCTCAGCAAAAGCAAGGCATTATTCAACTCAGTGAGACCCTGTCTTTGAATAAGAACACAAAAACATGCTGGGGATATGGCTCAGTGGTTAAGTGCCCCCGAGTTCAATCCCTGGTACTCAAAAATAAAAGTTTAGGTACATGCTATAACAAAATCTAGGGATGCTCACCACTGAAATACACTGCATTTTTCTAGCATTTTGACTCCATGAGGGTGACAAGAAAGTGTTCCAATAAATAAAAAGTAGTGTTGACTAAGAGTAGTCAATAGACCATTATTTTGAAGACTTCTTTCAGGTTTCATTCCAGATGAGGCATTGAGCCACTGAACAATATCCTTTACAAGATCTTCTAAATATCCTTGCCCATCCTACAACCAAAAAAATAAAAAATAATCAAGTACAAAAATTTAATAACAACAATGAGTTTCTAATAACAGATAATAATCACTGAGCACTTGTTGTTTTCAATCCCATTTGACACAACATTACCTATAAATGGATATATTCTCCATTTTACAAAAGAGTAAATAAAACAAATCTCATAGAGGGCAGATAACTGTTCAAAGTCTCATTTCCAGCTAATTATTAAGTTGGAATTCAAATCTAGGTCTCATCTGGACTAATTTCTTATGTTTCTAAATATATCCTTATGTCTACCAAGAAATAAAGCCAAAACAGAGGGTGGTAATAGTGAGAGAAGAGGGACAAATTCAATTAAAAAAAAATTGCTCTGAGAATATTCAGAGTGCTTACCTCTTCAGACTCAAGAAGAAATTCTGTAAACTGGCAACCAACAACTGTGAGCTGCTTGGACTTGGCAAAATCCAAATCCAGGTTGGCATACAATTTACTGCTGGGCTTATAAAAATAAAGAAGTCTTCTCACAAACCTAAAGATCAAAATAAAATTAGCAAGAAAGTGAGAAACCAAAAAAAATTTGAGAATTTTCACCAAAGATCATGCAGAATATATTTGGTCTCAACTACTGGGGCAAATGGTTAAAAAACTAAATAAACACATTTGGTACATTTCATCAAAAAAATCTTCAAAGTAAAGAATGTCTTTAAGGAATAAAAATTTCACAGGCAACTGAACTTATGGACATAATTTGTAATGTTTCAATAACTTTCAATACTGGGTTGGTTGTACTCTCCCTTCTAGTTTAGCTCATTTTAATTTCATACATTACAATCTAATCCAATAGTGGCAGCCAGGTCCAGGAGTTAGGCAAACAAATTTCAAAAAGACATCATATCTGTTTTCAAGGAGTATGAAAAGTTAATACTGAGCTTCTCAATTTCAGCGTAATTTTTATGTTCTGTGTATTCCTAAGAATTTGATATAGAAATTAAGTTACATATCATGAGAATGTGAACACACTGAAAAAAATGCTAATGACAACTTCTCAAATACAAAGTAAGACCCTCTTATCCAATGATATTAGTATTGGATCAGTTGGTTAGCTGAAATTCTGAAGTAAAAACACATCGAGAACAGCACAGTAGTCTGAAGTGTTGAATATGCTATGACCATTAGCATGTTTTACAAATGGTATGGGTTAAAGAGAGTGTTAAGACCAAGAATATATAACTCTTCAAAGTCTGACATAAGTAAAAGCAGATATTGTATATTATATTGCCCTCATTTGATACCCAGTTAAGACCACTACATGGTCGGTATTAATCCAAGTTAGGAAAATTATCTCAACAAATTCCTCTGATTCAAAACTAAGAGAATATACATAACTAGAAAAAGAATTAGCTGATGTGTTTTGATTAATTAAAATAAGACCACACATAAAATGCATGTATGCATCTATTAAAAACAAATTATTAAAATGTATGTATCTTTAAAACACTAATTACTACTTTATCTGAGTTCTTTATATAATAGTTTTTACATACCTGTGCAACTGTTCATCTTTATAGTTCCTTAGATTTACATTTGGCCACTAGAAAAAAATAACACGTTACATGTATTTATCAACTCCTAAGCACATAACTGTGACAAATTATGATTAATAATAAAGACAATCCATACTTCACCATGAAGTTTCTTGTCATACCTTAAGAATGGTCCCTATAAGATTCCAATTCCATTCAAGATTCTCTTTATGTTGAAGGACTTGACTATCTCTAAGGTTCATTAAAAGAGCTTCCTCTGTGTCCTAAAAATCACCACAAAGTAATAGGGCTAATTAAGGCCAACTGTCCTCACATCAGAAAACTAAGTTCAAATTTTAAAAATAAAAAGAATTTATTTTTCATTGAAGAAGAGATCCTCAAAGTTTTTAATCTTAAAAAGTTACGAATATCCAGTTCTAAACTGTCTAGTCATTGTAAAACTAGAAATCTGAAATCCATTTTACAATTGAAATAGCAAAACTAAAACAAGTAAGTACAGGTATACTAAACTTCAGGGGTTAAGAATTAGCCAGTACCTTAAGAACAAATATATCTTTCTGAACTCGAAGATATTGATCCCGTTTCTGATGTGTTGCCATGGCTTTTTGAATTATGTGATCTAAATGAAGGCTGTAGGGCTTAGGTCCTCGTTTCTTCATTTCATGGAAGCGTTTTAAACAGTTCAGTGCTGCACTGGCTCGCCTAACAAGAAAAATCAATTAATGCTGCAGGAAGATAGGCATATTTTTAAAGCAATCATTTTGATAACTGTTATAGTTTGGATATCCACTTGAAAGTGATTTTAGGGTTACCTAAAAGCCTCACAAAGGCTTGCTCCCCAATGCACTAATAGTTGGAGGTGAGGCTTTTAAGAAATGACTGGATCACAAGAGCTCCAAATTGATCACTGGATTTATTCATTTGATGGACTAATACTTTGAATGAACTATTGAGAGGCATGGAAACTACAGGAGGTGGGACCTGTTCGGAGGAAATAGGTCACTGAGAGCATGTTCTGAAAGGGTATTTCCTGCGCATGGCTCCCAGAGTCTCTATTTGTGTTTCCTTGCTGCCATGAGCTTAGTAGCTTTCCTCTGCCATGCCCTTCCATCATGATGTTTGTCTCATCTCAGCCCAAAGCAATGGAGGCAGCAGACAATGGACAGAAACCTCTATTAACTGGGTGCACAAAATCCTCTTCCAAGTTGTCTTTCTCAGGCATTTTTCACAGTAACAAGAAACTCACTCATTAAAACTTGCATAATTCAGGGATAGGTTATTGGTAAAAGTGTGAAATACTAGGTCAAATTTGAAACACAAAAGATTGACTTATATAAAGAAACACTGATTACTTAGACTCAAACATGTACTTATTAATCTCTTCTTCTAAGGTGATAGGCCCCTCTTACATAATGGTTTTAAGACTTCCTTTTGCAAAGTCAAAAATTTAGTTTTCTATATTTTCTTATAAAAGTTTTAAAACTTTTTTATGTATAAGTCCTTAAGCAAAAAAATCACTGTCAAGTGGATTATCAGGTGAGGATGCAATATAATTTCACTGTATTTAATATAATAAATGATCCAGTATCAAGTGAACAGTCTCTATTTTCTGTATTTATTTGTAATTATACATAGTATCTTTGTAACCATAATTTGATCTATAGTATAAGTCTACCAAATTTTAAGAAAGCACATTTTTCCATAATGAAAACTACATTGTGTACAACCAGAGAAATGAAAAGTTGTGCTCCATTTATGTACAATGAATCAAAATGCATTCTGTTGTCGTGTATAACTAATTTGAACAACAACAACAAAAAGACAGCTTCAGATTGCTGCTATCTCTTAAGCATGTAATCTTAAGTCCCTAAGGAGTTTTCTATTCTGATTGGTTATTTTACTTAATAATATGTTCCCCTGATAACATCTAAATTGGCACAGCATCTTCAGAAAAATATAAATGCAAATGAGTTTTCTATATAAAGTCAAAAGAACACCATGAACACTTTGAAAGGTACCATTACTGACATTAGCCTAAAGTCAGAGCTGAGCTCATCCTTAATGCTTACGATACAGTTTATAACATAATTTCAGTTTACTAAGTAATAGTATTTTCATTGACAAAATTAATAGTTTATTATTTATTTATAGAAAGGTCCATATGTGTACTTTTATATTAATACAGCTAAACTAATTAAACGTCTGAAGAATGTATTATAACTATTAATACAAATCTATAGTCTGACTAGCTAATGAACTACATTTCACTATTATCAAGAAAAAAATATCTACATTTAATAACAAAACACATAAAGACACACCTATTAGACATATCTTCACCAAAAATTTAAAGTAAAAATCCTATTAGCACTTCCCATTTAGATCCTGTACCTTTTATACTATTACTAGCACTAAAATTCCAATACAGCTGTAGTTATATCACCATTCTTTTGTTTATAAATTCTCTATTTGCAATATCTCTTTCTATATTAAGAGGTCAATTGACTGCTATGCCTGTAATAGGGGATACTAAATTTCAACATTTTTAACCACACAAGTAAAAGAGTATACTGGTAGACTTTGTGATTTAAAAATTTGAAATAATTCATATACATTTTAAAAAGAGCTTAAATTGCTGCTTGAAACATAAAATAACTGAAAAAATTCTCAAATAACATCATGTGATAATAAGCTCCATATCTAGAAATATAAGGGAAAAAAGGTGATTTTACTACACTATTAATACTTTGTATTTTAAAATACAAATTATTAAATATTTGAGAATTATTAATTTTACCCAATATTTATAAGGCTTCTCTAAAGAAATCTAAACATAACCTACGTATACCACATTTTTTTTAACAAAAGAACAGAAAGTAACCTAAGTGAAGATTAAATACACCAAACATAAGCTTTGCAGGAGCTCTGATACTTACAGTCTCTTTTCCTTGGGGATATCAAAGGATGCAGCCATATTCATCAGAGTTGGCAAGCAGTGCAAATGATGGCTATGTGAATGAGGAAGAATTGTGTTTGCCTGAAATAAAACATGAGATTTTTGGAAAAAGAAATAGTTTACATTATAAATTACTTGTAGATACTATATTCAAAACCATTGAAAACTATAAGGTTTTTAATTAAATCAACATGATTATTTTCGCAATACTTATCATTTTATCTTATCTACTTTTATTAACAATGAAATACAAAAAATATACAGAAAAATATTAATAAAACCACTGATTTTCATTGATTCTTTATTAAATTATGGCTTTTAAGTGGCAGTCAATTAACTCCATTCTTAAGTGATCTGAAAGAACTATATATCAAAAAATTATAGAACTGTACTTAATTTATGTTAAAAACAACATTTAAAATGCTACATGCAATATCAAAACCTATGAGTTGACTTCTTAAGTTTTAAATAACACTTCTCAGAATAGGTTTGTCTCAATCGTTAAATAAGAAACTTACTAACTTCTGCTTTCCAAACAAAATCTCACACCCAACCTGCTTTCTAGCAATGAGGATAGGTAAGTTAATTAAATATGGAAGAGAAAAGATGTAAGAATGATACAGAATGAACTAGTAATGCTACATTTAAAATTAGCCAGCTTTTATGTTTCAAGAGAATCACAGAATTCTGGAATATGACCAAAAGGAAAGAGATAAAATTTATAAAAGCAAATAATTCTGGATATTGATTCCTTACAGGAAATGATTTCATAAGAAATAGTATTTAATTCTTTCATAGTTTGAAGGAGAAAAAAACAAGTAGCTAAATAATTCACTGATCAAAAAAAAAAAAAAAGACAACATTAACCTCTGTTTAATTCTCTTTTGTTTTACTCACATACATAGGCTAGTTGCTATGGGGAAAAAATGTGGCAGCAGAGAGAAAACAAGGGAACACAAGCCAAAACAAAACAAATCTCTGCCAATAAAAACAAGCCATAACATAATTTTTAAAAGATTTGTCACTGGATCACTTTTGTAATGAATTTGAAGTGATTCTTTTTAATTACTATTTTACTAAGTGGTAAGTGACCCAGAAATACAAATTAATATTACATATAGCATGCAAATGAGCAGAGTTCCCTCCTTGCTTAATTTGTTGAAGGAATGATGACATTATTTTTCTAGCTTCTAATAATACACAGCAGTAGTAGTAGTAGTACTAATGGTAGCTAGTATCAGAAAATCATAGTGCCTCCCAGCCCCAACTAAAAGGATTCTCTGAATCTCAGATTATAAATTTACCAGAAACTCTGATGTCCAAACAAGGAAATTATAGAATATTTTTGCAAAAAGTATTCTAAAATTCAGGCATTGGCTATAATGTACTGATTAAATTTCTACATGACTGAAATAATATTTATAGATTTTTAATTTCAATTTCTTGCTTTTTGGGTAGGAAATCTTTCTGAAAGCAACCTAGTTTTTTAAAGGACTAAAATATCCATATCAAAAATGAGTATAAAAATATTAACATTCAGTAGTTGGTATTTTCTATATTTGTTCCATTTATAAAATTAGGTGATATACTTAATTTTTTGAGTTAATATAAAGCAAGTGGTTGATTTTATAAATTATAATATTAAAAGTATGAAACATCAAGCTAGGGTTGTGGCTCAGTGGTAGAGTGCTTGCCTAGCAAGTGTGAGGCCCTGGGTTCGATTCTCAGAACCGCATATAAAAAAAGGCCCATTAACAAGTAAAACAAAAGTATATTTAAAAAAAAAGAATGAACTATATAATCAGAAGTTGCTAAACTTACCATATGTAAAAGCTCTCCTAGAAGGATGGTAGCTCTAACTGAGATATGATCATCACTGTTTGTTATCACTTCGACCAACCCCTATGAAAATTAAAATACTTTTGTAAATTAATATACATGAGCATATTCATGCATCAGATGTGCTTTTCACTCGGAAAGAATTCTGGTATAAAATATAAAATAAATAAAATAAGTGTGTAAGTCTTACTTCTAAAAGTCCATTACGAATAAATGCAGAGAGTATCAACGCCAAATAATTATCCATGAGATCTGGCCTGGAGAAAAAACAGCATAGAATTAATTTAAAGAATGTTTCATATACTACACAGTCTTATATAAAAACAGTGGTAGTAATAAGTTTATATTTAAATTCTACCTGGATCTGGCACGATGAGGAAGAATGGTTTTTGCCTCAGCTGCCACAAAGCCATCTGAAAGCCTCCAACTGTCTTGGAATCTTCCTGGATCTAAAGTTGTTAAAATGACATAGTTAAAGAAGATTAGATAACACTGAAGCACTTCAGGTAACTATAGAATCATCAGTCAACCAGACTATATCAAGAATTTCAAGGAGTTCTCTGGTTAAGAAATAATACACGCAAAAAGATATACACAAAAAACTATTTATGTAAAGTGTGAACACCTAACTTTATTTTGGAACTTAGTTGTCATTTGGCTAAAATAAGATAAAAATTAGATAATCTAAGAATTACATAGGTTTCTGTCTTTTTTTAAAAAAAAATTCTTGGCCTATCTTTCTATTAAGTTCATTGCTCACTTATAAGAGATAGGATGGTAAAGAAGAAATTAAAAATTTCATGGTTTTAGGAATCTGAGGTTTCATTTTTATGTTATTTTCAAGCCACAATTATGCACTAACATAAAAAATGATGTTCAATATTAGTATTTCACCTTTTAGGTATTTCGTCTCCATTAGATAAGTCACTTTAAAGATTACAATAAATAGGTACAAATGCTCTTCAATACTTACCTACACTGAGAAGTGCTTCTATGAACTCCTCTGTTACAGCAGGTAGAGGAAGACGAAATATATCATAAAGCACTTCAAGTAGACCTCGCTATAAGAGCAAACAAATACGGTTACTTATTTTTATGAAATAAATCTTTATTCAAAGACTTACAAAAATCCTGTTCAGAGAATTAAAAAATAAATAAATAAAAACAGAACTATTGTTATTTTGGAAAATTAGTGTATCAAGCCTATATTAGAGACGTGATAACTACTGAATTCTTACTACATACATCATTTAAACTTTTCAAAAAAAATCTTTCCCTATTGTACAATAAAAACAGATTCCATGTTCTTTCCCACCTATAAGGCAAGAAGTTAACTGATGGGCTGGTGTGTGGTTCAGTGGTGAGCACTTGCTTAGCCCTGGGTTTGAGTTATGATGACGACAACAACAACAAAGAAGAAGGAAAAAAAAAAGAAAGAAAGAAAAGAAAAAAAGTTAACAAAATAACCCCACTTTTTGGTTCCTTGCTCAGAGATTTCTCCATTTACAATCATACCTTTTCATTTTTATTATCTAAATGCTTTTTATTTCATAGTTTTAACAAGGCACAACTGAACAAAATTTTCTAGTATTTTCCAATTCCAGGTTTGGTTCATACAGAGGAAAAAAAAAAAAAGAAAGAGGTAAAAAGAAGGAATAAAATAAAAAAATCAAAACAAAAACATTTTAAGAGGAAATGAAAGGAATCATTTGAGTTAATTATTTTCTCTTCTAAATTCAATGTGCTTTTAGCTGTTTAATACAAATTCCCTTCAAGTCAATAATTTACAGATGTCAAATAAATCAATATATAAACAAGTCAATTTCAATTGAAATCACCATCTTCAAAATAAAAACTCATAGTATAAATACCTAATATAAATTTCAAGGCAGATAAATATACATTTGCTTTTTGCTAAATGTATTTCTGTAGTGTTTGAACATTTTATAATAAGATAATAATAACCTTTTTATTTGCTTTCATTATTAATGAATGAAGCATAATTAAATATCAATTTTTAACGTAATCATCATTCCTAACAGCAGTATTTTCAGTGATTGCTATGGTACTTAGGGTTTAACTAAGTATTAAATACTCATGTATTTTTAAAATGCTCTCTGATACAAATTAACAATGAGGAAAAAACATCACCTGAAATAAAAAAAAAATAATCAATTTCCTCTATTAAAGGTCCAGGAATAAAACAATCACAATAACTTTTACCAACCCTTATTTCCATATTTGGTATGCAAAGTACTCCAATTAGAGACTGGATTCCAGAGTTTCCAGGTTTACATAAATTAATAATACCTTAGGATGATAAAAAGAAAAAAAATCAGACATAAATTTCAAAAATAATCCTATAGTAATGTGTCTTAACAAAATATGCAACATTTTTCCAAGCTAAATTATACTACTATAATTAAAATCATGTAAGTGAAATCCACTATAATCATTCTGTTATTTCCCTACGAATTAGAGACTACCAATAACTTTGTACACTTAAATTCCTTCTTCAATTTATTTTTCATATCCAGAAATTGATAAAAGCCCTGTTGGCTGTGGACTCCTTTGGGAGTAAGACCTTAGGAGAGAATAAGACAATAATGTCTGACTCTATTTAATATGCCCCAGTCTAAAGTAAAAAACTGTATGACATTTGTTAAAGTTTAAATCTAAAATCTATTGAATAAACAGAAGAGTGTAAGCAACAGTTTAAATAATATGAATAAAAAGTTTTAAGTTACAGAACTAAAACAATTTTGAACAAATTAAAATTATTTATCACAAAAGACATGTAGGAGCCAGCATGCTGGCACAGGCCTGAAATCCCAGCAAATTGGGAGGCTGAGGCAGGAGGATTGCAAATTTGAGGCCAGGCTCAGCAACTCAGCAAGGCCCTAGGCAACTAAGGGTAACTCTATCTCAAAATAAAAAAATAAAAAGGGCTGGGTGTGGCTCAGGGTTTGAGCACCACTGTGTTCAATTCCTGGTACCACAAAAAAAAAAAAAAATTAAAAAGTGACCAGCCAACAAATGCTGATCATTAGTCATCAGAGAAATTCAAGTAAGATAGTACTTGTTATGTGAGGTGTCTCCTCAAAAGCTTACATTGAAGACATTGCAGGAAGGGTCACAGGAGAAATAAATGGCTTTTAAGTGTCTTGTCCCAGTCAGTGAATTAATCCCCTTAGGGATTAACTGAGTGGTAATTGAAGTGGTAGGGAGTGGCTGGAGGAGGCTGGAATTGGGGCATGGCTTTGGGGTATATATTTTATCTGGCAAGTGGAGACCTCTCCCTCTCTGCTTTCTGATCATCATGTGAACTGCTTCCCTCTGCCACATTCTCCTGCCATGATGTTCTGCCTTACCTCAAGCCCCGAGGAATGGAACCTGCTGTCTGTAGATTGAGACCTCTGAAATCATGAGCCTCCAAATAAACTTTTCTTTCTCTATGATTGTTCTAGTCTGATCCTTTGGTCATACCAGTGAAAAAGCTGACTGAAACAGTACTACACACCTACTTACTAAACTTGCTAAAATTAAAGATAATACCAAATGATAATGAGGATGCCAAGCAACTGCAACTCATAAATATCACTAATGGGAATATAAAACAGTATTTTATACTGAAGAGCTAATAGTGTACATGCTGAAATATTTAGAAGTGAAAGGTATTTAAGATGGACTGATGAAGGCACAGAGGAATGAAAACAGACATGTAATAAAACAAATACATGGAATGCATACATGTGTGATCACTGTAAAATTCAAATTTTTTGTAATAAAATAAAACATGTTTTGGAAAAAGTCATATAGGATTGTAAAGTTCCCTGTAACTTCTAGTTAAGCATATACACATTGAGTATCTTTTATCTGAAATGCTTAGAATCAGAAGAGTTTCAGATTTTAGAAATATTTGGACTTCTGAATATTTGCATATATTTAATGAAGTATCTTAGTTATGAGACTCAAGTCTAATCATGAAACTCATCTGTTTTATTCACATAGTATGAAGGTCATTTAATACGGTATTCTTAGTATACTATTGTTTTGACCATGAATCATCACATGAGGACAGTTATGAAATGTTCCACTTGTGGTGTCATGTAGGTACTCAAAATCTTTGGATTGTGGGGCACTTCCAACTTTGTGTTAAGGATGTTCAATCTTCATGTACATGTTTATGAATAATCTATATGTTCTCTTTGGATTCAGAATCAAAATTCAAATTAAAACATAATATGTAAAATTATTTGTTTAAATCATCAATATGGTATTTCTCAAACTCTAAGAGATGATAAAGGATAATGATTTAACTACAAAAAACAAAGTTATACTGAGTTTTGGAGTAAGACAAAGTTAAGCTTGGCAGGATGACTGAGTTCGTTTCTATGTTGAATGTGTCTGCCAAAGGTTCATGTGTCAGAAACCTAATCCCCAACTTTATATTGAGTATCTGGAGGCAGGGTCTTTGTGAGGTAATTAGGATTACTATGAGGTCAGGATGGTGAAGTCCCACAATGACTTTATGAGAAGAGGAAGAGAGACCCATGTTAGCACACTCACTGTCTCACAATGTGATGGCAATACCATGCTCTTGGACTTCTCAGTCTTCAGAATGGTGAACTAAATAAACCTCAACTTTTTTACATGTTACTCAGTCTAAGTATTTTGTTATAGCAACAGAAAACAGGTTAAAATAAATATAAAAAATATATATAACTATTAGATCCTTATAAAATCCTTTATCTATAAATATAAAGGCAATGAAAATAGGCAGCTTTGAAAAATAGCATGGCACAGCTTTTTACCAAGGTATTTAGAGGACAGAAGTCCCTGGAAATATACTGGTAAGGGGCTAAATCTATGGCTGGAATAAACATTTGGATGGAAAAAATATTTTTGTCAGGTACAGTTACTGAAGTACACAGAAATGCTTAGGTAAATTGCTTAATTCTTTCTAGGCTATTACATCAATTATTCTATGAAACCAAGAAGGAAGAGGTAATTGTTAATAGAAAATAATGCAATGGTGGTATTATTTCATGAAAAAACATTTGCCTTTTATTCCACAGAAATTGATAAAATTGGTAAAATGCCTATTCTCAAACTTCTTAAAGAACTTATTTGGATATTTATGACACGACATTATTATTTATTATTATTTTTTAATATATGGCAGCAGAATGCATTACAATTCTTATTATATATATAGAACACAATTTTTCATGTCTCTGATTGTATACATAGTATATTCACACCAATTTGTGTCTTCATATCTGTACTTTGGATAATAATGATCATTACATTCCACCATCATTAATTACCCCATGCTCCCTCTCTCCCCCTCCAATACCTCTGCCCTATCTAGAGTTCATCTATTTCTCCCATGCTCCCTCTCCCTATCCTACTATGAATCAGCCTCCTTATATCAAAGAAAACATTCGGCATTTGGTTTTTTGGGATTGGCTAACTTCACTTGGCATTATCTTCTCTAATTCCATCCGTTTAAGCGCAAATGTCATGATTGTATTCTCTTTTATTGCTAAGTAATATTCCATTTTGTATATATGCCACATTTTTTTTTTATCCATTCAACTATTGAAGGGCATCTAGGTGGGTTCCACAGTTTAGCTATTATAAATTGTCTCAGAAGATGATGTACAATAAATCAACAAATACATGAAAAAATGTTCATCATCACTACCAATTAGAGAAATGCAAATCAAAACCATTTTAAGATTTCATCTCACTCCAGTCAGAATGGCAGCTATTATGCATACAAATAACAATAAGTATTGGGGAGGATGCGTGGGGGGGGGATGGTACTCATACACTGCTGGTAGGACTGCAAATTGGTGCAGTCAATATGGAAAGCAGTATTGAGATTTCTTGGAAAATTGGGAATGGGACCACCATTTGACCCAGCTGTCCCTCTCCTGGGTCTATACCCAAATAACTACATTATTTTTAAGTAACAAATTTTAGTTACATATCTAGCTAACGAGAGTTTTGCTTTTTTGAGGGGTGTGTGTTTTGATGAGTGGGTAAAACACCATGCTTAATTTTTCTTGAATTGCCTCTTAATTTTTCTTGAACTAGCACAGTGACTTAATAAAAAGTTAACATATATGTATACTGAATAAAAACTAGTTGTTTCCTATTCACTATTACAAATTTTCCCCACTATATTTTAATTATTTTATATGAATTCTTTGGTTCTAATAACAATGTGTAAAGTAAGACAACATTAAAATTTAAATCAGATGCAGCAATAATAACTTAACTTTTGAAAAACCAGTCAAGTTTCTCTTCTTGGATGTTACGGACTAGTAATGTGGAGTAACATACCTGCCCATGACCGGAATGTTGCAATAATTCCCATTTTACTGGCTAGAAACCGTGCTTCTCTGTCTTCTCTGTTTAAAAGTGGGGAAGAGTATCAAAGGCATATAATGTTAAGGTAAAATGAGTTTTTGATGCTTCTTTATCAGAATAAGAGCTATCACTGATGTTTACATATGAAATTAAAAAAGATGCTAAGAGAAAAGTTATCTACCCCAAAGCCAATTACCCAACTATAAACTGTACTTCTATTTAAAATTCAGTACATAGTTAAAAATAAACTAAAAATTTTGCTGTTCCTATTCAGTTCTATATTCCCTGCCTTTCTGAAAATTATTTTTAGATGAGCTTTATTTTAGTGTTAGAAATCTACTTAATAAGCATCTGTCTTGCAAGGCTGCCCCTTAACACAGAAAACTACCTAGGAAATCTCTTTTATTGCATTCTCTTATTCAAAATTCAAAGTTCTTGCCCCAAACTTATTTGAGCATTTCCGATGAGCAAGATGAATAATCTATATAGTCATTTAAATGTTATTAAATAACTAGATGATATTATTACCAACTACTTCCTACAATTATGTAACCAACTGTCTAACAATAGTTAAGACAATTAAGCAACAGATCTATTTATATTTGTTAAACATTTTTCATGGTAGACTTATTGTCTGTTTCAATGATTTACAACAATCTGATAACTCTAAATTTATGCTCCTCCAAATATCCAGATAGACATTGGCCTACTATTATTTCATTCTCTAAGGGATGATAAAGTAATTATGCTAAAAATACATACAATACAAAAACCAAGATCTAGGTTTTACATTGAATTATATCTTATTTTTTAATAAGAAATTAATCTTTAAATTTCCAAAGATTTCTTTTACTTTTTATAGCAATGATGAGAAAAAAGCCGTATAATTCAATGAAATAGGAAATTCATTTAAATTCACACTTCTCTAGTTCTATATGAAATCAGGCAAATATAAAAGCTTTAATATTAACACATAACATTTCATAAATTATTAGGAACCAATGGTACTTACTTGAGCTGTCCTTCAGCAGTATCTGGACTATGTCTGTAGTGAAAATCAGTATAGGGTGCTAAAATTCGCTAATTAAAAAAAAAAGAAAGAAAGAGAAAAAGGTAACAAAAGAGCATGAAGTCTTTTATTATAAACAGCATTCAACCTATAAAAAGCCTAAATTAATTTTTCTATCTCTTTAATTGGGTTTATTATTTAAACTTCCTTCTTAAAATTCATCAAGATATGATAGGTGACTTTTCTAAGTAAAAACTGAATTTCTGAACATTTAAATTGAAGTATAACGTAGATCAAAAAGAGTACACAAAAAGTTGAATAAAAACAGTATTTCCTCTAGGTTGAGTTGGTAATTACTTTGTTTCAGCACTGTAAAGAAGATACTCAACCACAGCTAGTTGACTTTCTCCTTTGAAGGAAACTACTTTTTTTTTTCCCTCCAGTGATTTTTCACTATCTTGAGTTTCGACAGTCTTACATGATGTACCTACATCTTTTTCCATTTTGAATCTCTCTCTTTTTTTTTTTGAGCTTTATAATCATGAAGCAATGCTAGTTTTACAAACTGGGTCTAGGCCATTGTTGCTTTGGTTATTTGCTTCTATCAATTTACTCTTTTCCAAAGACTTTTTTTTTTTTTTTTTTTTTAACATACAGCAATAATAATGTCTATTTTATTCTGCTGTCCTTCCTTTCCCCCCATTCCCTCCCCTCCCATCACTTCTCTCTACCCAATCTAATGTGACACACTTTTTTTTCCCCCTCACATCGTCATACATGTATTCTATATAATGATGAGGGTCTCGTCTCCTTCCATCTTCCGTGCAATTCCCCTTCTCTCTTCTTTTCCCTCCCACCTCTCTTCCCTATTTAGTGGTAATCTTCTTCTCATGCTTTTCCTCCCTACCCCATTTTGAGTCACCCCACTTATATCAGAGAAGACATTTGGCATTTGTTTTTTAGGGACTGGCTAATTTCATTTAGCATAATCTGCTCTAATGCCATCCATTTCCCTGCAAATGCCATGATCTTGTTATTTTTTAGTGCTGAGTAATATTTCATTGTGTATAAATGCCACTTTTTTTTATCCATTCATCTACTGAAGGGCATCTAGGTTGGTTCCACAGTCTAGCTATTGTGAATTGTGCTGGTATAAACATTGATGTGGCTGTGTCCCTGTAGTATGTTGTTTTTAGGTCTTTTGGGTATAGTCCGAGAAGAGGAACAGCTGGTTCAAATGGTGGTTCTATTCCCAGCTTTCCAAGAAATCTCCATATTACTTTCCAAATTGGCTGCACCAATTTGCAGTCTCACCAACAATGTATGAGTGTTCCTTTTTCCCTGCATCCTCACCAAAGAATATTTTTATTCCTTTCACTATGTTTATTTACTTTCCTTTTTTCTGTTTTACTCTAGATATTTACTCATCTCTTTCAGTTTACTATCCAAATATCCTTGTTCAAAATGAGTGTTCAATTTCACTGAATTTTGAATTCTAGGTATTATAATTTTCACAACTAGAATTTCATTTGATTACTTTAATAGATACAATTATATCGTGAAGTTCTTCATTATTTCACTTTTTTCTTCTTCTTGAACAAATTGCCATAGTTGTCTTAAAGTCTTTCTTCTAACCTGAATTACCTTTTTCTTCTAACTTGAACTATGTATTGTCTATGGAATGTTTTATCTTTGGGGTTTTCAATCTCTATGGTCCTGTCTTTTTGTAGTACTACACATTTTGACTATCTGACACTGTGCATTTTATAATAGAATCCTCCTAGTGATGTTATACTCCACCAAAAAGGATTTATCCTTTCCTGCCAGATAGTAGATTAAAACAGCTGATCACTTTATACTAATGACCAACTGAGTTAAAATTAAGCTATGCTCTCTATGGCAATTTTGTTAAGATTAAGTATTAACTTTGGCCTTCCTGTGTTTCTAATTATGTCCCTTCAGTGCTTTCGATAGAGCTCATTGAGTACTTTTCTCATCAGAAGTAAGAGATTGGGATTTTTTAAAACATATTTCAAAAATTATAAACTGAGATCTTCATCTAATTATTCAGATAGCATCAAGAATCTGGTAAATACCAAGAACAGAAAATTAGCCATGAAATACCCAGTTTTGTCATTTTAGCACCTGCTTTCTCTGATTCCACCAAGAGCCTACCTGGATTTTCAGTGTCCAATTACACCCTAAACAACAAGTAACTCTAGGGGAAAAAAAGCTCTTGTATATTAGTGTAAATTCACTAGAACAGAATAAAAAACTTAAAAAGGGATATTAAAAAATATTTAAGTTAATTAACATCTATTTTTAACAGGAAGACCATCAGGGTCTACCAACAGAGGCAACAGTACTGCAAAATGGTTATTCTGCTGTTAGTAAAATTTTATTAATTTAGAATGAAAATAAAACTGATAAAATTCAAATGATATTAAAAATAGGATCATATTATCTCAATAGCAAATGCAATGACAAAGATAATAAAAGTCGAAGATGATGATAAATAATATCCAAAGTAACCAGCCTTTACTGAATATTTATGATGCTCCAGTACTCTGTAAGGCATTTTAGACAAATCAGAATTAATATAGGTAAAGTACCTAGAATACACTCTTACTAATTATAAACTTTACATGAGTTCTACCTGCTGTTACTACTATTATTATTATTTATAGCATTTAATTATTATTACTTATAGTATTTAATCATCACAACAATTTTTTAAGGTTGAAAACCTTAACTTTCATTTTACCTATGAAGAAAGCAGGTCCAAGACAAGCTAAGTAACTTGCCTAACATCATAAAGCTAGTAGGGCACAGAGCAAAAAAATAAAACCTGATATGTATATCCTAAAATCTGTCCTCATGTTAAGGAGAAAAAAATGATATTTGTGGTTTTACAGAAGAAGATATAAGCAAAGACAGTAATGTATTTAAAAATCAACAAAATATTTAAAGTTTATTTCATTTATATAAGGGCTTTGCTAATTTGTTATGTAATACATAGGACTAAAAACAGCCTATACATATTATAGTCATCTTCAATTTTAATAATACAGCTTTTCTACAGGAAAAAGAGAAAAGATTAAACACACTACAAAATATCAACAATACCAGTGTATTCTTATGGAACTATAAATAATGTGTTTGAAATCACTTATTAAGGAGACTATTTTGCTTACATGTTAGTTAATGACATGGGCTAATATCAATTTTATACTATGAAGTGTTTCTAAAAATAGTTTTTAAAGCTGGGCACATCAAATGCTTGTATTCCCAGCTACTTGAGAAGCAGAGGCAGGAAGATTACTTGAGTCAGGCTGGGTAACAAGACATACAAAAAAAGGAAAAAAGCAAGGAAGGAAAGCAGGTCCTAATAAGACCATAACATTTAAGATAAGTTTCCTAAAATGATTTATAAAGACTAGGTAGGGTATAACAAATCTTTTATACCTTACATACTTTCATACCCAAATACAAATAAATCTTGATTTAAATTTACTGTGAATACTACCTTTAATGGGCAATGTAGTACATTCAGATGAATAAACTAAAAATATAGTGATAATTCTTATTCCAATCTCCACTATATATTTTTAAGAGTACACAGTAGTCTTATTAGACTAATTGTAAAAAATACTGTGTGAATTAGTAAAAACTTAAAAATAGAGTACTATGAAAAAAATATATGAACATACTTTCTTTCAAGTTGTATGATAGTTGCTAAAAACATGCTTCAAAATTCTGAGAATTTTAGTATGGTTTAATAAATAAATAGTATATACTCAAACACTGCCAACATACTAAAATTCTTAGAAATAAATGGTACTCCTGAATAGGTAAATGTCTTAATGTAACCTTATTTATTCTTTTTTTAATTAACTTCTTAAATTTATATATGACAGTGGAATGCATTACAATTCGCATTACACATATAGAGCACTATTTTTCATATCTCTGGTTGTATACAAAGTACATTCACACCAATTCGTATCTTCATACATGTAGTTTGGATAATAATGTCCTTACTTATTCTTAATTTGCTCAGCAAACTTTTCATGGATAATACAAAAATAAAATTTGTTTTGCATGTCAATGAAATATTCCCGAGAATAATATATTCAATTCATTCCAAATGAAGAAGTTATAAAATAAGGGCGGGAATCAACCAGTTTTGGTTAACATAGGTTGGAAGAGTAATGTTGTTCTTACTATTAACTTCAGATTTTCAAAGTAGAAGTACACATTTAAAATAATTTTTTAAAACTAGAAAGGAATATTGAAGTTCCTACCTCTAATTCTACATCAGCTCGCACATATTGTCGGGTCTTTGGATGATTAAGGAGGTGCAGAATTGTAGTAATGAGTGCCTCATTAATTCGACTTAATTGACAATCAATCACATTTTTTAAGATGGTGTTTAATCCACCTCGAAGGGCCACCACCTCTGGATTCTGAAGTGCTAAAATAAAAGAGAAAAACTTACCAAATTATATTGGGGGTAATAATAAAATTTACTTTCAAATCTAGGCTTTTACTTTAAAATTTAATTTTGAATCTGAAAAATTTTCTAATTCTCCATATTTAACAAAACACACACACACACACACACACACACACACACACATACATACACGTGAATTCAAGCATTCAATACAGTTTAATACACACACTCTTTAATAACTAGGGATGTCCAGAATTCTTATTCAAAAGACTAGAAACGGGGCTGGGGATGTGGCTCAAGCGGTAGCGTGCTCGCCTGGCATTTGTGCGGCCCAGGTTCGATTCTCAGCACCACATACAAACAAAGATGTTGTGTCCGCCGAAAACTAAAAAATAAATATTAAAATTCTCTCTCTCTCTCTCTCGCTCTTTAAAAAAAAAAAGACTAGGGACTTTGTTTTCAGGTGCATACACAAATGTGTGTTTTAAATACATTCAGGACTTACATTTTCATTTTCAATCTGTCAGAAAGTTGAGTTTCATTAAGAGGATAAACTCAATTTTTCTCCACAAGTTTAATCAATTATCCTAACATGTTTCTCAAACGCTTTTTTATACTTAACTATATACTAAGGGTTTTTCCCCCCACTATATCAGGGTCTGTAACTCTTACTCTTTTTCAGTTTTTCTCTCTTAAAAACTTAGGTTAATGTTTTTTTAAATACATGGAATAACTTTCCCTTCTTCTTTAAAAAAGTTTTTCATGGTTTGTGGTGAATTTTAGAAATATATTTTTCCTATATTTTCCAAAAGGAGGTATAACTGCATACAATTAAAATACACAAATATTAATAATACAGTTCAATACACAATGTCTATATTTTTGAAATCAATACCCCACTCTAGGATCAGAATTTTCTATATATATATATATATATATATACACACACACACACACACACACACACATACACACACATATACATACATACATATTTAGTTGTTGATAGACCTTTATTTTATTTATTTTATATGCAGTGCTGAGAATCGAACCCAGTGCCCCACACATGTCAGGCAAGTGTACTACCACTGAGCCCAGCTCTAGGATCAGAATTTTCATCATCCTATAAAAGTTTTTTTGCACCATTTCTCCCTCTACTGCAGACAACCACTGCTCTCATTCCTAGACTTAGATTAGCTGTGACTTCGTGAGAATCAATTTGACAAACTCAAAAGAACCACCTAAACACACACAAAAATCATACAAATTTGATATTTCTTAATTTCTTTGTTTTCTACTTTGAAAATAGTACCATTTTCCTATCCCATTTACTTCCAAAATAAATCCATCAAATCTATATTTTCATGATTCCATTGTATTAAAATTACTTAAAAAAGTTCTGTTTTCACTGGATTCAGTGTTTTCTAAGTATATATACAGTAATACTATCTTCTTTCTAACATACTTTTAATTTATTATTTTGCCTTGCAAATAACTAAAACTTTTTAAACAATGCTAATTAAGAGTAATAAGGGTGTAGTATCTGAAGAGATCTACTACTGAGAATAACATCAAGTGTTGGTTAGAGATAAAGATTCTAGAATGTTCACAACGTAGGCATCTAATTATTTTACTTAAATATATGTATGGATATATGTATATCTGTGTGTATATAAGAATTACTTCTTGTTTTTTTAAAAACAAAGCTATACTGATAAATCTCTTTGGAGGCAATCATTTTATCAGTTTCCAACTACTTCTATAATTTTTGAGGTAGCCTTTTTTTCTACTTTTGAATAACTGGAAATCAATATTTATCCTGAAAACTCATTTATCTCAATAAGTTTTCAAATACACATATATTTAAAAGTATTTTTTAATTAAAAAAACTCATAAATACCATCTTTCTCGTTTCTTTTTAATCTTCTGATCTTTGAGTTTTCCAAACAAAATATAAATGTGTATTTCACTATTTTCTTCTTTCAACTATTATAGGTTAGGTTGAATAATCTATTATTACCTAATCAGAGTTATTTATTTTTTGTTGCTTTCCTTCTGTTTTCTAAGGAAGTATTTTTTTTTCTTCTTTTTCCTGTTCCTTGGCTTTTAGTGATTTACTATTTACTTAATTATAAAAAAAACATTTTATATGATGACCCATTAATCCTGAGTATAGCTTTCAGGGGATCCCATATAGTCAGATTTTTATTATGTTGTAAACTTTCTTAATCAAATTTCTAAATTTGTTGCTAAACCAAAAGATACTGTAGAAAGCACTTTAAAATATACAATGGTAGGATTTGGCTTTCTTTAGCTTAAACTTTTTTTTTTAATTAATTTATTTATTGGCCCAAGAGGAATGTGACCTACACCATTCCTATTTTAAGTAGCAGAAAACATGTCATCTCTTATTGCCCTTAAAAATTACACTTATTTTGGCTGGTATTATAGCTCAGTGGTTGAGTGCTTGCCTAGCACTTGTGAAATGCTGGTTCAATCCTCAGCATCATATAAAAATAAATAAATAAAGGTATTATGTCCATCTATAATTTTTAAAAAATTAAAAATTATTTTAAATTACATTGATTTGCAGTAAGAAAGACCGAACTTATATGCTAATTAGCCAGATATTTCTCTAAGGATTATTTGGCTTTCCTATTGATTTGTATTTAATGTTAATTTGTTACATTTACTGTTTGTTTTACTTGCTTATTCTGGCACCACTTGTTTTCTTGACTCCTTAGAGTAAAAATCTATAGGTACTAAAATCCCTGGGGTTTTTAAAAATATTTTTTAGTTATTGATGGACATTCATTTGTTCGTTCATTCGTTTGTTCATTCATTCATTCATTCATTCATCCGTATATGGTGATGAGAATCGAACCCAGGGCCTCACACATGCTAGGCAAGCGCTCTACCACTGAGCCACAGCCACAGCCCCTCCCTGCGATTTCTTTTGATTCAAAATTCATTTTCTTCACAATGATAAGATAAATATTTACATATGTCTTACCCTCAGGTTCCTTTTGCATTTAGAATTCATTTCTGGTACATGGTGGATTATTTATTATTTTAATCCACATCAGCAAATAGTGTAATTTATGTCAGAATTTCAGACTTTAAGGAATTTTATAATTACTAGATTTTAGACAACTCCTATACTAAACTTCATAATGAGGAAAACTTTTAAGATTCATATAATTTCAATGTCATTTAGAAATTGCCTGTTAAATAACAACTCTACTTTCTGACCAGAAATGCACTTTTTCATATTTTGTGCCAATAAGTAAAGGACTTATATATTAAAGGCATTAGGAAATGTTACATATTCCTTATAAAAAAACTGTATTTTTATTACTTGAAGAAAATTCTGACCTAGTTCACAGATAATGGCAATGCATGCTCGGACCATTCTGTCTCTTTCCTGAAGTCCATCATTTCCAACTGCAATTAATGAGTTGGCTACAGAACTAGGAAACAAGGAAGCATTCACAGTAATCATCTGTAAGAGAGAGGAATTGGAAAAAGAAATTACTTCTGCATAATAATACTTTAAACTTATTTTGTTAAGACTCAGGTAAAGACCATAGAATCTTTATAAATCCAGCTAGTGATTTCACCCTTCTGTTGCATACGAATATTTCAAAGGATTCCTATAACTAATAATTGATGTAACAAATGTTAGTCATCCTTTCTATGAAAAAACGTTTTTGATTTTTTTTTAATGGTCAGAGTATAAATTAGTTTCCGAACAAAAATTTAATGTTTCCAAGAGTCCAGGTTACTCTAGAATAGAAACTGTATCTTATATAGCTTTTCAGTTCCCAAAGTAAATCAGTGGTGACAACAGTAGTTAACACGTTACATCCCTGATTTCTTTCTTTATATATGATTATCACCAAGTCCTACCAATTTACCTCATGAACATCTTTAACCCTAACTCTCCTTTTCCATCAAATTAATTCTGGGGAGCCCTCAATCCTCCTCATTTTGCTGCAAGAAACATCTCGAATCTCCCTAATCTCTAGGCACACTGTTATATCACAAATATATTGTTACTATGCCAGAAGGAAGAATTAATAATAAAAAATTTTTTAAAATTTCAAAAATTCTGATGGAAATAGTACATATTTGGTAATAAAACTCTAGATGAATCTCATTAAATGAAGAATATAATTGGCAATAACACGTGGGATATAGAAAACAGGTAACATTTTGATTTGGAAAAGAGAAACAAATGGTTAATTATTATTTAGTAAAGACTATTTAGTAGTCAGAGTATTTCAAAATAACAGGTCCCTAAACTGAGAATAAAGGAGAATACTTTCTTTGCCTGGTAAGAAAATTCACCTATCCCGCAGATTAGTGGACTCAGAAGCATGCTGGAAAAATAAAAATGTGCTTTGAAACAATTAGAGAATAGAACTAAATGAACATCATACAATTAAAGACTACAGAGGATCAAAGGAAAGATGTATATGAATAGAGTTGCTATAGACAGTTATCTTCCTTAAGAAGTATTCAGTTCAATTGGAATTATAGACAACATAAAATATTTTTAATTACTATAGGACCTAAAAAAGTTTTCATATCCATTTCAAAATCATTATCTTGCCTTAATCAAAAATTTTAAAAAGGTGAGAAGGAAAGCCAGGAGAAAGTGGAAAGGGATATGAGAAACTGATCTCCCTGGGGGGGAAAATTCTAACCTCTTATATCAATTTGTACTTTAATATGAAGCAGTCTATTACTATGTTCATAAGAACTTATAATAAAATTTGTCCAACCAGTGAAATGCATATGATATATCTGAAAAGAACTGGATAAAAGTCAGACAATTTGACTTTAAGAGAAAATATGCTATTAATAAACAACAGTACCTCTACTAAATTAATCCTTTCCTTTTGTGCCTTAGTTTGCTTATTTGGAAAATAAAGATGTGTATAACCAGATGGTTTACAGAATTTCAAGTACAGAATAAAATTTTACCCTATGAATCTCACATGTCTACTAAACATATACTTACTTAATTCAATAAATTCTGCAATGGTACAAATATATAAAATTTAAATTTTTTTTACAAATGAATCATTCCTCTTATTTTCCAGGGAAATATATGCAAAGAAACTTACATTCTTTATAAAGCAGAGAATGCATTCCTCATAAATCAATGAATATTAATTAAGGGAAAAGCCACAGAATGTATTCATCATTTAAGTTTAATCATCTTTTTGGCATGATAGGACAAACATATATATAATAAATTAAATAAGGACTAGGTAATAAATTTGTAGAACTGATATGAAATTACAGAAGCACTAAGTTCTCACAGGGTAACATCTGAAATTTGAGTTTAGTCAGGAAAATGAATACAGTGTGAAAGAGGTGAAAATGAAATGACAGGAGTAGGAAAGAAACAACAACTGAGGTAGTAGTGGCAGTCTGCCTACACACATGTAGACATAATAAGACAGAAATAGGTGGTTAAACCAAAAATGAGCTCTAAATGTCAGCGTAGGCAGGTTCTACTTAATACTCACTAGCCTATGTCACTTTGAAAATTTGGATACTGGGCTCTTGTTCTGGTGTTGTCACTATCTGGCTGTAAATCAAGGACATGAAATTCTACCAAATCCTTATAGTTGTAATAAGAAATTATATATGAAGAAAATGATGGCTTAAATTAGTTGGATAGAAAAAAGTGTAGAAATAACTGACTAGCAAGAAAAGTACACAAAAAATGTGTAAGACTAAAACAGAAAGGACTGCCTGGATAGAAGGGGTAAAGGGAAAGAAAAAAATTAGAGACACTGAAAGAAACTATCAGATAATCTCCAAATGAATGAGATAAGTGAAAGCTGAGGATAAGTGACATGAGTATTCCTTAATTACTTCGAGTAAGTTAACTGAAAGCCCTCCCTGCAAAATTTCTGCTTTTCCTTTAAAATGTATCAATTATTTTACATACATACAAAAAAAAAGTGACCTAGCAATTATAACACTAAACATTGATTCCTAGTAGTTCAATTGCCAAGATGGTATTGGAAAAAATAAACATGTAATATTAGACGCTAAAATTACAAATAAATTTAGTTGGGCTGGGGTTGTGGCTCAGCGGTAGAGCACTTGCCTAGCACGCGTGAGGCCCTGGTTTCAATCCTCAGCACCACATAAAAATAAACAAGTAAAATAAAGGTATTGTGTTCAACTATAACTAAAAAAAGAAATATTTAAAAAAATGAATTTAATTTCTCTGGCCAATAATGGTCACTATTTATTAGCAAATTTGCTTTATCTTTAACCCTTTTGGCTAAACCAAAGAAAAACCCTTGGTCACAACTCTTCCTCTGAGCCGGTATCTACCGGGAGAACATGCAATTTTCCTACTCTTGGATTCACAAATAATATCTAACTCAAATTTCTCTACTAGAAAACAAATGATACTTTTATTATGGTATTATTGTTTTTAAGAATGTTTACTTTTATTGAGTGTTCACAAGAAAATTTTGAGGGTCCCTAGGATATTTTCAGAAGTTCTACAAAATTAAAAACTTAGGCAAGGCACAGTGGCACACACCTATGATCCTAGTGGCTCAGAAGGCTGAGGCAAGAGAATCCTGAGTTTCAAGCCAGCCTCAGCAAAACCAAGGTGCTGAGCAATGCAGTGAAACCCTGTCTCTAAATAAAATACAAAATAGGGCTGGGGATGCGGCTCAGCAGCTGAGTTCAATCCCTAGTACCCACCCCTCCCCCACCAAAAAAAAAAAAAAAAACTTTCCATAGCAACACAAATCAAAGATATTGCCGTTTAAACTCTTATTATCTCATAAGTATATACTGAAATTTTTTCTAGAGATTCCAGTGCATATGTTAGTACAAAAGACTGAATATAGAAGCAATTATAACAACCTAGGTATCTTCTATCAAGTTTAATTTTAAAAGACTGGCAAAAATCTAAAACAATGAAACTCTTAATTTTCTTTTTCTAGAAAACAATTATTTCCTAAAATTAATGTTTTCTACTTGTAATGATTTTATTGTTATTTTAACATTAATATTTTAGCTCCCAATATTATAAATATGGAGATATATAACCTCCAAGCCCAAAGAGTTGTTCTGTGTTCTTCAGAAAGAAATTCTGTTTTCTTGACTTGAATATTCATAGTATTAGGAGGGATTATATGAATAGACCAAATTTAAAATTCATTTTTAAATTTAAAATATGAAAAGCCAAACCACAGTCCTGAGATAACAGTTTACCTATAATAAAAAGTTTTAGAATCTATCTCCAATATCACTCTTACTTTTCAAACTTCTTTTAAGACTCAACTTTTCCATTTATTTGTTTCTTACTATGGTCAACTGTGGGTACTATTACTAAGCATAAGGTTCACAACTGGAAGAAAAAGGAAAAGGATGGAACGCAGTTAATAAACTAACTCAACAACCCATAATTTTGGAGCATTCAGAGAATTCAAAGTAGAAAAGTGGCAAAGAACTATAAATTTCAACTGTTAAATAATTTTAGACATTTTTACATAATGAACATAAACTGCACAATTTTTATGAAGGAGGAAATACCATACTTTTCTCAGGCTGTGTCCCAACAAAATTTACCTTCACTCTATTCCTTGGTCATTAGGGCATAACATTCAATAACAACAAAAAGAATTCTCACGAGCATCTTTATGGATTTAGCACATTCCTAAGAAGTTCAAATTATAACCTTTTATCCTACACAATAGCTTGAGTTGTTTTTGCACTTGCCCATTGACTATATTCAAATTCACCTTCAAAACAACAAATTTGTAATACTTGTGACAATTACTTTGTAGTATTAACTACAAGCATGCAATTAAGAGAAAACCAGGAAGGAGAGCAAGTAATTCTTTCTCTAATAACTTATGAAATATATAATTACATTTACACTTGTAATGCGGGAAAGAAATACTCTTGACAATGAAGATTTTATAAGAAATATTCTAACTATCCCCCAATCACACAGAATAATTACATAAAATATTTATGCTTACTTCAAAAATTAACACATCTACTTAATTTATATTACTTTAACAAAATTAAAATGTTTAAAAAAAATTTAAGATATGGATATTAATAGAAAGATTTCAAAACCATCTAATCTAAAAACGTAAACAGTTAACATAAAAACCATAAACTTGCCTTTACTCTCACACATAGAGCATACCTTTCTGACTAATCGAAGTGCTTGTGTCCTCTCTACCTCGTTGCTCTGCTGTATGTCAATGCACCTAAATAATACACAAAATATTAATCATTGATAAAATCCTATTACACAATTTTTTCTGATAAATCAAAATAATCTTCATAATGTCAATACATATTAAAACTTGAAAACATATTTTTTGAGTACCAGCAAATACTCTAGTTACCCTATGTAGCTCTAGCAATAAAATGTTATTTTAAAAAAACAACCATTTCCTTGAAAACTTTAGGGGAAAAAAATGTAGTAAGTACTTTATAGGACTACCTCTATTTAAAGAAAGGCTCAGACACATATCTACACCTATAGAATAAACAGAAACCAACTGAAAAAATATTAATGCACCTGATAAAATTCATTTTAGAAAAATTATAATGGGGAAATATTTTAATCCTGCTTTAGTTTGTGATTTTAACCAAGGCTTAAATATGTGTCATAACTGTCTTATACAGTATTATAAAAATTCTATTTTAAAAAAGTGTAATTTGAATTCTGATTTCTCCTCAAAACCTAATGTTTGATCAAATATCACTTAGCTGACATTTCCTTGTAAAATTTATTAAATTATTCAATTTGAAAGAGTCTTTGTTTAGCATAACAGTATAATTCATTTTTGTGAATTTAGGTTTAGGTAATAATTCAGTATTCTAATACTTTATATGTAGATAGTTTACTATTTAAAAAATTGCTGCTTTTATAGTTCAAGTGAAATTAATCTAAGGCAAATCTATTATAAAGTAGGAGATGGGTGTAGCTGGGGTATAGCTCAAGGTAGAGAGCTTAGCTCCCTGGTTAGAGCCCCAGCATACGAAACACAATAAAACTAAATAGATATAGAATTCCATTTTTGGCCATTACAGAGAGGCTTAAATAAGACTAATCCTCCAGCTAAAAACAATAGTGAAGGTTGGAAAAAAAAAAAAAAACTTGAAAAACCAATTATTAAAAGAGCAATGGAGGCTGGGTCTCATGACACATGCTTGTAATCCCAGCAGCTTGGGAGGCTGTGGCAAGAGGACCACAAGTTCAAAGCCAGCCCCAGCAACTAAGCGAGGCCCTAACCAACTCAGTGAGATCTTGCCTCAAAATAAAAAACATAAAGGGGTAGGGACGTTGCTCAGTGGTTAAGCACTCTGGGTTCAAGCTCTAGTACCAAAAACCAAAAACAAACAAATAAAAAGGATAATGAGAATAATGCCTGAAAAGAAAGCAAAGAAAACTCTATGTTGTATATGTGTATGTGTGCATGGTTGTGTGTGTGTTTTACTGGGGATTTAATACAGGAACCAAGTAATGTTACCAAGCCTTTTTAAATTTTTTAAATTTTGAGACAAGGTCTCCTAAGTTGCTGGCCTTTTATATGTAGATATAAATTCTCTTGCCTCAACCGAGTTACTGGGATTACAGAGTACACCACAGCAACTTGCAGGAGCTCTACATTCAACCAGTCTTTTCTCTTGGAGCAAATCTCCAGGCTAAGGGACATAGAGTCCTAAGAGAAAGCAAAAGTCTGTCTGAACTAGAAAGACAGAGGCTTAATTTTGTAGCACCTAAAGTGGCTAGGAGTTGAGGGGCAAAATCCCAAACAGAAGAAAGCACAGGGAAGTAAGTTAAAATATGTATGCAATATTTTCTTCAAGCCAGTTGCCAGATTCTGTGTTGTATAAAAGCAGGATTAAGACTTGAAGAAACCACACAAGATGCTACTCTCAAAAGTAAAGGTACAGAGAGAAATGTCAGTAGGTACATAATACTGGAGCTCAAATACATAATAAAAAATAAAAAGGCTGGGCATGTATCTTAGTGATAAACCATCCCTGAGTTCAATCCCTGGTACCAAAAAGAAAACCCAATTATGGTTAGCAGGGTGTAATGGCACAAATAGGCTGGGATGATGAGGCAGGAGGATCTCTTAATTTGAGGCCAGGCGGTCAACTAAGGAAGACCCTGTCCCAAAATAAAATAAGAAGAGCTGAGGAGAACCCATGTTCAATCTCCAGTACTGCCAAAAACAGAACAAAACAACAAAAAGCCTATGACTGATATATTCAAGAAAGTAAAAGGCGGAGAATTAAAGCAGAGACCTAAACATGGATAAAGAAAATAAAACTTAGTAACTAAAATTAAGAATTCAAGAGACTGACTGTCTACTAGCAGGATAGAATGGAATACTTTAAGTAGTAAGCAAGCACCCTGAAGTACAAAAATTAATAACTACCACCAAAAAGGGTTGAAAAATATAAGGGCATCAGACACATAGGGGAACGTGAAAAGATCCAACATGTCATAGATGGAGTACCAAAAAGTCAAACAACAATAATTCATAAGCACTAAAAAATACTAACTGGTAGCCTAAACAGCTTCAAATAAGAAGGCAAAATAGAGGTATTTATACACAAATTAAACATGAAAATTCACCTCTGGTAGTCCTTCATTACAAAAAGTGGTAATTACAAGAAGTTCATCAAATAGAAAGCAATTCAAGACAAAAGCACAGAAATGAAAGAAAGAAGACTACTGGAACAGGTGAATAATATGTAAATATACTTGAAATGTAAAACAATGTGTGGACTATCTTGTGGGGTTAAGATACAAAATTAAAATGTAACAACAGATAAAAATCATAAAAGAGAAGACATAAATAGCAATAGATTTTTTTGCACTGTTCTGGTAGTAACAAAAGGGCAGACCTCAATGTATGAAAGATATATGGCAACCTCTAGGGCAACTATTAAAAGCAAAGACTATAAAAACAAGACACTAACACAAGAGGGGAAAAAATCTTGATTATTCAAAAATGACAACAAAAGAAATATAAAATACAAGAAAATTTTGACCAAAAGACTATAAATAGCAAGATAACAAACATATATATTCAAAAACTAATAGCAAGATGACAAACTCACAAATAAGTAATTACATTAGATACAGTTCATAAATTATACACATACTAAACCACCCATACTCTGAATACTTTAATTAGAAGATAGAGATGGTTGAATTAAATATTAAAGTAGAAAAATCTATGATATTTACAGGACAAAAACTTAGATGTAAGGAGATAAAGCAAAGTGGAAAAAAGATACCACACAAACAATAAATAAAAGAAAGGCATCATTATAAAACATGAACATTTCTTCCTACTAGGAATAAAGAGGGACATTTCATAATTATTAAGGTATTAACCTTTTGAAGACTTAATGAATGCAACATGAAAGTTCAAGAAAAAAAAGTCTCAATAGCACTACATCTATTAAACAAATCAGAATTTTTTAAATACCTAAAAACAGAAACTCAGCAAGTGAGATTTAATAGTGAATTCTGTTCATCATGTAGGGGGAAAAATCAACATACATATTACACAAATTCTTCCAGAGAATAAAAAGAAGGTAATACTTCTCTAGTTATTTCATGAAACATATTCCTAATACCAAAACCAGACAAGTTATTAGTGGAATTAAAAAAATAAAAGCCTATGTCTCTCATGAAAATAGTTGTCAAAAGTATTATGCAAAATATCAGCAAACCAAATTCAGTTATAAAAAAGTAGAAGACAGCCGGGCACAATGGCACAAACCTGTAATTCTACTGGCTTGGCAGTGAGTTTGAGGCAAATGGTTCCACTGTTCAAAGCCAGCCTCAGCAACTTAGTAAAGCCTTAAGCAACTTAAGGATACTCTGTCTCAAAACTTAAAAAAAAAAAAAATGAAAAGAAAAAGAAAAAAGCAGGGCCTACGGATGTGGCTCAATGGTTAAGGGTCTTTGGGTTCAATCCCTGGGTATTAAAAAAAAAAAAAAGGAGAAGACATAAAAACAAGTAGTGTTCACTTCAAGAATACAGAACAGGAATATAAAGAAAATTTACTAAAAGCCTATTGAAAGTACAAACAAAGGCTAAATATTAAATACTTTCTACCTGAGTTCACCAGTAAAACACTAGTATCATTCTAATAAGTGTTATATTCAAACAACTGCAGTAAAGCAAAAACAAACAAACAAACAAAACAAGGCTAAAAGGCTAAAAGAATTTGAAAGAAAAAAAAAATAGTCATCATTTGCAACTAATGCTTATGTGCATAGGAAATCCAATATAACCTATAAACAAGTAGAATTGCATAATGAATTTGGTGTCGTTGCTAGATAAGAGGTCAATTCCCTTTGCCAATGTTTTTCTATATAGCAATAGCTATAAACAGTAAAGAAAAATATTTTAATTACATTAGTACTATAATTCTTTAAAAACCTAATGCATATGAATAAACTTTACCAACAGTTCAAGACCTCTGCAGAGAAAACAACAAAATTTATTGAAAGAAATCAAAATTTCCAAGAAATTAATATTTGGAAGATTCAATTAAAATGTCAATTCATCCCCAATTAAACTACAACTTCAATGCAATCCTTACTAAATTCCCACAAGTTATGCAGAAATGAACAGATAATTCTAAAATTTGTATGTAAATGCAAAACTCAAAATAGCCAAAATAGTATTTAAGAAGATGGAGGACTCACATGAACAGATACCAAGATGAATTATAAAGCTAAAGTAGTGAAAACAGTGAGAAACTAATGTGAGAATAGACAAAATGACCAACAATAGAAAACAGAGAAAAACATACTTAGTGACCTGATTTATAACACAGGTGAATTTAATCCAGACACAAAATAAATTTTTTTCAATAAATGGATACTCATAAAGATAAAAATGAATCATAACTTGATACCTACCTCATATTTTACCCAAAAATCAAATTTGATTAAGTCAAAACAGATGATTCATAGACTTCATGCATAAAGGAAAAAAAAAAAAAAACAGAAAACACAGATCTCTTTAAAAGAGACAAAAAGCACTCTGAATTTCATTAATTATAAACTTTTGTTCATCAAAGAGTGAAATGGCAAGACAAACTCAATACAGAATATATTCTAACATATATTCTATAAAAAGACTCATATCCAAAAAAACTGAAGAATTCCTATATAACCCAAAAGACAATCCAATTAACAAATGGGAAAAAGTTAGGATAACCAAATTGGCAACAAGCAAACAAAAGTTCTCACTTACCAAGGACCTGCAAATTAATACTAAAATAAGAAGCCATAATGAAATCCATTCCAAAAAGCCAGATTTGAAGACGGAAAACATCAAATGCTGATGTGGAGAAACTGAAATTCTCATATATTGGTGAAGTAGTATTAAGTCAGAGCAAACATTTGGAAAAGTATTTAGCAGAATCTACTAAAGTTAAACAAGTATATGTCCTCGTAATTCCAGTTCTACATATAACTAGGAGATATAAGAGCATATATGTCCACACAAAGATTTGCACAAGAATATTCAAAGCAGCGTTATTCAAAATAGTTAAGAGCTGAAAATTATTCTGTTGATTTTTCTGGGTTATTTTCCGTGGTCTAATCATAAAATGAAATACTACACAGTACTAAAAAACAAAAATGAATTAACATGGATAAATCTCAGATACAAGTCAAAGAAAAAAGTAACTACTGTATACTTTCAACTGATACTTAGGAACAGGAAAAACTAGTGTATGATGAGAAAATTCAGAATAATATTTACTACTGGTTGAATATATAATGGAGCTCTACTGTCATGCTGAAAATATTCAAAGTCGTCTTACTTCCTGTATATGAATGTAAAAATTGTCAAGCTTTACATAAAAATAAATGTACACTTTACACAAGAATGTTAAAACCTGATACAAAAATTTAAAAACATATAAACTCTAAGAAAATTACCTAGCTATTAAATAGTCCACTTTCAATTTTAGCACCTTCTGCAGAATACTGGAGTCTTGTATAAGATACCGAAGTGCCCGTAGCCCTGCTGCTCGCACTTCTTTTGCTTCATTTAATAAAGCTAAGCGCAAACTGTGTGAAAATAAACAAAAGAATTTTGTTGCATGAGTTTCAAATGCACATAAAATTATACTACAGGCTAAGAAGTATCCTTTATCCAAAACACTTGGGATGAGGAAAGTTTTGGATTCTGCAATTTGGGGGATTTTAGAATTATTTGCGTAGATTATACTAAGTGAGAATTCCTAATCTGCAAATTCAAAGCTTTTGAACACTTATATGACACTAAGAAACTTTCAAATTTTGGAGTATATTGGATTTCAGACTTTAGGATTAGGTATGCTCAACCTGTATCAAATTCTTCCTCAGTGGAGCTATGTAAAACTTCTAACTATGCATGATTAATTCTACCTGAATTTTGCTTATAAAAAAACATTCACTCCAAACCACAAATTTCACTTAGTGATGGTAGTGTTTTTAATGTTTCCTTCTTGGTACATTCTTATAATCAAACAAATGTTACTGAGTTTTATTCTATCTTCTATGTCTACATTATATAAACAATAGGAAATTAAATATATCTTTTTCAAGCTATATCATATATGCCTCAATCTATTCTCCTTCATTTGTCTATTTGATTCTATCTGTATAAAAGAATCATTTGTTTAAACCAGAAATAAAAATGCTTTATAATGACAGCACAGACCATTTCTTTCAATTTTAATTCCTAAAAGAACCATAAAGATGAAAATGAAAGTATATTAAATATTATGCCTCTATCAATATGCTTGGGTGAATCAAATTTGCCCTAAGTATACATTCTCTTAGAGATCTAGAGTTATAGATTTCTTTATTCCTGGGCAAAATATGAGAAAAATTCAACCTGGAAATTTTAGATTTAATTTGGAAATTTAAATTATAAAAATCAAGGTGCTTTTGACCATTAGCTTTGGTTCTTCATGTTTAAAAATTACAAAGTATCAACAAAGATTTACAAGATAACAAAACCCCTGAAGATCCTGAATGTTTCTAATGTTCAAGTAGCTTACTTCAAAATAAACTATTAGGGGCTATATTATCTTATTTCTAGTTTAAAATTACTAAAATCTGGAAGAGATGGGGAAGTAAGTGAACAATACTTACCAAATTATGATATCTTCATAGTTAAAGCCCAGTCTTTCTTCACTGTGTCCAATATCACAAAGAAGCTGTTAGAGAAACAAAGTATGTATACATGAGTTATGAATTTTTATACATTATATTTTTAAGTTAGAAAATAGACATTTTAATAAATGTTATGATTTTTATGATTTTACCATAAAACTATGCAGCTTTATTTCTTTTAAAAATTTTTTTATTTGTTCTTTTTAGTAACACATGACAGTAGACTGTATTTTGACACATTATGCATACATGGAGTATAACTTCCAATTCTTGTGGTTGTTCATGATGTAGGGCTTCACTGGCTGTGTATTCACATATGAATATAGGAAAGTTATGTCTGGTTCATTCTACCATCTTTCCCATTTCCATCCCCCCTCCCTTCTCTTCATTCTCCTTTGTCTAATCCAATAAACTTCTATCCCCCCCTCTTATTGTGTATCAGCATCCACATATCAGAGAGGAAAATTTTGCCTTAGGTTTTTTGGGATTGGCTTATTTCAGTTAGCATGATAGTCTCTAGTTCCATCTATTTACCGTAATTTCATTCCTCTTTATCGCTGAGTAATATTCTACTTTGTGTGTCTATACGCGCATGTGGGTATATATCACATTTTCTTTATCCATTCATCTGTTGAAGGGCTCCAAGGTTGGTTCCATAGCTTAGCTGTTGTGGATTGAGTTGCTATAAACATTGATGTGGCTGCATCACTATAGTATGTTGATTTTAGGTCCTTGTGTATATGCTGAGGAGCGGGACTAACTAGGTCAGATGGTGGTTCCATTTCAAGTTTTCTGAGGAATCACCATACTACTTTCCAGAGTGGTTTATGCAAATTTATTTCTATCATCTGTTTTTTATTTGACCCATCAAATTTAAATTTCTTTAACCCACCTATCCTATTTTCAATAAATCATTTCTATTATTCCATTTCCCCACAGTAATTTTATTGTTTAAAAACTTTTTAAGTGTTTAAAGTTTATAGCATGTGTTCCTAACTTATAAGTCTAACAGAAATTATTTCTATACCATGTTCTCAATAATGCTAAGTCTTAAAATATTCTAACTACATTTATTGTCCTCATATTCCATTTCACTGTTATTTCTTATTTCTTTTTCTACTTCTAAACACCATAAGGCATTATTGTTATTGTTTTAGTTTTTGTAGTCAGTATTTAATCAATATCAATTTATATTTTTGCCCCATTAATCAATTATCAATTTATATTTATCATATATTTAACATCTTCATTCCTTTCTTCATTTTAGTAGTTCCTCCTAACTTGAAAATTGTGTTTGTTTTTGCTACTGACAAATTTTGTTGGTGTTTTGATTTAATGTTAGCCCAGCTTCCTAGTTACAATTCCCTTAATTTTAGTTTGAGAATAATTTTTCATTTTAGCTTTCATTTTTGAAGACTATTTTGCTGGATATATAGAATATTAGGTTAACTGTTATTTTATTCCAACAATTTCAAGCCATTCTTTCTCTTGAGAAATTCGTTGTCAGTGTTACTATTGGCTATTCTGAAAGTTATAATCTTTTTTCTCAGGTTCTTTTAAAGACTTTTTTCCTAATTTTTTTAGTTTTTTCTTCTTTTCATGAGTACTTTATAATTATACATTAACAGTGGGATTCATTGTTACATATTTGTACATGTAGACAATTATTAACAATATTGTTATACTTGATGAAAAAAATTTGGTCAATTTTTTTTTTCCCCAGTACCTCTCTTGTTCCTCTTATCCCTCACCCTGGTCTTCTTCATTTGTTCTCCTGATCCCCGTTCTATTTTCATGTGATCTCCCCCACATTTTTTCCTTTCTAGATTCCTCAGATGAGAGAAAATATTTGTATGTTTTCTGTGACTTTCTGAGTTTGGTTTATTTTGCTTACCAAAATGCTCTCAAAATTCTTCAAAAGAATAAAAGTGGAACCATCATATGACCCAGGTATCCCACTCCTTAAGATTTTTCTAAAAGAACTAAATCAGCATATTGTAGTAATAGAGGCAAATAAATGTTTATAGCAGCACATATTTACATAATTATTATTTACATAATTCACTACAATCAAATTATGTAAACAGCTCAGGTGCCTGTTAATACATGAATGACACCATGAAGTTTTATTTAGTAGCTATAAAGAGGAATGGAATTTAGGCATTTGCTGATAAATGGATGAATCTGGAGAACACTATGCTAAATGAAACAAGCCAGGCTCAGAAAGTTAAGAGTCCTATGTTTTCTCTCTTGCGTGGAAGCTAGAGCAAAATAAGGGGATAAAAACAGGGTTGGAAAATCCCATGAAAATATAAGAAAGATGAAGGAGGAGAGAAGGGAGATGAGCAAAGGGAGGAAATGCAGAACAAAATCAACAAAATGATATCATGTACATATACGAATATACCACAGTGAATTCCCCATTTATGTATATCTATAAAACACCAATTCAAATAAGGAAATAAATAAATAGAAGGAAGATAAGTAGAGGAAGAGGAACCAGGGGAGAAAAGAGGGGAAAGAAAGAGGAAGTACTAGAGACCAAAATGAAGCAAATTATATTCCATTCATGTTTGATTATGTCCAAATAAACCCCTGCTAGTATGTGTAACAAAAATGCACTAATAAAAATTGGAAAGGGGTATATATCCCCCAAAGATAAACTTAAAATAACCTTTTTTACTCTAAACTTTTTATATTTGGATTCATCAGGGCTTAGTGCTGCGGAAAGGCATGTGTGTCCAAAAAATGTACATAAGCCCAAGGTACTTTGGAAGGATATTCTAACAGGACAATGGAAAGGTCCTGACCCAGTGATTGTCTGGAGTCGGGGGTATGTTTGTGTGTTTCCACAGGGAGAACAGCAGCTAATTTGGATTCCAGAGAGATTAACTAAAGCAATTTCTACAGACCAAAAAAAAGATGATTTGGCTCAAATGCATAACAGCTGATATTCAAAACTCCATTTTGGCTATTCTTACATCTGCGACAGTGATTCTCCCACACCTGGTGGCTAATGAATAATGAACACCATTAAGGCCTATTTCAAATGTAAGAAACCTTGGGGCTTACTTGTGGGAATACCTTCAGACTCATATGCAAGTTACAGGAAGAAGGATGGGATATCCAAAGAAGAGTCAAACCCAGGTGGTAACCAGGATGCCTTTTTTCAATATCTATTTTATTATTGCCTTTTCCCACATCATGAAGTTTTATTTTATTTTTTGAGCTCATACAGACCTAGGTTAATGTTTTTCTGATCAGTTCTATTTTTTGACTATGGAGTTTTTAAACATTACAATGGAGATTTCACCTGTGAAAAGCTACAAGGCCTTTACTATACATTCTGTACATTATCTCTTCAAACTTATGTCTATTTATTCTCTTACAGTAATTCAATTATAATGTATGTCAGATCTTTCCATGTATACCACAAATCTCTAAATTCTCTATTTTATTCTTTTTTCTCTTATCTCAATACTTCGGCTGAATATTTCTGCTGATCTGAATTTTGATGTGTTTATATTATCCTTATCTAATAAGTTTTTTCTTAATGAAATTTTAATTCTAGAAAATATATTATTCTCCTCTTGAATTTTCATTTAATGTTAGACTGTCCAATATTCTTAGGAAAATATTAAACTTTTGTCTATTTTCTCGTTTCCTTGATTTACTTGACATATTAATTACAGCTCTGAAAATGTTATTCTTATTAACTATTTTTCTCTTTTTCTCTAGTCAGGTAATCAGTCCTGTCCTTTGGTGGCTTCTTTGACGTCTGCTCATATCCCAAACTTGCAGATTCCCGACAATGTTATCTTTCACTAAATACAGTCAGCCTTCTCTCCGTTAGGCCACTGTACAGCGCTGAGTCAAAGTTAGGTGGTTATTCTGGTTAGACTTAGTTGAACTGCTTTTTCCTTGCCCCCTAAGGTTTCAACTGAAAGCTTGTTGGTAAGAGACTTTGTCTTACCAACAAATTTAATTTTTGTCTTACAAATATACTAAAAGCTCTACCCTTGATTTTCAAAGATTTTTCTGCTTAGGTTTTCAGTTTCCCTTTCTAGGCAGCCAGTATTCATGCAAAAAATGTAGTGCAGGAGAATCTTCTTATGCTTGATGTATCTTATGTCTTCACCAAAATCTCTGGGCTTTTTTTGTTTGTTTGTTTGTTTTCAGTAATAATAATCCTATGTCTAATGCTATTAAGCCACAGTTTCCTGCCCTTATTCCATATCAGGAAGTATTCCCTGAGTATAAACTGTTGGAAAATGAAACTCACTTTTGAAGATTCTCTCTTTTCTGAAATTTTGACTCCTGTACTTCTTGTCCCCTGCCTGTACAGTTCTCTGCTGCTTTCAAATAGGTTTTCTTAGTAGTTTTCATTGAGAGCGCTGGTCTAATCTAGATTCTCACTTGTATATATAGTTTTATATATACATAGGTATGAGTTTTAAACTTTGATTTTAAAAGTTACATAAAACTTTCTCAAGTTATATACTGGGGCTAAATGAAACAGATTAAAGAGTAGTTAAACCATTTAACACTGTAGATGTAGAGAAATCTCCAAAGTGGTATTAATTCTGCTTCAGTATGAAGTTAGAAAAATCATAACCATATAAAAAAGTGGTCATCAAATTTAATAATATAAGTTCATAACACTTAGAAAACTTCCTAACTTCTTTAGAGGGCAAAACAAAAACAAAAACAATAAAATAACAACAAAAGAAAGAGAGAGAGAGAGAGAGAGAAAGAAAGAAAGAAAGAAAGAAAGAAAGAAAGAAAGAAAGAAAGAAAGAAAGAGAGAGAGAAAGAAAAATATTCCAAGTAGAATAGAGCTGAGGGCAGGAATAGAATACCTGCTCTCATGTATGGCAATACTGCAGATATTGCTTACCAATATTCCTATAAAACCCTTAAAATTTTAAAATACAAACAAAGTATATTCACTTTCCAAAGGGCATGACTTTTTTTGGTCTCATTTTTATTGTTTGATGCACCATGTTGCAAGTACTTAAAAACTGAAAAGAATAAGAACTTTTTATACATACATGTTGACTTAAAACCATAATACAAAATCTTCTAAGTTTTAAAACCAGAATAAAAAATTTCTATAATTTTTATACCACTAAAAATCCATTTGCACACCTAAAATTGTAAGTAATGTAATAAACAAAAATATTTGCAAGAAGCATGATAGTCAAAAAGTTAAGGCTTATATATATGTTTTCTAAGGCTATAGACTGGGTGGCTTAAAAAACATAAATTTACTTCCTTGTGATTCTGGAGGCCAGAAGTCCAAGATCAAAGTGATGGCAGGGTTTTTTTTCTTTGGTAAGACTCTCCTTGACTTGTAACTGGCCATTTTTTAAAATGTATCTTCCCATGGTCTTTTCCCATGGTGTTTGTCTGTGTCCTAATCTCATCTTGGAAGGACACCTGATATACTGGATTAGGCCTACCTATATTCCCTCATTTTTCCTTAATTATCTTTCTTGAGAGCCTTATCTCCAAATATAATCACATTCTGAGGTAATGGGAGTTAGGACTTCAAGCATTTGGGAGAAACACAATTCAGTCCACAGCATTCCATCCTCTCCTGGAAATTAATACAAATAACTTATAATGTAAAGGGTTCAAACAAACCAGGGAAAGAATTCTAAGTACCCAAAAGAAGATCAGGAAAAGAAAATACGCAAGAAATTTACTGAGGAAATTAAATGGACAAATAAACAAAATACATTCATGTTTCCTAAATCCTGAATTGAATAAATAAAAAATTCCATTTAGAATAAAACTATTATTCTAAATTCCATAGAGAAAAATAGCTTATCAAAGTAGAAAAAAATCATTTAAAAATGATTGTACCAGATAAAATACATTGCAAAATACAATGTGATTATAAACCAAAAATATTTTGTAAAATACATTAGAAAAATGCACCAGGAGCAGAACACACTTTTGGAGATTTATATTAGCAAAATAATACAAAATACATAAATAGTGAGTTCAAACACAAGATGCTTATGCCATTATTTACAAATAGTAAAGAACTGGAAACAATATTCATAAAGGAGGAAACATACACAATCTATTAATGTTATGTAATTTATAATAATGAGGGAAACTGTAATACTCTGCTTAGTGAGAAAAATTTTCTAAAAATAAATTTTTTAAAAACACCTAAAAAATTCTATACATAAAAATTACTTAAAAACAAAAAGGAAAGTGAAATCATATAGATACTTATATGGTTTAGATATAAGGCATCATCCAAAAGCTCAATGGTAGAGTTTAGCAGTGATATGATTGGGTTATGAAAACCTAAACCTAACCAGTGCATTAATCCACTCTATGGATTGACTGGGAAGAAACTAAAGTCAGGTAAGGTGTACCTAGAGGAAGTAGATCACTGGAGGCAGAGTACCCACTTTCTCTACTTTCTGATTGCTCTCCACACCCTTCCATCATGATGTTCTACCTTACCTCTGACCCAGAGCTATGGATTTGGCCATCTATGGACTGAGACCTCTGAAACTATAAGTCAAACAAACTTTTCCTCCTGTTTCATCAGGAGGAAAATTGCTCACCAGGTCTTTTGGTCACAGCAACAAAAAAATCTGATTAAAATAATGCTATCATTTGGAGGTTAAATATTGCCCCAAAACTTGTGTCAAAGTCTTGGTTCCCTGTAGGACCTACTGGGAAATAATGGAATCTTTAGGAGTTAGGGCCTAATGAGCAGTCCTTAGGGACTTGCCCTCAAAGGGATTCTGGGATCCTCTTCCCTTTTGGTCCCTGGTTCACGATTTAAGTGGTTTATGCTCAACCATGTACTCCCACTATTATGTGCAGCCTTGCCAAAAATGGGGCCAATAATAATCAAAACTCTGCACCAAAATAAACATTTTCTCTTTATAAGTAATTGTGTCTGGTACTTTTTTTATAGCAAACAAAAGCTAACACAATAGGTAATTTATTTACATTATTTTTCTCCTTCTTCCTTTTTTTTTTTTTTTTTTTTTTTTGTAGTAGGGATAGAATCCAGAGGCACTTTACCACTGAGCTACACCCCAACCCTTTATGTTTTGTTTTTTAAAAATTTGAGACAGGATCTCATAAGTTGCTGAGGCTAATACTGAACTTGCTATTCTCCTGCCTCAGCCTCCCAAGTTGCTGGAATTACAGGCATGTGCCACCATGCCCAACTAGGTAATGTATTTTCCTCTTTGCACTATTCTGGATTTTATACATGTTCAAAATGAAGACATATTACTACACAATCTAGGTAAAGTGAGATATATGTGGTATTCATAAATAATAACATAAGTCACTGTTAATCTCAAACCTTAGAAAGCAGGTAGCATTTTTATAAGCCAAGACAATTGAGGCATAGAGATATTAATATAACTTCCCAAGGCCATAAAGCTAATTCAGTAGTGGAATCAGGAACCAGACCAAACCAATCGAAGCCCAGAGCTCACTGTAAAAAGTATTAGTATAATTTTGTATTGAAATTCTTTGCACAGAGGGTAGGGAGAGTAGAAATAAAACAAACAAACTGAATATAATCATCTCATCACAAAAAATGGAAGAGTCTAGAGAACTGCACTCTACCTATATATACATAAATAAGTGAAGCTAAGCAATATTTTCTCCTGAATAACCAGTTTAAAAATGCCATACAAAATAGCCTATTTCAAAGAATTAAAACAAAAAAAACCTACACTTTTACTGAAAAATAATTTAATATTTATCCATTTGATAGTTCCCTGGTATTATAGATTATTGGTATTCTAATATTATCACTGTGTAGTAGCAAATAGAAATAGAAAAAGAAAATAAAGGTTTCTTTTCATGGTGCAATGATTACTTTAACCTAATTCTTCTCCCCTGTGGGTACAAGGAATCAAACCAAGGGGTACTTTACCACTGAGCTACCTCCCCAGAATTTTTTATTTTTTGAGAAAGGGTTTTACTAAGTTGCTGAGACTGTCCTTGAACTGGTGATGTTCCTGCCTAATAGTTAGGACTACAGGCATATGACACCATACCTAGCTAAACTGTGGATATATCGTAATTTTAATGGAAAAATTAATGATTCCTAGAATTTCTTTATATCAACATGAAATTTTGTGCTTTTAAAGTGGGGAAGATGTTTCATTATCTATGATTTACACCTATCAACTCAATTTCTGAAGAAGCAATATATCCATTCTTCTGCTACAGTGGGAATAAATGAAAATATTGCTTTTAAATTAAATGAGCTTTTTAGGTATAAACTAAATGTTCTATGTGTAAATAAATTCACATATATCAAGAAAAAGAAATAAGAGAAGTGTTAGCATTTTAAATTCTGGATTATTAAAGAAATATACTTGCAGTATTAGAGTCATCAAGAGTTCTCATATAAGTTTCAAAATATGAGGAATAATTATTTTACTACAAAATTTTTGTGGCAACTTACTCACAACCTTATCATCTCCTAATTTATATAACCAAGCCCTAAAATACCAATCAATGTAAAGCTATTTTCCTCAATGTAAAGAAATAGTGGAAGAATACTGAGTTGGAGAATTTAAACTATGGGGATCTATCTCATCCTGCCTCTATAACTGACTAAATTAGTAATTAATCTTCAACCATCAGCAGTTTCTTCATTACTGTCTTAGCCATTACTAGTAACATTCTGTCTCCTGTGTTAATGTCATTAAACTATAACTGCCTCCCAATCACACAAGTTATTATATACAATAAATTAATGATTAACTACATTTAGATATTATTAAAGACCTTAGCAAATGTAAGCATTAGCATTATAGTTGGCACATGAAATGCTAAATTACTATTTATCACATTCTCACTGAGGCAAGGACCCAGCATGTCATTCGCTTTTTAAATTGGTTTTATAGGATCAGAGTACATATACAAGATGCTATAAGAGATATACTCTCCTTTTTAAGACTAAAAATTGTAAAGATGATATATCTTAGTCATATGGAAAGTATTTATGTGAGAATTAAGTCAACAAAAAAGCAGAAATGAGAATTGAAAAGACAATATAATTGATGATGACAATTGTAATATAGCTTAAATGTAGAGCACTTATCTAGTATGCACAAGGTCCTACATTAAATCCCCAGCACCACAAAAAACAAATGAGAATATAATTGATGTTTCCAGTGCCTGGTTCTTTTGCTTGAAACTAGGACCCAACATTTGGTTTTCCTAATTATATGGGAAAATAACTTCATTTTACTCCAATTAAGATGAATTAGGTTTACTGAATTTGTTATTTGTGAAATTAAACATTCAATATCATCAGAAATTCAAAATTATTTTATGAAGGTAGCATTTTTAATTTAAATATAAGCAAAACAAGTACTATATCACAAATATTATTTTTAAATGGGGCAAAAGGCTAAGAATATGGCTCTGTGGTAGAGCACTTGCCTACTATATACAAAGCTATGGGCTTATCCCTACCACCACAAAAAATAAAATAAAATGGAGTAAAGGTTTTGATAACATGTCATTGGTTTGCCAAAAAGAAATCCATGCCCATCATCAGTGAATGAATTTGTTTTTATTATAATTAATCTACATGGTGCTATTATACAAACAGTAAAATAATCGTAAGAGGTTCTCAACAGTATTATATTCTGAAAAAGTTAGAACTGTAAATCATTTCTAGATAACAGAATTTTTCCTGCAGTACTTATTAAAATGACCAACTTTTAAAAGGTATTGAGTAGTTTTTAATGTTTTTTCAATTTTACTGATATTGCTCCAAAACTGAAATAAAAAGTTCCCTAAAATAAGCAACAGAGAATAAGCCAAACAAAAAAAGTATTATCACATATATTAAAATTCCATGGCATATTTTTAGAAAGCAATTTAAATACATAAAAGCCAATTTTAAAAAGTAGATTGATATGTACAGAAAAGGAAAGCATTCTATGGTATATTGAGAAAAGCAAGCTACAAATCAATATGCACACATACTTATATATAACACATATACCTTTATATATAAATACTTATAAGATAGCATGTTCTCGTCTATAAAAATGGTAAATACATGAGTAAATGGTAAATAAAGTGAGCACTACAAAAAACACTTCATTTTGTTTATTTCACTTAATTCTCACAAACCAGTGAAACACAAACACATCTACACCTCTATCAATATGTATCTATCTACACACACACACACACACACACACACACACACACACACAATCTATCTAACTACATTCACTCCTATTTATGTGTATTTATATCAGAAAAGGATAAGTACCTACTAATAGTTACCTCTGGAAAATGGTATTTTTTGGAGTGGGAAAGAGGGTGGGAAAAGATGTGAGGGAGAACTTTCACTTTTAGTATAAATTCTGCTGTAGCACTTTTTTATGTTTAGCTTCTACTTCACTTAAAAAAAAAACAGCAAAATAAACATTCCTTTGGAGCTTTTACCACAAAAACAGGAAAAAATAACTTTTATAATATAAACAAGAAAAAACATTTTCATCTTTGAAAATTAGAATTTTAGATTATGAGCATGCTGTCAGTTTTAAAAACAGAATTCTAAAATTATATTCATCAGCAGTCTGCTATACACATTACTTTATCTAGTGAAATGATGTCAGAAAGCAAGCATGGTGTGTGACATTCACATGATTAAAGGATCACATCACTAGCTGCCTCTCCTCATACCTTAAAAGGAAGTTTTAGAAATAAAGTTCACCCTATACAACATTTTAGCATCACTGGTCTACTTAAGTAACTTAACACTAACAGCTAGGGTTATACTTAATAACAAAATAAATAATAGTGAACACAAAAGCTCATATTTAAAGGCAGGGGATATAGCTCAGTTGGTAGAGTGCTTGCCTCGCATACGCAAGGCCCTGAGTCAATCCCCACACCAAAAAAAAAAAAAAAAAAAAGTGTAAAGTCTTCTCAATCTGATACAATTTAACAGCTATTATATAACAAGCTTTGGGGTATAAAGTAATGTGACTAGAAAAGTATAACATATTTCTTGTGTTTGAGAAACTAAGTTTAAAGCGATCGTAACCTATAACAAATATCATAGGGGACAGTGACCAAATAACCCCACTAGCCTCCTGGAATTGTCATTATTTTTTTCTTATTCTATAAAGCTATTTTTGGATTTCTGAGAATTTCTAAATTTTACTCAATGACGGAATGAACTTACAGATTTTATAGGAATAACAACTCAATAAATATTTATAAACCTAGGTCTCTAAGAAAATAAAATTTAGAGACATAATTAAATTCAATAAATGTTTTGTGCTAAATCAGTGAATAATTTTTATAATAAAATCTATAGACATTTATTTACAGCATGGTTCTTAACTAGGGGAAATTCTGTCCCCTAGGGAGCATTTGACAACACATAGAGGTGTTTTTGTTTGCTACAACTGGTAGGTATGTCTTGAGGAAGGAACTACTGGTATACAGAATATATATATAATAGCAGGATATCAGGCCAGGGATACTGCTAAACACCCTACAATGCAAGAACAACTTCCCCAAATAAATAATTATCTGGCCCAACATGTCAAAAGTACTGACATTAAAGATAACCCTGATTTACTTTAACATCTTATCAATCTGCAACTCAGACTATTAAACAGCCTTACTTTCTTTGAGTTCACTAAAAAAACAAGAGAAGTGGCAAAAAGTACAAATCAAAACAAAAAAACAAACTGCAGGTTGAAATACATTGCTATGAAGCATATCTTACGTGTCAGGCACTACACAAAGACTTCAACTCTAAGGACAAAACATCTCGAAGTAAAGAAATCATCCCATGATTTGCCTTGCTAGTTAGTCAGAGATGGGCTGCAAGTCTCCATCTGTTTGATCTAACGCTCATGTTTTTCCCATTACATCATTAAGCAGCCCAAAGAAATTTTAATCTAGTCTAAAGTTCACAAATGTTATTCATGGGACAGCCTCTCTAACCTCATCTCAGGGTATAGTCCCTTTTAGTGTAGACAATTACTAATAAGGTTGGCTATCTGGTTGTTAAATCCATAGATGATTTAAGATCATAAATAAAAAAGCTGCTACTAACTGGCATCACAGCCAAAGGAAAATATGAAAATTATTTTGTTAAAAAAAAGTACGAAATACACAAATGTGTAGTGCCTTCATTATAGAAATCACTGTATTCTCTACAGTGGCTCAGTGATAGAGAACTTGCCTAGCATGTGCAAGACCCTGGGTTGAATCCCCAACACTGCAAACAACCAAACAAAACATAAAGTGGCACAATGCACTAAGGTAAAAAGAAAGAAAACTGAGAAAGAAGGGAACAGACAGAGAAGAAAGAGAAATGGGATAGAGAATGGTGAAGAAGGGGAGAGAGAAAATGAAATGAGTTAGAGAAGAAAGAGAAATGGGATAATACAGAATGGTGAAGAAGGGGAGAGAGAAAATGAAATGAGTTAAAAAGAAATTGAGAGAATAAAAAGGAAAAAGGGAGCTGGGTATAGGGGTGAACACCTGTAATCCCAGCTACTTAGGAGGCTGAGGCAGGAGAATCAGCATCACAAATTTGAGGCCCAGTCTAGGCCTGTCTCAAAATAAAAAAATTAAAAGGACTGGGGAGTGTAGTTCAGTGGTAAAGTGTCCCTGCAATCCCCAATACTGGGTGCAAGATTGGGGCGGGGACTGGATTGTAGACTTGGTAGTCATTTTTTTTCTGAATAATATTTTTTATATCAAGCATAAATTTTTATTATTAAAATACATTTTATAATTTAAAAATACACGACATCCAGGTGTGGTGAAATGTACTTAAGAGTCCCAGCAACTCAGGAGCCTGAGGTAGGAGATCACTTGAGCCCTGGAGCTCAACACCAATTTAAATGACATAGTGAAACCACATCTCAAAACAAAAACCACACGAAAAAAAATCCATGAGAAGAAATGGAGAAAAACACTAACATTAAGTGAATATACAAGAACTTTTTAATGATGATTAGGAAACATCTAGTGCTAGGATGGTAAGGAACAAACAATTTTATATGGTAATAATAAAGATTCAAGTTACTTACCTTAGTAAAGTTATTCAGATGGCCTAGCTTTCTCATATTTGATACTCCTTGCAATTTGGCCACATTTTGGAGTATTTCCCTTAAGTTATCAGAAGGTTCTAGAACAAAAGGACAATTTAACATAATTTTATAAATATTTTCCTCATCAAACATCAAGACATGCAGTATTAAAACTTCATAAAGTTTGCTCAAAATAAATTCACTTAGTAGACTTGAAATACCATAGTATGTGCAAAACCTTGCATTGAATCCCCAACATGACATCAATTACCTTCACATTTCTATTCTGCTCTTACTTAATGTCCAATTCTGTATATCACCTGGAATTATGCAACCAAAAAATCATAAATCTCAACACAGTAGTCTTTCTTGCTACTATGTGGCAAAAGGGATCAAATATGCTGTTCTGTTTGGATCAATCAAAAGACATTAGCCATCAAGCAGCCCAGAACAATGATTTCCAAAAAAAATGACAGAAACATAAGTGTGCCCTACAACTACATCAGCTCACTGCCTTAAGAGAGTTTCCAGGTCCTTGTACCAAGTGGAAAAACCTAAGCAAACTCTCTTGAGTTAAAGAAACAGAGCTAAGAGTTTCAGAACAAGAATTACTGGAGGAAAAAAGCACTGTCTATAAAGAAAACTCTGTCGATCTAGCAAGGAGCCCTGTGAGTATTCAGTAGAATGATCACTGATACTTGTGAGGAAATTACCCAAGGCTAGGGAAAGAATAACTCAAAAGAATTAAAAGGGAAAAAAACTGAGTAATCACTTAGGTCAAGAAATAATAACTCTTACAGCCAGATTGAAAACCTCATGGGGCATTAAATGAGTATTTAGAGAAGACTTGACTCAGTGCAGAACAATTAGACTAAATATTTCTTTGATCCCACCTACCAAATCTTAAAAAGTAAAACAGTAAAGAATCCAACTGCTTCCAAATAACTAAACTGTGTTTAGGACCAAAGCTTAAGATTTTTAAGAACAATAAGAACAAAAAATGTTAAAGACTAACTTTATAATGTTTAGTGTTCACCTGAAAATTACCAGGTATGTTAAGAAGCAAAAAGTAGAATGAAAGCCTATCACTGAATGAGAACAGATTCCATTAAATACAATTATAAGAGATCATGAACAGGTAAATGTTAGTATTTTGTAATACCATTTTGATATAAATTTTATCTGTTTGAAAAATTGAGGGAGAAAATTATAAGTAAGCCAATGATGTTAAATAATTCAATTATATTTGAGAAGTTGATAAGATTTTAAAACAACATTTAAGGTAATTTAAGACCTATGGTAGTTTGCAAAGGCAAGATTAAGAATCATTAAAGAGCCAGGCACGGTGGCACATGTCTGTAATCCCAGAGGCTTTGGAGGCTGAGGCAAGAGGATTACAACTTCAAATCTAGCCTTAGCAAGACCCTAAGCAACTTACAAGACCCCATTTCAAAATAAAAAATAAAAAATGGCTGGGCATGTGTCTCAGTGGTTTAATCCCTGGTACCAACAAAAAGAGTCATTAAAGGCAGTGGGCAACTCTTCTAGTAGACATATATAACCTAAACATTTCACATCAATTTAACAAAACACTGTCAAGCACCAAACAAAATCTTTTACTACTGTGCTAATATGGTTACTCATTTCTAATGATCTCACAGAACTAATAGTTAAGAGGAGATATATTCCTCACAAATTTTTTTTTTATCTTTCAATTACTGCCTATTTCCTGGATACAAAATGATCACAGACCCTTTTATAAAACCATAAACTTGTTACAAAAATGAAATATTATATCTGAGTCCATTCATTCCATAAGTATTAACTGAATGCCTGTTATGACAAGGTACTACTTTAGGTACTAAGAATACATCAATGAATAAGACAGATCTCTCTTTAATGTACTTCACATAAAACAAAGAAAACTGACAACAAGATAAAACCTATGCACACTATTTCAAAACTGATGGGTCTTGACAAACCAACATCAGGTCAAATGTTTGTCAAATTAAGATGTTATCATTGTCAACACCAATCAAAATGAAACAACTCTTCTACTTTCCTCACCACCTTCTTCTTTAAATAATAAATTACCAAGAAACCCAAATAATGGATTTCAAAGCTTCTTCATAACATAGTTTCTGAAAGACAGAACATGTTTCCCCCTAAATGCTATGTTACTTCCCAAACCAATGTAAAACATCATTAAATACATTCTAGACGTATGAAATACTAACATTCATGTACTACAATGTTGCTATGAGGAATTTTAACATTAAATAGCATGGTATTTAAAGTTCTACTATAATGAAATGAGAAATTTCTAGTTTCTCTTTTACTTGTTAAATCGTGAGTTGGCAAACTTTTTCTGTAACGGGCCAGATCAAAAATATTTCAAATACTGCACGTCGTAAGGTCTCTGCTGCAACTATCTGACTGCTGTTGCACCAAAAAGCAAGTGTAGAAAACACATAAATGAATGAATGTAGCTATTAGTTCCAGATGCTATAAAGAAAGTACCACAGACTAAATGTCTTATAAACAACTGAAATTTATTTCTCACAGTTTTGGAAACTTCAAGTCTAGATCAGGGAATCAGGTTGGTGAAGTTCTGGTGATGCCATCTAGGTTGGAGACTTGTCAATGTGTCAAGTGCTCACAGTAGTGAGAGAGCTCTCTAAGGTCCCAAATTTTTATAGAGGCATTACTCTATTTGTGAGGGTTCTACTTTCATGATATAATTATCTCCCAAAGGCACAACCTCCTAATATCAACCCACTGAAGGGTTAGGATTTCAAGTATGAATTTTGTAGGGATACATCTGGTCCATTGCAGTCTTTCAACAAAACAGACATAGAGCAGAAGTTTGCCAATCGTTATCTAAATAGTCAAAACTTATATCAGAAAGTGATTAAGCTAAAATCAGTGAGACTATTATATGGGAAATAGGAAAAACAGATGGTGAAGTAGCAAAAAGAAATGTAAGGAGAGATTTACCTGTCTTTATTTCTTCATATACGCACTTCGTGTTTCCAACTCAGCTTCTATAAAACTGTCTACTGATAATAGTGTTATATGAGAAGCATAAAGCCTATGGGAGGTAACCTATTTGGATGACAGTCTCTGAAGTTTTTAAACTGAGAAACCCATGGTTGAAGGAGGAAGAAAAGGGAAAATGAAAAGACTTGTAGGGAGTTGGCTAACATGGCCAGCCACTCAAGTGCAAGGAAGCAAAATATAAATGAACTTCTAAAATTATAGTGGTTCTTTTCCTCTCATCATGTAGCTCATAAATCCTATGTGTGTTACTGATTAGTTTCTCTGGAGATAATGAAATAACTGCAGTCAACTCTAAATATCCAGAGACTTCATATTTGGAATGGTAGAGTTAAATACAATCAATTTAAATCATCTTTGATGTGATTCTTATCTTTCTATCTAGGAGTTGTCTATTGATTGCGACACTGAACATTTTGGTGTTTTTTAGTAGAAAAGTTAAAAAAATAATGTTGTGTCATTACTTTCACATATTAACTACTGTATATGGTTAAAAATGCAGATTTTGAAGAGAAACCGTAATGTCAAGAAATATATTTTCTTGACAGTATTTTTTTTTTGAACTGAGCAGTTATAACCATAAGCAGTGCTGAATACTGACACAGTTAATTTCCTCTGAGAAATTGAAGGGTTTAGATATAAACAAGAATATTTACAAAGAAGTTAATTCTAGGTGGTTAAAAATTAGTGATATATTTTCATTCCTTAGATGGTTATATTTTCTAGGCTCTCTAAATGAACATGAGAAATACATTGAAAAAATGACTGAAAAAAACTTAATTCAGATTCCATGGCCATGAATAGATTGAAATTAACTGCACATCTACATTGCTTTTGTAAGTAAAAGGGGAAGAAGCAATTTAAAATAATTCAAATATATATTTATATACTTTATAGTATGTACTACACACAAATCATGTTCTGCATGGCATGTATATAGTACAGAACAGAATATTATATATTAGCATCACCAAAAGTCTTATATATTTATGTTGAAGTTTATTTTCTAGAATGCTTCTAAATATAAGAGTAATTCTTTGGAAAAAAGAGTTTGGAAAAAAAAAGTTAAAAGAAAATATTAAGAACTCCTGTGACGGCTACTTTTATGTGTCCATTTGATTGGATTAAGAAATGCCTAGATAACTGGTAAATGATTATTTTGGAATGTGGATGTGAAGATGTTTCCATAGGAGACTACCAGGTGAGTTAGAGTGTACTAAGTAGGGAAGATTTGCCCTTCAGTGTGGGCTAGCAATATCCAGTTGGACAGGAACAGAACAAAAACAGAGGAAAGGTAAATTGATCTCTTTCCTGGAGGTGGGATAGACTCTTTTCCTGCTGTAGAACATTAAAAAAAACAGGCTCATCAGCTTTTGGACTCCAGAACATATATCAGCGCTACCCCCACCCACCCCAGGAGCCATGCTATCCCTGCACCGCCAGCTTATATACATCCTGCCATGGGTCTTCTTCCATAATTATGAGACAATTACCCTAATAAATCTCATCTCAAATCTCTCTACATATATCCTATTGGTTTTGTTTCTTTGAAGAACCCTGACTAGTACAATTACAATTCTTAGTTCTTTTACTAAATACGTATCAAAAATAACTACATCTAAAGTTAACTATATTAAAAGATTATCTAATCCTCTCCATAAACTTCTGACTAATATGTGCAAACACTCGTTACACATTTACTCTAAAATTCACATGCTCAAGCTCCCACTATCAAGTGGTACATGTACCAAAAGTCATTTATGGTTGTTTCTATGTCTACTTATGCCAGGTGTATTTCTATTGAGATTACATGTTCAACTTACAACTTTTCAACTTTATCATGGTGTGAAAGCTACACACACTCAGTAGAAACCCCACTTCAAATTTTAATCTTTCTCTGGGCTAGTGATATACACTATGATAACAATACCGGGCAGCAGTGATAGGAAGCCACAGCTTCTAGTCAGCTACCCAATCAGAATAAATAGCTCATTCTCCATAGAGTATTACTTGCTAAGCTATAATGTTTGGTAAGTTAGGTGTATTAAATGCTTCTTTGTTGTTGTTCTTTTTTTTTTTTTTTATTGTTCCTTCTTTTGCTGTTGTTCTTGTTTACTTCTTTTTGGGGGGATGTGGGGAGGATACTAGGGATTGACCTCAGGGGACTTGAGCACTGAGCCATATCCCCAGCCCTATTCTGTATTTTACTTAGAGACAGGGTCTCACTGAGTTGCTTAGTGCCTTGCTTTTGCAGAGGCTGGCTTTGAACTCTTCAGCCTCCTGATCTGCTGGAATTATAGGAGTATACCACCGTACCCGGCTCTTCTTTCCTTCTTTTACTAGGGATCAAAACTGGGATGTAAGCATCGTAGGCAAGAATGCTACCAATGAGCAGCTGTATCTCCAGACTTAAGTGCACACTGACATATGACATTTTCATCTTATGACAGGTTTATCAGGACATAATCTCAGCATAAATCAAGGAACATCTGTATTTGGTATAATCAAAGTGAAATTTTTTGCTATTTAAAACTCTTAAGAAAATGAATCTAAGCCAGGAGTAGTGGCACATGCCTGTAATTCTAGCAACTCAGAAAGCTGAGGCAGGAAGATCACAAGTGTTGGAGGTCAGCCTCAGGAACTTCCCAAGACCCTGTCTCAAATAGATAGATAGATAGTTAGATAGATAAATAAATGAATTAGGGATATAGTTCAGTGGTAGAGTATCTCTGGGTTCAAACCCTAGTACAAAACAAAACTAAAAAAGAAAGAGAATACAATCTACAAAATTGGGAGGAAACCATTAGCAGTACATATATCTACCAAGACTTTAATAAAGAATATACATAAGTTGTCTATACATCAACATTACAATTTTAACTTAGTAAAAAATGGTCAAAATATTTGAACAGAAAAGATACAAATACAAAATTAGATAAATGTGCCCAGTATATGTTATGATAAAATATGCCTAATATCATTAATAAAAACTAATCAGAAATATAATGGGAAATGTAAAATTAAAACCACCAAGGTACCATTAGATATCTGTAAGAATGATTAATATCAAAAGTACAAACACCTCCAAATGTTAAAGAGGATATGGGGCAACTAGAAGTTGTCCACACTATTGAAGGTGTATAAAATATTAGAATCACTGTACAGAGCTGTTGGCAACACACAGGCTATCTAAATTATGATCCAGCTATTTAATTATCAGAAATATATGTCCACAAATACACTCATACAAGAATATTTATAATAGCTTAATTCATAATAGTACCAAACATGAAAAAACTGAAATATCTATTAACAGAAGTGTGGATACACAACGTATAGTACACATACATATCAAAATACCAATCAATAAAAAAAAACATACTGATACAATATGGATCAATCTCCAAAAATGTCAAAAAAAAAAAAAAAAGAAGCCAGACAAAAGGGGTACATATTTTTTCATTTAATTTACGTGTAATTCTAATACAGGCAAAACTAATCTATGATAATAGAAATTAGATACTGATTGCTAGGTGATCAGTAATCAATTATAAATAGGTAGAAGGTTTTAGAGAAAGGGATGAAAATATTATTTTGTTTAGAGGTAGTGTTGACATGGTATATTTAAGTTATCAAATGTATACTGAAATATAAACTTAAAACATGTACATTTTATTTTAATTATAGTTCAACAAAAAGTTAGCATTATAACCATAAAGCTCTTCCTATATCCATAAATACTACAGGTTGAGAATTCCTTATTCAAAATGCTTGGTAACAAATTGTAATGTATTCTGTGGTCGTATATAACAACTTAGAATAAAAAGATAAATTTTTAAAAAAGCTTGGTACCATAAGTGCTTTGATTTTCAGATTTTGGTGGTGGGGGGTGTGGAATATTTGCATACATTTAAAGAGATATCTTGGAGATGGGATACAAGTGTAAACGTGAAATTCACTTATGTTTCATATAAACCTTATTCCCATAACCTGAAGATAATTTTATACATTTTTAATGCAATTGCTTTTTGCCAAGAACCTATGACATGAGGTCAGATGTGTAATTTTCCACTTGTGGTGTGATGATGATTGAAAATTTCAGATTTTGGAATATTTCAGATTTTTGGATTAGAATTACTCAACCTATACAAGCAACACCAAAAGTAAATGAATTTTTTAATTTTTAATAATATATATGCATACATACAGAGATATAGAAATACATACAGAAAACTATCAGGCTAAAACTATCATAAATAAACCATATTAATTCATTTGTACATTCATTTCCTGTTCAAGTTTCTGTATATGTGTACTTATTCTCTCTCTCTCTCTCTCTCTCTCTCTCTCTCTCTCACACACACACACACACAAACACACACAAAAACACACACACGTGTATGTATATAAACATTTAATTTTAATATGACTTCCATGTCATACATTATAACTTGCAATTAACTATATTGTTAATATCTTTACCTATCCATCAATATACAATGAAAATTTATTTTTAAATAAACTTGAGTTCAAATACAGTAAATTAGTAATAAAAAACTACTGGCATACAGATGCTATGTGGGAGTAATAGAAAGAACAAGAATTTTGGAATAAAAAAGAACTGCATTTAAATCTAGTTTCTTCATTTGCAAGCTACATAGTCTCAACTAAATCACTTAACTTCACAGGCATTCATTTTCTCATATCTATACATTAAAAATATGTAGCTCCCTTAAAAATACTATAGCAAAATATAAAATGTAATTTACCCAGTGCCTAACCTATAACAGTTATTCAATAAATAATAACTATAATTGAAAGTTTTTGTTTAGCAAGAACGATATTTGTGGATCAATCATGTGAAAGTTATACGGTCAGACCAAGCAAATGCTTAACTCACTTTTGTTTAAATTAATGACTTTTTTATTATGGGATGATTTTTATGCACTACTTTCTTAATCCAAGATTTTCTCATTTTTAAAGGAGAAACAATAATTATCTCAGAGATATCTTAATGATCAAACTAGATATTCCATATAGAATGAGTCAAACCATAAAGTATTACATAATCATTAAGAAATTATGACCCTCTCTTATATATGACATAAAATCATGTGAATGACATAAAATCTTTTAATAGGTAGTTACACTTCATTTTGCTTAAATAAAACAATGATATACACAATTCTAAAATTGTTATTAAATAATAAAGTCTCAAACATAGCCTTAAGTAAACATTTTTTAGGTCATGCTCTTACAGATATGATACTTCGAAAAAGAAGTATATAAATAATTTATTTACATTTAATGATGCCAAACATGGTTAGTGAACAAGCTATGATGTTGCCCTAAGTATTCTTAGAACATATTCCCCAATACCTCATAGTCACTTCTAAGACCTCTCAATTCTTAATCCTTTATTCCACCATTTATCTACCCTTTACTTGTTTTTACTGATATGTATTAATTGTATGAATTAATGGAATTCACTGTTAACATGCCCAATATATTCATATATATGCATGTATTGATCATGTCCATTCTACCTTCTACCTTCTTGTCCTCTCTTCTCTTCCCCTTTTCTGTTCCTAATAGTCCCTCCTCTACTTTCATATCATTGTTATATTTTTTAAAGTTTTCACATTAGAAAAAACATGTGATACTTGTCTTTCTGTATCTGACTGACATATTCTGTTAGCATGATGACCTCCAGCTCCATCCATTTTCCTACAAATGACAAGATATCATTCCTTTTTATAGGTGAACAATAATCCAATGTGTGTATCTATCACATTTTATTTATTACATTCATCAGTCAACAGGCATCTGGGCTGATTTTATATTTTGGTTTTTGTAAAAAATGCCACAATAAACATAGTTATGCAGGTGTCTCTTCTGTATGACCTCATTACCTTCAGATATATACCCAGAAGTGATACAGTTCTCTTTTTATTCTTTGAGGAACTTCCATACTGTTTTCCATAGTGACTACACTAATTTGCATTACTACCAATAGTGTATAAGGGTTCCTCTTTCTCCATGTCCTTGACAGAATGTTATTTTTTGGTAACAGCCATTCCAGCTGGGATGAGGTGCAATCTCAATGTAGTTTTGACTAGATATTGGGTTTCTTTCATATATTTTCTGGCCATGTTTACTTCTTTTTCTAAGTATCTATCTGTCCATTTTTAAAATTGTATTTCTTGTTTTTGTGCTGAGGTTTTTGAATTCTTAAGTTCATAAGTAGTTGGCACAGATTTTCTCCTGTTCAATAGGTTGTCTCTTCACTTCCCTGTTTCTTTGGCTTTGAAGCTTTTTATAATCCCATTTATCAATTATTGGTTTTGTTACCTGAGTTAGTAGAGTCCTGTCCAATAACTGGGCCAATATTTTAAAGTTTCAAAGTTTCAGGTCTTACATTAGGTCTTTGATCCATTTTGAGTTGATTTTTGTATAGGGTAAGAAAGGGTTTAGTTTGAGTTGTCTATATGTGGATATCCAGTTTTCCCAGAACGATCTGTTGAAGAACTTTCTTTTCTCCAATGTATGATTTTGGCAACTTTGTCAAAAATCAATTGGTTGCAGATGCGTGATTTTATACTTGAATCATCTATTCTGCTCCACTGGTTTAATGCCTATTGTATTGGCCAATGCTTTTGTTTTTGTTACCATGGTTCTGTGGTGTGTTTTAAAATAAGATGTTGTGATCCCATCAGCATTTTTTCTCAGGATTGCACTGTTTATTCACATTCAGAGTCTGTTGTCATTCAATGTGAATTATAGGATTTTTTTTTTTGAGTTCTGTAAAGAATGTTTTTGGTATAATGATAGGTATTGCATTGAATTTGTAGATTGCTTTGGGGAGTATAGCCATTTTACTTATTTTTTCCGTATTTTTTATTGGTGCATTATAACTGTACATAATGATGGGACTTGTTGCATATCCATACATAGTATGGCCATTTTAGCAATATTGATCTGCCCAATTAATGATGAAGGGAAGTAACTTTCCACCTTTTAGTGTCTTCATTTTCTTTCTTCAGCATTTTGTAGTTTTCATTGTAGAGATCTCTCATACTCTTAGCAGTTTATCCCTGGATATTGCATTATCTATTTATTTATATATATTTATGTGGTTGCTATTTTGAATGATATTACTTTCCAGATTTCTTTCTCAGAAATTTCATTATTGGTCTATAGAAAAGAAACAATTATGTAAATTTTGTATCCTGCTACTTAACTGAATTTGCTTATGAGTTCTAAAAGTCTTCTGGTACAATCTTTAGGATTTTCTATGTATAGAATTAGCAGCAAACAGGAATAACGTTAACTTCTTTCCTATTTGTATACCTTTTATTCTTTCTCTTCCTATTTTTGCTGGCTAAAATACCTAGTACCATGTTGAATGAGAGTGGTCAGAGTGGACACCCTTGTCTTTTTCCTGATCTTATAGGAAATATTTTAAGTTTCTCCCTATTAAATGTGATGTTGGCTTTGGGTTTATCATATACAGCCTTTATGATGTTGAGATATGATTCTTCTATATCAAATTTATTCAGGACTTTTATCATGAAAAGATGTAGAATTACATCAAAGGCTTTTTCTGCATCTACTAAGATAATCATGTGATTTTCATTCTTGATTCTATTAGGGTGCTGTGTTATGATTATTGATTTACATATGTTGAAACATCCTTGCTTGCATCCCTGGAATAAAAACAAACAAGTCACAGTGTATAATTCTTTAAAATGTGCTGATAAATTTGATTTTTGCAAGTATTTTTGAGAATTTTTGCATCATATTCATCAGGGATATCTCTAAGTTCTTTTATTGTTGTGCCTTATCTGCATTTTTCTTACCTAAATTCTCATTATTTTGTGACATGTGGTATACAGTAGAGCATTATCTGTGTATGTCTGTTTAGCCCTATATATCCAATGTTTTCACTTCAAAATGAGAAAGTAGAAAATTAGGTGAACCTTTATAACATAAACCAAATGAGACAGTTAGAAACTAGGTGAGCATTTACAATATAAACCAAGATTTATTAAGGGTTTTAAGTTCCATGAGGGCAAGAACAACATTTTGTTTATAACTATATCCCAAGAGCCTAGTACTCTCCACCACATAATAGGCTTTCAAGAATTATTTTTCTATGTTAAAGAATAAAATATGTAAGTGAATAAATTGTTTTTAAGAAAGACTAGCAGCCCAACCCCCCCTAAACCTGGGTCCCCTGGCATTTTTAATTCTGTTGTCTACACTGTTGTTCCAGCAGCCATCAGTTGATGTTTTCATTCAACTTCAATTATTCCCACAATGGTTTTCATTCATGCATCTTTTGCTTTATTTAAGATGTAATTCTTTGTATGACTTTCTGATCTTGGTAGGTGATAGTTTGGGCATCTGATCTTGAGGGGTGATATTTTGTCCTGTGCCTGTACTTCTGTTATGAATCCAAGAAAAGTTATTGATTTTTCAGTCTTTTGGGCTTTTTACTCGTTCTTAGAACAGTTTGATGACTTGCAGGCTCTCTACATATGAAACCAGGAACCATTTCCATGTTCAGTTTCCTCATAATCAGAAATATAACCCAATTAAACTGGTTTACTTGCAGTTATCATTGATTTATAGATTTTCTTGCTAATTCCCATTATTATATTTACATTTAAAATGTGAATGATTAAAGGGTTATTACTACTACAGTGGTTGAAAAGAAAATTTCTTTTTTTGTATGTGAATTGCTCTACATGATGGTTACACATGAATAAGTACATACAAATTACAGAGGGGGTAAATTTTGACATCTGTAAAAGAAAAAGTGTTTTATTGCTCTATCCAAAAATGGATTAGACTTTCCTGGAAAGTTTTTACTTTTATTAGAGATATTTTATCATAATCTAGAAGGCCTAGAAGGCCTTTAAGATGTGTCAAAAAAACAAGCAAACAAAGAAACTCTGAGAATTGGTCAAGCTGCTAGCATTGGGATAGGTTCTTTCCCTACTAAAGTATATAACTCTTTGAAATAATAATTATTAGAATTCCGGAAATGCTAGTTTAGAGCAAACAAAGAAACAAAAACCCTTAGGCCTAATAGGGCACACCTGTAATCTCAGCTGCTTAAGAGGCTAATCAAGAGAAGAGTTTGAAGTCAGCATTGGCAACTTAGAGGGAGCCTGTCTCAAATTAGAATAAATTTTTTTAAAAAGGCTGGAGATACAGTTCAGTGGTAGAACACTTGCCTGTGATGCACAAGGCCCCAAGTTCAAGAAAGAGATGGGGGAGAGGAGGTGAAAGGGAAGAAGAAAGGAAGAAATAAATAAATTCAAGGCATACTAAAAAGAAAAAAAAAACATGGTTTGAAAAGAGCACGTAAAAAAACAAACAGCAGAACCAGATAGGCAAAACTGCTGGAAATATCAAACTAGGAATGTAAAACAACTATGATTAATATACTAAGGGCACTAATGGAAAAGGCATGTAGCATGCAAGTACAGATGGACAATGTTAAGACAAGAGATGAAAATTCTAAGAATTCACTAAAAAGAAATGCTAGAGGGCTATGTAGAGCTCAGTGGCAGAATGCCTGCCTAGCATGTATGAGCCCGAGTTCAATCCCCAATACATCCACAAAGAAAAAGAAATATTAGAGATCAAAAGTAGTGTAACATAGACAGGCGTGGTGGCTCATGCCTGTAATCCCAGAAGCTCAGGAAGCTGAGGCAGAAGGATGGCGAGTTCAAAGTCAGCCTCTGCAAAAGCAAGGCACTAAACAACTCAGTGAGACCCTGTCTTTAAATAAAATACAAAATAGAACTGGGGATGTGGCCCAGTGGTCAAGTGCCCCTAAGTTCAATCCTAGTCCCCCCACAAAACAAATAAAAATAAATAAACCAAAAATACTGTAACATAATAATGTCTTTGATAGACTTATTAGTAGACTAGACACAGCTGCTCCCAAATTGAAAGGCAGAGAGAACAAAGACTGACTGAAGCAGAAAAGAATATCCAAAGTCTATGTGACAATCACATAAAGTATAATAAACTGAGCATGGTGGGGAATACCTGTAATCTCAGCTACTTGGTAGGCTGGGGCAGAAAAAATGTCAAGACCAGAATTATTAACTTAGCAAAACTCTGTCTCAAAAGAAAAAATCTGAAAAGGGCTGGGGATGTAACTCAGTGGTAGAAAGCACTCCTAGGCTCAATCCCCAGGTTCACAAAACAAAACAAAAAGTGTAACATATATCGAATTACTACACCAGGAAAAGAAAGGAACAAAAGCAACACTTGAAACAGCAATGACTAACAATTTTCTCAAAATTAATGTCAAGCATAAACCATGGATCCAGCTCAGGGAACAACAAGTGAACAAATGCCCAAAAAACTACACCTAGTTGTATAATTTCCAAAACACAGTAAATCCAAGGTGAGGGGGAAAAAATCCAAAAAGTAGTCAGAGGAAAGAACACGTTATCTAGAGGAAAAAAAGGGCAAGAATTACATCTTTCTTATCCTAAAAAAAGCATGCAAACAGGAAGAAAATGCAGTGAATATTTAAAAATGTTAAGAGAAAAAACTGCTGACCCAGAATTCTTTTTTTTTCAGTTCTTTTTTAAATTTATGTAAATTTTTTATTTATATATGACAACAGAATGCATTACAATTCTTATTACATATATAGAGCACAATTTTTCATATCTCTGGTTTTATACATGGTATATTCACACCAACTCGTGTCTTCATACATGTACTTTGGATAATAATGATCATCACATTCCACCATCATTAATTACCCCATGCCCCCTCCCTTCTCCTCCCACTCCTCTGCCCTATCTAGAGTTCACCTATTCCTCCTATGCTCCCTATCCCTATCCCACTATGAATCAGCCTCTTTATATCAAAGAAAACATTCAGCATTTGTTTTTTTGGGATTGGCTAACTTCACTTAACATTATCTTCTCTAACACCATCCATTTACCTGCAAATGCCATGATTTTATTCTCTTTTATTGCTGAGTAATATTCCATTGTGTATATGTGCCACATTTTTTTATCCATTCATCCATTGAAGGGCATCTAGGTTGGTTCCACAATTTAGCTATTGTGAACTGTGCTGCTATAAACACTGATGTGGCTGTGTCCCTGTAGTATGCTGTTTTTAAGTCCCTTGGGTATAGACCAAGGAGAGGGACAGCTGACCCAGAATTCTTCACCCTGTAAAATTATCCTTCAACAATAAAGCAGAAATAAAGACATACAACAGCAAAAACTGAAGTTGTTGCCAGTAGACTGGCCTTGCAAGAAATGTTAAAAGAAGATCTTTAAAAGAGGATAATAATATAGGTCAGAAACAGATTTTGATAAGGAAAAGAAGGGCATCAAAGAAGAAATGATGAAGGTAAAATAAAAACAATGTTTTCAGAGGGCTGTTTTAGAAGAATAAGGAAATGATTTAGATATAGGCAGGGCAAAATGAGTAGCAAGATGAACTTGATCCCTTTAACCTAACATAGCCTTTATTTATCTTCCCAACTTGGGCAAAAATCCTTAGAAGGATTTTGTAAGTGCTCAAACTAGATGTGTTCTGATCTACAAGTTCCCATGACACATACTTCATACTACTATATAGACTTATGATATGTACATACAACTGATTTATCAGGGTTTGAATCTGCATCTATTATACCACTGCAGTGGTAGGAAGAGGAGTGGCAACTTCTCAGGATCTGTAACATTAAGAATGTCATCCATGTGACCCACGGGTTCAAACCTCTTTTCCTCTCAATCAATTTTGGAGTATGTATTTTACATTTTTCTCTTTCTGTTTACACAAGAATATATTTTCCTTTCTATGATTCCAAAGGATTGCTCATTTTGAATGATTTTAAGGGGGAAAGCATATATATCAATGGAATAAAAAAAGAACCTGTTGAAAGTTTATCATTTGTACCTTAGGATAAATGAAACAATATCTCAAAGCTCACTATTATAACTGTTTTAAATTATCAACAAAAACACATCTTTAATTGTTTTATTATGATCATGTTATTACAGATTGTTAGCTGTCAAAGAATAATCTAGATTTAGAATACTAAAAATTAAGAAAGTGAGCTAAAATTAATGATTCATTTTAACAGAACACCTACTAAAAGCTGTATGAATATATAATCTTAATAAGAGACTATATATTTTAATTAATTAAACTATTTTGAATACATTATAAATTAAACTAATACAAATAACTTAAAATTAAACTTTAAATGATGGATTATTCCTTCCCCAGTTTATAAAGAAAACTGTTACAGTCACATTATCAATACAGGAAAAAACAAGGGACTTTTTTTTTTCCTGCCAATTTTATTACTCATCCAATTCTTTTGAGGGAGTGGTAGTACTGGGGATTAAACCCAGGTCTTCACAGATGCTAGAAATGTGCTCTACTATGAGTTACACATAGCCACTTATGTAATTTTTTTAAATAAATATACTCTATAAAGGACAGTTATTATCTATCATACTAACCCTAGAAATAGATTTGCATACCTACATGTATATTTGATTCCTGTTTTATTGAGTCACACATTTTAGGACTCATCATGTGCAATATACTATTCTGTTAGGTGAGGAACAATATTAAATATAGGAGATGGTCTCAGCCCTGGATATCAACATTAATTGGGGAAATATGAGGGACATACACAATATATAATAACAATATAATATTACTATAGTAATAATACTAATATAAAGTAACAAAATAAAAATAGTATACTGATGATGCCTCACCAGACTATAAGACAAGTGATGACAGAAAACCTGTCTGTTCACAGAATCTCTGGCACAATGTCAGGCACATGGTGGGTTCTCAATAAACAATAGTTTAAAAGAAAGACTAAAAAAAATAGTTGAGAAAAAACATTATTTGGACATACTTAGTGCTGGATGTTATTCTTGACAAATAAGTCTTGTGGCATATAAAATGTGAGGAGTAGTACACACATTGACATGGATATAAGAAAAAACATGATACTTTTCTCAACTCAATGAACAGCAAGAAATTCAATATTTCCTCAAAACGGTAAAACAAAGCCATATGCTAAGGACCTTCTAAAATATGCTCAGAAACTTCACCATCTTTGGGCAATGTGTAATTATTAAGGAAGAAATTTATACAGATGAATAACAAAAGCAATTCTGTCTTTTATAAACAACTTTCAAGAAAGGAGCATGGGAAAAGAGAAAGGCAAGTTTAAATAAAAGCTATACAAATCTCTAAAGCAAGAAACTTCATTAATAATGGATTGGAAAATGGAAAAAAACAGTAGAATCAAGAATAAATCCAAAATTTCTGGATTGGGTAAAATGATTCTGTGTACTGACAGAAAATCACAGACCAGGTACATATAGATTTTAAGGAAATTCCTACTTTAGTAGTAACCATACATATCCAAAACAAATAACAAAACCTTGCATACACAACAAAAACAAATAACAAAACCTTGTTGTATGTTAAAATGATGGGACAAAATAGTTATTTTGATTATGCATCAAAACATACATACCATCAGTTTTCAAATTTATGTTCTTAAAAATATATAGATTATGACAAAAAATATCAATCTCTGAGTTAAGTATCCTAGAAAATGGTCCATAGTAATGTGTATTTAAAGGAAGCACCCCAGTGATTCTTGTGCATACTCAAATTTGAAACACGTTTAAAAGACTACCAAAATGTCATGCAACTATATTGTGATATCCCTTTGGATCATTTGAGCTCAACTCTAGAAGAAGTGAGAACCTATTCTAAGAAATATCATTCCACATCATCTTCAAATGTTACAATGCAAACAAACAAAACCCACTGACACAAAAATTGTAATTACTAATACAAATAGAAACCCTATGATATTGCGCTCGTATTTTTATATAAATAACCTCTTTAAACCTGATTATCCACTGTAAAATTAAGAACAATTAATATTGTTCCCATCTTGAGAATGAAGTTTAGTCACATTAGTTCACTGCCTAAAGTCATACAAATATCAGGAGTAACAATGAGATTTTTATCTGAGCAGTATGACTCCAAATCATATCAGTTTGTAATTATGCACTCATTTATATGATTGTTGGACATTTGTGATGGTTAATCTGAATTAACCAACTTGAGTGGATTAAGAGATACCTAGGTATCTCAATAAGGGTGTTTCTAGGAATGACTGGCATGTGAGACAGCAAACAGAAGTGGAGACTCATCCTAAAAGCACAGTGCACCAAACTGGGGGCTTGAATGAGAGAACAAAGTTGAAGAATAAGGAAGCAGCAGCAAACAGATGGTATTGTGATTGCAAGAGGATATCAGATGCTAGCTCCTTCACTTTTCTAAAGCAAACTCTGACCAGTGACTCTCCAGGAGGTTACCAAGCCTTCCATCAGGACTGGGGTGACATCATTGATCCTTCTTGCTCTGAGGCTCTAGTTTCTCGGACTGAGCTGGTTCCTCCAGCTCTCTAACCTCCAATGGCCACTGTGGGACTATCCAGCTTCTGGTTGTGTAAGCCAATCTAATAAATCCCCTTTTTATAAACACACACACACACACACACACACACACACACACCACCCTGTTATTTCTGTTTCTTTAGAAAACCCTGACTACAACATTTATCTTGTTACATTAAAAATCTACTTTAGTTCACCACTTCGTTGTCCTACTAATACCTAAACGGCAGAGTGTGGTTCATACCTGCCTATAGATACTCAAGAGACCAAGACACAGGAAATCTTGAACCCAACAGTTTGAGACCAGCCTAGGCAATATAGGCAACAATCTCATCTTACAAACAAAATAAACTAGGCTGGCAATGTGGCTCAGTGGTAGACCATTTGTTTAAGCATGCCTAAGGCCCTGGGTTTGATCCCCGGCATCACAGAAACAAAACTATTACTTAAGAAGCAATTATTAGTGAATACCAACCATGCAAAAAGTATTTACTGAATAAATTAATGTTTTATATTCACACAAAATACATAAAAACTTTGAAATGTACCAAGCTCTGTTTTATAAAGTCACTCAATCTGTTAACTCTTTCCATTCTCTTAAAAACAAAAATGTGTACAATATTGAAGTATAAGTTTAGATCTCCTTATTTAAGTTGAAAAAGTTCAATAAGAAATTAACCATATGACACTATTTATTAGTACAAAGAACTTAACCTTAATAAAGAATTTTTCTACCCAATTCAAAATTTAAAACTCTGACTATTTAGGGTAAAAGTACAATGGAAAGGTCTTCTGGCCCTCAGCACACTTACCTGGTTACCAAAGAATATTTGTGGACAACCAACATGGACACCACTTAAGAACATATTACAAATGCAGGATCTTGGGCCCTACCATACCTACCATACCTACTCAACCTAACTATTACCAAAATCTAGGTGATTCATTTATACAGAAAAAAGTAAACTCAGCAGGCATAAGTGCTTATCCTTAAGAAGGCCTGGCTATAAGGTTGACCCTTGGTGTCTTAAGGGAATTCAAAGTAGGAGAAGTTCCATAGAGGGGATCCTGGGCCTAAATAGTTAATATACAAATAATACAATTTATGTTGAATGCTTGCTTTCCTTCTGTGAGTTTGGAATTTTGCTGCCTACCAAGCAGAGGTTGCTTACTTGGAAAGTCTTCAATAAAAATTCTGCCTCCAAGTCTCTCAAATTCTCTGGTGGACAACAAACATTTCACCTGCTGTAATAACTCACTGCTGGAAGGAATTAAACATGTATTAACTCCACTAGGAACATGTGCCTGGTTTCCCCAATACTTTGTCACATGCATATTTTCTCTTTGCTGGATTTGCTTTGTATTTCTTAGAGAATCCTCAAATGTGGGATTGGTCTTGAGGACCTCCAAAACAACAATGAAGTTTCAGAAGCTCTATTCTGAAGGCCCACACAGAATTCTATTTCCAGAGCTTAAATGCAATACAGGACTGAGCTAACCCTTGGGACACTATAAGAAAAAATCCACTGAAAAAAGAAATCCATTGTACATAAGGTGAAGACTTTAGGAAAGACTATATCCTAAGAAAAAGGATGAATTAGAAAAATACTCATCTACCAGAAGCAGACAGTAAAGTAATATGGGGTAATTTGGGTTAACAAAACAAACAAAAAGAGCCTTCCCTAAGATTCTGAAGCCAATGCATGTGGTTTTGGAACATGAATGCACTCTTATATAGTAATAGATGATAGATAGATAGATAGATAGATAGATAGATAGATAGATAGATAGATAGACAGACAGATAGATAGCCTGGGGGTAGCTCTGTGTTAGAGTTCTTACCTACCAAGCAAAAGGCCCTCGGTTTGATCCCTAGGCCCTGACCAAAAGAAAAAAAAATGGGGGAGAGGCAAGAATTTTAATTTAAAGTAGTTCCTGTTCTACACTGCTCCCAAGCAGCTGACAGAAGCAATTTCAACCAACAACTACCCACTACAAACCACCCACCCAACCAGGTAACCACCCTAACCCTAAGTAACCTTACAAACATAAGTGCACAACCAAAATAGAAAACACACAAGGAAACCATAAGTCATTATAAGCAGAAACAATAAAAGATATAAAAAGACTTTAAGTATTAGAACTGTCATATAAACAATGAAATAATGTATACATCTAAATCAAGCAGGGGAGTTAGCAAACTTGTTCTATTGAAAGGATCACAGAGTAAACATTTTAAGCTCTGGAGACTGCACAATCTCTAATTCAACACTTAACTCCACAACTGTAACACTAAAGCAGCCACAGACAATACTTAAACAAATAAGCATAACCATGTCTCAATAAAACATTATCTAAAAAATGCAGTGACTCAGATCTCCAAGTAGTAATTTGTAAACCTGGTTTAAAAGAAAAATAACTGAAAGGATAAGATTTGAGAGAACATGAAAAAAATAAAGATTTTCAAAGGATCTAATGATATAATTAAAATAACTCAATAAAAGGGCATAAAAAAGAATAAACACAATTAAAGGAAGAATAAGATGAACTGAAAGATACACAGAAAAATATTCTACAGAATGTAGCCTTCTAGAAAAGAGAAACACAGAGAGAGAGAGAGAGAGAGAGAGAGAGAGAGAGAGAGAGAGAGAGAATACATGAAAGAGTTTTAAATGCAAGAATAGATGAGAATGTCCAACATACATTTAATAAGAATTCCTACAGGAATAACAAAAGAAATTGGGGGAGAGACAACACTTAAAGAGACAAGTGTTGAGAGAATTTTCTGGAATAATTCAAAGACTTAAAATAGAATCAGGATGCCCAATTAATCCCAAAGCAAGACAAATAACCATCAAAACACATTTTATTCAAAATATTTAAGACTAAAGCATAAAAAAATGTTAACATGGACAAAAAAAACCAGATTACCTAAGAGAAAAGAAATTTGAGACAGACTACATATATATATATATATATATATATACATATTTGTAAAAATATATTCATAAAATATAAAAATATATATGACCTTGTACAAATAATAACTCAAAATATCAGTAAGAAAATCAGGAAAATTTGAAAAGTGACTATATATTAGGTAACATAAAGAATTTACTGTTAAATGGGACTTACTCAAACTAAAAAGTTTTTTCTCAGCAAAAGAAACAATAAGAGAGGTAAATAGGGAGCCTACATCCTGGAACAAATCTTTACTCCTCACACTTCAGATAGAGCCCTAATATCCAGAGTATACAAAGAACTCAAAAAATTAGACAATAAGATAACAAATAACCCAATCAACAAATGAGCCAAGGACCTGAACAGACACTTCTCAGAGGAGGACATACAATCAATCAACAAGTACATGAAAAAATGCTCACCATCTCTAGCAGTCAGAGAAATGCAAATCAAAACCACCCTAAGATACCATCTCACTTCACTAAGATTGACAGCCATTATGAAGTCAAACAACAACAAGTGCTGGCGAGGATGTGGGGAAAAGGGTACACTTGTTCATTGTTGGTGGGACTGCAAATTGGTGCAGCCAATCTGGAACGCAGTATGGAGATTTCTTGGAAAGCTGGGAATGGAACCACCATTTGACCCAGCTATTCCCCTTCTCGGTCTATTCCCTAAAGACCTAAAAAGAGCATGCTACAGGGACACTGCTACATCGATGTTCATAGCAGCACAATTCACAATAGCAAGACTGTGGAACCAACCTAGATGCCCTTCAATAGACAAATGGATAAAAAAAAAATGTGGCATTTATACACAATGGAGTATTACTCTGCATTAAAAAATGACAAAATCATAGAATTTGGAGGGAAATGGATGGCATTAGAGCAGATTATGCTAAGTGAAGCCAGCCAATCCCTAAAAAACAAATGCCAAATGTCTTCTTTGATATAAGGAGAGTAACTAAGAACAGAGTAGGGACGAAGAGCATGAGAAGAAGATTAACATTAAACAGGGATGACAGGTGGGAGGGAAGGGGAGAGAGAAGGGAAATTGCCTGGAAATGGAAGGAGACCCTCAGGGTTATACAAAATTACATACAAGAGGAAGCGAGGGGAAAGGGAAAAATAATACAAGGGGGAGAAATGAATTACAGTAGAGGGGGTAGAGAGAGAAGAGAAGAGGGGAGGGGAGGGGAGGGGAGCGGGGATAGTAAAGGATAGGAAAGGCAGCAGAATACAACAGACACTAGTATGGCAATATATAAATCAATGGAAGTGTAACTGATGTGATTCTGCAATCTGTATACAGGGTAAAAATGGGAGTTCATAACCCACTTGAATCAAAGTGTGAAATATGATTTATCAAGAACTATGTAATGTTTTGAACAACCAACAATAAAAATAAAATAAAATAATAAAAAAAATATTAGAATAATGTAGAAAGTGACATTCTGTGTGACAGTTTTGGTTTTATACCTATTTACAGCTCTTCAAACTAAATTTGTAAATATTCTTGGTGTAATCTATTTGTCTATTATCTGTATTATTTAACTGAAGGTGAAAGATGGGTGATCTGATTTAATACATTAATCAATAAAATTATCAAACTAGAAAAAAAAGAATTTACTGTTAATTTACTTAGTTGTATTAATGGCACTACTGTTATATATTTTAAAAGTCCTTATCTCTTACAGATAGATACCAATGTATTTGCAGTGAAATGATAAATGACTGAGGGGCTGGGGTACTGGGTACAATCCTCGGCACCAAATAAATAAATAAATGTTATGAAAAATATTTTAAAACAAATAAATAAATGTCTGAGATCTGCTTTAAAATTATTGATGAAGGGAGAGGGAGGATATATAGATGAAATAAAGCTGCCACATATGTTTATATTAGCTGAAGTAAAGGATACATGAGAACTCATTATACTACTTTCTCTAATTCTATGCTTGAAAATTTGAATTAAATATTTTAATAAATATCTAATAATTCAAAGTAACAAAAGTATGGGTCAGCAGCATTTCTTATACACTGCTTTTATGAAGAAGTACAAAATGGTATATAAATAAATGTTGTGGAATGAAAGTAAAGGATTTGCCCTAAAACTTTACTTACAAGCCATTCTGCTTAAATTCCAAGAAAAATACTATTTCCAAAGCACTCATACTTAACACATCCTGGTGCTGAATAAGAGGAAGGACAGTGGCAGCTACAATTGAATGAAAAGAAAGATTTGTTCTGGGCTTTCTTTCAAAATAAAGGTAGCAGAATACAACAGTTACTATTATGGTATTATGTAAAAATGTGGATGTGTAACCGATGTGATTCTGCAATCTTTGTAATGTTTTGAATAACCAATAAAAAAATAAAATAAAATAAAATAAAACTAAAAGGAATAAAGGCAACTCTAACTTAACCTATTCTTCTATTTTCCCTTGTTTACCATATTCCCAAAGCTGGTTTCAACATCTAAATGAAAGCACCTAGCAGCAGCAGCAGCAAAGTAGATTAAATAAACAGAATCATTTTTTTCCTAGATTATATAATGCTAACAACTTCCTGAGCCTCTTGATATGTCAGTGTAGCTTAACTATCCATTCATAATACATTTTTCAATGACATACAACTAAATGAAGCTTCTATAAGAATAAGCTTATCTTGTAATCATAACCTTGAAATTTAAGAAGACCTAGAAGAATACTCTACAGTACATACTCATTAATTAACTGAATGAACAAATAGAGCATTTCCATCCATAGTGAAAAAGAATTTTCATTAAAATTAATGATAGTTCAGGCATTCTTTGATAATTCAAAAAATACTAATGTAATAAGATTACAGACACAGCTTAAAATTGAAATATTAGTACAACTATCATTTTTATAATGTTGATTTTGCTGCTTTCTCATCTTGAAAGACAAGACTTAAGTCTCAAATGATTCAAAATGAGTAATTCTTCCTGTCTTGTGACCAAAATGAAAGGATTAATTCACTAATTTATCCATTCAATTAGTATTCATTTAGTAATGCATGCCATGCAGAGCCTGCTCCAAGGGCTATAGTATATTCTCCACAGATCAATCTTGCTCAATCAGATCATATGACTTCCCTCTACAATTGTACCATTTTCTACAAACTATTACTTGTCTACCTCTCTTATAATCTCATATTCTTACTATTCTCCCTCTGATTTATCATGTACCGGCCTTACTGATTCTGTCCTATATCTAAGCATTTGTACTAGCTATTCCTTCGACTTGGAAGACTTGTCCCCCATTATCTTCACATAATCCTCCCCATTAGTTCAGTATAAACTAAATACTAACCTCAAAGAACTTTTCTCTGAAACCCCCATACACAACCATCAGTAAATTCTCCTTCACCATACCCAATTTTGTATTTAGTATATCTATTATTAGTACCTAACATTCTGTGTTCACATGTTACAGTCTCTGTTCTGCTACTAGAATATAAGCTTCTCAGGGCAAAGATACAATCTTTTCCACCACAGAATCATCAGTACATAAAACTATCAGAAGTCAATATCTGTCAACTATGATTGAGAAAGGCAGACGTGTCAACAAATTACAGCATATTATAAAAAAGGTAACATGTTCAACCCAGCTGGAAAAGGTATGATTGATTGATCTTTTGGAAACCTATTGGGTACAGAAGCAAGAGTAGAATGGGAAAGGATAGAACTCGCAGGGAGAGTAGTTATGAAGGCCATGCAATCATTCAGCAAAGTAATTAGGGCCTGGGCAAAGGTATGCCAATGGAAGTGGAAAAGCAGATTTTTACAGGAATTTCAAAGATAAAATCATTACCATCTGGTTGCAAATTTGACGTGTGGAATAAGGACAAGGAAAGAGGTTAAGATGTCTCCTGGGTGTCTGATTTGACCTAATTAAAGAATTGTTCTTAACCTAGATGGGAAATAGGGAAAGGTTTTTAGAATAAGATAATTAGAAAATTTGAAACATTAAGTTTGAATACTTACCTATATCCTTAAAATGTTGAATAGCAATGCAAAATTGGTCGGAAACTCTCAAGCTAAATGCGAATTTGATAGTTTACTCCATCAAAAAACATTTATTCAGCACATACAGTGTGCCAGAGCTATTCTAGCCACTGACAGAATAATGAACAAAACAAAGTATTTACGTTCACAAAACCTCTAGGGAGACAATAACTATATACTATAATGTCAGTAACAACAAGGGCTGTGAAACAAACAGCAATATAAGGGTTGTGTGTATAGCCCAGTTGGAAGAGCATTTGCCTATATGTGCACGGCCCTGGGTTCAATCTCTAATACCATCAAAAAAATCAAAGACAGCAATATAAAAGAATGGAAAGTGATGGAGATGGGGACTCCTTTGAACAGAATGACTGGAGAAAGTTCACTTTATAAGATGACATTTGAACAAAGTTAAATGAAATGAGGGAAAAAGAATCATACAAATACTCCAGAAAGAATATTCCAGACAGACTATGACAGAGGTAAAAAGACTCTGCAAAGAAAATATGATTAGGAATAATCAGCACGGAAGTTATTTCTCCAAACAGTAAGAAAGGAAAGAGTCAAGAAATGAAAACAGTTGTAGAGGAAGCCAGTGACTGGGCCACAATGAAAGTTATTATATAGAGTGGTAGTTTGCTTAAAATAAAAATTTATTGGTCTTGCACACACAACATTCCAGTATTTTATACACTGCTAAGAACAGAATAGGTGATCCATGTATTCTTTTTAAACTAATGAGTAAGTAAATTAGTAAATTAGTGATTTCCCAGATTTGAGCCCAATTTATACTTAACCATTCTCTAAACTTCATCTTCAAAGAACAATCCAACCAGTAATTTGAATAAAAATAAGTATTAGTAATCTTCAGAAGACTTTTTAAAATGTTGTAAAAAATATTTGCTTAGAAGTATAAGCATGTAATTTAGGGAATATCTGCTAAAAAAAACATATCAATTGATAAATATTCCATATTTTGTTAATGTTTTGTTAGTCAAAATATCATTTTAAACCAAGTTATGCCTGTGGTGACAGTTGGCTCTCTTTTACGAAGTCACTTAAAACTGTTGGGGGAAAAATGATGTTCTAATATATACAAAAGTAGTAAGTAATATAATCTCAAAATAATATAATCCTGGTTAAAAATATTTACTGAACTGTGTCATTCTTAATAGAAACAAACAGTCACTTAGCATTTATCACCAAGAGCAATTATTGTTTTGATAGCTAATAATCCATAGTCTATTTAATAAATCTGCTCAATGAACCAGTCCAGACCAGAAACAGCAAGGATCTTTCTAGGTTATAAAATGTTCCCCTCTTCAAGAAATTCTGAACGCCATCATTTTCCATACTTCTAAAAAGTGTATGCATAAAATTTCAAACATTTTAAATACTTAAAATTAATACTAGTGTCGTAATTATCAGCATTTAGAAAATGTACTCCATCAGAAACTTTTACCTGCAATATAGCTATGTTTCATTTTCACATTTACTCTATTGCTGTTGCACAATGAAATAAGTAAATTTTTCTTTATTCTAGAAGTCTATGCTAAATGTGTTGCTGAATTGTTTTTAATTCATTCAATTTCCTATTAAATACTCAATTTTAATTCTTGGGGACAGGCCTACCAAGAGATAGGCAGTGGAATCTTTTATTGCCAACTCTCACATCACCAACTTTCCAGGAAAAAAACAAAAAAACAATAAAGGATTTATTATATAAACAACTGAAATTTATTTTATAATAGGAATATCAAGCATAGCAAAAGAAAACAATTCATCTCTATAGTATTTTCTGTTAGAATGACCAGAAAATTAGAAAAGAGCAAAAGAGAAACAGAAACCAGTGAGAGAAACTGAGAGAAACAAGATCAAAAAAAGAAACAATCTCACAGAGAGTTTATAACTATCAACAAGATTTGAGATACTCAGTCTCATAAAGGTCTACTGGAAAAAATCAGTGACATTATGATTTCTTCATGATATGAGATTAGACAGTTAAAATGGTTCTTTTTGAGTTCTTAAAAAAGAGAATCAGGGCTGGGGTTGTGACTCAGAGGTAGAGCTCTTGCCTAGCACACATCAGGAACTGGGTTAGATACTCAGCACCACATAAAAATTAAAAAATAAAAGTATTGTGTCCACCTACAACTAAAAAATAAATGTTTAAAAACAAGAATCAGATAAGACATTTAACCATATGTATGTATGTGCTTTCAAGAAGAAGCATCTTTATTTTACACTCTAACAACTTTAACGCACAATTACAACTATATGTTATTAAACTACCATATTAACACATACTGATATATCCACATGAGCGTACTATTGAACTCAGGACCAAATAATGTTTATTATATTTCCTTTTTCTAAATACTAAATCAACTTTGGTAATCATTCTACCAATAATTTAATCGGGATATCACAAAACTTACTGGATTCGAATTCTAATTTTTCTGCTTTCTAGATAATCTGATCCTGTACTTTTCTTTAAGCAGTCATTTGGGGAGGGGGTAAGGGATGGAAACCCTCACCCATCAAGATGTGTTAACTAGCTAAAACCTATTAAATCAAAAGCCCAGGCAGAAGAGGCAAAAGATAAACAGAGAACACTTTTTTTTTCCCCAAAATTTATCCACTGGCCTAGCCATCCACATCATGCCATACCTGACACATAAAAAGACTAGGATTAACTTTAATTATATATTCAAAATAACACTGGGTGAATGAAACCAGACACACAAGAGTGTACATTATATGAGTATAAACATGAAGTTCAAAAATAGGCTAGTCTTCCTTGGTGGGAGAAAACAGTGACTAGGAGGAGACACAGAATAGAAATTTCTACGGTATTGCAGTATTATGTTTCTTGATATGAATGTCCAATTTGCCAAAGTTCACAGAACTGTTCCTAGGACAAACACTTTTGGGCAAGTTATTTTTCAACAAAAATTTTAATATAACATTTATTCTTCGGTTTCAATAATAGCCCTATCCTATAAATCCAATAAATACTAAAATTCTGTATCCTTATTGTTCTTCTCTCAATAAATGATTCATGTCTTTATTCATGCCCTAGTTCCTCTTGATTATTTCTACCCATTCAAAACTTATACAATGCCCCAGTTTCTATTATTTTTTCCCAGGCACATTAATCTCTCTTTTCTCTCATCTCTTGCTTTTACTGACAATACAAATAAGAACACTAGAATCTATTTATTCATAGCTATGTGTCAAAACTAAAATATATCTATTTTACAAACATCTTTCACTTCTAAATCTTATCTCCAATGGAGATGAAAGGATCTGGAGAGTAGCAAATACAAGGAAGAACTTTCTCTGAAATTCTCTTACCTTAAAGGACTGATTTTCCAGAATATATGCAAATGCTGAAAATCCCTCCTTCAGATCTCATCAAGAAGATGGGGATGCACAGGACTGATATATATAAGGCAGGAAGGAAGAATACCACTGACACCACACCGAAAGCCCAAACTATGTCCCAGGTAGTGTCTATTCTTTTAGGTCCATTCAGCTCCCCTAAAAATTATTTACTCTTCCTCTAAAACTGTTTACATCCCCCACTTCTCTCTTCCAAGAAGTATATAAGCTTCTATATCTCACTGGGTAATCACTGTCTTTTGATGCCCCTGTACATGTATTATTTGTATGCCTTTTCTTCCGTTAATCTGTCTAAACATAGAAACAATAATTATAACATAGAGTGACCGTCGAAAGCAATGCAGCAGCACATAAAAATCAAAAAATTAACTGTATGTTACAAAGGATAGTAATATGTTGTCCTCCCCCCACTCCCAACACAAAAATTGATATTTATAATACTGACCTAAGCAGAAGAGGAAAAGTTAAAATAGAGCTGGTATATTTCTTTTAAGAGGGAAATATGCAATAAGTCTAGAAATAATTTCATCCAAAATAGTTAAAATGTACACTTTGGAGTTCACTTAATAATTTGCTTCCTCAGAGTTTGAAATTATATTCTTCCAGTAGTGTGATTTAGCTTCTGTTTGGAGAAAGACCTTAAAGGGTTAAGTACATTGGTTTTAGCATCAAAAATAATAAAAGGCATCTGAATGACACCTTTCTCTACTTTAATACCTATATTTCCTTTGGAGTAAGGAATATAGGTATTAAAAGTTAGGCATTGCCCCATTTTCTTCATCAATTACACGGATATGTTAATACATATCTTCTAGATAAGCAGAAAGATTAAATCAGATAATTTAAGTAATGCTTTTTAACAGAGTTCCCAGCACACAATATGGTCCACTGCTGCTTTTTCTTGTAATAAAAGACCATGTTTTCAACATTTAACAACTTGAACAATGCCAGATACATAACCAGTATTCAATAAATATTTAGTGACTAGTGGTACATGCTGGTAATTCCAGCGACTCATGCTGGTAATTCCAGCGACTCAGGTGGCTAAGATAAGAGGGATCACAACTTCAAGGCTAGCCTCAGTAATTTCTAAGAGGCTCTAAGCAACTTTGTGAGACACTATCTCCAACTAAAATATAAAAAGGACTAAGGGCGCAATGGTAAAGTGACCCTGGGTTCAATCCTTAGTACTTCAAAAAAATAAAATTAGTAAATAAATTAAAACAACGGATTTTTTTTTAAATCACACTATTTCTCTGTAGAACTCTTACAATATAGAAACAATTACTGACATTTGTGAAAAACGCTTTGTAGGACTAAAAAGTCAAGTCTAATTAAAAAAATAACTATTAGAAGAAACAATAACACAGGCAACAGCTCAGTTTACCCCAATCTCTTATTCATCTCCTTTTGATTTCTCTTTGAAAAACTACCAATATTTTTTAAAATAACTTCTTCCATTTTGCTATGGAAAATAACAGAATTTGTATATTTACTGAATTCTGCTATGAAAAAGGAAAAAGACAATGTTAGAGTTCTTTTTAAAGCATCTGAAGTGATGTAAACTTTTAATGGTATTGTAATCTGAAATTCATTAAAAATAGCTATAAAACTTTATGTAATAATTATAGGACATATGAAATCTTATATTACATAAGAATTAATGTGATTTGCATTACACCAAATTATGTTATTAAAAATAACACTAGAAACTGTAGTATAGGTAATAAAATCACGTGATTCTAAATAAGGAAGGAAATAGTACTCAAACATCCCATCATCATTATTTTATACTACTATGAGATGGATATGATTACAAACTTCTTTATAAATTAAGTTCCACAACATTCCACTTCTCATTTGGTGACAAACACAAAAAATACCATAGAGTCTAATGTTAAGATTTCACAGCATCTGAAAATGTGTTTCCAACCACATTTTTACAGTCTTTCTCCCTGTAACACTATTCTTAAAGTGTTTTACCTTCTATGTTTTCTTCTTTTCTCCCTCCTTTCCCCTCCAGCCCCTCCATCCACCTCTAACTCTCTAAGTTCTTCTCACTCTCCCTTCTTTCTCTTTCTCTTCCTTCCTACTTTTCCTCTCTCTTTTTTGCTTTCTCTCCCCCATGGGGAGGGAGGTGGTAAACAGTAGTGTGGTGAGTATTAGGGAGTGCATTATAGAATTATGAGTGGAAAAAAAAACAGGGCAATCAAAAAGTTTTAGTATATGAGGGATGAGCATGGAAATAATTAGCACTACTATTTTAAGATATGATTTCCAGAAATATGAAACTACTGATAAAAATATGTATGTGCACACATCTAAAACAGTTAAATACACTTATTATCTGGCAAGCTGTTTCTTCTTAGTACATAAATTACTTGGCAATCTTCTTTGTTTACAGTTTCTGTTTCTCTTCACCTTCTTCATTATGAGAAACTTGTGAAATTATACTAGATTCAGAGCAAGATTATTAAAACTCCTGCAAGTGGCAATTCAAGTATTTTTTGTTTCCCTAATATAGAAATAATTATCCCAAACATTACTTATCATTTACTCAAATTACTAGAGGGCTTGGTAGGGTGTCTGGATTTGGCAATGAAATATTCTCCATATTTTATGATCTTCATTTCAAATATTCTATCTCACTGTGTGGCTACATTTAAATTTTGAGATCAGAAAATAGTCATTTTAGTGTAGAAAATAATAAAAAACACTACCCATCCCATTATAGTCTCTATTTACAGACCATATATTTAGAAAGAAGTTTGATAAATTTATAGAGCCTGTTGAACATGAATAATGCCCTATATTAGCAATATTAATGAAGAGGAAAGATATGTACTACAAAATTATAGAATAAAAAATAATTTATTCTATGGTTTGAAATGTAAGTATTTCTCAATTTCTCAATCCAGTCAACTATCTTCAAAGGTCAGAAAAGCTTAAATTTAAAATATCAATCTTTAATAGTTAAGAGATAAAAGGAAAAAACTTACTACCAATGTTTCTCAACATTATCAAGATATACTCAATAATATGCCAGGAAATTTTGTTTTCAAAGTTAACATGTGATTTTTAAAACTCCAGCCTAGAGCTCCACCTATTTAAATGTTACCTTTCTGTGCAAAGGTTTACAGGTGTCCTTACTTCATCATTTCTATGAGGTTTTCCCCCTTGGTCCATTGTTGACCTATCTCCAGTTTTTTTCTTCTCTGAATTCTCCAAGCTCTTTGATACCTTTATAGAGATAATTGTCAAGATACTTCAAATACTACTGTCCTACACTGTGCATTGATAGGGGTATATCACAACTACAATAAGAGCTCCTTGATAGCAGAGTCATACCTTCCATAACACAACAGCACTATCCAGTGTGATAATATACTCAATATATTATACTCATTAAAGATATATAGTGCCAGCATGATGGCACATACCTGTAATCCCAGAGGCTCTGGAGGCTGAGGCAGGAGGATCATGAGTTCAAAACTAGCTTCAGCAAAAGCAAGGCACTAAGCAACTCAGTGAGATCCTGTGTCTAAATAAAATACATAAATAGGGCTGAGGATGTGGCTCAGTGGTTGAGTGCCCCTGAGTTCCATTCCTGGTACAGTCTCCCCTGTAAAAAATATTGGTTGGCCAAGCATGGTGACACACACCTACAATGCCAGCTACTTGGGAGGCTGAGGCAGGAGGATTACACGATCAAACTAGGACAACCTAGAAAACCCCTATCTTAAAATAAGATTTTAAAAAGGGCAAGGGTGTAGCTCAGGGGAAAAGCACTTGCCTAGTATGCTTGAGGCCCTGGGTTCAATCCCCAGTACTGAAGAGGAGGGAAAAAACTGGTTGACATTAAGAAAATCACTACAAATCCAAATTCTTCAATAATACAGGGTTTATAAAAAAAAAAAAAAAGGAATACTTCTGAGAGTGATTTAACAAAGCCATAAATAATAAATGCTTTCTTTTTCATCTTCCAATATCCCATGATAACATCTGAGAATCACAAAGATTGAAAATGAAAAGTACTTTAAGTATGCATTTTGAAAAAGTATGCATTTTGAAGTGAGAAAACTGAAGCCCAGAATTAATGAAGAATAGAACTGAATTCTCCAGACACCAACTTCAACACTACAGTCTTAGCCCCTTCAACTTAAAAAGTTTTTTTCTTGTCTTCAGAGATTATAATCATCATCATTTTCTTTTCTTCTGTTGGTCTCTTTCTTGTTGATACCTACCTCTAACATAAACCTTCATTATCTTATCCTTAAATCCTGGAATTTTCAACTCTTTCTCCAATTAGGAGGGTTCAGCTCAAAAGCAGAATTACCTACTCAGCATTTATAAGGCCCTAGAGTCAAACTCCAGCACCAAAAAAAAAAAAGTTTCCATTTACATTTCACAACACATTATACAGACAACACTCAGATCACAAATCAGAAAAACTACTACTAAGCCCCTAGTCCAGTATTTGCTGCTACCTCTTACACATCTCTGTCAACATTAATCACCTAAAGTACAAAACTGGACTCATTATCATCCCTCCCAAAATGACTTCTCTATATTATGGAACTATCCATGTCCATTATTCTTCAGGACTGCAAACTTTAATAAGTGCTCTCTTACTCTATTCTCCTACTTAAAACTGTATTTATTATTCCTTTTCTCATCTCTGTTTCCATTCAAAAAATACATCAGAGGCTGGGGGTGTAGCTCAGTCAAAGAACATCTATCCATGAAGGTCCTGGGTTCAATATCCAGCACTGGGAGAAAAAACAAACCCAAAACTTGATTGTTATATAATAGAGGCTAGTGGGGGCAGTGGGTAATGTTAAAACTTAGCAAAACAGAATTGCTGCCCTCAAGAAGTTTAAGATCTAGTGAAGGGCAATAAATTGGACAAAAAAAAAAAAAAACTAAAACAATGGTAAGTGCTATTCTGGAAGGATAATGATATAGAAAAGTAGAAGAGGAAGCAGTAAATTCCCACAGAAAGATTCCCACAAGTGACATGTGACCTTACCCTTAAAGAATTACACTAAGAGTCCTGAAAATGCAAAGCAAAACCTATGCAAATTCACATAAATATGAAACTGCATGTTATATTTAAGGAATAGCAGTCTTCTTTGACTAAAGCAATTATTCTCTAGGGGCAGTTTCCAAGGGGAAAGATCAGGAATGTCGGGTTGGTGGTTAACCTAGCAAACTTATCCAAAGTACATGTATGAAGATACGAATTGGTATGAATGTACTTTGTATACAACCAGAAATTTGAAAAATTGTGCTCTACATGTGTAATAAGAATTGTAATACCTTCCGCTGTCATATATAAATAAAAAAAAATAATTAAAAAAAAAAACTAGTAAACTTGGGCTGGGGTTGTGGCCCACTGGCACAGCGCTTGCTTCATCTGTGAGGCACTGGGATTGATTCTCAGAATCACATATAAAGGTCCATCAATAACTAAAAAAACAAACAAACAAACAAAAGCTAGCAAACTCTCCCCAATTCCCTTTTGAGAAGCACTGTGTGTAATGAAGGGAGGCAGAGTGTTATATACATGAACAATCCAGAGACAGATATATTTGACTAATATGGTTAAGGTAGTACAGAAGAAAATAATATAGGAATAAATCCTAAAAGGTCTCGAATGCTGAGCTAAGGAATTTGGACTTTATTCTGGGAGCACAAATAAACCTGTACCATGTATGTATGGGTAGTTTTTATTATTGTTTTGCTTTTAATATAAAAGAATGAAAAGATTAAATCTGATTTACAGGGAAATAATCCAGCAGATGAAGTAAAGAGCTACTCTATCAGCTATAAGACTTTACTGTCACTCAAATGAGATAATAAGATGTGATAATAAGATGCTGGATCAAATGAGATATCAAATGAGATAGTAAGATGCTATTTCAGAGGCAAACTGGAGGAACATAACTAAGAGATTGAGAAGTCTCTACCTTGAACCTAGATGTTGGTGGTACCTAAAAAGTGAAAAATGGGTACTCTTTGGGGTACAAAATTTTACACATCATGACTTTGAGATGATTACCAGACACACAGAGGTCACTAACTAGCCTTGTGACCCTGGCTAAATTATAGCTTTCTATGTTTCAACCCTTCAATATTTCAAAGCTTATATTCTCAAAATATAAGCTTTTGAGAAACTTATAAAATATAAGCTTTTGAGAGCCTTATAAAAATAAGGATCAGAGTTTCTCAAATAGTTGTTGAAGATTAGGTGAAATAACATTTTAATGCCTGGCACAAAATATTCATGCAAAGTAGTACCAACAGTTGAAATAGAAATTTTAATGCCAATGAATTTTGCAAGATATTATTAGCATCAGTTTAGAAAGTATTTTCAGTATAGGGAGGGACCTGTGCTTATGACACTGAAGTGGTTTGTATTAAAATCTGTAGGAAAGACGGCCTTCTGAAAATTGGCAAAGGCCTAGAAATTAGACCAGAAACTATGCATTAAACAATAATAAAAACTACCCATACATACATGGTACAGGTTCATTCCTAGAAGAAAACACAGGGTCAACACTCCAAAATATAGGCACAGGCAATCACTTTCTCAGTAAGATCCCTAAAGCTCAGGAAATAATGCCAGAAGTTGATAAATGGGATAGCATCAAATTAAAACCTTCTGCACAGCAAAGGAAACATTAGGAATGTGAAGAGAGAACCTACACAATGTGAAAAAATCTTTGATACTCTTTTGACCGAAGATTAATATCTAGAATATATAAAGAATCCAAAAAACTTTACACCAAAAAAGTCCAATAGCCCAATTAATAAATGGGCAAATGAATTAAATAGATGTTTCTAAAAAGAAGAAATACAAATGGCCATGCTGATTTCCATGGTGGTTGTACTTATTTACAATCCCAATAGAGTAAAAAATGTTCCCTTTTCTTCACATCCTCTCCCAAGCATTTATTATTATTTGCATTCTTTTTAAAATATTCTTCTTTAATTACAGATGGACACAATATCTTTATTTTATTTATTTTTTATGTGGTGCTGAGGATAGAACCCCATGCATCAAATGAGCTAGGCAAGCACTCTACCACTGAGCTACAACCCTAGCCCTATTATTTGTATTCTTGATGATTGCCAAAGACTAGGCATGGAACTACTATATGATCCAGCCATCCTACTCCTTGGTATTTATCCTGAAGAAGTAAAATCATCATACTACAGTGACACGTGCACATCCATGTTTATAGCAGCACAATTCACAGTAGCCAAACTATGGAACCTAGGTATCTATCAATGGATAACTAGAGAAAGAAAATGTGGTATATACATACAATGGAGTTTTATTCAGCCATGAAGAAAAATGAAATTATGTCATTTGTAGGAAAATGTATGGACTACAGTACATTAAGTAAAAATATGCTGACATAAGAAGGTCAAGAGTTGTATAGTTTATCTTCTATGTATAAGCTAGAGAGGAAAAAGGGAAAGAAAGGTGTGGTGAGGGCATAGGAATCTCATGAAAATCAAAGGGAGATCGGTAGAGGAAAGGGGAAGGAGGGGAGAAGTATTGGGGAGTGATAATGGCCAAATTCCAGTTATATTGTGTACACACACGTATAAATATATAACAATGAATCCCATTATGCACAACTATAATGTACCAATAAAAAAGTGGAAAGTGGAAAGAAAAGCAGTATGGAACTTAAAAAAATAAAACTTCTGTGTAAAAAGAAATTATACTGGTTAAGATATAAAGTTGTGGAATAAGAATAAACTATTCTGTCTATAGTGTCTACAAAACAAAAAAAAAACTATTTCATAATCTTTATTGCTTCTTATTTCCTACCCTCAGCCCATGCCCAATGAAGGATATAATAAAGGCTTACTGAACATGAAAAAAACCAAACCAATAGAAAGGAAGAAATGAAATAAAAGAAAATCAGTACTACAAAGAATCTTAGAGGAAACAGTATCAAGAGCATAAAATTACTCTTGGACAAAAATAGACATGCTTTATTATCTGACTTAGGAGAAAAGAAGGTAAACATAGGAGAAGAAAAGAGTATGGAATTCATACTGAACAGCCTCTATCTTCTTAATAAAGAATAGCCAGGTGTGGTGGTATACACCTGTATTTCCAGCTACTCACGAGACTGAAATGAGGAGGGAGCAGGAAGATTGCAAGTTCATAGCCACCTGAGAAACTTAATGAAGCTAGTTCAAAATTTAAAAAAGGTGTGGGGATAAAGATCAATGGCAGAGCATCCCTGAATTCAATCTCCAGTACTGGGTAGGAAAAGAAAGAAAATCACTACACAGCATAGAGGGAAAACAAAAATCAGTTTGGAATCCAAAGAAAACAAATTAGTCGATTCCTCCACTCTAACACATATTCTACTTAATTTCTGTAGCCAGCAGCCTGGTCCAGTTCTCCAGTATCTCTTAATATTAAATTAGTAGCCCTCTAACCAGCTTCTCTATCTACTGACTTTCCCTTTCCAAAGGTGTGGTATATTGCTGAGAGAGCCAATTTGTCCATCTCTTCTTATGCAGTCATCTCCTCAAGATTTCTCTGATCCTTTACCCACCAGATTGTCAATCATTCTCTCTGGCTACTATTGGGCTACTTCTATTCCTTATACTGTTTAATTACATATTATTCCATAACCCAATCACTTCTTTATGTCTGTTCCAATAAACTCTTCACAAGGGGGTAAAACTTTCCTCATTCTTATTTCTCCAACACTTAATTCAGCATCTGGTATATAATAGGCATTCAGTCAATATCTATTAGTGAGCAATTAAAAAATGAAATTACAAGAAATCAAAAAACAAAGTTAAGTATCCAAATATACATAATTTCAAAGGACTTTCCTGTTCTAGGTACTGAACAACCAAGTCAGTAAACATTTTTTTTTTATTCACAGTGGAGGAAAACGTAAAGGGATTAGATAGTTAAAACTATAAAACTCAACAGTACTTTTAATAAATTTTATTACAATAATTATATTTGAATACAGATGTGTTTATGTTCTTGGAATTCACTTTGAACACTATAATAAAGGGGGCTTACCCAGGAATAACACTGTGTCTTTTCAAGTGAGAGTTCAATGTCAGGAAAAGATGTACTACTGAAGGAATTGGGGGCAGGAGGTGGGGGCTGTCTGTGGAAGTGGCTAACAGAAGCATTTGGGTTTCAAAATATATTTTGGCATGAAATATACAGAGAATAATACTGGGGATTTTTTACAAATTAAACGGAGTAGGTGTCTGAACAAAACTGAAAGCAACAATTACCAGAAAGTTGACTGTAAAATCCACTACAAGGAGTTCCTAAACTGGGTCAAAATTAAATCTATCAATAATTTTTCACTGAGGTACTCTGTAATAAGTACAGCAATAACACCAGTACCACACCCCCAAAAACCCTTAGAACTTTCCTAGGCCTCAAGAAGTCTGAAAGGCTAGTCTTTATTACTAAGAAATTTTCTGAAGTCAGGAAGAGAAATTCTAAGGTCCTGTAAAATAACACTTCATACTGTATCTTAAGTGCATATAAAGGAATGTGCTTTATTTAGACTTCATTCATTGGCAATCTCTATTTTTTGGTAGTCTCTTTTAATGTAAAAGTTTTGATTTCTATTGTTATATTCAAAACTCTACTTCAGATCTCAATACAATAGAATGTCTCAAAAAATAAGCTTGAATTCTATGATTTCTTGTTAAATAAACTTATAATAATCAAAACAAACATTTGATATATTTTAATGTGATTTAAAGAATTCTGATTTTACAATATAGGAAGGCAACAAATATTAAACATCTCTGAGCATAAAAGCCTACACTGAAAACTTTAATTAAGAACTACTTCATTTACGTCTAACATTCTTACTAACTCTTTGAAGTAATGGGGTTTTTTTAAGATAAAGAAACCGGAGGTTAAGCAAGGTCAAGTAACTTGTCCCAAATCACTCTCAAACTGAACTCTAACTTGAATAGACACAGTGTTATTTCTGGGTAAGCCCCTCTTACAGTGTTCAAAGTGAATTCCCAGGACACAAACAAATCTATATTCAAATATAATTATTGGAATAAAATTTATTAGAAGTACTATTGAGTTTTATAATTTCGATAATCTAATCCTTTTACTTTTCCTTTAATAAAATAAAAATGTTTACTGTCTTGGTTATTGTTAAGAGACACAGCTGAGATCACAACCCAGAGAGTTATTTGACTTTATAGTTAGCTCTCTTTTCACTATACTTCTTTGGGGATTATAATGACCCTAGCCTCTATAATGAACTCTGTTGGGTTACTTACATAATTAATTTCTCAAAAAATACAGAAAAATAATTAGAATAACAGCAAACACTAACCTTAGTATTAAACAAAAATTTTCATTACCCAAACTTTATATTTTTACATACTGTAATCCAATACACAAACAGCTGCCCTTCAGCTGCAACCCAGACTGCCTCACAGTTCTAAATGATTACTACAGTTAAATTCCTCATGAACTTTCACATTAGATCCCCGAGCCTTCTTTGAACAATGAAATGTTTGTCAGAATAACAGTTTCTCTAAACAATAGTGTCACTATAATGAACCTAACTCAGATTACTTTCTTATACTAAACTTCCTTATAATTTAGAATACAGTTCTCATGTAACCTCTCACTCTTGGTTGTGTCCTGCTTTTGCAATCAGTTTCAGTTGGCTGTGTATATTTTGTTCAAAACTGAAGTACATTTTGTTAGGACAAGCAGAAATAGAATTTTCTGCAGTCTTTATATAATCCTGGAAACACCTATGGTCATAATCAGGTGTTTACTGTCACAGAATGTAGCCATTTTAAGCAATAAATATTTGGTGTTATCTGTATTCTTGAGTAAAATAGGAATAAACCATAAGCATCAAATCAATCTTGTTTTGACACAACTCAAAATTTTGACACTAACCAGAGAAACCACTATATATAGGAGCTCAACAAACTCAACTCCATGTACAACTATACTTTACTTCCAACACCATATCCAAACAGGTTTTTAAGGAAGAAACTAGTCTCAAGTTTACTTAATAAGTGGGTTTTTTTTTTTTTTTGGTCGCCATCTGAAACACATGCTTGCATATAAAAATTGGATCGCTAATACACTATATTTGTTAGGCAACTGAAATGCTAAATTTTCAAGTCTGTAAGGAATGATTGCTATTTTATAAGAAAGTTTACTAGAAAATCTATTTTATATAATTTTTATACATGTTATATAGTTTTCAAATTGTTGCTCAAAAATCAAAAACTTTACATTTTTCTATACTAATTCTCAAAATCTGCTGGAAAGAAGTTCCAAATTAATGCACTCGTGATCTACTTAGTTGCCATTTCCAGTACTTAACGCACTACTATACTGCATTTTAAAAAATTCTTCTGCCTTTAAAAGGATCTGGTTCAGCTAAAGCTAAGTCTCCAAACTTTCAGAATAAAGTATTAAGTTGCAAAAATGTACTCTTTTAGCTAAATGAAAATTGGCCTGTTTATATTCCAGTAAGCTTACATTATGATATACAAAATAAAACAAATTAGAGAATGCATTATGCTTTCAATACAGAGGTGAGCCTCAACAATTGAACCCATGTATGAAAACACTGTAATAACAGTCATTGCACTGAGTACAACACGGGGAATAAATTGATCTCATGGAATGTTTACAACGACTTCTTAAAGAAAACTTCCTAAGGTGTTTCACAGATCACAAGAAGAAACTGACTCTGTACAATGAACCAGATTACTCTCCAAGCTATAGCCGGTGTGAAACATGACCGTTGGAATCAGTAGACCAAATCCTGCTTATCATGGAAGAGAAAAGAATTTTGTATGCAACCACAAATTCTTCAGCAAGACACTGTCGGATAAACTCCAATACGGTGACTGACAGAAAAAGCAGTAGTTGGATTCAGGACTTAAAAATATAACCCGGTTTTACCCTGCTCCGAAGGTGTAAACAAACCCAATCTCCACTGCAGAAGGTAAACAATGAACCTGCATCAGGGTGAGTGGGCGGTCTTTTGCCAACTACAAACCCGGCGGCCCAGGAAAGGGAAGCAGGAGGGAAATACAGCTTAAAACATACACTCAGCAGTAAAGAACGGCTCCAGTTTTCCCTACTGAGTTATCCATGCTGCGGGTCCCCACAGGACGGTGAGCAGAGAGAAGTCACGCAGTCAGTAAGAACCAAGCAGGTCCGGCAAGCATCTCCTCCGGGGGACGGGGAAGGCAGGATGTGGTCGCTGTTCCCTCAAACACCCTTCGGCAACCCAAACAACAACCTCTACCTCCCTCCGGCCGCTCCAGGGTTTGGTGCACGAGCTCCGAGATAGGTGTAAACGCTCCCTGGGGTCCGCGGAACCCAAAGGGGTCGCTGGCTCGCCGAGTTCCGCTACATGCTCCCCCACACCCGAGGCCCGGACGAGGGCTCCAGCTAGCGAAGGGGGCACCGGGAAGGGGGATGGGTCTGGCGAGGCAGCCCGGGCTGGGCTCCCGCGGGCCGGCAGGCGGGGCTCGGGCTCTGCCCCCCGCTCCCTCGCGGGTCCCGTGCGGGGCCCGCCCCTGCCTCCAGCTCTCGGCCCCCGGCCCCGGCTCCTCCCCAGGAACGCGCCCTCGCCGCCGCCCGCGGCGCCCAGCGTTACCTCGGGTCAGATCCAGCGGGACGTTCTCCTCGCCGCTGTCATTCCGCCCTGCGCGAAACAGACACACAGCCCCAATTAGGATTCGCTCGCAGGCCAGCGGCGGCTGCCCTGGCTCCGGCCAGCGCCCCGGCTCGCTTCCCCCACCCAGGGCCAGGGGAAGGCAAGTGCCAAGGGTGGCGGGCGCCGGGTTGGTGGGGCATGAGGGCTGCAGCGGGCTTACCTCGTATTCGGAGGTTCTTCAGAGAGCGGCCGCGGCCGATCGCCGCCATATTGACGGGTTTCAGTCACAACACCGGAAACCTCGCCCAATCGCGCGAGAACCCCTTCCCCTCCCTGCGCGCCGCGCCCGCCCCCCGCGGCATCTCCCCCGCCCCTCAGCGGCGGCGGGCGGTGGTGGCGGTGCCCGCGGGACTGGGGTGGAGAAGGGAGTGCGACGCCCACTCCGAACCTAGAAGCGGCTGGCGGCACCAGCCGGGTCATCCCGGCACACGCCTACGGGCAGGGGACATTTCCCACGAAGGAAATCCCATTGATGCCTGTGTGCATCGTGGAAGATGCTTCCCCTTCAGCCGCCTCGGAACCGCCAGTCCAGACGTAGCTGGAGCCGAGGAGTCCGGGACGCGGGCGGGCGGCTGGCCACCTGCTGAAACCGTCCTGCCAGAGCCTCTGGTTTACTTTCAAGCCCTGGAAGAGACGGCGGCTCTTCATTTTCCATCAATGAAAACGATTTGTATAGAAATCACTGCGCACGGTTTTGGTCTCACTTAAATCCCTTCCCAGAATCGTTTTGCTCCGACCAAGTTAACGCGTAACAAAGTTTGTTTTCCACCCACGCTCTGACCATTGTGCTAAGCAGCCTTGCCCTTGATCGACAAAGCCTCACTCGGCCAGAGGCTTCTCCAAGTGCAAGTGGTTGGGTGGAGGTTTTGTATTTGACCGCCTGGCGTCCGAGGCGAGCTGTGGGTGAAGCGGCCGGGAGAGCAGCGCGGCGGTCCCAGGGGCCGAGGGCTCCCCGCGTGCGCCAGCGCCAGGCGGGCCCGGGAGAGGGTTTCCTCTCCGCCTGGACCGAGAGGTAGCCGCGGCCGTGTCCGGGCGTTCTGTTCCTACAGAGGTGGCCAACATAGATGTGGTGGATGAACATTTTCTATAGGGAAAACTAACACTTATTAACTGTAGGGATTTTAATTCGAGAGCTTGTTTAATTAGTAGATGAACACCTGGGTCCCAACCGGGCAACTTTCTTTTAAACTAGATTTACTTTAAGGAGAGGGTGAGCATTTTTTTTTTTCGCCGCCTATTCTTCAATTCTTTCTACTCCAGGGCACTGAAAGTTTATTGAAAATGGACAGCTTGCCTTAACCTCTTCTTCCCTACTCCGAGTTAATGCCAAGACCAGCACAAATAATTGTTCAATAAATAGCTGTTGGATGAGTAAAAGCCTTGAATTCCTTCTCTGTTTTAGTGCTCTTCGTGTTTAAGAAAGAGACAAAGAAGCAAACAATATTAAAGACACTTACTGCAGTGGTTAATAGTAGTGAACAATTAGAAACATATGACCAAAGGTAGGAATTGTGTAAATTATGGCAGCCATTTTAAATGATATAGATCTAGTGCATTGATAGTTCATGATATTAAATCACGCAACAGATTACAAATTTATTGTTTTCATAAACTTTAAAATACATGTAAAACAAATTATACATTATAAAATGTTTTATATGTACATAAGTAGAAAAAAGTAGGCAAAGATATGCATCAAAATGTTAATTTACTTTTCCTTTAGTTGTGACTGCATTTTGCATTTTTTGCTCTCTTGCTTTTCTATACCTTTAAAATGTCCTGCTGTTTATGTATGTTTTTGTAAAATAAAAGTTTAAAAAAGAAAAGAAAAGGAGCATCTTCAAGAAGATAAAGTAGGAACATTGCTTCCTTAGCATTCAACCTACTGTCTGTATATTCTAAGCCCTCTGATCAGGTCTACATTCAGATATCCAATGGTGATATTATATTTATATTTAAGGATGTAACACAACTAGAGTATTTTTTTTAAGTCTCTTGACTTTTTCAGTAATGGCTTCAATAACAACAAACTTGCTTCTCTTTGTCTTGGTGAAAATTATTTATCCCAATTACTGGAAGTCCGACCAAGACATTAAAAATTTCACATTCCATGCCTCCATGTATATGTACATTTCACCATTAAAGAAAACTAGAAGTTTTGGGGCTGGGGTTGTGGCTCAGCGGTAGAGTGCTCACCTGGCATGCACGAGGAACTGGGTTCGACCCTCAGCACCACATAAATGTAAAATAAAGATATTGTGTCCACCTAAAAAACTTAAAAAATAAATATTTTTTAAAAAAAGAAAAGTAGAAATTTGTCAATGGAAATCCAATCAAATGCTTAAAATTATTCTAATTTTCAAGGAAAATCATGCCCCACAATTCTAAATTAACTACTTTCTAATTCAGTCTCTCAAAAAAGTTGAGTTTAACTTCATTTTCTAATTCAGTCTCTCAAAAAAGTTGAGTATAATTGCCTATTTTACTTGATGTACTTTAAGTCAATAGATGTACTTGAAATCAATAGACTTTTATTTTCATAATTGTATGTTCTTATTTAATGACCATTAATCAATTACTTCATCTCTTCCAGGAGGGAGGGAAAAAAATGTCTCCAATCTTAAATGAAATTACCTTTTTCTCTGTTATTATTTCATTCATTTGTGTAATTAGGATCTTCACATTTGCTCTCAAGTGAATGGCATGTCTGGTTTAAAAAAAAAAGTTCTTAATGTATACCAATGTCAACTAGGAAGCAGGAGTTATGTTATGGTAAGGAATAAATTTCACAATGTTGTGTTTGCTTTTTTAAAACATTAGCACTACATTATTGATCCTTGTCAGCTAGTTGTTTGTTAAAACCCCAGAGTTAACATCTGTGATACTTGGTAATAGCTAGCCACCATCCTTTCGAAACTTATTTTTTTGACCTTGCTTATTTTAACCCACCCAAGTGTCTTACTCATTTTGTTTACTTCTTACTACTTCTTTAATTTTATTTTGTTTCCAATCTTGCCATTGAAAATGTGACTTCCTCTTCTTAGTTTTCATTTCCCAGTTAGGTTTCGTTTGTTGTGTCAATGAATGTTCCTTCTAATGGTATTAGTCATTGATAAAAAAAAATTTTATGAGATTGAGTCCAAGACCACACCTTTAAATGACAACTGCTTGATTTGAAGATATAACAATTCCATTAATAGTCACTGTCTCTGTTCAGTTCTCTCTCCTATTGCATACAGTTAATTCTAGATTGTAAACCATATTTTATCAGCTATGGACACAGTTATAATGTTGAGCAGAAATAAAAACCTTGCCAAAGTCTTAGTTCCCTTTAAGATACTTGGCTTGTTACATAGGCCACATGTAGATAAAAAAAAGTTGAAAACCACAAAATTTGGTCAGGCTATTTCTTGGTAACTTCTCTTTGTAGTTAAACCACATTTAATATCAAGATAAAGTACATTAAGATGACAAGCAATGGACTTAAACAAATATTATATCTTACACAAGGTTGCTTATAAAGATCTATCCTAGTTCTGCAGAATATAGTCTCTTATAATTATTTCTTTAAATTTTAATCTGTCCCAAAATTCTCACTTAAATAATTCTGTAAAGTTTAAAATTCCTCCATAAATACAGTTGCAAATGAAGAACAAACCTATGTTTGTAAAAGAGGAAGCTATGTATTTTCATAAAATCTAGAAGGATATACACTAAAATTTTAACAATGTTTATGCCTGGATGATAGAAATTTGAGTGATTTTTTTTCTTTTTTCTTTTTCTTCATTTTTGTGTTTCAACAATTTTTTTATGCTTGTAACGTTTTTAAAGGAAAACTATTTTAGAGAAATTTTGTTGACTAGTTTAAAACCTAGTTATAAACATTTGTTTATAATTACTTGTTACCAACCAATCTAGCAGAATTGTGCATTTCTTTATTAGAAAAAGAACATTTGCACATGTACACTAGTGCAAATTGCTTTTTTAATTAAAGCATAAGACATAAAGATGAATTAAAAAACCATTAAAAGTTATTACTTTACTAATGGCATGAATAAAAGCAGTAGGACTGAATATATTTCATTATATATGTATATTTCTTGTTAAACACTTTTTCATACAGCAATTCAAAAGGTCTAGTTCTAAAAGGTTTATTTGGATATTGGGATTTAAGAGCTAAAACTTCACAAAGATTAAATGTAATAATGGAGACTTATTCTATTGGCTGCAGTTTCTAAAGTATAACACTGGTTTTTGGATTCCATATATCAGTTATACCAACCTTTATAAAATATGATTTTGCTAATAAGTATTCATCTTCTCTAACTTCAACCAGCAAACTAGAAAACACAGCATTGAGACATTTTCAGCAACTGGTTACAAAATTAGTTCAAAAACCATTAATCCAAAGGATTTCGCAGGTTAGAATACTCTTATTTTCATGATTTTTAGGTTTATATATAAAAATGTGAAAGTTTTATATATGTGATATATATTTTTTTGATTGGTTTCAAAAAAAAAAATCACAAAACTAAAACATTTCCAACTGTTTTTTAAAAGTTCTTGTCCTGACACAGTTTCTTTGGAATATGATATTGTTCTTCGTTATTGGTATTATAATTACCTTAAAAGGAAAGTAGATTTAATTTTTTATAAAATATAAAAAATGACTGATAGGTAGCATGCTACTGGGTGAAAACAAAAAAGCATGCCACAGTGCAAAAAATTTTTATAGTCACCCCTTCTCATTTCAAAATTTGTGAAAAAAGTTTTTTACAGGTCTCATTTATATAAAATTAGCACACGTGGAGCTATTTCTGAACTTCTGTTGAATCTCCTAAATTTCATTTATAGGAAATGCTTCATTGATGTTCATGAAGCATTGCTCTTAATAAGGAAGTTATTTACTGGTAAGGATACATTTTCTTTAGTACTGTTTTAGTTTAGAGACAGAGTAAAAATTCTTTGTGTATTTCAGTACAGAACCTAAGTTAGCAAACACCATAAGTTTAGATAAGTTTGAAAACTTCTATGATTCCATCCAAGTACACTGCAGAACTTGTATGTTCAAATATCTTTTTATTCAGATCTTTAGCTTTTTTTTTCCTACCTTGGTTTACCAATGGTACTGAATTTTAATTTTGCCAACAAATTTTGTTGGTGTTTTCTTCCATTTCTCACCATAGCAGTAATTACCACTATATTCCTCACTGATATGTGCCTTTTTGTCTATTACTAAAAAGTTTATTTGCAAAGTAACAGGTTTGATATTGTGTGACTTCTGACATCATGGAAAATATCTAGAAAATTATCTTCATGTTGTATTTTAAAAATATGTTAATCTGATAGCTTTATACTTTCACCAACTAATATTTCAAAGAACATACATACTTAGAATTATAAGTACATAGTAAAACATGCATGTAACTTCATATTTCACATAATGGTAATAATTTTAGTCAAAAAATCAGCTAGTATTATGACATCTAATTACATGACCATTGCTTTTTTTCTTGTAATGAAGCAAATAAAGTGCTAAAATCAAGGGTAGAAGGATCATATCTGTCATATTTTAAAATCTTATGTTTGCACTTTCATGATTTATGTTACATCTACACAGTTTCTTTGCACGATTATTTTAAGCCATGTGTATATTTTCTGAATTATAGTTTATAATAATATATTCCTTAAATCCACTTAACTGGACATAGTATATAGCCATATTCAAAAATGAAAAGAATTACTGTAGGAGTGTTGGGAACTCTTCTGAGCTATAGAACTCCTAATCTTTCCTCAAGATTCCACCTTAGAGAAATCATGCCACCCACGTTGCCTACCAACTCCATTGTTGAAATGCATAATAAATAACAATAGTTTATTTTTATTTTCTTTTTCTTTGGGAGAGAGGGGTAAAAACCTCCCAAAGCATCTCCACCAGAAAATCATAAATACAAAATCAGAGGCTCAGGATGTAGCTCAATGGAAGAATGCTTGCCTGATGTACCCAAGACCCTATGTTCAATACCCAGCCATGGGGAGGAAAATAGAATACTGAAATAACAGCGAGGAAAAGTGAACAAGTAGATGGGGCATATTTGAGATAGAAAGATAGATACTTCCTACCTAGCATACTGAGATAGGAAGCCTAAGCTATAACCACAGGCAGAAAGGTAGAACCTCAAACTATTGCAGTTAGCTTAGGATCAGGAGGTAACCAAAGTGGATCTAGTTTGGGAGCGCCCCCTGGCATCTGTCAGTAGCAATACAAATCCTTTCTGGAGAAAAGCTAGTCACTACTCTATTAACCCCTAAGAGCTTCACAAATCAAGATCCAACAAACAGCTACATCCAGAGTTTACCAAACTTGTAGGGAAAAGTCACCATGAACAAGAATCAGAAGACATAAAAACAGATAGAATTGTATCCCCAGGTCTTCGGATATTGATGATCAGAAAGAAAATGTAAAGTAGCTATTATACGTAAAATGATTTTTTTTAAATGAAGAATTTATTATTTTATCCATAACTGAGAAGTGAAAATTGGATTTACCTTCCCATAAAACACAAATTTTAATCTAGATAAATATCAAATAGTTTTCAGTTTTGGACAATAAGTCATGTGACACTGTGACCTTGAGATGAAAGAAACAAAGTGAGTTTGACATTCTCTCTGGCTTTCTGCCTGGGGACCCTTTTCAAAATATACCACAAAGTTGTGGAAACCAAACAGAACAGTAGTCTCACTGGATGGAAGATAGGATAATTTTAATTCAGAGATAATGAGGCAACTGAAATTTTAAAAGAGAATACCAGAGATGAGGGAGCTGCACAGAGCAAGAGCTCCAGATTTCTGCACATGGATCCTCTTGCTTATTTAGCTGAATTTTGAGATGAATAAGCATTAGGTGAGACTCTGCTGAAGTCTGGCAGAAAACAGCCCCCACGAGCTGGAACGATGATTCCAGACATTACAGATTGCTAAAACACATTGGAGTTCCAGCAAGCAGGGAAACTGGTGAACTCTGCGCATTCAGTAAGACCCTCCAAAAGGTTACAATTTAGAAAAAGTATTGCACCAAGACCCCAAAAGATAACTTAGGGAGAAGGATACACTAGCTCTAGAATAGAGACTACTTTCAACATATCTAAAAGAAAATTTAAAATCAAGCCTCAAAAAGATTATACTGATCTGCCAATTAATTAACTAATGGATTGGGGAAAAAACTAAACTCATAGAAAAAAAGCAACAGCGGGGCATGATGGTGCATGCCTGTAATCCCAGCAATTTGGGAAACTGAGGCAGGAGGACTGTAAGTTCAAAACTAGCCTGATGAACTTTGCAAAGCTGTAGGTAACTTAGGGAAAACCTGTTTCAAAAAGAAAAAAGGAAGAAAAGGAAAAAAAAAACTTTCCCCCAAACTCTCATAGCATTTATAATAGCCAGCATACAATAAAAATATTACTAGATATTACTCATTCTATTGAGAAAAAAATAGAAAAAAAACAGATCCACATAAACACAGGCATTGGAATCAGCAGAATTTCACAAATATGATCAAAGAATTAAAAGAAGTGTTGGACATAATGAGTGAGCAGATAGGGGCTTTCATAAGAGATATATTCTACAAAGAATCAAGTGAACATTTTAGAAATGAAAAACACAATATCGGAAATGTTGATTGATATTTGTGATATTAATGAGAAATTCACTGTATGATAATAGACCTTAGACTAAAAATAAAAGAACTGTGCATTTGAGAACAGACCAATATAAAGCATAAAGAAGAAAATGACTGATTTTTTAAAAAAAGGAAACAGTAAGACCCTCCAAAAGGTTACAATTTAGAAAAAGTATTGCACCAAGACCCCAAAAGATAACTTAGGGAGAAGGATACACTAGCTCTAGAATAGAGGCCTCAATGTCCCATATTTTTTAAATTAAGCAATCTGAAATATTTATAATTGTAGTTCCAGGAGAAAGCAGAGAGAATGGCGGGGGGTGGGGGGAACATTTGTTTGAAATTTTTCAAATTTGATGTTAATCTTAGGCATTAATATGGTGATCCAAAAAACTGAATGAATCACATGCAGGATAAATAAAGAAAACCAATCCCAAGCATGTAATAAGAAAACTGTCAAATAACAAAGATAAAAAGAAATAAAGAGAAAATCTTAAAACTAATTATAAAAGAAAACCAAAAGCAAAGCAACTATTGGGCTAAAATAAAGATCACTGAGGACTTCTAATCAGAAACAGTACAACCCAGAATTCAATGAAATGACCTTTAAAATGTAAAAGGAAAGCAAGCTGCAACCTAGAATTCTATATCTAGTAAAAACAATTTTTAAAAATGAAAGCAAAATAAAGATATTTTCAGATTTAAAAAAGTGAGGAGAATTTGTCATGAACAGATGCGTTCTAAATTAAATGCTAAAGGAAGTTTTGCAGACCAAAGGGAAATAATACCAGATGGAAATGCAGATCTACATGAAAGGACAAAGAACAGAGAAAATGGCTAATATATCAATAAACAAAAAGATGTTTTTTTTCTCATTTCTTTATAACTTTAAAGGATAATTTCTCATTTAAAGTCAAGGCAATGACAGGCTGGGCTTGTAGCTCAGTGGTAGAGTACTTACCTAGCATGTGTGAGGCACTGGGTTCAAACCCTGACAACACATTAAAAAAAGTAAACAAATAAAATAAAGGTATTGTATCAATCTACAACTAGAATAAATAAATAAATAAGCAAAGGCAATTATAATGAATTGTATATTTAAATTATAGAAGTAAAATGTGCAACAAAATAAGACAGTTGTAAGACTCTCACGTTACATGTGAATTGGTACAATATTAGATCAAGGTATACAATGATCAGTTAAGAAGGTATACTACACAAATAACTACATGGAAAATTTCTGCCCTCTCACAGCAATTATTACATTGAGAGTAAATGAACAGTAATATACATCTTCCTGATTTCAAAACTTACCACAATGCTACAATAATTAAGACAATGTGATATTGTCATAAGGACAGACATTTAAGTCAGTGGAATATAATGAGAGTCCATAAATAAACTCTAACACTTATGGTCAATGATTTTCAGTAAGTGCCAATACAATTCAATGGGGAAAAGAATGGTCTTCAAAAATGGTCTGAGAAAACTGGATGTCTATATGTAAGAAGAATGAAGTCAGACACCTACCTCAGACCATCTACAACATTAATTTGAAATGACCATGGACCTAAACATAAGAGCTAAAACTACAAAACATAAGAATAAATGGGGAAAATAATTGCAGATCACATATCTGATAAAGAACTCTTATCCAGAATATATATTTTTTTAAAGAGAGAGTAAGAGAGAGAGAGAATTTTTTTATATTTATTTTTTATTTTTTTAAAGAGAGAGAGCGAGAGAGAGAGAGAGAGAATTTTAATATTTATGTTTTAGTTTTCGGCGGACACAACATCTTTGTATGTAGTGCTGAGGATCAAACCCAGGCCGCACACATGCCAGGTGAGTGCGCTACCACTTGAGCCACATCCCCAGCCCCAGAATATATTTTTAAAATAAATGTGACAATGATAAAAAAAAAGACAACTCAATTACAAAGTGAGCAAAGTAACTGAATAGATATTCTTCCAAGGAAGACATATAAATGGTCAACAAGCATCTGAAAAGATATTCATTAAGAAAACACAAAACAAGACACAATAAGATGCCACTTCATAATCTACTATGAAAGCTAAAGAAAAAAGAAAATGACACAGGTCAATAATGATGTAGAAAAAGTGACCCGTCATACATTTCTGGTAGGATTGTAAAATGGTGCAACTTCTGTGGAGTTCCTCAAAAAGAGGAATGGAGAATTTACATATAAGGCAGCAATTTTGCTCCTAGATATATGTCCAAAAAATAGAAAAAAGTAAACAAATATCCACACAAAGATGTGTACACAAGGTTAATAGAAGGATCATCCCTAATAGAGCAAAAGTGAAAAAATAAAAGTGTTAATAAGTGAGCAAATTAAAAAATGCAATATTTTCATACAACGGAATAGCATTCAGCTTTAGAAAGGAGTGGATTACTGATACATGCTATTAGAAGTATGAACCTGAAAAATATTGTGCTAAGTGAAAGAAGCCAGGCACAAAAGGACAAATATTATATAATTCCATTTACATAAAATGTCTAGAATAATCAAATCTATACAGGTGAAAAATATTTGTGATTTCCAGGAACAAGGAGAATGGGAAAATTGGAATAGAGCTTATTTTGGGAGTGATGAAAATTTTCTAAAATTTTATTATTATGATGATAGTTGTACAACTCTGTGAATATACTAGAACCACTATATTATGTGTCTAAAAGGGTGGAATTCTGGTATGTGCATAATAGATCTCAGTAAAGTTGTTATTCAAAAATAAAGGTAATAAATACTCTAAACTTATCACAATTATTTTACTACAGTTTACAATTATCTTGAGGTTATTTATGTCCAAATGTCTTGATATGCTGGGGAAAAAAATAAAATCCCATATTAAAAGCAGAAATATTTTAAGATAGCAAGATCCAACAGTTACTATCTACCTTCTGAAGCTACTATCTTCTACTGAAGCTTACTTTACATATAATATAATGACAGGTTTTTTAAAAGTTGATTTGAATGTAGAATAGTGATTACTAGAGGTTGCAACAGGATGAAGGGGAGGGTGAATAAAGGGAGTCTGGATTTGATCAGTGCATGCTGTAAGCAAGTATTGAAATATCACACTAAACACCATTAAAATGTATAATTATAACATGCTAATAAAAATGTAAACAGAAACAATATTTTGTGCATAAACAATAAGCAAAGGAAAGCTGATATGCTTAAATTAATATCAGATAAAGTATAATTCAGGACTATGATAAAGGGTGAAAAGAGAAATTGCATGGTAATATGGTGCTCAATTCACCAAGAGATGTATTCATTCTAAATGTGTGTGCAAGAACAAAAATAATTTCAAAAACATGAAGAAAGTCAGTCACCATGTGTCATATCCATAATCCCACTAACTTTGGAGGCTTGAGGCAGGACGATCACAAGTGTGAGCCAGCCTGGGCAACCTAGTGAGACACTATCTCAAAATAAAAAAGTAAAGACAAGGCAAGGGATGTAACTGTGTAACTGAGGATGTGGTAAAGCACTCCTGGGTCCAATCCCCAGTACCAAAAGGAAAAAAGAAAGGAAGAAAAAAAAAGAACAAAAGAAACAAAGAAAGAAAAATAGAATCAGCAAAAACAGATAAAACAAGTAATAATACAGATAAATACAGTTGAAACTCCCAATTCTCCTCTCTTAATAATCAATAGAACAAATAGAAAAATCAGTAAGGGTACAGAAGACCTGAACAATATTATCAACCATTTTACCTGACTAACAAAGTAAAGTACCCCGGGTTCAATTCCTCAATGGGGGGCGGGGGAGAGGGAGATGGAGAGGGAGAAAGAGAGAGGAGCTATAAATTTACATATATCAGAAATGAAAGATGGGACAATATAATCAACAAATACTATTTAAGACTTATTTTTAAAACCATAGCGAAGACAGGACAATATTAGACAAAGGGTAAACATAAATTAATGTAATAGAAGTCAAAAGCTTAGAAAAATATACATAAAGTTAATTTCTGACAAAATTACAAGGGCAATTAATTGTAGAAAGAACAATCTTTATGGTATTGGCTTAACGGTATTTTCACAAACTGCAACTATGAAAAGTCTAGAAGAAGATATAAGAGAAAATAGTGGCTTTGGATGAGGGAAAATTTCTTAAATATTATACCAAAAGCATAGCCACCATGAGAAAAAATTGACAGATTAGATTTCATTGACAGGAAGAATTTCTACTCTTTCATGAGAATAAAAGGACAAGCCACAGACTATGAAAAAAATGTTTTCAATCACATAACTGATAAAGCACTTGTATACAAACTATATAAAGAGCATTCAACATTCAAAAATTTTTTTAAATGAATAAAAAAGACTTGAACAGATACTTCACACACACACAAAAATACCCACAGAAAATAAGCACTTGAAAAGCTGCTCAATATTATTAGTTAATTTTTTAAAATGCTCATTTAAACCACAATAACCTACCACTACATACCTATTAGAATGGATTTTAAAAATAAATAAAAAGAAAATACCAAATCTGGTGAGGATGTGGAATAAGGGCAGCTCTCTTTTTGTTGGGGTGGGGACACAAATGATTTAGTGGCTTTGGGAAGTGGTTGGCCAGTTTCTTTTGAAGTTACATGTGCTTTATATACAACCTAGTAAACTCCCCTGGATGTTTACAAAAGTGAAATCATAACTTACATTTCCACAAAGACCTGGATGTAAATGTTTATAGTGGCTTTATTAGTAATTGCCTCAAACTAGAAACCACCCAATTGTCTTTTAACTGGGGAATGAATAGAAAAATTTGCAATATTTACTCTATTGAAAATCATGGAGCATTAAAAAGGAACATGTGAATGAATCATAAAACAATATATATGCATCTCAAATGCATTATGCTAGGCGAAAGAAGTCTTTTTGACGTTCTGGAAAGGGAGCAACTACAATGACAGAAAAGTCATCAGTGTTTTTCAGGATGTGGAGTTGGTCAGTGGAGTCAGCTAAGCATGACACAGGGTCATTTTAGGAGTGATAGAAGGCTCTACTCCTTGTTCATAGTGGTGGTCATGTGACTATGTTTATTAAACTCACAGAACTGTTTATTAAACAGCATGAATTTTCCTGTATGGAACGTATATCTAAATTTAACAATGAAACTTTAAGAATTCCTTATTGCAGGGGGTAAAAATATATGAAGAATAGCATAAAAAATTGAGCAAACTTTAATAGGATTCTCAGAAAAATAATTGAGAATTAAAGAATATGCAATATTTAAAGTGTTTATACCTTGTGTTTTCTGGGGCTTATAAAAACATAAATTAACAAATATTTGAGAGATAATGCAGGTCAATCAGAATAAATAAAGTGAAATATGCACCCAGAAATTATGTAGTGAAAGTACAGAACATCAAAGGAAAAGTGATGTTAAAAGCAGATAGAGAAAAAAGACAGATAACCCACAGAAACTACAATAAGAATAATTATATTCTCCTCAGCAGAAATGAGAGATGCCAGGAGACAGAGGAAAAGCATCTTTAAAGTGCTGAACAAAAGTGTCAATCAAAATTTTTCACTTGAAAAATCCTTATTTAACAAATATGTAAAAATAAAGATATTTCTAGATAATCAAAATATAGGAATGTTTACAACCACAAGATTCTACTAGAGGAACTTTAATATATGCATTTCAAAACAAAAAGAAAATGGCTTTGGAAAGATAGTCTGAAGTAGAAGGAAGAATGGTGAATAAAGACATTGGTAAAATGTGTAGGCAAATTTAAACAAAATCAGTCTACATTTACTAATAATAACTTTCTTTTTAGTTTTAGGAATTAAAAAGGAAACAAAATACTAGACTATAATAGCTTCATATTTAGGAGTAGGTGATCTTAGTTGAACTGTTCTAAAACTCTTCTACTGTTTTGAGGGAAGGATTAAATAGTTGATCAACTTTAGACCTTGTGAGGTTTGTAGGAAAAAAATACAAGGATAGTCATTCCAGAAGTCACAGCATGTAGAACTTGCATGTGAATGGCAGTGTGGGAGGATAAATAAGAAAACCAGCAAAGAAATAAATCAATCTCCACAAAAGAGGAGGGTCAAGAGGAAAAAAAACCTGACCAACTGAAGTATGATGTAAGATAGGAAGTGAGTTCAAATATGTTTGCATGTAAAGAATACTTAACTATGAATTTACCTGTGAAGAAAACAGAAATTGTTAGGTTAATTTACTAAACACTAAAAGAATTAGATATATGAAAAATGAACGTTGTATGTTAGACAAAATAGGTCAAGTGAGAAAGCATTATTAGGGTTTTAAAAAGGTCTCAACATACAGAAACTAGGCTCCATTATAAGGAAGACTTAAAATTATAAATGCACATGTACTCAATAAAATAGTCTCAATGTACAAAAGAGAAAGTAATAGAGAAATTGACTAGCTTGTCATCACAGTGGGAGGTTCCAATGTACTATTTGAATTATTAGTTTAGGCAGACTTCCCTTCTGATGAATGTTGTTAAAACTTGATGTTCTTATAGAGAGAAACACCAGGAAACAAAGAAGAGAAAGTAATCTAGGATTCCCTAGCAAAAGGATTCCAAAGAGGGATTTGCTCAGGTTTTTGCTCGCCTTCAAAGCAGACCTACCACCTGTATGTAGATCAGGAGAGTTCCAGGACCATGGCTCAGTTTAAAAAACAAATGTCACATTAAGATTCTGTGCACAATTTAGTAGAAAAAAATCATGACATGATTGATGCCAATCTTATTTTAGAGATTCCCTGAAGATTCCATATCACATGGTCTCATAAGAGTCTTTTGCATTCGAAAGCACACTGTAAATGGGATAAATTCCAGTGTCCAAAGTACCTATTTCCATTCTTCTTCAGCACCCTTTCCAATGAACTGGTCAATACGGAATCAGAGAAATGGTTCTTTTTGTTTGTTTTTCTAAGACTATTTTGCTTCTTTGTGTTTTCACAAGTTGTGTCTAACATTCTGCATTAACTTTTATGACTTTGCTTTGTAAATTTCTAATTCCAGTGTTTATCTATAATTCCTTCCTACAGAATTTTTACAGATGGTAATAATTATTCAAATTACTGTCACTTTTGAGAGATTTAAAAATTATTATTGATTTTCTTAGTAATTTATTTGTATCTATTGAGTTCTTTAAATTTTCTATAAAAAGTGATCAGAGACTTAAAATTATCTGGTCAAATAACAAGCAATGCTCAGCATAAACGGAGTGAAAATAAACTTGGTTGTGACATTCAAGGAATTACATATTTTCTGCTTCAAATTTGTTTTTTATACCTTTATTTCATTTATTTATTTTTACGTGGTGCTGAGGATCAAACCCAGGGCCTCGCACGTGCTAGGTGAGCGTTTTACCACTGAGCCACAACCTTAGCCCCTCAAATTTTAATGAATATAAAATTCTAATCAGATTTATTGAAACTTTATTTTCAAAAAAAAACTTCAATTGTTTTTTTCCTTTTTATATTAGTTATGCCACAGCTTTAGATATCCTTTGCTTTTTTATTTTTCTAAATATGTTGCTTTTATTTATTTATTTATTTATTTATTTTACCATTTATTTTTTAGGTGTAGATGGACACAACACAATGCCTTTATTTTTATATGGTGCTGAGGATTAAACCTGGGTCCCGCCTGTGCTAGGGGAGCGCTCTACCACTGAGCCACAATCTCAGCCCTGCTTTCATTTATTTATTGGTATTGGGGATGATTGAATTCAGGGTCTCAGATATTCTAGGTAAGTGCTCTACCACTGGGCTACATCCCCAGCCCTTTTTAAAATATATTTGGAAACAGGGACGTGCTAAGTTGCCCAGTCTGGTCTTCAACTTATTATTCTGCTCTCAGCATCCCAAGTAGCTAGGAATACAGGTGTGTGTATTGTTTTGAATGAAGCAATCTATGCACAGGATTTCTTGTCATTCTCCTGTTGTACAAAGCATCATATTAGTGAATTGTACTTTCTGACTTTAGACATGATCCCTATATCATATTAGACTAATGAGATGTGTAGTAGTTTCTGATACAGGAATTGTTAATTATCTCCATTGCCAAATTATCTATCTTCCAGTAATAGATTTTTACCTTTTAGCTGAGTTTATGCCATCTAAAATAAAGACTCACTTTACTAGCCTCTCTTGGGTGATCATTGACAAAATTCTGGACACTAGGATGTGTAGGATGAATGACTGTATGAAACTTATAGGAAATGTCCTCCAAGGGAGGGGCATGTCCAATCACTTCCATTGTTCTTCTCTCTGGATGGAATGTGTACTGCAAAGTAAATTTGGAGATGTAGCCTTGTTTCATTACTCCAGCAACAGTCTGTGACAACATGTGTGATGTTGTTTACTAGGGAAACTTAGGTTTTAATTGGAGGTTGGTCACATAGTATATTCTGTCTAGCATGTACCCAAATTCCAGAGTAAAGCAAATGTTCACTATGAATCATACTGTGTGTACCAACAATCTGGGCATATTGAGCCACTCTTGTCAGTTCTGAGAAAGGTGGAAAGCCTCCCTGAATCCAAGTGTCCAAACCCCAGCCCAAAGCCTACTTTCCAAACAGGACTTTATAAAGCTAACAGTCTTAGACCTATATTAACCTTTTCCTTTGTACAGCTTTAGACTGGTGCTTTACTGCCAAGTTGAAGACAGACCAATCCAGCACATGATGCAAAGAAAAGCATCAAGAGACTGGATGCTTATAATTCAAAAATATCAAATATTCACTATAGAAGTGATTATTATGCCCACTACAGTTTGAGTGCCTTGGCTCAATGCCATAGATTTTCTCCTGAATGTTAGGAGGGATACATCACTTTCAGGAGAAAATGTCTCTGCTCTTATAAGGGTACCTCTGCCTGCCTGATAAGCTGGAAAACAAAATTTGGAGATGTTGCTGCAAAAACTGATGCCACAAAACCTATGGCAGTCATGCAAAACTCAGATAACACCATGCAGAGTTTGTTGTGATTGAGCCAATTCTTCGCACTGCAGAGAATGATACTGTATTGGTAGCCCACGTGTATATATGATTTTAATATACTTTCAGTCAAAGCAAGATGTTGGGGCTTAGATTTTAAGAAAATCTAACTCTATGTTGACTTAGTAAAGTTATGAGAAATTATGGCTCAACTTTTTTTTAATTCCAATTATTCAAACATAAATTCTACAACACAATGAGTTTCACTGTGATATTTTCATCCACTCATATATCATCCTTTGATTGTATCCATCCTGCCTATTAGCCTCCCTTGCCGTCCTCTCTCTCTCTCAGCGCCTCAACTCCCTTCTCATTCCCTAGAAATCTTCTATTTTTTCCCCAGTTTCTACAACTGAGAGAAAATATGTGATATGTATCTTTTTGTGTTTGGTTAATTTTGCTTAACATAATGTCCTCCAGTTCTATCCATTTTCCTGCAGATGGATGACATGATTTTATTCTTCTTTATGACTGAATAAAATGGTATGGTGTATTTTTTTTTTTTTTTTTTTTTGTGTGTGTGTGTGTGAGAGAGAGAGAGAGAGAGAGAGAGAGAGAGAGAGAGAGAGAGAGAAAGAGAGAATATACTTTATTTTTCTTAATTGTTTTAAATTTACGCATCTGTTAGTGAGCACCTGGGCTGATTTCTTACCCTGGTTACTGTGAAGAGTACTGCAATAAATAGGGGATGCAAGTATCTATTTTGTATGCTAACTTCATTTCATTATGGCATATAACCAGCAGTGGCACACCGGATTCTATGGTAGATCTACATTACATATTTTGAAGCAATCTCCCCATACTGTATTGATTTTTATTCTTGACAACAGTTCAACATTTTTTTCTTTGCAGTACCGGGTCTCAAACATTCCAGGCAAGTACTCTACCAATGAGTTCCATCCACAGCCCTTTTTTAAAATTTTGTTTTGAGACTAAATTGCCCAGACTGGCCTCAAACTTATGATCCTCCTCCCTCAGCTTCCTGAGTAGCTTGGATTACAGGCCTGCCATCATGCTCAGCTAGACTTTTGTTTTCTTAATTTTTATTTTTTAGTTGTTGATAGACGTTTATCTATCTATCTATCTATCTATCTATCTATTTATATGTGGTGCTGAGAGTTGAACCCAGTGCCTCACACATGCTAGGCAAGTTCACTACCACTGAGCCCCAGCCCCAGCCCCTCAGCTCGACTTTTTAAAATACTTCAATGATAATACTAGTGCAGTTAAGCAGAAATACCTTCTAAAAAGTAAATACTATTTTTTTCCACTTTTGAATATAACCCATTTTGAAGTAAATAAAGAAATAATAAATTCTTTGATGAACAGAAAACTCACAAATTTCAATTTGCTATGTCCTTCTGTTGGAGCCCTGCCTTCGTAATGTTTCTGATAGTAACTGGGATTTTTTCCCACTCATGATTTTATATTTCTGTCAGGGCATGATTTAATTGGAAATTTCCTTTCTTTCCTTTTGTAAAACAATGGAAATCATTCTCTAAGATATTGTTGAAGCAACATTGCTACATTTAAAAAGAATTTAAAAATTTGTGAAAAGAGATCTAGACACATCAAAATAATATATCCAAGAAGGCTGGACTGAAATCTGATTTTTTAAAAATTTGAATGATCATTTGGACAATGACTAATTTCATAAGATAAAGTGGACTACAGTAATAATAAACTTTTAGTCTGAGTCACAATGTCAAATGCTGTTTTATACGTATCTGAAAAGACCAAGAGATGTTGGGACTATCAAATCAAACACTTTGGTGGAGAGGTTACCCTGAAGACTCTTCTGATATATAAAGTATCTAGTAATACAGAAAAAGAGATACTATAATAAATGTTTCTTTGCATGTATAATTGATGTCATTTAAAAGGAAGGGAAACCCCCAGGGGTCAAAGAAGAAGCTGAAAGCCAAATGGCTAGCTTCAGCTAACACAGTGATTTCTTTCTTTTTTTTTTTTTTGGTACTGGGGATTGAACTCAGGGGCATTCTATCACTAAGATACATCCCTAGAATTTTATATTTTTTTAAATTTTGAGACAGGATCTTGTTAAGTTACCCAGGCTCATCTCAAAAATGTGATCCTCCTGCTTCAGCCTCACAAGTAGCTGAGGTTACAGAATCTTACCACAACACACTATCCCAACAGAATATTTTTACTTTTAACTTATCTCTGATAACTTTTCATTGCAGGGACACCTACCCTTCAGTTGCTCTAAGAGTAGATTGCTCTCCTTTGCTAAGAACCTGGCCACAAAAAGCCTACATTAGTTATTGAATATCATTTTCAGTTGGGTATGACTTTAGACTTCTCTTTGTTTTCAGGCCACGGTGTTTGTAACATCCTAGGCGCTCAAGGATGTGTGTGCAATATTACTTTTTTCATGATTGTTTTTCTATAAGGTTTTTCAATGCCTTTGGTGTTACTAAGAGCTGTTTAATCTGGTTATCATACACACTAAATACATTTTGTCCATCACTTACCCATACTAAAAGCTTCCTTGGTACTGGTGAAGTTGGATAGTTGGAGTGATCTGTGCTTTGTTTGATTTATTTCTGATCATAAATGACAGAGGTTGCACACTAATCACATGGGCCAAATCTGTCCTACAGGGATATTTTATTTAATCTGAGGAGTGCATTTAAAAAAATCAAACCTTCGGTAAGAAAAATTTGGGAATTTTATACATAAACCTTGATATATAGCTTCTTGTATTAGTGAGTTTTTCATCACTATGATTAAAATATCCAACAAGAATAATTTAGAGAAGGGAAAGTTTTGGTTCACAGTTTGAGAGGTTTAGTCCATGGTCGGCCAAGTTCATTACTCTAGGCTCAAGGTGAGGCAGAACATCATGATAGAAGAGCACTGCTCCACTCATGGTGGCCAGAAAGCAGAGAGAAGAGGATCCTTTCCTGGGCATGCCCCCAGTGACCTACCTCTTTCAGCCATCCCCCTCCTGCCCACAGTTATCATTAAAACTAGGATGAACTGATTAGTTTACAGCTCTCACAATCCAAACATTTCACCTCCAAACATTCCTGCATTAAGGCCGAAACATTGGGGTATACCTCATATCCAAACCATAGCACTTCTGTTGAAAAACTGGAGAATCTTTGCAACATTTTGCATCAAAGTTGAATCATGTATCTATCGGATCTAGAGAAACAACTGGCAAACCCAAATAAAGAAATTTTGGGGAAATTGAATGAAGAAATTGTTTACAAACATATGGAAAGTTTTCAGGAATACCTCAAGGAAAAGAGTTACACTCTAGGACTGGATGTGTAAAACAGGGATCGAGGTGAGGGAGAAGCATCCAAATATACCAAAAAGCCAATAAAATGTGAGGACTATTTGACAGAGCTGTGATCTTTGGCTGAAGAGCACAGCCAGCTTGTGGGAATCCCTCTGGAAAAAATGTTGAAGAGAAATACATATCCAGACTTTACTCTCTATCCCTCTGTTAAATACTAAGGCTCCCCATGGGCCTAATGAATACGGAACCTAGAAGTCAAGGGACCTTCATTTGACAGTCCATAAAAGTTCGTGCCAAAGGCACAAAACAGGATTGAGAAGGACCAAACAGAAAATATCTGTCAAATTTTGTAACTCACTCCTGTAGACAGAGTGGATGTTCACTAGTTAGTCACAGTCTCCATCATTATCTATTGTCTATACCAAAGCTATCAGTTGCCATTTTATTATTATCAGAAACACTAGAGTGTTTCTTATAGGAGGAAATAATTTCTCTACCAGTTTTTATCAAAAATGCCCAAGGAAGTGATAGAGGACCAATTTTTTTAAGAAAACAGGAAAATATGTGAGAAATATTACTATGTGCTTAATATGTAAATAAAATACATCTTGGTATTCTTCAAAAAAATTATGTACTCTGCTTGTTTTCCTCATGAGATCAAATTCCCTTTCTTTGATAGCACTTTGAATTTTATATTGAGAAATTCTTTTCACCATTGAGTGCCATCTTATTTGAGAGGGTAATTCTAAGTAATTTTTTTTTTTACTGTGAAAACCAAAGGGTTGGGATCTTTCCTCCCACTACCATGTGGGCAGACTTGTGACTTAAGTTGATGGAGTTCTATGCAGACCTTGATTTATTAATGAGCTACTCAGGGGCAGTTGTTAATTTCTGTTGCTTGTAGTCAAAAACTCTGAATCAATATTCTGACTGAACCATTAATAGGTTGTTGCTGGAAGAAAACAGGGTGAATACTCCAACTTATAGGAATAGACAATGACTTTCTCAATAGGATTACTAAAGCTCAAGAAATAATATCAAGAATAAGTAAAAGGGATGACATCAAATTAAAAGGCTTCTGCACAGCCAAGGAAATAAGAATGTGAAGAGAGATAACCTACAAAATAGGAGAACATCTTTGCCAACTACACTTCTGATAGAGGATTAATATTCATAATATATAAAAAAATCAAAAAACTTATCAAAAAATCAAATAACTCAATTAATAAATGGGCACCTGGCCTAAACACTTTTAAAAAGAAGAAATAGAAATGGCCAACAAATATATGAAAAAATGTTCAAGATCTTTAGCAATCAGGAAAATGTAAATCAAAACTACACTGAGATTTCATTTCACTTCAGTGAGAATGGCAATCACCAAGAATACAAATAATAAAAAATGCATAGATGGAGGGGGAAGAGAACATTTATACACTGTTGTAAGGATTATAAATTAGTGTGACCACTATGGAAATCAGTATGGCTATTCCTCAAGAGGCAAGAAATGGAACCATTGATCCAGCTACACCATTCCTTGGTATTTATCCAAAAATATTAAAGTAAGCATACTATAGCATTACTTGCAATATCCACGTTTATAGCAACATAATTCACAGTAGCCAAGTTACAAAACCAGCCTAGGTTCTATCAACAAAAGGATAAAGAACATGTGGAATATATAATCAAGGGATTTTATTCAGTCGTAAAAAGAATGAAATTATGTTATTTGCAGGAAAATGGATGGAACTTGAGATCATGTCCTAAGCAGAATAAGCCAAACTCAGAAAGTCAGGGGTTGTGTGCTTTCTCTCATATGTTGAAGCTAGAGAGGAAAAGGGGGGAAGGTGGAGAAGAATCTTATGAAATTAGAATAAAAACCAGTAAAACAGAGGAAGGTAACCAAGGGGTAGGTAGAAAAGGCAAAAAGAGGAGTTACTGGGGGATGAAATTGAAAAAATTATGTTGTGTGCATGTATAAATACATCACAATGAACCCCACTATTACGTATAAATATAATGCACCAAGAATTAATTTAAAAAATAAGTTGGTTAAACATGCTGTCTGGAGTTTGGAAAGTCCTTCTAACCCAGACTGTGGAGAGAGTTGTAGAAGGATCACTGAATGCAGATGAATCCCAAAGAGGACAGGTATCGGTTGAGTTATTTTGCCACATTTGCAGAAAAAGATGAAAACTGTGACTATGCTTCTATCTATTTTAGAAGAACAGACATATAGCCTATTATTTTCCCAAAGGAAACAGAATGAAAATTGTCATTAAATTAAAACATAGATGTCTGTGTTAGGAAAGCCAGGATGACTTTCTAAACTATAGACTAGTTGCAAGAAATACCGAATAAAAAAGATGGACCACGGTGTAAACTTAATAGTCATAGGTAGGAACTAGACCCAGTTAGTTTATTTACTTTACTGTTTTTAATATTGTGTGTTTTTATATTACTTCTCAGATATCAGTAGGCAAATAAATGGAATCTCAACAAGATTCCATTGAGTTGATAAATTCAGAATGTGTAGTAGCAAATACCAAGCAGAGGGATAATAACAATAGTTAACATGTATTAGACACTATATCAAATCCTTAAGTACATTGTTTCAATTAATTTTTACAACAAATCTATAAATTAAATATATCTATACTTTATGAAGGAAAATTCTGATTCTTAGCAAAGATTAGAATCTTGTTTATGTGGCTTATCTAATAATCTCAAACATGAGGCAAAAAAAAAACTAACTAGTAGTCACTAAAATAATTCTTTATATAACATCATTGTGACAATATGGGTAACATCAGCAAGAATTTCCAAATTAGTCATAAAAAGAATAGGTAATATTTGATCCTTCATAATATATCCAGAATAATGCTTAGTATTTCACAATACAGTATGAATTAATTTATTAGAAAAAGATTTTAATTCATAGTCTATTCCTTCCAAACTCATGCTTTCTCAAGAAAATTTGATCCTTGATTATTTTGTGCCTCTTCTAATTTTTTATTATCCCTTTTAATTCCTTTCTTCTCATTAGCTTTTGGATAAGATCAGGCCTTTATGAGTTTAGAAAAGAATTTCCCCAAACAGCGTAAATAAGACCTTCCTTCACGTTATTTCCCCGTTCAACTATCACTTATCTCTTGCTCCTCATTTTTATTATAAAATTTCTAGAAATAAGTGCCCATGTGTGTCTCAATTTTCTAACCTCCCATTCACCTCTCCAACCTTATGGAGATGGGCTGCCAGACCCCCATCAAAGAACAGTTTGCTGCCACTGAGGGGATGGTGCTCTGCAGACAGCCTCCATCTGTCTGTCTGCTCCTTCAGGGTGTGCCACAGTTGCAGCCAACTTGTACAAAGTCATGAACTTCCCGTGGTGTCCCCCATGTGGATAGGAAGGGGAGAAAAAGCCCCCACATTTTGGTCTGAAGGGAGATAACTGATAGGCAGCATTTACTCTACAGGCCCCCTCTGACTGGCTGAAGATTTTGTCAGGCCTGCCATGCAATTCAACTTCTTTCCCTTCCTTAGTCTTGCTTCCTTCAGTTCCTTTCACAAGTGTGGATATTTAATAAACATCTTATACCACAAATTCTATCGCAGCCTCTGATTTCAGAAAGTCTAATTGGGGACACCATTGTGACCAGCTTGTTTTTTATTTTATTTTATTTTTATTTTTAAGGAAAAAAGAATAATTATTGGTTTGCTAGCAAAGGAGAAACACAGGGGACTCCTGTCCCAAAGGCTGTGATTCTACTCATTATCAGGAATAGGGGGCTTTTAGAGAGGTGACTCAGAGGCTGCATTCCAGTGCTCTCTGCTGGAGATTGTCATTTCTGAGATCTTCTGGCACCATCCCCAAATTCTGGATTACTTTGTTCCTGTGGCGGGTGTGTACTCAAGAACAGATAAATCTGCCTAAAATGGAGAAGAAAGGTAATCCTGTTTTCCCTGAGATTAGGGAGGGGGAGAAATTAGGGAGAAGCAGGAAGAGGGAAGAGAAAGAAACACGCCCATTTTAAAAATAAGTTGCAGTGGCAGAGCAACAATGGCTACATTCAAAGCATAAAGCGGCCCACTGTTGCATTTCCCCACTCTCCATCTCTATATTCTATTTCTATGGGAAAATGAGTGATAACATCTCCAAGTTGCTTCCTGCTGAAAGAGGGCGAAATTGGGGAAAGTAACCCAAAGCCCTTGTTCTCTATCAGGTAGGGCATGGACAGTTAAGGGTATTCAGCATCAGAGCAGTCCCGAGGTCCAAAGTGCCAAATGACATGTGACTGGACAAGGCATACATAGGGTAGGGATGGTGCTCATGCTAAGACAACAACAAACAAGACAGCAAAGCATTACTTTTTTGTAAAAAATTAACCCAGAAGTACAATAGTGATCCACTTTATGCTTTGAAAATACCCCTTGGTGCTCTGCCACTGCAACTTATTTTTATAATGGACACATTTCTTTCTCTTCCTCTCTCCCTGTTCCTCCCTAAATTCCCTCCACCCTCTCAGTCTCAGGGGAAACAGGATTACTTTTCTTCCCCATTTTAGCGAGATTTATCTGTTCTTGAGTATATATCCACCAAAGGAATGAAGTAATACAGATTTTGGGAATCCAGAAGATCTCAGAAATGATTTTCTCACAAACTGACAAGTGAATTAATTACAACTCCAACCAAGGACACTGGAATGTAGCCTTAAAGAGTCACCTCTTTAAAAAAAGCCACATTTTCCTTCCGACGAGCAGAATCACTGCCTTTGGGACAGAAGTCCCCTATATTTCTCCTTTGCTAGCAAAGCAATAAATCTTCTTTTTCCTTTTTCTGAAAAACCATGTCGTCATTATTGGATTGGCATCAGGGATAAGGACTGAGCTTTCAGCAACAAACACAATTAGTATTTCAGCCAGTCCCTGAAAACCACAAAGACAGTGACTCATAATCAACTAGCTTGGTTTCAATTGCCTCAGTGATTCTTTCTAAGGACACCAGTGACTTGTATGTTGATAAATCTAATAGGCAGAGCTCAGTCATCACTCTACTATAATTCATATGGCATTTGAAAGAGTAATTAAGGAAAAAATTAGTGTCAGTCTGCTGGATTAACATGCTCCTTGTGGAAACATTATTCATTTGTTCTTTTCTTATCAATATATAATAATTGGTTTTATGATTTAGATATGAGTATCCCCCCAAACTCATGTGTGAGACAGTGCAAGAACCTTCAGAGGTAAAATGACCAGGTGAGTAAGAACAACAACATCGTCAGTGGATCTTTACTGACAGGATTAACTGGGTAGTCATAGGAGGCAGGTCAAGTGTGTGGCTGGAGGAAGTAGGTCACTGGGAGAGTGCTTTGAGGGCCTATATTTTGTCTGATAAGTGGAACTCTGTGCTTTTCAGCTGTTATGACCTGAGCTGTTTTCCTCTGCCACACCCTTCTGTCATGATATTCTTTCTGCCTTTATCTTCAGCCCAGAGGTATGGAGTTGGCCAACCATGGAACAAACCTCTGAAACTATGATCCAGAATAAACTTACCTTGTTCTAAGTTGTTCTTGTTAGGTATTTTGGTCACAGTGACACAAGCTGACTAAAATAACAGGCTTCAAACAGCATGCAAATTATAAGAATATAAAACAAACAAGACAGAATTCGTATTTTCTGAGAGCTCTGTTTAATGTTTTGTTGGACAGGGAGAATGAGAGAGCAGAAATAGAGCAACTCCCAGGCTTGAGCATGGGTGACTAGATGATAGAGATGTCACTGAAAGAGAATCTAGAGGAGGGGTAGTTTAAGGCAGAAAGTGGAAGATTTCAGTGTGGAGTGTTATGAGTTACAATTATTTGCAGGATATCACATATATATGCCTTCAGAGTAATTATAACAGAATCCAAATTGCAGGAAGCTAAAAATTATATATTACATAAGAATGTGACAAAGGAATAAACATTGGTGGAGGATTCCCACATCTGGTTTGCATCACAGTAGTATTTACAACTAATTAAAAATGAATTGCAGAACTTGGGCTGTAGCTCAGAGGCAGAGCACTTGCTTAGCATGTGTGAGGCACTGGGTTCAATCCTTAGGACTAAATAAAATAAAGGCATTCTGTTCATCTACAACTACAAAAAAAAAGAATTATAAAGTTTCTTTCCATATTCAGATTCAATTGAAAAGACGTGCATTTCTATAAACTTTATAGCTGTACTGTATTCAATTTGCATTCTCTGGAAATCAGACATCAAGATGGGGTGAAAATGCAAAGATTTTCTTCTGAGGGCCAAGGAGGAATACCTGTGTGAAAAGAAGTTGGGAAAGAGCCAGGAAAGACTCAGGAGTCATTAGATAGCATGCAAGTCAGCTCCAGGGAATGCAAGACAGTTGGGAAGATTCTCAAAGTGCTATGCAGGTAAGGAAGGTTAGCAAGGATTTCAGGGAGTCCTCAAACTAAAGCATGCACACGAGGGAATCTGTGTCATGACTTAGTACTCCTGCCAAACTCAACCACTGGCTGGACCAGCCTATGGGAAGCCTGGTTAGGGCACAAGGTGATGATGGATTTCAGAACACAGCCTTTGAGGCCTTTGGTCCATTATATCCCCCATTGCTAGAGGTCTTGGCGTCATGTTCTTCAGACTGTCACATGTATTTCACCATTTTAAGACAATAAGGTAAGAAAAGGAAGCTTGAAATGGGCTGCAGTTGGAGAGGTATTTGGATTTGAGGCAAGGTTTCTTTCCCTCCTACTCCTAGAGAGATTTTAATATATTTGTAAGTCTGGTGGGGAGGGACATAAGAGGGAAAGAGATGATGTGAGAAGGAGAATGGAAAAGAATGAATTATGCAGGAAGAACACCCTAAAGGAAGTAGAAAGAAATAAGATCAAAGGTTCTGGCTTTGAATTTCTGGCGTGACATCTTATTTTATGGAATAGCATCTGGATTTGGGTAAAGGCTGAGTGAGGGCTACACCTTTTAGGGAGTTGAAGGGAATTGCATTTGGTTATCTCAATTTCTAACACAAAACAGGAGGCAAAGAATCAAGTGCCGTGTTGGAAGATTTGGTCTTGGATAGGTGGTTCCCCCTTCTCTGAGGCTGCAGCAGCAATAGTGAGGATGGGTTCAGAGAAAGACTCTTTCGTAGGTATGAGTTCAAGTTAAGGGAGAGAAAGGCTAATGACCTTCATGTTTTTATGAAATAGGAAGCAAGGATTTTCAGCTGAAGTATTTTTTTTTATTTGTAGCTCTTCTTGCACAACAAAATTATACACACAAACTATAACAGAAGTCATATTTAGTATATTAGAATTAATTCTTAAAAATATATTTTTATATTAAGATCATTATTACATAAATCTTTCTAGGTCTATGTATGTCCATTTCTTGATGCAGAAATCATAACTCTGAAATAGTCTTCTAACCTAATTTGGAATTTTAAAAACTGACATTGCACTGGATTTATAGTATTCTCTATCAGAAATAATTACTGAAAATGTACTTTCAGTGAATTATATATATTTCCTATCAAATGTAACAAAACTTTTGACATAAAAATTTTATTTAGTACTAAAAGAAATTCATCACAAGGGAACATACTGGCTAGCCTAAAAAAAGTAAACATTAAAATATTTCATAATTGAAGGGAATTTTGAGATGAATAGTTTCTAATCTGAGGACTTCAGGCCCTCATAAATTGAATGATTTATGATGGAATTTTCCAATTTTTTCCCCACAACTTCTAAAATATGAAATTAGCAAATCCCAATGCTGGCTATTCTATTAATAAGTCATGAGGGGATAAGGGGTACATTATTTATCCCCTCAGTGTCCTCATCTGTAAACCCCAGGATTCGACTATCAACTTTTCTCACCATTTTTTTTACTACCAATTACTACAAGCTTTTACAATTAGCCCTCCTACCCCAGATGTGTCTTTCAGAAGCCTTTATCCACTTATTAAACTCATTGATTAAATAATCATTAATGTATTACCTGTGTTTTAGTATTGTAAAAACCTCACTGAAATTTTTTTTAAAAATTCAATTGTAAACAAACTCAGAGCCTTCATAGAGGTAAATGGGATTTCTAGTAGTCCTATGTGTTCCTTTCTTGGGTGCTGGGTCTTACACTTTGTGTCATGGCATGTAGTGTTCTTAGCATTTGAAACCCAAATATGCTTCACATTTGGGGGGCATCTGCTTTGGGAATGAGTATGAATGGATAGGAAGCACCCTCGTCCAACACTAAGGTGCATTAATTTTGTGCTCCTTCTGCTGGCCAACTTTCTAGTAAAGGGCTAAACATTTTTTTTTTTTTTAAGTTTTGCAGAGGTAATTGAAAAGAAAATAAAAAAAATCTTTAAAAGTATTTCTAGTAAAGAGGTTCCAGAAAAGGTGGGTGATTTTTAAGGTCCTTCTTTCGATTCTTGAAAACTGTAGGGTAGTCTTTTCCCTATCTACTCTGGCTATAATAGTTCTTTAAACTTTAGAGTACAGAATTAAACTGTTAACATATGAATCTGCAAAAATGAAAACTTATTTTAGGCTCTTCTATAGTTTAATCTTAGATGTACATAATGAATGCATAAAGTTCTTATCAAATAATTAACATATATTTGCAATTAACAAATAGGGACAAACTTTGTACCAAAGTTCTGCTTCTATTATAATTTTTGGAAACATTGAACTGATTAGCAGCGTAGGAGCTAACTCTGGCTTTTGAAAAGATACACAATTTGAATAGAGAATATATGATACTATCATAAGTAGAGCCACAAACAACAGTTTTCCTTCTTGTGAATTGTTTTAAAAGTTTCTTCCTTACATTCTTTATTCTTCTCTGTTACTTTATGGACAGGACAGTCTTTTCTTCAATGATATTCCTTTTTTCCTTCTTTTTTTTGGGGGAGGGTAAAGGGAATCATGGAGATTTTATCTATTGTCTAAAAGAAGTACATTCACAATTGCAGACAAAGCAAAATGGGATATTTAATAATTCTTACATCTCACTAACATAATCTTTTAAGATACTAATTAAGTAGATTATTTTCTAAATTCAAAACTTTATAAAGATTTTCAGCATTTCATCACAATGACAATAAGTGGTTTTGTGCATTCGTTTTTCTACAATACCCAGTAAAACATGCCAATTAAAATCCAGACTTCATGTTGGCAACTAATGAATATGGCAGAATGAACAGGACCAAGTGCTAGTCATTGTCATAGATGCAACCTGAAAGAAAAAGAACACAAATTTAAGTACAGTTACATAAAGTGCATATTCTTAAGTGTTCTAAGATTAGAAATAAGGGTAATTCATATTTCATAGTTTAGGATTAAATAAAAGTAAAATGGGTTCATTTTATGAAAAACTTATTAAACTAAAGGCCATGTATGTAACTTTCACTATTTAGTATACAATTCCAACTAAATTTCTGGACAGAATTAAACTCACCATCAAAATAAGACCCAAGATTATTTTTTTCTCGCACTTAATTAAATGTAAGATTAAAAACCAAAAATTGGTAAGTATCATATGCTTAAAAGAATAAAAGGCAACCTCATTATCACTAGGCTTCACTTTAGCTGAGAGGAATTTTTTAAATCACAATTTAGAAATGTATGAAGTTCGTACTTGTACATACTAGTACTATTTGTTATGAAATAACTACATATTCATTGAGTAAAAATGATGTTTATTTGGATAAGAAAATCTTAAGATTTATGGTACAAAGAAAAATTCACCAAATATTTGTATAAAAATTCTCTATTCAAAGAAAATAAATAAGAGTTCCTTTAAAAAAAAAAATTTTCAGCTCTGTGTGAAAGGAAGACTCATAATGACACCAGAACATTTACCCTTCCTAACATTTTCAAGTAGCTTAAATTCTGATTAGACAGAAAGGCTCTAATTAGTCTAACAAGCCATTTTCAGTATTGTATAGATAATACTGTAACTGTAAATTCATGTTACTGTTCTCTGTGGTGGATGCTATCTGAGACTTACCATCAGCAATATCATCATAGATCTCACCATCACTGTAAATATAAAAAAATAATTTTTATTTTGTAGAAAATGTCTTCCTAACATTAAAGCAATATATAGAAGAAAAGAGCAATAATGTGATTTTTATATAATCCAAACTTTTAAAAGTGAGAAGCTATATGTTATGCATTTGTAAGTAGCAAGAAACTTCATATTCCTCTGTATTTCTTCTTTCTTGGCTTTATTCAATCCTGCTTCATGCTACAAACAGAATAAAGTGAAACAGTCCTAGGAGCACACAGAATCTGCCCTGTCTGCCCATCTTCAGCCCTTATCATGGGCACACAGCTGTGCTCCCTAAGAAATGTGGTCGAACTGACCCAATGGAACAGTCAGGCACAGTCCTCCACTGGGAGCCTTGATCAAAAATGTAACAAATTTTTATAACCATTAGTAACAAATTCATAATTCTTCTTAGATTTCAAACATTGGATAAAATGCAATAATCTTCGACAAAGGATAGCTGTATTATTTTTACATTTCTAAGTATAACTTGTAAATATCAATTTTAAAATATATAACTATTAACTAGGGAATAAGTAGTCAAGATATGGTTATTATGGGGATTCTTATGTTATATAATTATATAAAAATTATTTATCATTATAGATAGCATCTATAATAGTAACTTTGGCTTCTTTTATACATTTTGGATTTAGCCTGGTCCTGAATCTCTGTGAAATATTTTATTTTATTCAACAAACAGACTGAGTTCTTTCTAAGTAGCAGGAGGCATAAATATGAATGAGACACAGGCTTTGATTTTAAGTAGCTGATAATCTAATGAGAGTGATCTATAAATAATAAAAATAGAAGGCATTATAAATAGGATCACAATCTTGAAATACAGGATACAGTTTCAAGTTTCACAAATGTGAGTTTGCTATGTCACTTAGACCAGACCCATTCCCAGTTCCTGTCCTCTCTCTGTGCTTTATCATAGAAGCAGCAGCAGCCCTTCAAACTTCTGCCAACTACAACAGATGCTATGAGTTCCCTATGTCTTCTGTTTGGATCCTTTCTCTGAGAATGAGGGAGGGTTTGGCTAATAGAAATCTCATGCAAATGAAAAGAGAACAGATTTTCCTGTCTTTCATTTATTAAGTGTTCATTACGTGATGAACCAATAATTAGACAGTATATGCTCTACATTCTCTTTTGTCTCCCTCTTTTTTCTTTGCATTGTTGGGGATTGATCCCAAGGACTCACATGAAGGGCAAGTCTTATACCTCTGAGCTACATCCCAGCATTTTCTTTTCTTTTCTTTTGAGACAGGTTCTGGCTAAGTTTCCCAGGCTGGCATTGAAACTTTTGATCCTCTTGCCTCAGGCTGCCTAGTAGCTGAGATTACAGGCATCTATATTGTCTCTTAATCATCCTGTAATAATCAGTGATGAACATGTCCTCCTTGTAATAGATTATTTCCATAAAAATTTATCTTTTATAATAAAAGCTATAGAAAATTCCCCCATGCCCACCACTGTTATTAAAGTTGTAATGGGAAAAAAAAATATTATGAATTTTTTGTTTTGACTCTGCTAGTTTTCTGATAGCTGCCTTACATGGATTTGTCTCTTTCTAATTGGTGACAGATTGTATATGGATAAATAGTTTGTGAATCCTCCTTGATTTTTTATTATGCTGAATTCCATAAATATTTGTATTGGTAAAGACCTAATCTAATAATGGAGTTCATTTCTTGCACTGTGTTTCTTAGAGCAGAATCTTAAAACAGTTTGGAGGACTCCAATGGCACACCAGTACCAAACTGTGGCAGACCGTGACAACATCTAATTCATAAAGATAGAAGAATCATTGACTATTCTCTTTTTTCTAGAATGCTTCCAATAAAGGCAACATAACAGTTTACTATGCCTAGTGTGAGTGTAGAAAAATTCTCAGTCAGAAGCTGAACTATAAACTAACAGTAGATATTTGTATTTATTATATAGATACTATTTGGTCCCTAGTTAATTAAATTCAACCACTATATTAATCAGTAAGTAAAATGCAAAGTATTAATATAAGAGTGGTTTTGATCTGTCTTTTCTATTTTCTAAGTAGAAAGCCCAGTGAGTATATAAAACTATGAACTGTTTAATCATTAATGAGAGGGTCTTTCTGATTATTTAAAAGTGGCACTTTATAAAAACCTTATTATAGATACCACCATATTAATATTAGTATAATATATTGTTTTAAATTTATTTATGATAGCCTAGTAGGTTATATTATTTAAATTATAGTAGAAATCTTTTTTAAAGAAAATAACAAGATTCTTTTTAAAAATATGATAGAAAAAAATGGCCTTACTTGTCTACCAGATGACTCCGAAGGACATAACCATCTATGAAGAAAAGAGAAAATAACTTTTATTTATAGGTACAGGTTTGAAGAATCTTTAATATCCAGTTTAAGAAATTGTCATACAAGCAAATGGTTATCATAATATATTGAATAATTTTATGTCTCTGAACATGACCAATTTTTCTTATTCATGTCTACTTTTCTTCCTTTCCTCTATTTTCTCTCTTCTATAGATCTCTTTTCTCCTCCATTTATAGTTTTTTCCTCCATTTCCCTTTTAAATTAAAAAAATTCCTCTAAGATATGACAAATCAAAGTAAATGTTTCCATCAAATTTATTTCTTCAAGGAGTTACTCCCATGTTTTAGGAAGAATTTAGTAAGCATAGATTACAGAAATCATGTATATACAAATTTTGAAAATTTTACCAGAACTAAGACTTAGATTTCAAAGCTTATAATAATGAGCAGAGTCAGAACTGTGTTTAACTCCCTTTTCAGATGCCAGTCAGGTAATGGCTCTTTGGGTGAACTGGGGGAGGCCCTTAATGGTAGTAAAATAGCTCTCATACTCATGGAGATCCCTCAAAAAACTAGGAATGGAACCACCATATGACCCAGCTATCCCACTTCTTGGTACAAAAGAACAAAAATCAGCATACTATAGTGATATAGCCTCATAAATGTTTAGCAGTGCAGGTCACAATAGCCAAGTTATGGAACCAGCCCAGATGTCTGTCAACAGAGGAACGGATAAAGAGAATGTGGTAGATATACACGTGGAATTTTACTCAGCCATAAAGAAGAATGAAATTATAGCATTTGCTGGTAAAGGGATGGAATGTCTCCATAATTTTTAAAAATTATGCTAAGTGAAATAAACCAGGCTCAGAAAGTTGAGAGTCAAATGTTTTCTCTCATACGCAGAAGCTAGACCAAAATAAGGGGGGATAGCACAAAACAGAATAGATATCAGTGGAGCAGAGGAAGGGGATTGAGGAGGAGCTGGGAGAGACAGGAAGAGAGGAATGGTGAAATTAAATCAATCAAACTATGCTATATACATATATGTCACAAGGAATTTCATCTTTGTATTTATAGTTTTTTAATAAAATTTTTAAAAAAATTTTAAAAATTTAAAACTTTGTTACTAATTTAAAAACCTATAAATAAATAGGAGGAAGACCAGTAGAGTAGAGGAAGAGGAAAAGAGGAAGGGAGGAAGAAAGGAAAATGGGAATACTAGGGACTGAAGTAGGGCAAATTATATTCCATGCTTGACTAATTATGTTGAAATGAACCCCAATATTATATATAACTATGATGAACTAATAAAAATAAATAAATAAAAATACAAATAAAATAACTTTCATACTTGGTATGAAAGAGCTGCTTGTTCTGCTTTTGCCATTTGAGAATGCTAGTATTTTACTTCTTTGGAACAAAAGTGTTATTATAAGAATACATTTCAGGAATTTCAGTGATACCCTAAATTAAATAAACCATATTTAACTTAATTAACTTATTTATTTTGGTAACTAGGTTTGAACCCAGGGTGCTTAATTACTAAGCCACATCCTCAGTCCCTTAATTTTTTTTCCCTATTTTGAGACAGGGTCTCTCTAAATTGCTGAGGCTCACCTTTAACTTTAGATCCTCCTGCCTTACTCTGCAGAGTTGCTGGGATTACAGGTGTGCACCACTATGCCTGGCTAAACCATATTTTATGCAAGAAAACTAAGGTTTTGTTTTCTTTTTGTTTGAGATGATAAGACTTTATATTTGCCCTTTATTTTGCAAAATCTTCCTAAGGAAAAGATTGGAATATTTATCCTGAGAATATCTGCTGAAATCTAATTAATTTGGAATTGTTCTCTTTATGTTAGTGCCTGAAATTTATTGTATCCCTGAAGTTATCCCTTTAAGTATTCCAGGGTAAAAAACTTCACCAAAATATTTTATCAAAAAGTTCACTAATTTCTAATGAAAATTGTTTTTAAGCATAACATTTGAAAAAAAAATAAATCAAAGTTATCTGTCCAATTTTGTAGCGTGGAAGTAACATAGCATGCATCAAAGTGATAATATGATAGAGTAATATTTTTCTCAAAGTATGAAAAATCAGACCTGTTTTACTTTCTGTCTTATTGCAACTAAAGCAAAAGCAACAAAAATTACTAATATAAGAATACTTACAATTAATTTCTATGGTCTCTGGCCAACTTTTGGTATTATGTCTATATTAACATGTTAATTTATTTTTAAATTAAGAAATATATCATAATTTAACACTTTTTGAAAGGGCATAAGCTTATGTCTAAAAAAATCAAATTGTCTCTCAAAAGAAAATAATTCGAGCAAGTAACACAAACTTGTAGAATAAATTACATCACAGGGTTTTTTTGTTTGTTATTGTTATTGTTGTTGTTTTTTTCTTTTCTTTTTTGAGATGGGGGTCTCACTATGTTGCCTAAGCAGTCCTTGAACTCCTGGGCTCAAGTGGTACTCTGCCTCAGATTCCCTAGTAGCTACCTGTGTCTACCACCTGGCCCTATATAAATAGTAATTTTTTTCATGGTTCCAATAACTGAAATAGTTTTTATCTGTATCTCTATTGGGAGTTAAAATAGAATCTGAATAGTACTTTACAGATAATAATAATCATAGGCCTTTTTCCATCAGTTAATTTTTTTTTTTTAATTTTGGATTTTCTCTTAAAACAAATTGGAGGGCTGGGTTTGTGGCTCAGCGGTAGAATGCTAACCTAGCACATGCAAGGTGCTGGGTTTGATTCTCAGCACCACATAAAAATAAATAAAATAAAGGCATGTGTCCAATAACAACTAAAAAATATTTTTAAAAAGCAGAAAATATTGCTAATATTATAAAAAATTGGAAAATAAATAATACAGTAGTAAATGTTCCCATGATATATTCATGTTTTTATTAATAATTTTAAAAATAATGATGTATATGAATCAAAGCTTTTACCACTGAAGTCAATCTATTTTGAGATGTTAGGATTCCACAAAATCTCTGAAAGGCAGAAAATTAGACAAATATATAGGAAATTATAAGCATTCCCAGAGACTAGAATTGTCTAGCATTAAATATATTTCAGGTTTTTATAAAACCACTAAAAGAGCTAAGAAAGGTGGTACACGCTTATAATCCCAGCTATTCAGGTGATGGAGGCAGTAGGATCACAAGTTTGAGACTACAATTTAGTGAAACTGTAACTCAACATAAAAACTTTAAAAAGGCTGGAATGTAGCTCAGTGGTACAGCATTTGCCTAGCCAAGGCAAAGCCCTGTGTTCAATCCCCAGTACTACAAAAAACAAAACCAAGAACAAATCAGAAAACAAAGCACTCAACAACAAAAAGACTAAACCTGTACAAGATTACGAGAATAAAGTTCAAAGCAGAAAAAAATGTAACCACCATTTTTAGATATTAATTTTTTCCTATACCTTTAGGAAAACTCAATATGCTAAAATTTTGCAGGTCTGGATAAAATATTGTCTTTTAAAACATTAGTAATTAATGATATGCAGTCCAATTACTTCAACTTCAAGACAAATTGTAAACATTAAGAAATAATTATAAAAACATATATTCACTTAGGTTCTGAAACCACCAATATATTTCCTCCTATATCTTCCCCGCTGAAAGTTCTATGAAACAATTTCTCTTTCATTGATAATTCCATTGTTGTCTTTGTTTTGTGTGTGTGTGTGTGTGTGTGTGTGTGTGAGAGAGAGAGAGAGAGAGAGAGAGAGAGAGAGAGAGAGAGAGAATAAGCACAGGCATCAATGATTGTAAATATTATTTAATAAAAATATAGCATGGAAATGGAGTGTAGGATGGTACAATGCTGCTGTATTTTAGTTCCCTGACGATGTAATAATTTAGGGCTCACTAGCTGTAAAATCACCTATATTATAGAGCATCTTACAGGATTAATGGCTTTTAATATAGCATAAGTTTTTCTATTACCTTTTAAGAATCTCTGCTAAAACTTCATTCTATTAAAAGCATTGTCTGTGACAATGTCAAAATAAGTGATTTTCATGAATTTTTATGTAATCTCTCTATTATAGTTCCTAGAAATGATTTTTTTTTCCCAGTAGGAGAGTGTTCTCTTTGGCTCACATAAGATGTTTGCATTGATCACAGGGGATGTTAGTAGAAAAATACAGAAAACAAATTTCGTCATGGTTCTATCCCATGTGGAATGGCTGCTGTGCTGTGAGTGCTGATGTACCAGGGATATACCACATCAAGTACAATTATTATTCAGAAACCTCACATTCATGAAACGGAACATAATGGCTTGAAATGAATGTTTGGGTAGAGCTAGTTAGGAAAGAAACACCCATCCCCCACCATGTGCCAGTTAATTTCCACCCCAAATGTTTGCTTGCTCTGGTGCAGATATCTCTCAGGATCGGTGACTCACCTCTTAGAAGGATATTGTGAATAGAAAGTTACCAAGGAAATAGAAAATGGTCTTGGGAAAAACAGAAATGATCTTTATTCTAATATTTTCACTTTCTTACTTAATAAACATGACAATGCATTGCTTCCTCATTATTTCATTTGCTATATGTTCAGAAATAAAATTAAATTTACTCAATTTGGTCTTAAAGGCTGTTTAAAAACAATAAAATCATTTTAACAAATTTACCCAGACAAGTGAGACAATGTCCAACTTCAAGGGAAAATGCCCATGATAGGAAGGAAAAAAAGGGGGGGGGGACCCAAAGAACAACAACAAAAAAAAAATGTGATGTATAATGTCAAAATGAAATTCTATTGATTTTATAAGAATATTCTCCCTTTCTTTTCTATCTCTATTTTTAGTTTCTGGGGCTTATATTAGACTGGCTTCTAAAAAAATCATTTTGTTTATTTATTTTGAGACATGTTTTTGCCATCTTTTCCAGGTTGGCTTGAACCTTGGGCTCAAGTGGTCCTTCTGCCTCAGCCTACAGAGTAGCTGGTTCTGAGAATGTCAGAGTAACTTTTTTTTTAATGATTTTAAAAATTTTCCTCAGTGAGCATGTGTTGTCTTAAAATGGAAAAAACCAATTTACTTTTTTTTTTAAATTAATTTTTATTGTAGGTTGTTCAAAACATTACATAGTTCTTGATATATCATATTTCACACTTTGATTCAAGTGGGATATGAGCTCCCATTTTTACCCCATATACAGATTGCAGAATCACTTCAGTTGCAATGGTTGTGCAACAGCAGCAGCAAAAACCAATTTACTTAAATGATAGGTTGGTAGGATTTGTGAAGGTCTTAAGCACCTTTAAAATCTCTCTTTATTTGAAATGAAGAACATTGTGGCCACAGATAACTCAGTTCCTGTCTCATTTCATACTTTCTGTAGAGAATTTTTCTCTAGTGACAGGAGGTGGGAAAACTTAGAGCTTATGAGACATTGAGTACTAGAATAAGCACATGCATTAGCTAGAAATTTTAAACATTTGGGAATGTGCCAGAAATATATATATTTAAGATCCCAACACCTACACAGTTCACACTTCTTCAAGTCAGTGGGTGAAACTTGATCAAATGTAATAATGTCTATAAAAGTGTCTCGTTTTCCATTTTAAATGGTAAGGGATTGTTCATACTTTAATCTGTGATTTCTATTGCTACTAACCTTAGGTTGCTTTCTTTGTTTCAATGCACTACAGAAGAATGAAGGGTTAGGAAAAGTGTCCTGTGGTGCTGGATTGCAGATACCTTTGCTACTTATCAGAAGATATGAAGAACAAGGAACAGAAAGATGTGGAGGCTCCTCGGTGAACTTCAATAAACTAACCATGCTACTGAGGTAAGACAGAGAACTCCTGTCTGCTAACCAGTTAAACTATTCAGTAGATTTCTTCTTGTGAGTGTTCACATGCCAGACTTTCATCTGGTTACCCAATTCCCCAATTGTTACATTCAATCTAGCATGTTCCACTCAAGGTGAAGGGCGCTGCGCCAAGGGTTAGCAAGCAATGTCAAGAATATGCCATTGAAGCTACTCTTAGATTCAAAGTCTTAGACTGGTAAAACAATAATGACAATTACAGTAGCAAAAGTAGTCTCAGGGTGGAGTTGGGAGATATTAATTGCGATGGGGAGATATTAAATGTGTCTGGGAGTAGGGTGGGAGGTGCTTCTAATTTTAGATGACAACGGAGTTATTTTTAATAGACAATTATGGGCATTCCAAATCAAATAAAATTTCATAGTGGGATGAACCAGCATAATTTATTCAGGGAATGACAAGAATGTAGTGGATATTTGTCGAGTGTCAATTATAGATGGGAAATAGCATTCAGGGTGAGGCTAGATCATAAAGGGTTTTATATGCTAGTCTGAAGTTTGTGTTTTGAAAAATAATATTTGGTTAGCAGTGTGGTAAGAAGATTGAGTAAGGGTAAAGATGAACATATCATTTGAAAGACTATTGCAATTATGTAGGTGAGGGATGGTTAAATCTATACACCAATCATTCTAAGTCCTGTAGAAGTGTGTGAAGAATGGATTAAAAATAAGCAAAATTGGCTGAGAATGAAACTCATTGGGAGACTGCTTGACTCCTATGCATGAGGCCCTGGGTTTCATCCCCAATACTGCAAAAAAGAACAAAAGAAATTGAATAAAATTAAGAATGATCAAGGATCCAGTCCAAGGAAGGAATTAACAGAAGGTTTATGAAAATTAGGGGAAAGCAGGGTGTTTGAAAAAATAAAAATGAAATTAAGCAGATGCGATAATTAAATTTTGGAATAACACTTCATCTGAAAGGTAGTAGTAACTACTTCTGTCACTCCTTCTTCACCCTCAACTATTTGCACTTTGAGTAGCTATTGTCCAAATTTCAACAGGACATTGTACTAGAAACGATTTTTTACCAAGGAGTTTTTTTCTGGCTTCTAGAACTCTTTGTTAGATTGCTCAATACCCCAAATGACTCCCTACTTGGCAAGAATAAGCTTCAACTGACTGGTACATACATACCCCAATTTGTTTCCCACTGGGTGAGATACACTGATGCTCAGAAATCCCCAGCAGCATTAAGTTCTCATTATCAAGTGATAATTTTTCTGATTACAAGGTTTAGGGGCTGCCTTCCTTTTTCCGGCTTCACTTTTGCTGACTGGTGTTTCCCAGAGTCACCACAGAAACCGGGAAGTCAAAGGAAGACAAAATTCAGCTCAAAGAAATTATTTACATAAAAAAAACCAACAGTTGGTGCACACCTGTAATCTCAGTGGCTCAAGAGGCTGAGGCAAGAGGATCTCGAATTCAAAGCCAGCCTCAGTAAAAAGCGAGGCACTAAGCAACTGAAGGAGACCCTGTCTCTAAATAAAAATACAAAATGGGGCTGGGGATGTGGCTCATTGGTCAAGTGCCCTGAACTCAATCCCCAGTACCTCCTAAAAAACAAACAAACAAAAAAAAACAAGTGTACATGTGCCAGATGATAGATGCTCCCACCCCAAATACCTAAGAGGTAGTTATTCAATGAGCTTAGAAATTGCACATTGGTACTCTATCAAGAAAAGAAAAAAAAAAGATGAGAGTTACATGAAATTGTTGACTATAATCTACCAGAAGTTTATGACATGTTTGCATGCTTACACTGTCAGGTTTTTGTTCCTGTTGTGTTTGTTTTTGCTTTTGGTTGTTGTTGTTTTGCCACTGGGAACTTACCCCAGGGGCACTTTAGCATTGAGTCACATCCTCAGCCCTTTTTATTTTGAGACAAAGTTTCACTAAGTTGTTGAGGGTCTTGCTAAGCAGTGAACCTGGCCTGGAACTTGCAATCCTCCTGCCTCAGCCTCTTGAGTTTCACTCAGTTTTAAAAGATGGTAAATTGTGAGAGGACAAGAACCCCTTCAGTATTCATAACAGTACTTAGACTATTGATGTTCAAATACGAAATGATAGTAAACCGTAAAATTGTCTTTAAATGGCTCATTCTTACAGTCCCCTGGTTCCTAGAAAAACAGGAGTCTTTTCTCTGCATTTCTATTACTGATACTGTATTTATTCCTACAGAGTTCTATTCATATGTCTGCTGATGAAGTCAACTATATCCTTTTAACTCAGTGTAGACCATCATCATTAATCATTTGCTTCTTAAAATGCAGAATGCTAGACCTCACTTCAAACCTACTGAATTTGAATCTACATTTTCAACAAATCCAAATAGTGGGAATATATTTTTCAGCTGGACAAGCATGGCTTCAGATGGGATGTGTTGCTCAGGACAGGAGTTTTTAGAATGTCATGGCAAGAATTTCTTTCACCGTATCAAAGGCAAGATGTGTCAAGCTTGTGCCATGGAAAGAGTTCCACATGACATATACAAGGACAATTCTATTGTGAAATAATTTGGAAAGTAGAAGAAATATAACATATCTTTTAGACTCATCATCCTAATTGACCACTATTAACATATTGATATGATTTCTTTTAGTTTAGTTTCTTTGTATTTGTGTGATTTTTAAAACATGATTATAAATCCTAACTCACATTAAGTGGGCTTCTTATCATATTATGTCATGAGATATTCATCACATCATTATTATCAAAATCATCATTTTAAATATTCAATTTGGTATATTCTATATAACAATTATTTTGAAATTTTGAATTTTTTAAGTATTTTTATTACATCTTACTGCATAGAGGTATATTGTCCCCTGCATTTAAGGCTATTTCTTAGGGTTGATTCCCACAAATGTCCAGTCTGAATAGATATTTTGGTCTCCAGTGGCTTTGTTTCCACATTGTCTCCAGTGAACTTCAAATCTAAAGATTACAGGATCTTGCCCTTTATCTTTTGTACCCATATTCCATATTTCCTTTGAAAAGTTAACCACATTTCCTCCATGGTAACTTTAATCCTCTTCCAACACACTTGAGTCACTGTTTTGTTCTTGAGATCCATTTCTGTTCCTGTCCCCGAGTCACTTTCCCCCTATTAAAATTAAACCGGGAGTTCATGTTTCCATGCAGACAGACTGAGCTAACATGGGGCAGCCATGCTGGTTATCCAATTTCAAATATAGAAAATGTACTTTTGAATTACTCCTCCATGGATTTAAAATAAGCTTCCATCAACAATTTTGACAAAAATATTTCCATATATCAATTTAGTAGTGACAAAATCAAAGAGGACAGGGACTGTCTTCTATTTGGAACAGTATATTGCATTAAGTGCATCCAAATAGAAAATGAAAACAAGTGAATTTGCAAGACAGAAAAACTATAAATTCTAGATGTGAAATATGCTATAAAATTTCAAAACTGGGTCAGAGCAAGAGCCAACTCATTCCATTAGCACAGTGGGTCTCACTTTAATGTACACATGAATAAGCAAGGGAAGAAGTTATGATCCCAGATTCCATCGGATTTCCAGAGCTTATGATTTGGCAAGTCAAGGGTCCAGGCAACTGCCGTTTTAATATGCACACTAGGTTTTTCTGATGCATGGTCCCTAGGCATATTTAGAGAAGTACTAATTTGGCATCAGGATATATATAGATATAGATAGATAGATATAGGTATAGATATAGATATGCTAAGAGGTAAATGAAAAGATTGAAATAAAATACATTTATTTTAGGACAGGAAACTCTCCAATTTCTTGATATTTTCTACAACTGACAAAAGCATAGAGCAAAACAAGTTAGTAAATATTAGGTGATCACTAATGCTTGTTTGGCTGCTAAATTCTGGAATGCTATATATGTACAGCATAAGCAATGACTTACATTTTCCTTCTTCATTCCTGCAGAGAACTTTTGTATCATCTGTGTTTTGTATAACGTCAAGAGATTCGCCAGGTTTTATCTGCAGATCTCTGGTCCCCCATTTTTTAGAGGTTAAGGAGGGTGAAACTTTAGTCGAATATAAAACTCTAATTTCACCATCATACTGGAAAATAAACACATTTGAGTTATTGGTTGATGTGTACTGTTACAGCAATTTATTTACTGACAAATGTATTAAGAAAGTATTTACTTAATAGTTCAGTGTTTTCAAAAGACAATATAAAGAACATTAATGATAACTTTGCTGGGGGAAGTCACTCATAACCTCATCAATTTCTTATAAGAAGTATTTTTAGATAACCTTTTTATCAAGGTTCAAAGGACAAAGAAATTTAACATATATAAGCACATATACTGTTCTCATAGGACAACTTGCTTCATGTATTATAGGAATAAATTTAAATTCAAAATTAATTTTGTAGAAAATAAAGGAGTAATGATAGATAACTGTAATACTGAAACCACACTATTCAAGTGTGTATTTTGGTGTTTATTTTTTCATTAGTACTTTGAATTTTGTATACTATTAAAAATGACGTACTTTAAATTTTTTTCTGAGGTCTTTTTCTTCTTTTCCCTGCTTTTTTAGCTTCTTCAGGTCTTTTTCTTCTGTCTTGGGCTTTCCAATATTGATTCCTTGACTGGGGTGGCAACAGACATAAAACAAAATTTTGATTAAAGAATATAAAAATAATAGACTACAATAGAGATTTAATTTATAACATTAAAATCTTGTTTGATACTGCTTTTAATTAATCATTTCTTGGAAACTCAGTACCATCTCTTACTGTGTTCCAGAGAACACAGATTACAAGGCAGAATGGAAGTGAGAGGTTCTCTATTATATGAAACCATAGAAAACACTGAGTAATGCCTGAGACATGGTTGTATTGTGGTTTCATGTGACTCAACCTGTATTTGAATCCCCTATATTTGATTTTATTTTTTGAATTTGTTCTTCTTAGTTACACATGATAGTAGAATACATTTTGATAAAATTATACAAGCATGAAATATATCTTATTCTAATTAGGACCTTATTATTGTGGTTGGGCTTACTGGTGGGATTTACTTAGGTATTTTCATAAAAAAATATGTTAGATTTATTTTACTGTCTTTTATATTCCTATTCTTCCTCCCTTCCTTTTGTTCTCCTTTGTCTAATCTTCTAAACTTCTATTCTTCCCCTAACCACCTTTTTATTGTGGTTTAGCTTCCTCATATTCTCAAAAACATTTGACTTATGTTTTTTTAAGACTGGCTTATTTCACTTAGCATGATAGTCTCCAGATCCATCCATTTACTGGCAATGTCATAAAGTCATTCTTCTTTATGGCTGAGTAATATTCCATTGTGTATATATACCACATTTTCTTTATCCATTTATCAGTTGAAGGGCACCTAGCTTGGCTCCATAGCTTAGCTATTGTGAATTGAGCTGCTATAGACATTGATGTGGCTGCGTCACTGTAGTATACTGATTTTAAATCCTTTTGGATATATGCTGAGGAATGGGATAACTGGGCTGAATGGTGGTCCCATTTCTAGTTTTTTCAGGAATCTATGCACTTCTTTCCAGAGGTGTAACATCAATTTGCAGTCCCACCAACAATTTATTCGTGTTCCCTTTCACCCCCATCTTCATCAACATTTGTTGTTACTTATATTCTTGATAGTTGCATAAACACAGTTACCCCATAGTAGACAAAGGTGGCCAAAATACACACTATAGAAAAGATAGCTTCTTCAACAAATGGTGCTGGGAAAACTAGAAATTTATATGTAGAATGAAAGTTAACCTCTATCTCTCATTCTGAACAAAGATCAACTCTAAGTGGATCGAAGACCTAGGAATTAGAACAGGAATCCTGCATATCCTAGAAGAAAATATAGGCCCAACACTTCAACATATTGGCTCAGAAAATACAAGACCCCTAAAATACAAGAAATAAAATTAAAAATCAATAAATGGGATGGCATCAAACTAAAAATCTTCACAGCAAAGAAAACAATAAAGAGCACAAAGAAAGAACCTACAGAATGGGAGAAATTCTTTGCCACCTGCACCTCAGATAAGACATTAATTTCCAGGATACACACAAAAAAATGCTTAACACCCAAAATCCAAATAACCCAATTAAAAAATGGGCAAAGGAACTGAACAGACTCCTCTCAAAAGAAGAAGTGTGAGGGCTGGAGCTGTAGCTCAGTGGTAGAGTGCCTGCCTCACACGTGTGAGGCACTAGGTTCGATCCTCAGCACCGCATATAAATAAATAAATAAAGATATTGTGTCCATCTGCAACTGAAAAAAATTTAAAAAGAAGAAATATGAGTGGTAAACAAATATATATAAAAAATGTTCAACATCTCTAGCAATTAGAGAAGTGCAAATTTAATCCTTCCTAGGTAATTAATTGACTTGGCTAATGTCACAGAAACAGCTTAAAAAAAGAGATGCTTTTTAAAAAACTCATTTTTATGGTTTATAAAGTTTATCTGTATGTTTATATTTTTGTATATACTCAAAATGGAGAAAGAGGGATATATAGCACAGGATATTGTTCAGTGGTAGAATGCTTGCCTAGTATTCATGAGGCCCCTGGTTTGTTATCCAGTATCACAAACAATAAATAAAAAGAAAAACAAAACAAAACAAAATGGCGCCCAAGTGGGAGGCAGGAAATGTTGGTTAATGAAAAATGCTTAGGTAAAATGAAGACTTTGTATACTATATTAAATAAGATGGCTAATATTCTGTCTTTAACTTAACCACTTTACTAAATTGTCTATTTGAATGTGTGTTTGTATAAAAGAAAGACAGATTCTAAGTGTTTTGATCAATTGATGGATTTGATATTAAAAATAAAAAGAACTCTAAGGCCTGAGCACTGATAGTCACTATAGCTCTTTAATACCAACTGGACTAAAGCCAATTACCACGATAGAGGTGAATAAGCCTAAGACAGGGCTCTTCCAGACCAGCCACACACAGGATGATCTGGGAAGCTTTAAAAACATAATAATGCCTTTGCCCAGTTCCTAGAAATTCTAATTTAATTTATATTTGCTTAAATTAATCTTAAATTCTAATTAAATTAACCTGAATGGGGTCTATATACTAATGCACATATTTTAAAAGCTCCCCAAGTGACGCTAACTTGTAATCTAGGTTGAAACCTATTTGCTGGTTAAATATAGATGATAGGGAAAGGGCTAAAATGTTTTACATATTAGTGACTAGTGAAATGGTTTAAATACTGATATTAATTTTTATTTAGATGATCTAAGATAAAGATTATTGGTAAGTGATTTATTTAAAATGTTTGATTCTAAATTTTTGATGCTTAGCATTTAGTTTATTCACTGTGAAAGAAGAAGCACATACCTTTTCTCTGGTTCTGCATCTGACCTGTATGTGCACTGCCTCTTGGGAGACTAGGCACTGGTGGAGCCACTGGTCCAGATTAGCTCTCTGGGGCCATAGAATCTACCTGAATGCAAAAATGCCCCACAAGCTAACTTTGAAAATAATTTATTTAAAAATAGACTAACATGTTTAAAAAATTTAAAAGTGTTTTAAATTCTGAAAATAAGCAAAGGGTAGGAAAACAGTCCGTATCAGATAATGTTTAATCAGCTGGAGTTTGTTTTGCTCTAAGAAAAGTACCAGTATGTGATTCTGGGTTCCTGGAGAGCTGGTTTTTGGAATGTGGTGGCACTTCTGTAGTAATGCACAACAGAAAAATGCATTAAAATCTATCACACATAGAAAGAACTTCCCCATGGTGAGAAATATTAAAACCTGAATGTGTTACTGAAAGTTAGGTTTTCCTTTCATGGAGAACTGAAAGAAAGAGAATGATTTTTGTTTCATCTTGTTTGTTTTGCCTCTGGAACTTGATCTTCACATATGACTGACAGTATATTTTGCCTTCAGATTCTTTGATGTTGATGCTGCTCTAGTTCAGTAAAATTAGTTCAACAATGTTCATAAAAAAAAAGACTTAAGAGATTTTTCATGTATTCTTAAGGACAGCTCAGAAAATAGTACTTCTTGGACCCATTTATGTCACTTCTGTTCTTTGATTAACCAAGTATACCAAATATATATATATATATTTGGTTGTGGATGAACCTCTATTTTTATTAATTTATTTATTTGTATGTGGTGCTGAGAATGGAACCCAGGGCCTCACACATGCTAGACAAGTGCTCTACCACTGAGCCACCACCCCAGCGCCACCAACTTTTTATTTGTCCTTCTTTTAGTATAACAGGGCATTCTTGTTTTTATACACAGTATTATCAGATCATCTCACATATTTGGTTGAAAATCTGGAAGTATCCTACCATGTAATGTTCTATCCCAAAATAATTTTCAAAAGGTGCTCCTTTTGCTCCTTTTGTATTAACAGATTTTCAAACAATTTTGGAGGGGCAGGGTACTGGGAATTGAACTCAGGGGCACTTGACCACTGAGCCACATCCCCAGCCCTATTTTATTTTGTATTTTATTTAGAGACAGGGTCTCACTGAGTTGCTTAGCACCTTGCTTTTGCTGAGGCTGGTTTTGAACTCGTGATCCTCCTGCCTCAGCTTCCCCGAAGTTGCTGGGATGACAGGTGTGTACCACTGCGCCTGGCTCAAACAATTTTTTTTGTAAAATTAAATTGAAACCTCAGTTAAGCTGGAGAAGGTCTCTATTCACCGTTGACTTTTTTTTTTCCTCTTATTTTAAATGGAACTTTTGAGACTCTGCTTTTGTGGGGGGGGGGGAAGAGATATTCCTTAAAATCCTTTAAAAAAAAACATTTCTCTCTTTTTTTTCTCCTTCATAAAGGAAGCTCTCAGATGGAGGATAGAAGTGGCTTGAACAGAAGGGTGAGGGCTGAGATATAAGGTAAGGAGTATATTAAAGGCAAATTTCATTTTGGGATAAGAGTAAAAATAAGGAGAGATGAATTATTGAAATGGTTTATGGTAAGAATCTCAAATATATTTCCCAGTGAAGAGCACATGAATGCATACATCAGTGAGTTACCAAGTCAGTGAGGTTAATCAGGAGACAGTTAGCAGAACCGCAGAATCAGGGTATGGAGAAGGAAAAGGGGCGGCAGAAGGTAACTGGGGAGAAGGAGGAGGATGGGGACAATTGGCTCAGAGACCTTGCAGAGAGTTAGAGCTGAGAGCAGAAGGAAACACAACTTTGGCAAGAGCTTAGCCACGAGATGGCACATAGTAGATACACATCCCATCAGGATTTTATTCCAGTTGAATTTTCTAGAACAATCTCATTCTCAATCCTTCATTATAAGAAAAGTATTTTTATTACCTCACTTCTGCTGGTGGAGCAGGGAAATCTGAAGCATCCACATCATCATATACTTCTTCTCCCACGTCTAACAAAAGACAGAAGATCAAAGACTAAAACACTATTCACTTAAATTTTGATAGGAGTATTCATTGATGTCTTTAATATAAAGATTGCTTCAAGAATAAAAGCCAGACGATTTCCTGGAGTCTGAGTACTTTTCTCTTACAAGCATTGTTTGCTACTCAAAATGGGGAGGTTCTTATCTTCTAAGTTGTATGCATTAAATTTTCCTCAAAAAAAAGAATAAATAAAGAAAAAACAATGATCATGATTCTATGATTATAGCTACCATTATCTGAATAACAACAACAACAACAAAAAACCAAACTCATGGTGCAGTGACTGTAATTATCTAAATATCCAGTAGTGGAATGAATGACAGGAGTAACAAACTGCTGAGAAAGAAATCACCATTATTGGCCACCAGCAATAGGAAATGGAAATTGAAATCCATATTCTGCAGGGTTTGAAGCACTTCAATAATATGTATCATTCTATGTCTATGCCTGTCTGTCCTCTAAATACTTCCGTTCTACTTGCTGATCTAGATTTATTTTGTTCAAGGTAAATTTAAAACTTTGAAAGAACTGTCTCAGCAGATCAAAAGATAAACTTGACTAAAACTGCACAAAGAAAAAATGGTTTAACTTTAAATTTTCCAAATATAATATAAATTATGTATAAAAATTCAAAGAAATTAGATTCAAAAGGGCCTCAGTGGCATATAAACGGGCATGCTTTTATATGCGAGAATCCTATATATCAAGTGTGGACTGAAATGGGGCAGAGAGACAGGGAGGACATTGATGTTCATCTCTTCTACTTATCCCCAACTCCACAGTGTTTTCTGGAAGATTTCTTTTAAAGCGGCTGAACTTTGTCATTTTCTCATTTTATTGTTGAGCAGCCGTGGCCACCCAAGGTGAAGTTGCTTGCATGAGGTCACATAATTTATTATATTCAAAGTCAGGACTTTAATGCAGATACTGTAACTGCATCCAATGTTTCCCACTACCCCATGTGCAAGAAATAAAGATATAAAATATATAATTAGTTTTTGTTACTTACCCAATTGCTTAGGAGGAGAAGGGAAACTGGAAAGAAAATAAGAACACAAATTTAATCAGTATAATATGAACCTAGAAAAAATGATTTCTTTATATGAAAGAAGTGTGAACAGGCAATAGCCCAGAGGTTTAAAAAGGTTAATTAATCTGTTGACCATCATTCCTTTCTTATCCTCCATTGTTCCAGAGTTCTAGTATCTGTGCATCAATTTGGAATTTAACAAGACTTTGTTTTGCACCCCAGTGTTGGCCAAGAAGAGTAAAAAATCAAGACAGTCAATTGACATAAAATATATAAATGCCCACAGTCATTGAACAACATTTTCAAATTGTTCTGAGGTTTGTACATATTATTGCATCAGAATAAATTAAATGGACTTCATATTTTGGAGTCATTTATGACATACATATCACTAGTCCAAAACTGTTGAATAGAATTAACGAAGAAAAATGCAGAGTAAAAAATCAACAAAGGTCATGGGAATATGACCATATTTCCCCAAATGCATATAATATTCCCTCAGAGCAGGAGAATAGTGAATAAGAGAGGAACATCCACTCAAACTAAAGAGTGAGAGCTTATTAATAGAAGTGATCTGAAATCAGAATTAGGTTATGTTTAGTTGCAACAGAAAAACAGCTTTGTTTTTATTTCTTCCTGAACTGTGGATTCCAAATACACATAAACACAAACACAAATCTTTGAAAGAATAGTGCATAGGATAGAAATGACTTATGAGACTGTGAGGTATCATTAATTAAAATAATCCAAAATCAGAATTGGGTGAATGGAAGCAGAAAAAAATTGGTTGGTTATTTTATTTCTAAGTAAAAATTACATATGAGTAATGCAATTCAAAGATTTATTCTAATGTTTTCTTAAAATTTCAAGAACACTGTTTATTGACTGAGGTCTTTTGGTGTTTCATAAAAGGTTTAAAATTGGTAATTCTATATGGAATTAACAACTTTACCTCTAGTGAAATGTGGTGACTACATTAGGTACATATAAAACAGATTTTCTTGTGCCAGGGAACATGAACCTTCAAATTCATATGTAAGGATTTATACTAAAGGGTTATTTTTGGATGGAAAAAGAAAATGGATGCCTTAGGCTTCATTTAGGCAAACTTGAGATATTTAGATAATTTTAGTATAGGAGGAATATAATTCAAATAGAACTAATATATTGCTGTTGTGGAACAGAATTACAAAGACTTTAAATATTATATTTAATGAAAAGAAATTCTAAATTGTGCCCTTTAATTTTAGCAAATTCATTTTTAACAGAGAAATGAAAATTTGAAGATTTGTCTATATAAAATACAACATATTTTACTATTTGCAGTGCTGGAATTGGAATTACAAGCTTTTAGATGGAAAGTTATAACTTAAAAAAAAAGCCCCACTAAATGGTATATTCATGTGTGTGTGAGCATGTGAGGGTTTGTGTGCTGTGTGTTGTGTGTGTTTGCGAAAAAAGTAAATTGTCTTTGAATTAAATGATGATTTTTCAATACTTGCGCTTCTCTTACGTAATTAATATGTGAGTTTAAGCATGACACCATATGTGAGTCTAAGATAATTAATGGCCAATAACATCAAGATGGTTTAAGCCTATCAGGATTTGATTATTAGTTATAGAATATTAGTAGCATTTAATTCAATTAAAATTAGTGTAGTTATTGTGCACTGAGTTCAGTTGGTGGACTCTTACGATGAACCTTCATCATTGTCTGACTCAGAGACTTTACGTTTCTCTCGTATACTTTTCTTTTTGTCATTTTTTCCCTTTATCATCTTCAAAATCCCCCAGGACCACGTGCTACTCTTCTCTTCCACCTGTGGTGTGGAGCTTTGGAGCATGCAGGCATTAATTAGAATGAGATAACCAGCAGACCATGAAAACATTGTGTGGATATCTAGATGTGTTATAATTACACTGTCAGGTAGCAAGTAAACCAGTAATCAATGAGGTGGTGCTATTAAGCCTATAGATCTTGTGTTTGAATATTGTTTCTATTAGGTGGATCATATTTTCTATTTAGTGATATATCTTGACTCTTAAAATATAAAGTTAAGTCAGAATTAAGTTTAAAACATTGATTTAGCTTTATATATAATTAAAATTAAGAAATTAATTGATCTTAAACTTTAATATGCTATTTAAAAATGGCAAGAGAAAAATTATTATTAAACTAAAATATTATTATTCCCATAAATTATCACAAATATTAAGATGTTTATTACACAAGCTAAATTATTAACTAATCAATATTGGTTCTGCCATTGGTAGCAAATAATCTAAATTTACTTGGGTTGTTTACAATTATGTTCTTATACAAATATAGCCATGTAATTGATAAACACTTCAGATAGCATTGTAAAAATAAATGATCAATTTAATAAATAAACAATTGGAAAAAGTGTAAAAAAATCTACAACACTTATAATTTGTACCTGTTTTATTTCTTTTGCCATCATTGTTGAGATTGTTCCAAACAATCTACCATCTTTATTAGAAGTGTGATTCAATTACAATTCTTTTTGATTAAACCTTCAAATCATTTTGGGGAATGAAATACAGAACACTGCTTTCTGCTTTTTATCTTAATTGGAAATTAAAACTAAATTTCCATATGTATATAATATTTTGCAAAAAGGCAACCCACTGATTATTCTTACCCATCATTAGAATCTTCCTCTTCTATTCCATCATAAATGTCATCATCTAGTGGTGGTGGTGGGAACCCTTCATTTGGATTAGGGAGGAAATCCGTTAATTTTATAATATGATCACATACAGATCAATCATATTTTGATAATAAATTTTTCTTATTTGACTGGAGAACTTATTTCTTTTCCATACAAACCACTTAAAAAGACAAAACAACTAACTAAAGAACCTCCTTAATTTCCCACTCTATATAGATAGTAGGTAACTTCATTTTTTTTGTTTATCATTTCATAAAAATTTGGGGGGCAGAAATGATAATGAAGAAGGAGAGATAAAATTAGGTGCTCTGAACTTGAGATGAAAGTGATGTGGAAGAATAAACATGAGAAAAAGAAAAACTGAGTACGGGAGGTATTCATGGCAGAGAATCAAGTCAATGAGAAAAACATTTAGTTAATAGTGAGCAGACATTCAGAAAATAATATGGATCAGGATGTAAGTGAAGAGAATCCAACAGATTGAAAGGTGAACCTGTAAATGTTGATGGGTTACAAAACAGGAGGAAAAGAAAGATGATATTTTAATGTTTGCATGTTAAATTTAAGCTCTTTCTTGACTCATCTATTATAGTATACTCTTTAAGAATTTTGATACTTTATAAACATTTACTTAATAAAGTTTCACCAAATATGTTCTAGGTACAAGAAAAGGTACAATGAACTTGAAATTTAACTTTTTGTATGAAAACTTGAGCTCTATTTTGTTACTAAGAAATTCAGGGGTCTTTTAAGAGCCACAGTCATACAACCATATAAGCTGTTCTCTAAGCAAGCATATTTTTACACATAAAGTGGCTTGCTTTTAGTAACTGCTTGGATAGTTGACACAAACCAACACCACCTTGGATACACTAAAAGTGGTGTCACGCTGGAATTCACAACAAATTTGAAAGAAAAAAGTGAGTTGTTCAGAATCACTCGGTGACCATGACTAGCATCCAGATCATTAACTCTCAGGCCAGTGTTCTTTCTCTACATTAAGATCTTCTTCTATATTGGCAAACTAAATAGTTTTTATTAACATACTAAAAATGTTGTAAAGAAACTTGTAAACATTGACAAAAATTGTGTGTCTTACCTCCACTTCCACTATGACTGTGGTTATGTGAAAAAAAACAGAAATATGAAATTAATACATGAGTTATTTAGCTCTCAGGAAGCAAATAATATATTGTAATAAATAATATACATTGAGCAGTTATACAAAAGATAAATAACATTCCATTTAAAAGTCACCAAGATGTGATGTGAAGAGCAAAAAAAAAAAATGTTTCTTGTGATAACAGCTTCATAATAAGACAACCTAGCAAGACAAACAAAAAACAAAAATCAAGTGAGTTACAATACTACACATTATATTCAATTCAATGATTCTGTTTTTTTTTTTTTTGGTGGTGCTGAAGATTAAACCCAGGGCCTTGTGCAAGTGAGGCAAGCACTCTACCAACTGAGCTATATCCTTATCCCCTCTGTTTGCTTTCAACATTTTTCTATGAGGCAATTTTCAAATTATACATTATTGCATAATTCCACAGATTGACTAAAAAAATACCCTGAAAGTACTATTCTAGAAGTCATACAGAGTTATTATCATTGAGCTAAATTCAATGATCTTTCAATATCTTAGAATCACAGCATTTTACTTTTAGCCAAATAACATTAAACATCTTTATTTAAAGAAAGAAGATTTAAAACACTGAAACCTTCATGGGGAATTTTTATGGCATGGCCCATGACTCTCTAAATCCAGATTATCTCTATTTATTAAATTATTCACTCCTAACATTCTATACTTTATCTATTTTAGTGCTTATAATGATATGTTTTCTTGCCTATATCTCCCACTCTGGTATGAGTTATTTGAAAGCAAGGAAAATGTAGACTGTGAGAACTGGAAAAAAACTCAGAAGTCATCTGTTCAATCAATGCCCTATTTTGCAAGAAAGAAACTGAGGCTCTGAGGATTTAAGTGACTTAACCAAACCCACTTCTACACCTAGTTGTGCTCCCTATACCCCTCACTTTTGACCTTTGACTTTTGGCCAGCAAGGGATATCAGTTTGGTCTCACAACCATACAGGAAAATTATATACTCATATCTGATTTCTTTTTTTAAAAAATTTTTAAATAATTCTAATCAGTTATACATGACAGTAGAAAGCTCTTCGAGTCATTGTACATAAATGGAGCAGAATTTCCACTTCTCTGGTTGTACACGAAGTAGAATTATACCATTGATGTAATTCTACCATCTTTCCTACCTCCTTTACCCCTCCCCCCATACCTGATTTCTGAATGTTAACAGTCAATTGAGGAAATTGATCTGATGCAGATCTTTGGTTAATTAGAAGTAAAACGTACTGTTGCTAATGGAACTTCATAGGAAAACATGCTATAATCATTGTACTATATACATAAGAAACTGACTATGTAAAGAAGTTAAAGTATACACTCTACTTGCTCTTGAACCATTTTCACATCTATTTTCTCTGACACTTTCCTCAGAGCGTGAAGCCAGCAGTTAGAATTAGTTTGCATTCTGGTATGCTTCATCTCAGAGATTCTCATACTCAATTTCTAAGAGTGGGGTTGTCATAAGCAAGGGGAAAAGCTGCCACCTACTTATTTCCCTCTAGGGCAATTCTTCAACTTCCTAAAATGACCTGTTTAAAATATAAAACACTTGACAGGTGAAGGCGAGGGAGTGAGAGAAGAAGAGAGGGGAAGAGAGAAATTCATGGAAGGAAAAAGATTTGCTGTGTGATAGAAGAGTGCTACGTTCATTCCCAATTGTCTTTCCTTCACAGTCATTACAGAAACCGCTTTAGTTGAGAAGAAAGAGGGAAGGACAGCTGTCAGAGTCTGTGCTTTCAAGTCTTGTGCCTGCTCTCAGAGTCTGAAGTACACAGCCATCTTCTCACCCTAAGGAAATCAGGAAGCAGCAGGTAGAGGGTATAGGGAGATGGCAGACCTGGGAGGAGGGCGAAGTGCCTCATGGTGATGGTGACTTCTCTCCTTATTCTTGCTCCAGCAAGCTGCCGGCTACACTCAGCATCTTCCCCTTTTCTGCTAAGGACAAAGCCTGTTCTGTTATGAGAACTCTGCTAGCAGCAGCTGTAGTTTCAAAAATAACCCATGTATAGAAAGAGTTTCTTTTTCAATTTTCTTATTAAATATGCACGGGGAGGGGTAACTGTTAGTAAACATTGTGGTGTTATAATTAAGAGATCAAACATTAAAACTGTACACCAACCTATCCTTTTATTAAATAGAACACTTTTCTGCTCCATGTTTACTAACTAGAGCATGTTGTTTAGAATGAAGATATGTATGAACTGGATAAAAAAGTAGGAATAGTTTTGGGATATGTTTTCCTATTATGGTTAAATTATGCTTTTAGGAACATTATTCCTTTTCTATTGATTTATTTTTTTTCTTGAGTTTGCATACCAGTGAAAATATGTACTTATTGCAAATGGGGTTCTTTAAAGCCCCCCAAAGAAATGCATTTTTTTTAGAAAAGCAAATAAGATAAAAAATACTGCATATTAATTGATAAATATTTGACATATTTATGTCCAAAAAATTCTGTAAATTGAAGAATGTTAACCATTGGGAACTTCATCTGATGCCCAAACAAGGTCAATGTGCTTCTTGTTATGAAGGTCAGTATATGATCTGCAGACTATAGTGCATGCTTTGCATGTGTATTTTGTGTAATTTATGGTTATAAAATGGTGAGAAGGCCTAGGAGCTATAATTTAGAAAGACAAAACTACCTCAAAGCAACATCATGAGAGTGAATGATTACATAAAGTAAAAGGTCATAAGAAGGAAATTTAATTCTTCATATATGCTTTATAAGTATGTCACTAACTTGGTGCTTTTACCATTTATTGATACTTTTAAAAGTTTCTCCTTTTCAATTTGAGTCATGAACCATGCATACACAGTTTTACTCAGGTAAAAATTGTGTTTTTTTTGAGACATTAATTGAGATTTATTGATTTCATAAGGTGGGCATAGAAAAATGAGGACTCTTATTTAGGCTGGAAATTTTCCTACTACTTTCCCTTCAACTTGAGGGCATTCTGTCTTTTAAAGGAAACAGAAGACATTGGAGGAAAAAAGAAATGAAAGAAGAAAAGGAATAAAAAAGTACAGAAGAAAGGACAAAGAAAGATCAGAGCCAGGACAGAAGGAAGAGGAAGGATGTAGAGAGAAGGAAATTGAAGACTGAGGAAGGCAAGAAGGGAAGAAAGGGTTCCTGGTTTGAATTTGGATAGTTTTCCTTCTCCAAAGGCCCATGTGTCAAAGATTTGGTCCCTAGAATGTGGGTACGGGGAGTGCTATGGACTTGTAAGAGTTGAGGCCTGATGGAGGTTTCATAGGTCCTGTGGGCAGGCCCTGAAGGGAATTATGCACCTCAGTTCTTTCTCCTTCACCCCCTACTTCCTGCTTTGTAATGTGAGCAGTTTTCTCTGACATATGCTCCCTGTCATTACTATCTGGCATCTTTACCAGAGGCCCAAAGTAATGGGACTGCTTGATTTTGGACTGGAACATCCAGAACTGTGATTAAATAAAACTTTCCCCTTCATAAGTTAATTGCCTCAGGTATTTAATTATAGCAATGCAAAGCTGATTAATACAGAGGAATGAGGGAAAAGAGAGCCGATCTCTTCTTCTACTTCTTCCAGAAACAGTGTCTTATTCTAAGAAGGCATTCCTATTATTATTGGAGGGGAGATCACCCTAACTGAGTGGAGGATATGGCCATTAGAAAATTGTACCCTTAGAGGCCAGGCACCGTGGCACACACCTATAATCCCAGCAGCTCAGGAGGCTGAGGCAGGAGGATCTTGAGTTCAAGGCCAGCCTCAGCAGTTTATCAAGACTCTAAGCAACTCAGTGAGACCCTGTCTTTAAATAATACAAAAAGAGGGTCAATGATATGGCTCAGTGGTTAAACACCCCTGGGTTCAGTCAACTGTATATAAAAAAAATTTATCCTTAGTTGATGTTCAGGGATCATAGGGAACTGAAATTTGACATTTAAAGAGTAAATTGTTGGGCGAGGCAAGCTGGATCACACCTGTAATCCCAGTGGCTTGGGAGGCTGAAGCAGGAGTATTGCGAGTTCAAAGCCAGCTTCAACATCTTATTGAGACCCTCAGCAACCCAGTGAGATCCTGTTTCTAAATTTTATATATATATTATATATAGGTTGGGGATTTGGCTCAGTATTTAGGCACCCCTGAGTTCAATCCCTAGTACCAACAAACAAATAAAAAACTGTTGTCATAAAAACCATTTTTCCTGGGGCTGGGGTTGTGGCTCAGCGGTAGAGTGCTCGCCTAGCACATGTAAGGCCCTGGGTTTGATCCTTAGCACCACATAAAAATAAATAAATAAAATAAAGGTATTGTGTGCAACTACAACTAAAAAATTAAAAAAAAACATTTTTACTGTTATATTTTCAAATAATAATGTATTTAGTCTTAGATTTCAGAGTAAAAAAAGGGCTAACTTTTTTTTTTCTTTATGTTTTACCAAATCCTATTTGCTTTAGGAACATAACTAAGATAAGACACTAATGAATACTACAAAACAATGTTTTGCAATGACAACACATTTGACATGCTCTGGCAAGTGGCCCACTATATTTTAAGTAGCATTTGATACATAAAACCAAAAAGTAGAACAGAAGACTATTTAGTTTTCAGTGACCTTACACGGACATTGGGTTGGTACAAGTGGCGATTTAGTGATAGAGAACATTAGGAAATACAGAAGGTAAGATTCTAGGGTTTTGAAACATAATCTCCAACAAGGAGACAATCCCGTCTGTCTTACAGTGTGTGCTGGCACATACCTGGTGCTAGTATCCTGCTCTGCAACGTCATCATATACTTCTTGGTCATCTTCCACAGGCTTTGATGATAGAGCACTGAGAGAGGATTTCTTCCGTCTCAAGGAATCATAGTCAATTTCTACAGCAGTTGTTTTAATATAGCCATCTACCAAAAAGGAAAAGACTTAGGTTTAGGCAACTACCACTTAAAATTGTGAATAAAATATCTGTTGCACATTTGTTCTTTAAAATTTCCCTTTATTTACCTGCTTTCAATTCTGAATCATACACTTCCCAGGTGGATACATTTTACTGTATTCTGTCAAAGGTTTATCCTATTGTGTTTTGGGGTAAGTCTAGAGTATATTTTAAAGATTCAAAAATGAGCCACATGAAACATTTCCCCCAATTATCACATGAATGAAGAAACTAATGACCTCTGACCTCCCTAGAATAATATACAGCTTTACATTGGTTCCCAGTAAGAATATAAATGATGTGAATATGGGTCCATTCTTGCCATTTTAGATTTTCCCACCTTTGTCCCAGTAACTCCTAACTTGATGGTAGTAGTTCTGGAAGAATATGAACATTTAATATTGACTGACGAAAAAATAAAAACAAAAACAAAAAACCCTTCAAAGCCATAGGGAAATGTACACTCACATGACCCCCTTGCTGTTCGGCCCAACCATTTTCCTTCAGGGTTGTCTGTGATACGGATTATTTCAATCTCTTCTCCTTGCTTGAAACTCAGTTCATTCTTTCCTCCTTTGACATCACAGCAAGCTTTTGCTAGATGAATGACTTGAATAGGACCCGTTAGCTACCAAACCAAACAAACAAACAAACAAACAAACAAAAAACAGGTTTCCTTGCTATCAGAAAAACTTAAAGAATGCAGTTTGGAAAGATAGATAAGCCCACAACTTGCTAACCTGCCTATATCAACACTTTAACAGAAATGAAGGGTAAATGTCATTCCTGGTGAATGTTCTGATAGGGGGCATTAGGGAAAACTCACAGAGGCCTCACAAGACCAGCAAAGAACAGGTGAACCAGTGCCTGGGGGCCAGGAGAGAGTGGCAGGGATCTGTAGTCCATAGGAACTGCAGGAGGCTTGCAAAGGCAACTCCTCATAATGGAATATCATTTAAATACAACTCCATGCTGAGAGCTTTGTGTTTTTTTTATGGGATATGCTGGTGGTTTTTTGGTGAAGTGTTTTTCTTCTTTGCATTGTGTAATTATTGTTTCTCTTTTTCTTTTCCTCCCTCCCTCTACTTATCCCTTCCTTCCTTCTCTCTCTTTCTTTATTCATAATCCAAAAAATTGATTTGGTTCAATAGATCCAAGAAATTGACTGGACTCAGGGCCTTGTGCATGCTAAGCCAGTGCTCTACCATGGAGCTACATCTCCAGCCCTGGGAATAATCTAATTTAGATCATCAATTCTAAACTCCTAATTTCCTAATCTTAAATAGGTTTCTTGGATCTTTTGATATGTAAATATGCATTGTGAATTTTGAAGATGCTATACATTATTTTATTGAATTTTACAATGCCATGGTATTAATTACATATCACTAAGAAATTTTAAAACCTTAAATTATAGTATACCATGATATTAGACAGGCTCAGTTCTCAGACTTATCTAACTTTTTTTTTTTAAACTAAGCATCTATTAATATCTTTTGGAAGAAATATATCTCCTAAAGTCAGTCTTGACAAACTTTTTGAATTCATAGCAGCATGGCACTCTATTTTTCTTACTCAAAAATATTCTTTGAATAAATAAGTGAATAATGTAAAATTTATTTTTCCAAAAGAAGCAAAAGACCTCACATAATTCCTTGAAAACAATGAATAATATGTTCATAAAAAGTGTAACATACAGCTGGGTTTGGCGGTACATGCCTATAATCCTAACTACCTGGGAAGCTGAGGCAGGAGGATTGCAAATTCAAGGCCAGCCTCAGCATCTTATCTAGACTCTCTCTCAAAATAAAATTAAAATAATAGTCTGAGGATAGAGCTCAGAGGTGGAATGCTTGCCTGGGTTAAATCCCCAGTACTACAAAAATGAAAAAAAAATCATATAATTTCTTTCTCTCAAGAAGTTAATTTTCTTTACTTGAAAAATATAAACACTGGTAGCCATGCATTCTGAGTAAAACATTTTTATATTCAAACTGCACTCAGAACTTACTTATTGTAAGTCAGCTTTTCAAAAATTTAATAAGAGCATATAATAGATTCAGTGACTTTTGTGACTGTTTAGTTAATTCTACAACAAACTTTCTGTAAAAGTACTATTTATTCTTGGTTCACAGAATAAAAATTAAAAGAAAAAAATCTGAGTCTTAGAGAAGTAGTAAGCCCAAGGTCATATAGTTCATATGTGCAGGTGATTTTTGAATCCACATCTGTTGACTCTATGTTGTGTTTTCTGCATCATGCAGTTGAATCTATAATTTAATGAATAAATCTACTAGGAAATTCTATGCAAATCAAGTTGTTTTAATTCCAATCATATATTAAATGCTTCAGAAGAGTAAATATTTAAAGCAAACCTGATATGAATTTATGAAAATAATTTTTTAAATTCAGATAATTGCCCTAAATATACTTGAGATGCCAGACCCAGATCAGATGGGCTATGTTAACAAAGATGGCATAGTCAAGAAAGGACAGCTTGTGAGAGTAGTGTTTTGTGATGGTTGTAATAGAAGTCACACAAATATCAGAGATCAGAGAAGACAGAGATCAGAAATTGAGATAGACCAACAGGGATGAGAAACAGCAGGTATCAGATGTCTGCACGTACACTGGCTTAAAATAAAGGCAAAAATCTCAGTCAGAGCTGGGTGTGGTGGTGTGCACCTGTAATTCCAGGTACTCAGGAGGCTGCTGCAGGTGAATTGTAAGTTTGAGGTCAGCATGGCAATGGAGCTGTGGTTATAACTTAATGGCAGAACACCCCTGGACTCAATCTCCTGTACTCAGGGAAAAAAGAAGTAAATCAAGTCCAGATACCAGCAACTAGAACAGCTGAAAAAAATGTCATTCTGAGATAGTTTGCTTCAATCAGGAGGCATTTGTGTCCTTTGCACAATTACATACAATGCCACCAGAACATCTATGTGTGTGATCCTATACTTTTGGCCTAAATAGGCTAATAGGAAATGTATAATGGGGAAAGCCAAGTTGAGTTAGTAATGAAATATTCATTTACTTAATCAACGTAAGATCTCCTAAGGACCCACTGATTACAAACCCCCAAATTGGATTTTATTGTATTTCATCATATTACATTATTTAGTGCATGGGTAAGATAATGTATGAGACCAAAAAAGTACTGTCATGAAGATACTTTTTCAAAACAGTGATTAAGTAATTCTCCTACTATGTAAGTTTTCAAGAATGATGTCCCAGCCATGTGAAATTGACAAAAGGATGTTACTCTTTCGCCCATCAGCAATCAAGTTCTTACTTTAAATTTCTTCTTTAATTCTTGTTCTTTCTTTTCTTTCTCTTTCTGTTCCTTTCTCTCTAGTTCTAATCTCTTCTTTTCCTCCTTTTCCCGTTTCTTGTCTCTCTCTCTGGATGTTTCTCTGTGAACACAAATTTTAGGTTGTTTGTCCATCAGCAGGTGTCAATGGGTCAGGGCTCACTACCTAGAGAGGTTTCTCCACAAAAGAGAAAATGCTCTCTGAAGTGTAGATGAAGGTCAAAATCCTGGATGTGCAAAATTGTTTTTAAAATCAGTAGGAGGCATACAGCTGGGACTATCTTCTAGGGGCTCTGCTTCCCATTACAACTTGTGACAGCAAGTAAAGAAACTGATTAGAAAGACCCTGTCTTTGCTGCATGTTGGAGAAACAAAATTATTAATCTTCCTCTGTCTTTCATGAGCATGCATTCACAGGTGCACATGTACCCCTCGATTCAGAAACTTCAGACAAAATTGGTTGAATAAGAACTAGGTAAAGAAAATTAAGATAGCTGGGCTCAACATATGATTAAAAATACATTCATGTTTACTTTTACCCTAGAAATTCATTTTGGAGCCATTTTTAACATCTTTCCAGCAAGATGAAACTTTGGCATGTGGGTACTGTGCTAACTGCTTCTCACCGGCCACCAGTGCCCAGATGAAGAAGGCATAATACATATATTAATTCATTTGCTCAAGGACACACAGAAATCAAGAAATACAGATTCCTATGTCTGATTCCCTGCCTGTGGTCTTTCTCGTAGTCTGCAGGTCTATAGCCTTTCACACAATCACTTGTTAATAGAGTCCTCTATAGAATCCTTAGAGAAATAAGGAAATTTAAGTTCTTTGTATGGAAATTATCATTACATGCCAATCATTTGAACAAAATGAACTTGTCCCCCTGGTGTTGGTATATACCCACACTCCCTCTTACAAAACATATTCATCTTAGAAGAAAACTATTATGGTAGAAAATATAGTTCATACATGTCTTCATATGTTTCTCCTTCACTTTCTTGTTCCTGTCAAGAAAAACATAGATAATGATTAATTTCAATTCTTCAAAAAGGTAACATGAGCATATTTCATTGATCAAATATTTTGTTAAACAAGATTTTGCAAATTTATGCAATTTAAACATAAGTAAGTTTGGCTTACTTAATTTTCTTTTAATCTTGAGAGATTAGGAAAGCAAGCACAAAAGGATTTCATTTTTTATCTTGCTGTATCATTGAGATATGTAGATAGACATGTTTATGTTCAGCACCACAACACTACCATGAGTCCATGTACTGATTGGTCTTTAATGTCTCAAGCATTTTGAATGAAGATTATAAGTAGAAAAAAATCACTGCTCATAAAAATTTTCATTTTGCTTATAAGCAAATAACAATATTAAATATTCTAATGATAACAGTACAATATAGCAGAAAATTAATAAAAACTGACCTCATCTAGAGTTCCAGTACCTAAAGGATTTGAAAAAAACAAATTTAATACATTGTTATTAAGAGGCACTTTAATATGCGATTTTCGGATATAATCTGATAATACTTGAAACAGTTCATGATCTTACAGAATTCATGCATTAACAGAGATATGAAGCACAAAATAGAATATGTCTTAGATCCTTACTATGGCTTTTTTCATATTTGTAATTGAATTATAAAATAATTTTATTTGCTTTCATAAAATAATGCAAAAGCCAAAAAATTATAACATCATTTATTCCTTATAAGTAAGGCAGACTCATTTGGTTCTATGGGCTCACGTAAAACAAAGCATTATTTAAAAAAAAAATCACAAATAGTTCACACTTTTGACACATTTGTTCCCTAGGGTTTTTCTTTAATGTATCAAATACATCAAGTTAATTAGATTTTTAAAATATTTTGCTCCTTGAGAGTTTTGTATAATATACACTATTCCCAATACCAAGACATAATGCAACATTAAGAGCAATAAGTTGGTAATACTAAGAGCATTTTAGTACAAATAGTGAAGTGTTGGTATAAGATCAGACAAATAAACCAATGGAACAGACCAGAGAGTTCAGAAACAGATACAAATTTACATAGACACAGCCATATACACATTTAGAGTTGACAGAGTATAATGGTGACACTTTAAATTAATGAGAAAAGGATGGATTGTTTCGAGTACAGTAATTAGAAAACCAGCTGTCGATATGAAGCAGCAAATCTAGATTCCTACTGAATTCTCAATGGGTGGGGGCAGTGAAGATGTTAAAGACCTAGATACAACTGATGAAGTTCACAGAAAATAGAAAACAGTTTTATTTCCTAGAAAGGAAGACTTTTTAAACAAAACTTAAAAACCACATAATGTAAAGCAAAAATTAATGAATTTGATTATATCCAAATTTATGTCCCAGGAAGGACAGCATGGACTAAGTTAAGAGACTGCAAACAGAACCGGAAAAAAATATTTCCACTGTGTGAAACTGACATGAAATCAATATCTACAACATAAAGGAACTCCTGAAGGTGAACCGAAAAAGATAAAACTCCAGAAAAAGTGGTCAAAGGATAAAAACTGGCAACTTATCAAAGAGGGAACCACAAAGATAAGTAAAAGAAACACCAAGCTCAAGAGTAAGAAAGAAAATTATAAAGAAAATTAATATGAATGAAAATATTGAAATTTAGATGAGATGTAATTTTGTACATATAAGACTGAGAAAACACTGGAAAGCTTCACAAAAATGCCACATGCAGCACCATGATCAAGTGGGGTCATCCCAGGGATGCAAGGTTGGTTCAACATACGTAAATCAATAAATATAATTCATCACAACAATTGACTCAAAGATAAGAACCATTGATCATTGCAATAGTTGCAGAAAAAGCATTTGGCAAGATACAGCAATGCTTCATGTTCAAAACACTAGAAAAACTAGGGATAACAGGAACATATCTCAACATCGTAAAAGCTATCTATGCTAAGCTCCAGGCCAACATCATTCTAAATGGAGAAAAATTGAAAGCATTCCCTGTAAAAACTCAAACGAGCCAGGGATGCCTTCTTTCACCACTTCTACTTAACATAGTTCTTGAAACACTGGCCAGAGCAATTAGACAGATGAAAGAAATAAGGGATATGAACAGGAAAAGAAAAACTCAAATTAGCACTATTTGCCAATGATATGATTCTATACCTAGAAGAGGCAAAAAATTCTACCAGAAAACTTCTAGAACTAGTAAATGAATTCAGCAAAGTAGCAGGATATAAAATCAACACCCATAAAACAGAGGCATTTCTGTACATCAGTGACAAGTCCTCTGAAAGGGAAAAGAGGAAAACTACTCCATTTACAATAGCCGCAAAAATAAATAAATAAATAAATTAAATAAAATAGCTTGGAATCAACAAAAGAGGTGAAAGATCTCTACAACAAAAACTACAGAATACCAAAGAAAGAAATTAAAGAAGACCTTAGAAGATGGGAAACTCTCCCTTTGTACAAACACATGTATCAAGTATACTAGGATATTTGTATGTGGCAGGCAAGGGGCAGAAAGGGAGTGAATAATGGGATATAAGGAAATAAATAAGTAGATCAAGAGAGGGATCTTGCCTGTAGTAATAGTGTTAATAACTCATCAATGACACTATGTGAATGATTAATTCAAATTTCTGTACTGAGGTAACAGATAAGATATTTTTGTGTCCCTTACCATCAGAGTACATGACACCATCTTGATTTTCTTCATTTACAGGGTTTCTGAAAAAAAAAAAAAGTAGAAGAAGAAATCATGAAAATGGAACAAGTAGATGCTCACCTTACAATGGAGAAGAGAACAAGAATTATTGTCTGAACTATTCTTTCCTCTTTTATACTTGACCTGATTGAAAACTTCAGACACACTAGAAGAGACTTTAGCCTATTCTATACGTAGCTGTTATGGCAAGAAATTGGGGAACTGAGAAGCTCAAGTACAACATAGTGGCCACAGAGTTAATCCTTGCTTCAGGGGAGTGATCACGTTGTCCATTAAATATGCAGTATACCAACTGATCAGTTCTGGGATTCTCAAGGCTTTGGATTGGTTCTTTGGCGTATATGCCTAAAAGGATTAATTGGTCCCAATCCCCAACTCCTTCCTCTTTAGGTGGTTTCCACTTGGCTTTACTTCCATGGTTGTGGTTTAGACTCCAACATGCTTCCTCTGCTTGACTCCAGCTGCTCTTAATATCCTTATCAATACCTGGACCCCCCAAATTCCTAATGTTTTATGGAGCCACCTCCCCATCTCATTTTCTACTCCTTTTCTCAGATTGATGAGCACAGCTGAAAAAAATCACCCGTCTTATTGACTCTGTACTTTACACATAATTGGCATCCAGTCTCAACTCTAGCCTCAGTGTTATTCTATAAACTCATTACTTTTTTTTTTCTTAGTTAACTTTCTCTGGCACCATCCTTCTCAATGCTTGTTAAAAACCTTCACTACTTTCTTCAAATCTGCTATTCCTACCCTTTCCCCTATAATCAGATGACCTTATTTCTTACTTCACTGACAAAATAGCAATAATTAGATATGAATTCTCTTAAGAAAGTAAACTTATTCCCTTAACTCACAAACTCATCTGCAGTCATATCTGCTCTTACCTTCTCCCTACAAAGTCCTTCTCTTCGGCTCTGTTCTGAATCCTATCTGATTCTCAGTTACTATCCCCTTTATTCCATGTGCTGTAATGATATTTATATTCTTTTCCTTCCTTTGCTCCCCATCTCTAAATATCTGAGTCATTGTCTTCTACCTTATTCTATATTACTCTCTTCCATTAAAAAAAGAGCTATCACATCTCTGTTTTTCTGAATCCTTTACATTACCACAAGATAATCCTATTTTTACAAGTCAAGCTACAAAATGTCGACTCTACTTCCTTTCTTCCTGATCATTTCTTCATTGACCACAATCTGTCTTCTATTGCTACTTCTTCACACTAAAACAACTTAAAAAAATCTTACTTACCAAATCCAGTGTACACTGCTTAGCCAGACTCTTACATTGTTGTTTTATAATCCTTGACAGGACTGGCCTTTGTTTGTTTCTGTAAGAACTATCTCCTGGCTCAGTTGTCTCTCTGGCCACTATCCCACAATTTCCTTTGTAGATTTGTTTTCTTTTAACTTCCTCTCTAAGTGATGATATTATTTTGCCTTTGTGTTCTGGCTTTTTTTCCCTCCCTGCCACCTGCCTGACCCCAACCACTCTACTATCGTCCCTGAATGGTTTCATATACTACCACAGCTTCAGGTCTTATCTTAATGTTGGTAATTTCCATGTTGGAATCCCTACTCCACACCTTTTTTTTTTTGAGTTTCAGCCCATTTTATATTAACTCAGAAACAGGTTTCTTTTTTCCATGCCAACCTACACCTGTTCTTGCTGTTCTTGTCTTAATGAATGAACCACAATTCCAAGCAAGCTTTAGGTCATCCTGTATCTTTCACTTTTTTTTAGCCTCACATTTATCATCAAATTCTGTCAGTTCTCTGTATTTAATATCTCCTATAATCCCCTTTCTTCTTCTATCTCTTGCTTCTCTCCTGCTAGATGTTGAGAACAGGATTACATTCTGGTTATGGCCTCTTGCAGTAGGCACCTGGCGAATCTTGTAGCCATCAGAATTGTTCCTCCTCTTCCCCACACTGACATTTTCTTCTCTAATTTTTCCTAAAGTGATCATTCTAACACAAACAAAAACATGCTTGCCTCACTTTCAGGCTCAATACTCACACCACTTAAAGAATTAGGAAAGAGTGTTACTTGTTCCCAATGCTGTTTACAAAACTAATCCCATTTGAAGTGTGTGTGCTGGAAACACCTTATCACTGACCATAAAAAGGATTCGTGTTTGTGGCTTCACAAGAATTTTTCTTTTAATTTAAACATTTTTCATGGGTTTTATTTTTTCTTTTTTGGAACTTTGGGGATATAAAGGCAGAGTGTGAAATCGGCATAAGAAAAATGAGCACCTCATGATTACATGGCTTGGTATGTGTCTGTCCTGCTTCCCAAGGGGATATATTTAAACACTTCTATGGAGCTCTCTTATTCTCAATATCTCCACTTCTGTACTTTATTCAGTGTTTCTTTTTATAGTTTTTGTTTGATTATTGTTTATGATAAAACATACATAACATAGAAATCACCATTGTAGCCATTTTAAAGTGTATAATTCAGTGACATTAAGTACCTTCTCCACATTGTATAACTATTTCACTCTCTAGCCTAAATTGTGTTTCATCACCCCAAGTGGAAATCCTATGCTCATTATTCAGTCACTTCCTGCCCCTTTCCTCAGCATCTGGCAACCATGAAATCTATTTTCTGTCTCTATGGATTTGCCTATTTTGAACATTTTCTAAAAATGAAATCATATAATATGTGACCTCTTATGATGGACTTCTTTTTCCAAATTAGCACATATTTTTACTGACATAACATCTGCACATATTTTGGGGGGTATGTTAGGATAATTTTATACTTGTATGTAGTGCGTGACTGAGTTAAGAGTAATTAGCTTTTTCATCTTCTCAAACATTAGTCATTTCTATGTGCTGGGAAACTTTTAACTCTTTTAGATATTTTGAAATAGGACATAGATTGTTGTAGACCATCGTTACTGTATTATGCTGTAGGCCACCAGAACTAATTCCTCCTCGAACTAACTCCTGTCCACTTTGGGTGTGGTTCAGGAAGAGTCGCTAAGGCTGTATGTGTCTGAGTTTCTACTTGAGGTGGTGGTGTTTATCAATTAATAATTAAACTTATATTTGCTTAGATTTCTTTTTAGATACATGTGAAGGCCAAATTCATCAATTTTTGACAAGACACCTTTTTCATTTTGTGAGTCTTTTTAGTCCTTGGAGGATTCAGAATTAAATACAGAAATGACTGAGTAGGCTTATCTCACAATAAAAAAAAATGTTGTGGAGTAAGTTTTATAATTATTAAGACAATATGTATCATCAACATTTTGAGCATTTGTCATATTTAAGAGTTGTTATATTAGACAATGTTCAGTTTAAGAATTGTGGTTTAAGTTTTTAAAATTCTAGTTGACTCCAGGTATTGAGTAAGGACTCCAGGTATTGAGCACCAATTGTTGTTCACATACCAAAAGGAGAGTCAAGTGTATGTTATGAGCTTCTGATGAAAGATTATGCCAAAATCCAGGGACAAGTCCTGCCAAAAAATCAAACTAAAATAAATAATAAAACAATAATAAAAAAAGAACCAAATTTCATGAAGTCACCTCTACATCCAACTGTCAATCTATCAGAAATACAGAAGAAAGAGGAACACTAAACTGCATTATACAAAGGCAATCAGCAGAAACTAGACTATGGGTGATTACAGTATTCACAAACTACTTGGCTTTCTCAACATAAATTGCAAGGAATAAAAAAATGACATGGAGGATAAACCTATGTCTTAAAGAGAAGTATAAACATAGAAGCTAACAAAGAGATGCAGATTTTGAATTCTTTCAAACTGAAAGCACACATGAACACGATGTTAAGAGACAATTGGAAATTTCAGCACTGACTTGATATTTTATATTAATACACAGAATCTATTTTTAGGGATATCTATGGAAGCTACTAAAATATTATGGATGAAATTATATGATGCTGGTTGATAGTTTAGAAAAGTATAAGAGAAAGAAAGAGGGTGAGAGTATGAATAAATCGAGACTGAGCATGTGTTCATAATCACCAAAGTCAGTGAGGGAAACATGGGGACTTATTATATTATTATATCTGCCTTTTGTATGCTTAAAATTTTTATAATAAATACACTTCTTAAAAAGTATAAGAATAATTTATTTGCAAATGTTATTGAAATATTTAGTAGAACTGGATGTAGTTTTATTTAATAGATTTATGAGTTATGGGGAAGGTTTTGTTTAGTGGGATCATTAAATTTGTCTCTCCGATATTTGAAATGCTTATAAAGGGAATTTAATATGTTATATTTTTACATGTAATGTGAAACTTCTAATGGAGTTTAGTAATTAAATTTATAAACAGAACAATTGAAAGAGTTTAGTCTGATCCATTTGAGCTGTCCAAATATTAATCAAAGATCCTCCTGAAAAGAATTCCTTAGATAAAAATTACTAGATGTGCAAATAGAATAACAAGTTATATAATGTAAACTAAAGTACTTAAGATAAACTAGGACTCTGAATCATTAACTTTAATGAATTGAATATTAGGTAAAAAGATGTATGTACTTTAGAGATCAAGACATACTGGCATTCTACAGAATGGAACCTATAGTACTTTTCATGGTGCGCAGGTTCAATGGATTCTGTTCTTTCACAGTTTTATTTCTCATATTTGCTCTTATATCAGCTTCTCATTTATTAATACTGAACTTGTGCCTCCTATGGACACTCTCTGGTTTCATTTCTCCTTGATTAGCCCAGCTTCCTTTATCTGAAGTAATCCTCTCTTCTCCTCATATGCTGTTGTGGCCCTCCTGTGCTGTGTATCCTGAACACAGCCTCTGCAGAGTGACCCCCAGCTCCCCAAAGCCCATTAATTGCTGCCTCCATGTGTCATCCACCCATCCTTTAACATGATTATCTTGGATTATTTTGAAATTATATAATAATTGCTTACGGCCTTCTCTTCTCACTACCAGACTGCAATGCCCTTGGAGAAAGGGGTTGTCACTTTGGTGGTTAATTTATTATTATGATTATCATTTTTAGAAAGCTATTAAAAGAAATCCTGTCATGGTAGAACTTTGATTTTTATGAAATAATGACGTAATAGTAACACCAAGAGACTTTTATTACTAAAGTGAATTATTATCAGTGAAAAAAGATATTGAATAGAAAATACCACTGGACTTACTTCCTAAAACACCTGAATTAATAACAAATCCTTGCAAAATAAAGGGTATTTGTGTAGCATATTCATATGTGTGTGCCTGTACATTTATGCAAAGCATTTATTACCCATAGATGTTTGCTTACACACATTGATTCATGGATCCAACATCTCTGCCATTTTATATAGGCTTCAGTTTATAATATGAATAACATTAAAATATTCAATAAATATGAAACAATGGCCACAATAGAAATAGCAGGCAGGAATAAAGGGAAAAAAATAAGAGAAATAGGTGCAAATATCCTGAATAAACCCAGACCAAACTGTCACCAATTTGAATAAACCCAAACCAAACTGTCTCCAATTGTTCAAAGTATTCCAGGCCTTGAGAAAAGCTGCACATAGAGAGTAAGAAAACAATGGAACTAGTCACAACCCAGACATGAAAACCCAGTAGAGGGAGGGGCCGAGGAGAAGAAAAGGAAACTTATCAGATGTGATAATAAGTCTATTCAAGAAGCCCTTTCACCAAAGTTCTTTGTTTTGATGCTATGGCATCAAAATAAAAGGAAAAGTGAAGTTAATTTATTATCATGACTATCATTTTTAGAAAGCAATTAGAGGTCTATTTCCTGACATTTAAAGATGTAAAGCTGTTGATCTTTAGACCTTATTTGCTATTCATGAATTTAGCTTTTAATTACCAGGTATTTTTTTTAAAGGAAGGAAGAGGAAATCTAAGTGGTGCATACAACTTTGTTCCATACCTGTCCTTATCAAGAATACAATCCTGTGACCTTTCCTCTGGAATATGCCTTCCTCACACTTAACCCACAAGGAATTTTAAAACTTTGACTTGCCTAAGACAAATATTTTCCAAGTGGAGTTAGGTAAGACTATCTGGCGGTGGTCAACTGAGATGGAAAGTCTCAGGTTGTGGAAAATTCTAAGCATTTCTGATTACTTGAAAGGTTGCAATGGTAAATTCTTACCCCAAACAATCCCTTTAACTAACTTTGAATAGTCTGAGGGGAGGATCTATTTACCTTTTCCTTCTATCTGGTCACTTCCTATCATTTATTATTTCTCATCACCACACTTTTCCTGTCTCATTATTATTAATAATATGTAATTTGTTTCGTGTGCCAAAACACTCAACCATTGGTTCAGTTTTCATCAGAAGAATTAATTAGGCTGTTAAAGTTATAATTCATGTACAAAATGATACCAAGACATGTGTCCCATTGAAAGATGCTGATTTGAAACTGGATAATGATAAACGTGGTCTTTGGATCCATTTCGGTTCTTCAAAAAGTAAAATAGCAGAAAATGTAGATGAACTGTATTCTGACCACTAGGTGGGGAAATGATACAAGTTAAAATACATATAACTTTGGCCTCAGCTACTTAATTTTCAGTTATTTATGATTTTCTGATTCTTACCAGCCTTCAGTCTTTTACAAGTTCAAGATATTCTAACCCACGTGACATAATACGAGTTTCTTCTTTAGAAGCGGCAGAACAGGCTGCAGGGGATAGATAGAGGCCTCCTATCTCTTGCAATTCCTGACTTGATCCCAGTTAGAGATTCTACTGTACACCCCAGGGAGAACTATAACCTTATCAGTCATTTGGTTTTGGGGAAAGCCAATCCCTCCTTAGGTTGAAGTTACTTTAATCTTTGATTCCAGGAATTCTTCCCCCCAGCCACATTATCATGTTTTCCTCTTTACTGGATCTTTCCCGTCAGCATACAAAATTGCTACTATTTCTGTATTTAAGAAAATGCTCTTGATTCAGGTTCTCCCACCAATTATTGTCCCATTCTTTGATTTTCTTTTCTCCTTAAAGAACGATCTCTATGGGCTCTTTCCAGTTCCTTCCATATCCTCCTCTTTTAAAGCCACTTGGTCAGACTTGCAAGCCCAACCCGCGTGCCATTTCATTCCTTGACCTCCCCACCCCCCCTTGTTGGGCCTTCAGAAGCCTCTGAAACGCTTGCTCGCTTGCTCGCAGCCTCCTCCCAAGGTGCTCCCTTTACTTGGCTTCTAGGACACCTACTATTTTGGTTCTTCCTTTTTTCTCTCCTTTGCCCCTTCGTTTCCCAGGCCTCCTGGAGTTGGAGTGCCAAGGTCTTACTTCTTGTTTTTGCTCTTTACCCTCTTTCCTTATCTTAACCAACCTCATGACTCTAAGTGTAGAAGATGTTCCCGGGCCTCTCAAATCTGTATCTTTAACCCAGGACTTTCTCTGAAACTCACCACTTGTTAGACCCAGTTACCTCCTCAACATTTCCACTTGAATCTTGAGCGATGACCTTAAACTTCACATAACCATGATCTCCTATCTTCCCTGCCCCCCAAACCTGTTCCCCTGCAGCCTTCCCATTTCAGTTCATCCTTACATTTGCTCAGGCCAAAAACCTTGGAATCCTTCTTGATTCTCCCTTTTTATTTTCATACCCCAACCTAAATTCCGTTGTTTGTACCTTCAAGATACATCCAGAGTCCGGATATCTCTCACCACTGCCTCCACTGCTGGTGTCCTGACTGGAGTCACCTCTGTATCTTGCCTGAGCTTCTGCAGTATTTGTCTAATTGGTTTCACTGCTTTGACATCTCCCCACCCACTGTCTTTTCTCAGCACAAGGTGATATTGTGATATTGAAGGTGATATTGATAAAACGTGGTCACTGCTCTGCTCACGCCTCAGGGTTTCATTTCACTTAATCTCTATCCAAGACCCTACAGGAGCTAACTCTTTTCCTAATACTCCTTCCCTTGCTCTCTCTACTCCAGGCACAGTTACCTTCTCCCTAGTCCTTGAACATCTTAGGCCTTTTTCCAGCTGCTCTCTCTGCCTTGAAGAGTCTCTCCCCAGACAGTGTCAATGCCTGACTCCTTCTCTTCCTTGGCATCTTTGTTTCTCTAGCTGCTTCACCTCTCTGTTTAAAGTTGCAGTTGCTGTCCCCAACACCTTTCACACTCTACCACCTAACCCTGCTTCATTTTCTCCCACAGCACTTGACACTTCCTGTTACAGTAATCTGTTGTTACCTGTTTATGATTTTTGTTCCTTCTTCTCTTCCCCTGTGCTTTATAAAGGGAGAGCTACTTGCTTTGTCCACTGATGGTTTCTGATTCCAAAACCACAATGGAGTGACTAAAAAAAAAATATTCGCCAAATGAATGTTAAAAAAACAAAAACAAACAAACAAAAAAACTATCCAATCTTCACTTGATAGTGACCTTTGATAAGAAAGGGAGGAACATTTACAGATTGGCAGGGTGAGTACTTGGGGACTCATGCAGACTCATGGTGACAGGAGACCCAGAATCACCCATACCTTCCACATTTCTACTTTACCCATGTTTCCCCTTCATGTGAATTACAAGCTTTTGAGCCTGAATATTGAGACCCATTTTGGTTTCGTTTTCTCTATGTATTTATCTAGCTTCCCCTTCCTTGGAGGATTTTTCTAAACTTAGATATTTCCTCATTGTGGAATTTACTTGAGCTTCCTAATGACAGCTTAACATTTTTGACATTTTTTCTTTTGAAAAGAACATTATCTTATAGGTGTCTTTAGCTTTCACATCTTCTCTTTTCTCCATATTATAATTTACTTTCAGAGACTCCAAATACAGATTGTCTAGGCAAAGGAACATCTAAATCCCTTTCTTCTCTCCAATTTTTTTCAAAGAGGTTGCATTTTGAGAAGTTGGCAACTCTTAGATGAATCACATTCTAATGGGAGTCCTTAATAAGAAATTAAAATAAGATCAAGTTTACTATTATTAGTGTATTCGCTAATCTCTGATGAAAACAATATTACGGGTAAGAATCTGAACCTGGCTGACTGGCAGGCCCTTCTCAACTTTCCTTTATTTGTCAGAATTTCTCTCAAAGCAGAAAAATAGACCAGAATCCTAAAGAAATAGTAGCCCATGTTATAAGACGTTTTGAAATCTTTCTTCCTCCCACAGCTTATTTCTTATCATGATGAATTCTAGGGAGTAGGTTTGCAGAGAAGAGTTAATATAGCAGGCCTGGATTTGCTATATTTTAGGACAGTCTGCTACCAAGGTTTTCCCAAAGTTTACATACGGGAGCTCAGCTTCTATAGGGTCTTGTACACTGATCTGAAGAGTTGTCTAATGGGGACGAATGCTTTCCTGCATGTAGACTACAGAAATAATGAGACTTGTAGTGAACACCTGCTTTCCTTCTAGGATTCTGCTATTTTGGTGGTTGCTTTGTAGAAAGTGCTTATGTAATTAGCCCCAAGTAGAAACTTCCGGAACCAACTCTAGTGGGCTTCCCTGGGAAGCACTATGAGATGGGCATTGCAGTTGCATAGCTGGAGCAAGGAGTGCTCTTACTGTGGCCCTCCCAGGCCTGCAAGGAGAGAACTTTGGAAGCCTGTGCTTGGATACTTCCAGATGATGCCTCTGTCTTCCCTTCTTTACAGCAAAGAGATCTCAGTGCTACTGTAGGTTGAATTCTGAAAGCCTTTTCAGTGAGTTACCAAAATATATGGGTGGTTTGAGGGACTCCTGAAATAGTAGGAATAGTGTTAAATGATCTTCCTCAATTTTTCCTTAATTTCTTCAATCAAATAATTACCAGGGTCCATGCCTTATTAATTTTCAGGAAGTCATGCTCACATCACTTATTAAAATTCCTCACTAGATTTACACTACATTCAGAAACCTTACTGAAGCCAGAAGCTGCGACAGGGTCACACAATAAAATCCAGAGTAACTAAAATAGAAATCTAATGGGTTAAATTTGTGAATAGAAAAAAATGAGGAAAAATAAACATGGTTTTATATATATATTATATATATATAATATATATATACACACATATATATGAAAGGAAAATAATTTATGTAGAAATCAGGTATATATAAGAACATGTGTTAACTGTTATTTTTGTTAAACTAAAATTTATTTAACCTTTACATGTTAGTAGGCAGATATCTTATACTCTTATTTGTTAGCTAGATCTCAGTGGGTAGTAGCGTATTTAAATTAGCATTCATAAACAAATGCCCAGGTGTACAGTTAAAATAAAAATGCAAAGCAGGCCATAGATAAGAGAATAATTACCATGCTGCTCCAACACCTTTACTTACTATCTTTAAACCTCTATAAAGCACACTAAAGTGAAAAATAGTAGTGGCTACCCATAACAAATATGTTTTTAATACTGGCTCAACTGGAATCATGAAACATCAAAGAAAAACTTTCAATCTGATACTATTATTAGCCATATCTATAACACGGATTGTGGATAGCAAATTATTTCACTGTAAATTATATCAATCTGGTAAGAATATTGAGGTAAAGGAAAACTGTGTATGTGGGACATTACTTATTTGCGGCAAATAACATTAAACAATTTTCTAGAAGAGAAAAGGAAAGATATAGCATGTTTTACTATACACGATGTGCTTTGCTTTTGATGTTTTAAATTTCTTTTTTCAAACAACATTTCATTCTGTTCCAATCTTTCACTTGTTTTTTTCCTCAATCAGTGACTGGTAAATTACAGGTACAGAGCTCAGGCATAACAACCCATAGAACTAACACTTCTAAACTGTCTAAATGCAAGTAGAAGAGAAGAAAAGTTTTCTAGGTTTTAAACACTCTACCAAAAATTCTGAAATATGAGAAAAACCTCATTAAAAATTTTAATAGAAGTTAATTATCTTAGTGGTTTAAACATACATTTACTTTGTCCTCAGACTGACAGTGGTTCAAATTTCTACTTTGCAGTATCATGTAATCTTGGAGAAGTTACTTGACCCTCATCTATGAACTGATAATACTACCAACTTGATATAGTTGTAGAAATTACTTGTGTAAAAAGCTAGGACATAATAAGCTATCATAAAAGATGGTGTTCATGGTGGTGATGATTATAGTGGCTGAGATGGTGGTGTTAGAGGAGATGGTGGTGATATGCTAATCTCAGAAAGCTTCAGAACTTGCCAAAGGCAGTAGAAAGTTTCTTCAAATGAATTTTTAAGGGGAAACTCAACAAGAGACAGATAAACAAGAGCTGCTCAGTCTTAAAAGGGTATGGATGTATGATAGCTACCTGCTCATCAAGCCCTTCTTTCTGCCCATGGTCCACCCATGCTACCCTAAAATTTTAACATGGAGCCCTTAGCTCTCAGCCAAGCATACTTTGAAAACCTATGGCAAGACATTGGTGAAGAAATGGCAAGATTATCTTTTGCTTACTTGAGGTCAAAGGAAGGTTTAATATTTCTGGGAGGTAGATTTGGGACTGGTGGCTGTGCTGGGTGAGATGCTGGCAATGGTGGTTGGCTGGCTGGATGGGATGGTGGAGTTGGTGGCAAGGTAGTTGTTGAGTAAGATGGCTGACCTTTGCTGGTACCTAGAAAGCAAAGAATACAATATCATGAGTTAAGACAAATATTTAAAATATTTAAAAACTAGCCATTATTCCAAGTATGCAGAAATGAGAATCTTGAATATAGCCATGTCAGAAATACATCCCAAGTTGAATGAGTGTTTTAAAGAACCTAATATTTTAATGGGACATGACATTTTAGATGTTATATTTCAAAAGAAAATTTCTTAGAATTAATTTCCACTATTCGAAGAATTTCTCTTATCTTTTCTGAACTTATTTGGATCTATTTTTTTGTGTGTGTGATTTTGTTTTGGATTTTGTGAACAACTCTGTATCAATTTTATACCACATTTTTCATGATGTTACAAATACAGGTTATTTTTCATTATTTTAGACCAAAGAGATTTAGTTTTTGTATCTGCTCTCATAGGTAATACATTTTTGTTTTTGACAACCTCTTTAATAAGTTATGTTGTGCTTTAGGAGTAGTTTTTAAACATTAAGATCTATTAAATCATCTCACAAGTAAGTCATCTACATTATATAAGTTATAATGTAAACATTAACAAAATTAAATAGATGTGTATCACCAAAAATACCATCACCTAGCAATAACTATTGAGTTACATAAATTTTAGAATATTTTTATGAACATTTATGCTTTTTTGGGAGAGGAGCAAAATAGGAGACCATTTTTCTATTTTACTACCAGTTTTTACTCTGTTTCCTCAATATTAATAAGTTTCTTTCCAGGTTAATATAATCACAATGTAATTTTTAAGAATTGTACAGTTTTTCTTTACATAGACACCATGATTAAAAGTATAACTCTTCTTATTCGTTCATGGAAACTAAAAAGTCTGTCTCCTAAAAGAATGGAATGATACAGTGATCACTAGCAACTGAAAACGGCAGAAGGGAAAGGGGATGGAAAGAAGTTAGATCAAGCATGCAAAACACTGTGAGAAAAGAAAGCACTGAGAGATGAGAAATCAGTTCTGTTTCTCTCTACACAGTGTGGTAACTACTGATTACAACATTCTTATGATGTGTTTCAAAATAACTTCGAGAGTATGAAAGTTCCAAACAGAGAAAAATAATTAATGTTTGAAGAGATGGAAGTACTTATTACTCTGATTTCATCCTTACACATTGTACATATGTAATGAATTGTCATACTTGTACATATAAATACATGCAAATTTTACATTTCAACTTAAAAAAAATCAACACAGGACCCAAATATTTCATAGTTATATTATTTTTTTTCCTTTTTGCTGTAATAAAAAATTGGCTATCTTTGTACATATCTTTAAATTTTTTTTCTTTGGACAAATTTCCATAAGTAGAAATGCATGGTCAAAGATAATTTTTAAAGTATTTGAGACAAAATATCAAGTCATTTTCCAAACAAATATCAACAGAGAGCTTCATCAGTTAGTATATGAGTGCCTGTTATATGTCTGTCGACTGTAGCATTATCATGTTTTGAACCTTTAACAATACTATGGAAAATATTTTTACCTTCTTGTTTTAATTTCATTTTTTACCAAAATGGCACAGGCTCAATAATTGGCAAGTCAATGCCAAATAACATATAACAAAAACAAAGTTTTGCTCTTCCTACTGGAGCTAATTTCTTTTGCATTTGTGTAACTCAACACTCTACTATTACATGTTCTATTTGGTAGAGGTAGGTTTTTCCTCTCTTCTCCTCCTTCCAATTAGCAAACCATTACTCTTTTTGATGAAAACTGACTTCATTGTTTTCATTCTCATGATTTTGTAAATGTTATTTTTTGCTGAGCCAAAGAGAATACTATGATTCCATTTTTTTCTCATTCAACTTACTGTTTTCCTGGAATTAATAATTGCCTCATTTTTATCATTTTCAATGGTTTCCTTTGGCATTCTTCCCATAATTCTCAATGGTCCTGTAAAGTGCCTCAGAATCATGTTTTGCAAAATTAAACCTGTCAGGTAATTTATCAGTTCCAGTGCATTGTCCCTGTCCACTTGCTGTAATCTGACCTGGTTGCTTTTAAGTTCTACAGCAGAGCACTCATCTAGAATTTCTCTTTGCCAGCATCATGGCTCTGCTGTACTAAGAGAAAGAGCTGCAATGAACACTGTGGAGCCAGAGTACCTGGGTTTAAACTGAGTCCACTACTTATTTTCTGGAAATAGTGCCAATTATTGAGCATGTGCCATTTTGATAAAAAAAAAGTGAAGTTAAAACAAGAAGGTAAAAATATTTTCCACAGTAAAAAATATTTTCTCTTGGATCAGTCACTTTCTGATTCCATCTGTAAAAAGGAAAAAAAAAATAATAGTGTCACCTCATAGAGTTCTGTGACGACTTATGATCTAACAAATGTAGAATACATAGAACAGGTTCCTGCAGATAGTAATCTCAGTGTTTCCTTTTTCATTCAATAAATATTTAATGAAAGTCTACTGTGTGTCAAGCTGTATCTTACGTACTAGGAACACAGAAGAGATAAAACACAAAAATTATGCATTTATGGATTTGAGGTGATAGACAACAAATAGATAAATAAAAGATGATATATATCATATACATTTTGGTGAAAAATGCTATAATTGGAGTAAAGATTATCTAATGGTAAACTACTGGCATTTCTTTCCAACTCTTAATTCCATGACCTATGATAGACTGAACTTGGACATGGTAACAGTGTTTATCTTGGGGAAACTGGAAACACCGCAGATCTGGACTCATCTTTGTGTTGATTGTTAAGGTTGAGTAAGTGATGGAGAAAATGCTGACAATGCAGATTAGATTTAAGTGTGTCATTTCTGTAGTGATTACATTGTGAATAGTATAAAAATTGGGCAAGAATTTGGCAAAAATATTTACAGCTGATAGTTATTATCCCAGAGCACATATTACTGACAAATGAGTGAAGTTTTGATATATATTTTTATTATCTCAAACTTGTTCACTTGTTAATATAAATGAAAATATCAATCAGCATTCAGATTGGAGCTACACTCATTTATTAGTTGCAACCACAGATTCGCTACCAGATATAAGAATTGGGTATATGGAATTTTCAACAAAGAATGTTGCTTATTTATTTGTTATTTGATAATAATTGCTATACATTCTTACAGAAGTAACATTTATTACACCTATGTATACATACATCTCTCTCTCTCTCTCTCTCTCTCTCTCACACACACACACACACACACACACACACACACACACAAACACAGAGTTTTTTCTGATAATATGTTGTTAAATATTTGCCAGTGTACCTTTGCTGGCACCTACAAATTCCTAGGTTCTATTGGCTAAACAGTGAGTAGAATTACTTTTATTTTCTCTTTTTGCTTTGATCCTCTTTCTCTTTGTTTTTCCTCCATTCACTTTCTGATTTCTTTGGCTTTAAAATTATGCATGTTTTATAGTTTCCCTAAATATGGACTTTGTTTCTTTTAGCTTCCTTGTTTTGGGGTGATTTTTTTTTTCGAGAGGAAAAAAGTAGTGCTATCTTAAAAAAATTTGTTTTAATTTTACATGCCTTTGAGCACTAATATATTTTCTCCATGTTTCTAACCACGTTTCTTTTAAAATACATTATCTATTTAAATTATGTGCCTATATTTTAAATAGCATTTCCCTTTCCTTAGTGGTTCATAAACTCTCCTTTTTAAGGATATTAATCTTTTTCTCATATGGATGAACAGAATACAATCTGGATGTTTTGTTTCCTGTTTTTGCCTGCTCATACATTAAGAAAAATAATAACCAATAAAAACTCTCTTAAAAGTCTTTGAAGAGAAAATAGGGATCTACCAGTTGGAATATATGTAAGGGACATTCTCAAATTGCTTATTACCTGAGGATGCACTTGTATCCTAAAAATCCTATGGGACCTCTGTTGCATATGTAGTTTGTTGTTTAATGAAATGTCATTATGCAGCACATGACTGTACTTAATTATTTGAAATGCTTCTTTTTTTCATAGAGTAAGCATCAAAAGTTTTAGTAAATTTGACAGAAAGAAGGCATCTCATTATTGTATTTTATAAATAATGTGGTTCAGTAGACTCGAAAATGATTTAAGAAGAACACAAGCCTGAATGAATGGATGTTAATAAGTTATTTACCAAATGAAAGAAAAATGTTTATTAGCCATCTGTGACCTACCTTTTCATGGAAAAGATTATGACAAGCAGGAGGGGTCACAATATGAGAGCAAACTGGGACCTGGAGGTGAGAAGTTATAGACTTAGTTTGGAGAATGGTGAGTCCTTTGAACTGGCAACATTGGAAGTGCACTTACATGGAAACCTGTGGACTTTTCTGCCTTTACATAGGCTTATGAGATTTCCCGATGAGGCATCTGTGGTGGACCCTTGCTGTTCTGCTTATCTGGATCTATTCTCACTTCCCTTGGTTATGGTGATCTGAACAACCCAGGAAGGGGTGTGATTACTTTTCTATTGGCCTTGGAATCAAAAGGTAGTTTTTGATTGTTGGCAGCCATCTTGCTACCACCAGGATGGGGCTTTCCTGAAAGTGAAGTCAGAAGAGGGCAGGACTCAGAGATGAAGAGGGACAGTTGGGATTGGGAATACAAGCTATCTTTGAACTTTGTTAAAGGTAATTTAAAAGACTTAATGAGACACCGAGCTAACTGTTTAAGTGTCCTGTTCCTCATCAAGTTTGAGTGAACACATGTTAAAGTCTTCCTGTGTTATACTGGTATGTACCACTGAAATATTTTGCTTTGCAAAATCTCTGGTCACTTTCAAATTCTACAAGGAATAAATTTGCATGTATGCAAAATAATTCTAAGGAAAAGCATCTGAGTTTCTGGAGGAAAAAAATCTCCACATAGATAGACTCATCCTAAAGTAAAATGATTAACTATAAAAATCTTAATGTGTACTTTATAATGCTTAATAAAACACAGTCCATTTGTGTACAATGTGTCAAAATGTGTTCTGTCTTGTATGACTAATTAGAACAAAATAAAAAATAAAAAATCACAATTAATAAAAATAAAGATTCTCAAAAATTAAAATGTGTTTTTTTTCACATGAAAGGAAGAGGGATGATGAACTATAGAACAATAATGAGAAGTCAATAGAAACAATAAATCTTTAGAAAAACATGAAGAGTAATGACATTAAATAACATCAATAAGTCACTTAATTTTAGCAGGGGACATATTTGGCATTTTACATTTGTAATCTTATTTTTTCCTTATAACAACCCCAGGGGGTATATGTTATTATCTAGTTTCCATTTGCTAGTTAGGAAAGCTCCAAGATTAGAGAGCTGGTAAGCAACAGAGTCAGTTTCTTATGAAGTCTATGCTCCTTCTGCTATTTTCTGCTTCAGAAGTAATACAATGGAAATTATTGGTAAGTTCAAATAGACACATTACCAAACTTTCCTAAGATCTGGGTATAAGGCCAACTTTTTAATTTGTATCTTTCTTCTTAGTATGATTTTATAAGAGTGTTTTCAGTTTAATGCAGGGTAGATCTGACTTTAGAGACTATAAAGCTCATATATATGGCATTTGGGATGCTAAATTTGTGGTGCTTCAGAATTTGACTTTGGAAACCAGGTAGCAGGAATATAGTCAGTCATGCAGGAGCTAGGAGGAAATGGATTCCCAGACATGATGGCTGATGTGGGTTGGCTGGGAAAATACAAACCAACCCTGCAGAACAGGAATTGAGGAATTTGAAGTAAAGACAAAAACAAAAACAAACAAAAAAAGGGGGGAGGGACTTAAAAGGTATGATTTAAGGGGAAAGATCAAGAAGTTTAGGTTTTTGATGTTTTCAAGACTCAGAGATGTGAAATTTGAGATAGAACACCTAATATTCTGATGTATAAATAGAACTTGTCCCCCAAATCTTGCAGAGATTGCTTATGGTTTTTAAAATACAGAAACTGAAAAGACTATTTGGAATTCCTTCCTCCAAGAATGACAGGCTCACACGTAGATAGAGATCCCTGTGGATGGTTCATATGGGCATTTTTATTGTTGTTGTTATTTAGTTATACATGGCACGCTAGTCTCATAGATAGGATGACTCAGCAAAGTGGATCAATCAGGTACATTTGCAACCCACTACCCACTCTCATCCGAGAGAAACAAAGGAACTCTGTGCTCTAGGCATTTTGAAAGACGTTCATGTTTTAAAGAAGGAAACAATGGGCATTTTGCTAAAACACCAAAAGAGAACTTGAACCACTAACGTCAAAAAAGAGAGAGAGAGAGAGAGAGAGAGAGAGAGAGAGAGAGAGAGAGAATTGACTGTGTCTGTAGGAGGGAACAGTTCATACTGGTTATAGAAGAAATGAGGATTGGAATAAAGGGGAGAGAAATTGCAAAACCTTCTACCACACAAAAACAACTTTCAAGAATCTAGGAAGTTAACAAACTCCACTCCATATTTCCAGCCCTTTTCATTTTGAAAATTCAGAGGAAACCTTGCACAGGTCACGTGCCCCTGGTCAGGCATATCCAGATGGGTGGAACCCCAGGCCCCTTTGCCAGGAGGAAATGAGGCCATCCATGTGTCACAGGGTGCCCAGTAGGTTATCTGGCCCTGTCCTGAATGGTGACTTCAGTTCACAGAAATACAGGATACCTTAAGTTGTGATCTTTTTGTCAGGATCTAAAACCCTATAAACAGAAAAACAGAATTGAGGGGAAGGAAAGAAGGAATGGGAAGAGAAGAGGTAGAGATGCGTGGAGAAAACAACATAAGGATAATAGTATATTCACAGGGAATGGAAATTGTACTATTTCACAAGCTTTGAATTTTAGATTTTTCTGCTAATCAAAATACTGGTTCCAGATATTATCACAATACTCTTGCAACAAAAGAGCTATGAGGACTCAGGAATTCTACCTCATGGACTATAATGTTTGTGATGTTAGACTAAAAAGTCGGTTGTCGCCTTCATGTCCAGAGAGATCAAAGGAACATCTAGAGACCTACTTCTCAAGTTCCTTTATAATCTATTCCTTTACAAAAACCAAAAACATGCCACCATATTGCTCCCAGCTGCCACAAAACCTTGACCCTAACTAGCCATTTTTATTTTGATACCATTGGGATGTCTTAGAATCAGACTGCACATTAGAAAACTCTGATTTTTGCCATCAGTTCTATCAACAGAGAGTTATTTATCTTTGGAAAATCAGTTACCCTCCATATAATTTACTTTCTCCATTTGTCAAATGGGAATAATATGAACCCAAATACTTCACAAAGGATTAAATGAATTAATAAATGTGAAATTATCTTCAAAAGCCTAAAGCATTATGTAAACATAAAAGATGGTCACACAAAGATAAGGGGTAACACAAAGGTGGCACAAAATCATTTCTAGGTTATCCTGACTTAACAAATCTGAGAGTAACTTACATAATTTTCTCACTTACTTATTGGGAAATTATAAAATATCTGCTCCAGAATTTAACTATTGAATTGGTAACTTGGCATATAGAATTTTATCTTCTCTGGGGCTGGCTAGGCAAGTAGCATTGCACATCCAAACAGGAAGAAAATCCATATGACACTTCCAGATTCTGGATTGGGAAACTTTGCCCTAAGTATTTTGTGAAACAATTCAGGTGGACACTTAATGGAAACTCTTATAGTTGCAGGATCATGCACGTCCATTTACACTTAGATGAACTTAGTTTTCTCAAGACCAAGTCTTTCTGAGATCTTAATGCTTTTATGATCATGGCTTCTTCCAATCTCCCCACATTTTCAGACCCTATCCTTCTAACTTTACCTTCTATTTTGCTAAGAACACGGGAGCCCTGCAACTGACCAGTCCCACTTGTTCTTTATTCTGACTTAAATTTTCCTTGGATCTTCTCCCCCTTATTTCCTTTGTTCCCAGTTCTCTGGGAAAATATCATTCCTACTTGCCAATATTAACAATATTCTTGGTTCCCATCAGTGCCTGCTTCCTTACACAGTCTGCTCTATTAATTAACTCTTGCAATGGCATCAAGCAAAAAAAAAAAAAAAAAAAAAAAAAAACCAAAAAACCCAAAAACCTATTAAGCAACTACTGTGTGCCTTGAACTGTGTGCTTCATCTTCTTCCCAAACCCCTAGTACTGGGAGTTGGACCTATGATGCTCCACCACTGAGCTACATCCTTAACTCCTTTTTATTTTTATTTTTTTTTGATTTAAAGGAAAGCTTTCATCAAGTTGTTAAGCCTGGCCCTGAACTTGTGATCATCTTGCCCCAGCCTCCTAAATTGCTGGGATTACAGGTATGTGATACTGCACCTGGCATGGGCTGTAGCTTCATTTTTTTAAGATGCACTTTCATTAACCATAGTATGATGTACTGTACTGGAGAAAAATAACAGTGTGTCCTCCCTTTATTCTCCTCTAGGGACCACTGGCACTGCTTCTACCCCTGACAGCCAAACTTCTTGATATGAAAGTCTGTATTCGCCACTTCTGTATTGTCCTTGGGTGGTCTCATGGCAGAGTGAATCATGAAAAGATTCTGGGATAGAGAGGCTTGGATTTGAATTCAGACTCCACCACTTTTACATTAATCTTCTATTATTTATTACTCAACATAGGGACTTTGATAAGTTGCTTTACTCCCTCAAACTTCATTTTCTCATCTGTGAAATGATCAATAACCCACTTTGCAGAAGGACTTGACCTACTCTAGCTCTCAGTAAATGGTCCCATTTTTCTTAGTTACTACTTGATCAGCTGTGTCATTGACATATTGCTATCTATCCACTTTTGCTGTAAACAAAAACAAAAACAAAAACAAAACCCTCAAAATACCTTTTATCCAAACCAGTTATCCTCAATCCTGGTTCTTTTAGGAAATCTTAGAATTAAGAATCAAGAAGTTTAATTCCAACTCCCTAAATCCAACCCCAATATGTACCAAAACAACTAAATATACTACTTTTATATTTTTTGAAAACTAAACATACCAGAAGTAATTTTCAGCCTGAGAATATGAATGGTTTGGTGGGAAGGATACTACTGGACTACCACTAGTTCACTTTGGGCCTCTATAGATTTTTCTGTTCTGGACATTGATATCAAGGGCATCATATGATATTTGTGACAGTTTCTTTTCTCACTTAGTTCATTTTTGCAGTTCAATCATGTAGCAGATAGCAGTACTTTATTGTTTTCTATGGCTGAATTATATTCCATTGTGTGAATATATCACATTTATTTATTTATTCATTAGTTAATGTACCTGTGTTTCCAATTTGTATCTGTAGGAAAGAATACCTCTATGAACATTAATGTACAACTCTTAATGTGGATATACGTTTTCATTTGTCTTGGGTATGTGCAAGAGGAGAACTTCTTTTTTGTTTTATTTATTTTTAAATTAATTAATTTATTTTAATTAGGTATATATGACAGCAGAATGCATTTTTGGCTCATTGTACACAATTGTAGCACAACTTTTCATTTCTCTGGTTATACATGATGTAGCATCGCACCGTATGTGCAGTCATACAAGGACCTACAGTAATGATGTTCATCTCATTCCATTATCTTTCCTGTGAGAAAAACTTCTAAGTAACCCCATGATTATAATTACAACCTTCTGAGGAATGACAGGTTGTTTCTTATTTATTGATATGTTTGATAGATTAGATAATTACAATTATAAAATTATTCTTGTGTTTATGTCTCTGATCATAATCATAAATATATCTATAGGATAAATTCATAGAAAGTGGAGTGGCAAAGTCAAAAGAACTGGGCATTATAACATCTTGATAAAAAAATGTTTGGTAAATAAATGTTATTTAGTGAGATTTTATCAATTCATGTAAACTGGTACTTCTACCATACCATAGGAGGAGATTACCTGTTTTGCCTCTCCCTTACTGACACTGTATACTATCATATGTGCTAAAGGGTGAAAAATGCCAAATAATATTGTGATTTAATTTGCATATTTATATGTGAGGCTGAGGAACTTTTCATATGCCCATAAGATACTGTATTTGTGTAAGTGCATGTTTCCTTTTTAAAGAATATTAGAAGTATAGTAACTTGTTTAGATAAGTTGCTGGGAATGATTATTGCCTCTTTTATGATTGGTATTTGATCTAGAATAGAATAATGTATATAATATAGGAATATAAATAGATATTGTTATGTATGCTAAAGTATCTTAAAAATTTTCAGAGAATTCACAGCACCCTTCAAGGATGAGGACTTGAAACTCCCAGGTCACTGACTTAGAAAACCTATTTTTACCAAATTCTTTTTTTTGTCTGAATTCAAAGTATTTTGTTCTTATCTTCAAAGGATTTGTAAACCACGGTGGATGGGAAATTTTGAAAACCAATTGAGTTGAAAACAAATCAAGTTAATGATATTAGTAAGAAAGCTTTTGCATTGAAAACTGGCTAAGAAAATTTTGGGCAGCCTATAATAGTCTGTCAAAATGGAAAGAAAAGTAATACTGAAACATCAGTGTTTGCTTAGATAATCGAAGCAGAAACTAGGATGGAGGGAAAGAGGGTAGAGATCAAAGCAAATCTGATGATCAATGAGAAGAAGATAAGTAAATAAAGGCTTTGATCGCCTGCTTAAATTGTATATCTCAGATCTAACTTTATCATGCAATGTCTCTGAATATTGTTTTTTGTTTGTTTTTGATTCTTAAGATTTTCCTTCCTCAAGAAGTTTCTTGGCAGTTCAATTATGTGTAACCATGAAACATAAATTGCCTTTATAAATGATTTTTTTACACTCATAAAATAACATGAAATTCCAGTCCAGTTAGACAATAATTTGCCAATAGATTGCTGACTTTTGAATTTTTCCCTTTTAAAAGGAATGTTAAATATTAAACACTTTATGTTTAACCTTTTAAGAATGCTGAATATTTAAATACTTCAAAAAGGAAAATAAATTCAGTATGTGACAAAAGTTCTTTCTCAGATGCTCAGACCTTTCAGGGTGCCTCTTTTCTGCTCTAAAAAGATAAATATCTGGTCAGAAGACAATAACTGCACGCCCTTTCTTTTAATGCTAAAAGTCATTTAAAAGTATTCTCATAATGCATGACAGCAGAAAGAAAGCACTGAAACTCAAATTTTAGAACTCTCCTCAGATTAGCTGCTTTATTTGTTGAGGGAACAGTGACATGTTCTGGATAAATCAAAATGGAGAAATCCTTAGAGAACATTTTAAAAGTAATATCAACATAACCCAGAAATATGACATCTGTGAGCAGAGAGGGGCAAACATTCATGTAGCAGAGGCACTACCTCAGCCTCAAGGAGTAGGGGAAAGTGGGAGGCAGACTTCCCCAACAACTGTAAACTTGACTCTTGCAGGATCCAAACCAGACATATGCTTGTCCAGCACATTAGGGGTGCACACCTGTGGTGAACATGAGATTAATGCCCTGCCTCAATGGGGTGGCTACTACTGGGCTCCAGAGCATTGGAAATATGTGAAGAATGTCCGGATTTAGCTATGATATCTTCCAATTTTTAAATGTTGACAACTACTAAACTAAATAAATGAGCCAAATATATGAATAAAAACTGTACACCCTGCAAGCATAACTTTGGGCTATTCAGGATCAGTATCTCTTATTGGAAATACCTGGAACCAGCAGTGTTTTCAGATTTCAGAATATTCATTTATAGATAATGAAATATTTTGAGGACAGGACCCAAGTGTAAACATGAAATTCACTTATGTTTCATATTCACCTTATTCACATAGACTGAAGGTAATTTCATACAATATTTTGAGTGCATCTTCATTTTGACTGTGACTGGTCACATGAAGTCAAGTGTGGAATTTTTGCTTGTGGTTTCTCATGGAGCTCAAAAAGTTTCAGATTTTGGAGCACTTAGAATATTGGATTCTCAGATTAGGATACTCAAATCAATACTTTGTATTAATCTATACAAGACACAATTTTTTTTAATGTGGTGCCGGGAATCCAACCTAGTGCCTCACATGTGCTAAGCAATCACTCTACCACTGAGCTGCAACCCCAGCCCCACAAGACACAATTTTTAAACTTTTATTTTAAATTGATAGATATTGATTGTACTTATTTATGGGGTACAGTATAATATTTTGGTGCCTATATGCATTATATAATGATGAACTGAAGATATTTAGGTTATCTCTCATCTCAATCATTTCTTTGTGAGGAAAACATTCAAACTTCTCTGTTTTTTTATTTATGAGATACAATATTTTAACTACAGTCACCCTTTTTGTGTAATAGCACCCCAGAACTTATTCCTTCTATCCATCTGTCTTTTGTATCCACCCATCTCTTCCCATCACCTGTGTTCCACATGTTCCTTAGCTTCTGGTAACCATTCTTCCATTCTCTACTTCAATGGGCTTAGCTTTGACATATTTTTTTAAGTAAAGAAAAAGGGAGCACCATAAAGAAGACACTTATTAAGGAAACTTGCCTGACCAAATTGGTTCATCCAGGAAGTCAGTCTTTTTCTGCTAAAAACTCGAATAAGTTTGACAGGGTTTTAAAGCCGACCGCCAGGCCAGGCAAAGAGTCATGATGCACTGGGGAAAGGACCAGAATCACCAACAAAAGAAGGCAGAGCTTTCCTGACATGACAGAGCAAGCATTTTCAGCACAACTCCAAAGGGAGATAGATAAAGTGAGCAGCGCCCACCGTACTGTAAGAGGCACACTGTGTAGACAGACTGAATGCAGAGAGGCTATTCAGTTCGAGTGCTGTCTGTTACTTCTATTATGACAATGACTATTGTAGTTCATGCTGTTTTGGAAGGGTCAACTGTATAGAAGAAAGGAAGACCCCTGAGACAAAAGACAGCATAAAATTACAAGATGACAAATCAAGACTTAGAGAAGAGAAAGATAAAGATACAGCATGAGAGAGAAAACATAAAAGCTAGACAGACCAGGATGATTCAGTGGAAAGAGCACAAGTTTTGAAATCAGATGATCTAGTGGATGACCAAGGTCCTATTGGAGGTCAGTCTCTCTCCTTCCCTTCTTTTTGTTAAAAACAAAATCAACCAACCAAACAAACAAACAAAAAACAGAGTAAGTATTTTTATTGCACAAAAAACATAGGACTCATTTCTGGAATGAGCTTTACAATATAGATAAAGTAGACTGCATAACCCCTCATTGCCCCTTGTCTTCCCCTCGGAGAGGCAACCATTGCTACCTTCACGGAAATTTTTCTATGTATTTTGTAACCTGTGTATGTATGTATAGATACCTGATTTTTTTAAAAAAAGTACAGAACTCTGTGTATGGAACACTGTGTGGTGTATATTGGGCCTCTCTCATTCTTTGTAACTGTGTTGGAGTATTCTGTGATGGGATATTTCGTGGTATTTTTAGCCTTCCCTCCATTGACTACTAGCCATGCTGCAGTGAGTAGCCACTTATAGGCTTCTCTGTATAAATGCGGAGGTAGTTTTACAGAACAGACATCTAAAAGTAGAATTTCTGAGATGAGGGATTTGCATATTTTATATTCCTTTAGTTTCTTTCAAAATGTCCTCCAGTGAAGTTTCTGCAGTGTGGACTTGCTAAAGACCTGTCTCCTGATGTTCTTTCTCTCACAGGACATTTTAAATCATTTTTCAATTTCAACAACATTAGTTACAACAGTGTCGATCAGAAGCTCAAAAATGTACATAATTTTCCTTCTCTTGATACAGACTCTTCAGGGAACGAAAATTTAGTCAAACTAGATGTGTATTTGCTCATTTTCTTATGATACAAATAAACCAGAGCAATTAGTAGAATATGTTTAAATGTCGAGTAAACCTTTTTGTTGTTGTTGTTGTTGTTTATGAATCCTTATTCACATCCTCTTTTTGATTGAGGCTCCATTATCAGAGAAATTTGAATTCAGCATTGCTGTAGTATCATTTCATGCTGTAACCCAACCCTCCCACTATTTCTTTTTTCAAGTACTTTGAAATCTTTGTTTTTATAGTTCACTGTGATGTTGTTTGGCCTTTACTTGTTCTTATTTTATAAACCCGAGACAATTAAAGATGTACTTTAATGATAATATAAATGTATGGTTTTATTAATTTTTTTAGATTTTTACTGGAATTGAAGCATAACTCAAAATTTTGTGTAGGGAATTTGGAGATCACTGAGAAGTTTCAAAGAACTTAGATTAAAATAAACTTTGCCTACAGCTCACTCAAGTTTATCAACTGCACATAAAGATATGGCCACCTCATTCAACTCATCTCAATACTTTAATTAGTGGCTCTAACCTCGAATGTCAAACAAGACCTAGTTTCACAGTTTCTAAGTTAAATTCTTAAATCTTGCCATTGTATCATAAAAATTAAATTGAAAATCATAGTCATATGATGCCACTTATCATTGGACATCTAATCTCATGTGAAGTCAAAACATTAACAGTCAATTGGTGAAAGTAACACATAGTAAGTATTTAATAATTATTTATATTAATTCCTCTTATTTTTCTTGTTCTTTATTTCCACTCCATGGAGAAATTCCTATCAATGCTACCTCTGAAACACATTCCAAATTCATCCACGTCTTTCCCCTCCACTTTACCACTCTGGGCCAAACCCCATCATTTCTTACCTGGACTATTACAATAGCCTTCTAACCAGGCTTCTGGCTTCATTCTTATTTGCCTACATTTTATGCTCCATACAGCAAAGAGGGCCCTAAAATGCAAACCAATGGTAACACTCCCTTTCATGATGCCTCCAATTTTAATGGCTTCCTCTAACAAATTTCAAATTATGACCTTGGAGATCTGCAATGTGGTAGTTGGCTACTGTCCTACTCTCCTCTTAAATCATTCCTCCTTCATCTAGGGCATTCCACTCACCAAGGGTCTTTCTGTCTCTATATAATGACTGAATTTTGCTGAGCCGTGTTGTATTCGTTGCTCTCTGCTGGAACATTCCTCTCCCACATCATTGTATCATTGGACCCTCTTACCATTTATGTGTCTGATTAAATACCTTCCTGGAGAGGTCTTTGCTCACTAGGATGATCTAACCTGAACTAGGTTTACCTCCATCGGCGATCTCCTCAGTCACTTGGTTGCATTATTCGGATTGTTTTGTCTTTATATTGTTAGCAGTATTCAGCATTCTCTGAATCTGCTTATTCATTTACCTTTATACTATCTGCTCTTCCAACTAGACTGCAAGCTCTCTTAGACTGAAACCACTCGTGTTATTCTCATTGCTGTATTCCCAGGCATAAAAACATAGTAGCGACTCACTAATATTTGTTGAATGGATACATGAATAAATAAATGGTCTTTTAGTAGAAAGAATATGAGGGGTCATACTCTCTTGGGGACTGCTACTCTCCAAACAACAAAGATTGAATGATAATAAATATTAGGTAGATTATTGAAGCTAATCTATGGAAAGAATTTGCAAAATTTGTGGTAAGTAAAAATCACTTAGGTACATATTTAATGAAGAGATTTTAACAACCCCTCCTCAGAGATTCTGGTTCAGATGCTCTTGGATGAGGCTCAGCAGTCTGAATTCTTGCTTAAAATCCCAGGGAGATCTTGTGTGCTGTGACCTAGGGATCACATTGTGAGAAACACTGATTCTGTCCTGTTCTTTTTAATGAAATGGTGAATGTTAAGCCAACTAGCAGTGGCATTACTAACTTTGGTAAAGGTTTAGATTAAGGTCTAAAGACATGTTTTACGTGCACTACTTAAAATTATTAAAAATTATCTTGAGACAGCATTTTCCATTTTATCCTTTTATTGTATAGGACTGTCATTTTTGAATTGCAGACCCAATATTGGCAGCATCAGTGATGCCTGAGAACTTGTTAGAGATGCAAATTCTCAGGCCTCATCTCAGACCCACTGAATTGCAAACCTTGGGAGGAGTCAGCAATCTTTGACAGGCTCTCTTGGTGATTCTGATGCATGTACCAAAGTTTGAGAACCTCTTCTGTAGAATAAATGATGGGTACCTGTTGTTTTATTCAAAGACGTGTGCAAATATGTATAAAGCTGTGGAGAGATAAGTAACTTTGAGAAATCTTTGCCCTGCTTAAGTGTGTAACTTGTTGCCAAAATGTTCTGTTACCTGTCTCTTTAGTTTTGAAAACAACTTATTTTCAACCTCAAAAATATAGTATCAGGGCTGGGGATGTGGCTCAAGTGGTAGTGTGCTTGCCTGGCATGCGTGCGGCCTGGGTTCGATCCTCAGCACCACATACAAACAAAGATGTTGTGTCCACCGAAAACTAAAAAATAAATATTAAAAATTCTAAAAAAAATATATAGTATCAACTACTTTCTGACATTTTCTGTTAGGACGTCATCCTTTGAGAATCCCTTCTGGTCATCACTTGCCCTTTCTGCAAGAGCCAAAGCATCTATGAGCCATCCCCAGTTGAAGTAAGAGAACTTGGGGACAATGAGGTGGGAATGTCCCACTAGGGTACCACAGCCCCACCCCACTGGTAATTGGATGGATGAAGAAGGGAGATGAAGTCAAAGGGGAAGATCAGAAGATGACTTTGTGACGTGGTGGATTCAAAGACTGGGGAAGAGAAGACCAAGTGTCACTGCTTTCATGTAGACGTGCCTTTTGTATGTAGAAGGGGAACAGAACCAGGGAGAGTGGGATTGCTTCATGAAGCAGAATCACTTTTTGACCACCTACCCTGGATCATTTAAGAAACAAAAGACTGAAGAGTTAGAATCTTTGTGTTTGAAGATAGAATCACAAAACCCTAGGACTGAAAGACCCTCTAGATGTACTTTCCTAGTGTTTTTCATAGTTAGCATAAATAAACATGCTGACTTTTGAGGGGGGCGCGGTTCTGGGGATCAAACCCAGGAGCGCTTAACCACTGAGCCACATCACCATTTCGAGACAGGATGTCAGTGAGTTGCTTAGGGCCTCACTAAGTTGCTGAGGCTGGCTTTGAACTCGTGATCCTCCTGAGCCTCTTGGGCCTCCTTGGCCACTGAGATTACAGGCACATACCACCACACTCAGCAGCTATTCCTTGACTTTTTATGAAGCTATCTTCGTACCTCTGTATTGGACTTTGTAATAAATACATAAGTAGAAAATCTGTAAGGCTTAAGATAACCCTTAAAAACATCCTTTATTATTACCAATGGTCAGAAATCCAAGGTCCAGGTAAGTTTAATAATTCACTCAAAGATACAAAGCTTAAAATCATGAGATCCAAGGTGAAAGTTCTGTTTTCCTTATTTAAGTCTGAATTTCTACAATGACATGGAAAAAAAAAAAAAAAAAAACTCTTGGGCTGGGGCTGTATGAGTGAGGCACTGGGTTCAATCCTTAGCGCCACATATAAATAAATAAAATAAAGGCATTCTGTCTATCTACAACTACAAAAAATTAAAAAAAAATACCTCTCTCTTAGTTTGTTTCAAAACCACAGAAAGAGAAAAGCTAAACATCTTCTCTTTGTAAATTTTCTCAACATCTCAATAGTGAAAGAAGCAGCTAAGAAGAGACTGAGACTAAGCAGGCTCCATACTCATTAACTGAGTTCTGCAAATACACAGGCAGAACTCTTCCCCTACAGCAAAACATATTCCTAGGTTTTTTTTTTTTTTTTTTTTTTTTTTAAATGTGTGTGAAGAGCAATGCCTTAAGGTTTCCCAATAGTTATGGCCGTGGCTGTGTGTGTTTGTATGTGTACATGTGCTCGCTGGGATGATTCTGGCACACAGCAAGATGGATAGCTAATTTTCCAAAAAGGAGAAGAATTGCTGCTAATCAAATTTCTCAGGTGGGGAAGGAGAAGGGGATATGACTTAAGAAGAACAGAACGGAGAGCCACTCAGGAGTATGCTACATTGACTGTTCAGCCTTATTTATAGAGAATCCAAGAAAATTTCAAAGAAGGAATCCAATTGCTGGGGGTGAGGGTGTGGCAATAGCAACTGGACTGGACATCTATCAGAAGACCCGAGTTGATTGCCTGAGGACACTGATCTGAGTAGTGAGTGGGGTTGAACTGAGTTGACTTGGGCCTGAGATGGGAGTGACTCACACAAGCTGGAGTGTGTAGGTGTCTAATAGTTGTAACTAGCTGGGGGTGGTCCTTTTGGTCTCACCGAGGAAAATCCCTGACTTCTTCTGGGGATTATAAGAGAAAAATTGCTATAAAAGAATGTAGAATCACTGTTCTATGATATTATAACAGACTCAACTATTTATGTAACTTTCACATGCAAATTTCTACTGTGTCTGATGTTTTGAAAATATTTCAGTCTTCAGGCACCCTAACTCCCCAGGGTTCTTATTGGTCACTCCTTTAAGAATACTGGCCAGAATGAATCTCAGAATTTGCCTGCTAGGGCTGGGGCTGTAGCTCAGTGGTAGAATGCCAGCCTCACATGTGTGAGGCACTGGATTCGATCCCCAGTACCACATAAAAATAAATAAAGAAAAAATTCACCTGCTGGTGGTTCCAAATGGGAATGGGGTAGGACCAGCTCCTAAAGAAGTATCTGGAATTGTTTGTGGCTATAGAAGCAAAGAGATTGTTTTTTAGTTGTCACATTGGGTAGTGAGTGCTACTGGCTTTTTAATGGCAAGAGGTTCGGGGTCCCTCAAATGCTTATGAAAGAGAGCTCTGATCCATGAGGAATATTAAGTCCTACAGTGCCAATGGCATTTTAGGACACTGCATAATTCATTTTGTGGGTGAGATCCAGAGGCATGAAATGCTCCAGGGGCAGGTACAGAGGACAGATGAGTCTTCTTCAAATACCCCATTACTTCTACAAGAACTCGTCCTGCTGCCTACAGTGGACTCTTCACAATTGTCTTCAAAGAATCCCAAGTCATTTTTATATCTGCTAAGAGCACTTGCTACTCCTATGATCAACATTCACAAAAGCAAATCTAAACTTTAAAATAAGTGAACATTTGAGAACCTACAACTTCGGATGATAGTATTACCCGTCTTCATTTAACACTGATCATCACAAGAGACTTTACTTTAAAAGTGCCAGTGTTTAGAGTAAAACAAACCATTTCTCAACACAGTCATAAAATGTGGGAAAAGAAACAACAATTAGAACATTAAGTTTTTTGAAAACAAGGCTTTTCGTTAAGGTTAAATAAAAAATAGCAACGCAACTTCCTGGTTTTCTGATTCAAGTCATTTCAGGTGTTAGTCTTTTGGTTTGGCTTCCCAAGCCCATTTTCATCAAGATAGTGCAAGCAGCTAAAAGAAATGATGCATGGGTAATGAGAGGCAGGAGTGAAGTCAGAAAAGCAAGAGGCCAGCCTCTTTTCCAGAGACCAGCCTCTTTTCCAGAGACCAGCCTCTTTTCCAGAGACTGGGTGGTTTCAACTTCAATCAGGCATTATGCACCCGTGGGAGGAAGGCAGGATCCTTGTGCTGGCATATGTGGTGTTTCTGACTTTGAAAGATGTAGCCTGTCTGAGGAACCTTTGCCCTAGCACCAGTGGAATATCAATTTTTGATGGCTGTCATTATTTCCAGCATTTACAGTCTGTACTTACTATTTCAGACCATCTTGAATTTAGTAACATTACACAGGGCCTTGCAGGTGGGAGGCAAGACACCTATCTGGTTTCCTGAGGGCTGTGGCTAACCTCCAAAGTTGATTGTTTTTGTTGCTGCCTTTTTACTATTGTGCTTTTGTTACCCTAGGAGGCCCCTATTTCCTTGGGGGAATTAACAAACCAAGGAGGTCTGTAACCTACCTGTTCCTTTTAATTCACAGATCTTAAGAGATAGAAGTCACCTTGGGGGTGGTCCCCAAATGAGAAGATGGTCAAAGAAGTTACTTGTCCAAGATCTCCAGAAGACCATACAGTATGGTCTAGAATTGAATCTCTTAATATTGAACCCAATAGCATTGTCCAATTTAATAATGGAGAGGGTTGATTAGATTCTCTATGTCTTTTTTAGTTTTCAAATTGCCGTTTTTGTGGAACTCAGAAATCATTTAGAATGCAAGACTATTCTTTCCCAGTGCATTTTTCAAACTTTGCAATTGCTTTATTTCAAGATTTTGAGTTTCAAATTTTATATATAAAAGGGCAGCATCAAAATACAAAATGGTTTTCACTGGGTCTTTTATGTCCTTGATGTTGTAAGTGCATGCGTGAGCTTTACGAGATAAAGTATCTTGCAGCTCCAGCTCTGAACAACAAAAGTTGCTGAAGCTGTTAGAAGCTGCAAGAGTACCCACTTCCTACTTTACTGGTGACATATTTTTTGCAAAGCTGTTCTCACTCAGCTTCCCCATCTCAAGCAAATTGAGACTTACAACAATAACTTCAAGTTCCTTTTTATGCTGTCTCTGCTCTGTACAGTAAAACTACTTTGTTAGTAAATGTAAAATATTTTTTCCTTTGAACATTTGAAATGTAAGTATTATTTGTTATTTTGCATTTATCTCATGTACCTTTTCCCCTAAGGTTAGTTCCTGAGAATTCTGGTTCTACTGAGATATGTTGAGAGAAAAAAAAAAAAAGTTCCGTGGTCAAATAGGATTTGAAAATAGCTTTCATATTCACAGTACTCATTAGTATCTAAAGACTTTATAATAAAAGTGGATCCACCATTTGATCCAGCTATCCCACTCCTTGGTCTATATCCAAAGGACTGAAAAACAGCATACTACAGGGACACACCCACATCAGTGTTTATAGCATCACAATTCACAATAGCTCAACTGTGGAACAAACCTAGATGCCCTTCAGTTGATGAATGGATAATGAAAATGGGGTATAGACACATAATGGAATACTATTCAGCATTAAAAGAGAATAAAATCATGGCATTTGCAGGTAAATGGAGGGAGTTGGATAATATAATGTTAAGCGAAGTTAGCCAATCACAAAAAAACAAATGCCGAATGTTTTCTCTGATAACAGGATGCTGATTAATAATGGGGTTGTGGGGGGGAACATGGATGGATTAGATGAACTTTATATAGAGCAAAGTGTAGGGAGGGGATGGGGGCTTGGGGATAGGAAAGATGGTGGAATGAGATGGATATCATTACCCTAAGTATATGAAGACATGAATGGTGTGACTCTATTTTGTGTACAACCCAAGATATGAAAAATTGTGCTCTATGTGTAATATGATTTGCAATGCATTGCAATGCATTCTGGTGTCATACATAACAAATTAGAATAAAAAAAATCTAATTTAACTTTTCTTAACCCAGAATCTTCCAAATATATTTGAATCACTTTTCCTTCTGTCACATTTGTGTGCATAAATCTTTTGAAGAACTTCCCTAACCCCTGCTTTTTTTTTTTTTTTTTTTTTTTTTTTTTTTTTTTTTTTGGTACTGGGGATTGAACCCAGGAGCACTACAGCACCAGCCCTTTTTTTTTTTTTTGGTACTGGGGATTGAACCCAGGAGCACTACAGCACCAGCCCTTTTTCCTTTTATTTGGGATAGGGCCTCACTAAATTACTGAGGGTGAACTTGAACCTATGATCCCCCTGCCTCAGCCTCCTGAGTCACTGTGATTACAGGTGTGCAACACCATACCCAGACCTGCAAAATTCTTAATAGACAGGAAATACTGAGTTAAGAACCAAAAATTAATTGCATGTGTGCTGTTGCTTTATAGTGCTTTGAGCAATTTAGGGGACATGAGGTTTTTATAAAGCTCAGATAAAACAAAAACTCAGACTCCACAGTCAAAAGGCCTGGGGTTGGACTGTGGGGAGAGCTCAGTGGTAGAGCGCAATTTCAGGTATCCCTTGCCAAAAAAAAAAAAAAAAAAAAAAAAAAGTTTTAAAAAGGCCCAGAGTTCAATTTTGACTGTATTTCTTACTTGTTGTGACATAACTGAGTAAATTATTTAACCTCTGAACTTCACCATCTTCATTGCAAAATGGAGAGAACCAGAACAGACTGTGATATGATGTGGTGACAAAAGAAGAAAAGGAGTGATAGATTTTCCAAATATAGTACAAAAATGGGAGCAACGCTTAGGTTTTTATTTATTTATTTTAACTGCATGAAAATTTAAAAAAATTACAGGAGCTCTGCTGCTCTGTTTCTAATAATAACTGATGTTCATTTAAAACTTTTTTAAAAGAGATGTTACCTGGGCAATTACTAGTAGGTGTATAACAACAGGTTTCTTCCTTCCAAATCTTCAAAAGTATTGCAATTGTTTTCTGATAATTTTCCCATAATTTAATGATTCTTTTATTTTGGGAAACAACTCATCTAAAGAACACACAGAAAATTTGCTAAGCTTTAAAATCTTCATCCTAGACCTGGCTTTCAGAGCATGGGTCACAGAATAGTCCATATGCAAAAAACTTTCATATAAATGTAAGGTAAATGCTATTCTCACACTAGCTAGAATAGCATTTTTTTCAATCCCATAGTAAAAACAAATAACCTTTGCAGAGTGCTTAATATGTCAGGCACTGTTCTAAGAGTTCTGCTATGGAAATGTTTATTTACTCTCTCAACAACTTTGTGAGATGGGCAGCACTACTGTTCTCATTTGCAGGTGAACTGATGCAAATTCTTAACTTACCCCACATCTGTCAGCTACTCAGGGTAGAGCTGGGATTCGAACCCAGATAATCTGGTTCTAAAACTTGCTCATTCAACTGAGTACACTCTCCCATGGGGTAGCTGACTTGGTCAGGATTCCAATGTGGGAGCAAGAAACATGGGAAACAGTAGAAAAAAAGTAAAGAAGACGTGATCTTCTTTTCCATTTCTAGGAGCCAGGGAATACATACATAATAGGGTTTATCTTTTTTAGCAACTTTTTACTTCTCAAGACTCACTGCTTCTCCTGCCAAGCCTCTAAGTTACTGAAGAGTTCACTGCAGGGCACTGCCAACGTCTCATTGTTACCCAGGCATCTGCAAGTGATGTCAGCTCCCCCAGTTCCTCTCCACAACCTGTGCCCTCTTCCCTTGCTTGCTTGGTATCTTCAGGACTCAGTTGAGGTGTCATTTCCAACAGAGAACCTCCCCTCCCCAACTTACCTAGACTATTTAAGTCTCCAAGCAGGGAGAGCCTTGTATTCTTCTTATGTTAGCACTTATGACATGATAGTTAAGTGTTCATTTGTTTGTCCATGGATCCCATTAGATGGTACACTACAGGAGAGTACAGACCCACTGTCCTATCTCTGTTGGCTCCCTAGGGTCTAGCTCAGTACCTAAGCACCTGGTTGGTACTTAATACTTATTTATTGCTAAACATAACTATACTATTCTTCAATGGATTTCCATGTCCAAAATAATTATTCATCACCTACAGTTTCCTCCTTCTTAGTGCATAAACAGGTAAATTGCTGCTGGAAGAAATGAGAGGAGGGTGTTTCTACTGGAGCTGTGCCTCTTTGGCCTCGTTGCGCCAGTGCCCTTCCCCAACACTTCATTCCTATCCCATTCCTCTCATCCTTTTGTGTTAGGAGGGATCCCTTAAAGCAATACTGTGATGAGCATGTGCAGTTGAGTGCTGGGCAGGACTCTCAGGGAAGCCCCTACTGCGAAATTGACTAGCTCAGGACGACCATGAGGGCAGAACTCTCACCATCACTGTGGTTATCCAGCCCCAGTCTTGGCTGTTTAGGGGAAGAAGGGATGGAAACAGAGACACAATAACTGCAGTTGCTCTTACTGCTACTGTCTCCACAAAGTGGCGAAAGGTATTAGGCATTTCCCACTGAAGCTGGGCTAGCTAAAACCAAGCGCAATAGGGATAGAGGGCAACTAGAAAGGGTCCTGTATGCTTCCTACCTTTTCTGCTTCTAATCTTTGTTATAATTTTGTAAAAATTCCTTTTACTGAAGCTGCCATAGTTGAACTATATTACTCTACATTTTCAGTTTTTGTTAACTATTAGGTCAGTATAAATCTAAGAGAATATATGTTGGGCATGGTGGCTTGTGCTGTAATCCCAGCAGCTTGGGAGGCTGAGGCAGGAGGATCACGAGTTCAAAGCCAGCCTCAGCAACTTGGCAAGGCCCTAAGTAACTTATTGAAATACAAAATTAAATTAAATACATTTAATTAAATACAAAATTAATTAAATACAAAAAAGGTCTGGGGATGTGGCTCAGTGGTTAAGCACCCTTGGGTTCAATCCCTGGTGTGTGTGTGTGTCTGTGTGTATTTTTCCATATATATCTGGAACAGAAATTTAAGTATTGGCTCACTAAATCTGTCACCTGCCCATTCATTCAACTAATGCTTGCCATGCAATTAGTGCAAGGGTGTTCTGGTGGGCCTGAGGAAAACCTTGGGGATGAGTAGGGTACGATCCTTGTTTGCATGGAACTCACAATACACAGGGGTTTGGCTGCAGAAATAGCTAACACCATACAAAATGTAATACATATGATATTATGGGGAATGTTTATTCAGTTTAGAGATGTAGGAACTGAGGTAGTAAGAGGTCATTATATCAGTGATGTCTAATAGAAGGTTCTAGGATGATGGAAATGCTCAATATTTGTGCACTCTATGCTACAGCCATTAGCCACATGTGGCTACTGAACATTTAAAATTTGGCTAGTATGACTGAGAAGCTGATTTTAAATTTTGTTTGGTTAATTTAAATTTACATAATCAGTGTAGCTGGTAGACACCATGTTGGCTGCACAACTCTAGATAATATTGTTTCAGACAGATAGAAGTACAAGAACTCAGAAAAGCTTTGGGTCCCAACAGGCAGGCTAGAGTATCAACCATGTGCAGAGAGAATTGAACCTCCTATGAGCTTCAGACCCTTCCATTCCCTGCCTATTTGACATCTTAAAGGCATCTCAAAGACTCCCCAGAATGAAAAATAAAAATCTCAATCCTCTCTGAATCCTGGTTATTCTCTCAAAACCTATAATCATTGCTCAAATCAGAATCTTGGGAGTCACCCTTGAAATCTCCTCATTCTCATCCACGTGATCAATCCACCAATTTCTAACATAAGCATCTCTCAAACTCATTGTATTTTTCCATCTCTAATGACACCTCCCTAGTTCAAACCTTGACCTGAGTTATTCCTTCTTTTGGTCTCCTACTTATTTTTTATTGTAGAATAAGACTTAGCATGAAATATACCCCCTTGACAGTAAGAATATGAGACAGTATGGTTGACATTAGGCATGATATTGTTCAGCAGAACTCTAGAATTTATCTTGCATGACTAAAATCACACACTGGTATCCTAAATACGTATACTGTTGCTAGAACAGTTCTTCTCTAAAACCAAATCTGATCAGCTCACCCTCACGATTAGGTTAAAGTCCAGGTTCTTAATCTGGCTTATTAAAGTTGCCCTCTGCCTACCTCTCCAGAATCATCTTGTACTGTTTTTATTTTCTTTTCATTGCAACTGCACTCTACTTCCTACTGTTCCTTAAATAATGTTGGTATGAATGGAATTCAGGTGGCAAGTACAGATAGCATTAATGTGCATGTCTGTAGGGGGTTTTCAAATATCATCTACCATGGCAATGTGGTTATACAAGATTTGAGAGAGCTCCCAGAGCCACTATACAGGTGCTTCTAAGCAATACAAATGAAGGGTTTTTATTTATGCCTGAGGTCTATCTTTGTTTAACATAAAGCATTAATTAAGGAAAATTACTAATTTTGTCAGTTGTTTCAGGAACATCTTATCATCCTCAGTAGTTGTTGAGGGCAGAATTGTCTCCTTAGGAAAAAGGAAACAAGCAGCAGGTATAAGCAAGTAAAGTTGACGGAGCTTGTCCTCAGAGGTCTCTATGCCTCCTGTTGTGGTCTTGGTCTTGGTTTTGTTTTTAGGTAGGTTTAGACCTTAGTCCAGGAGTGGCTGCATGCAAACTGTCTTGAGTCACAATTGTAACAAGCAGGGATATGCACTGCACTTGTTGCACCTATCCTGAGGGCACTCACCTCCTGCAGAAGAATTGGAGGAATTCCTAGCACAATGGGAGATTGCATACTGTCCAGAGAATCTGCAATACTTCTTCACAAGTAGACTGCCAAACATCAGCTCTCCTAGCAATTAAGGCAGCACAGAACCTAGAACAAGATGTTCTACAATGATTCATACTAACTTCCTGGCTTTCGGGATGACTTTTCCTTGGTTTCACTACCCTTTCATTCCTACTCTGTCCAACATGTTCCTCAGGCAAATAAGTTTATAGAAAACAAGCTGTTCTGGATATTATAAAAAATTAAAAAAGCACTTGCCACTTAAAGAAGGGCTAATTGGATTTAAAAAATTTTAATCATACGTGTGCATAAGAACCTCTGGGGGAAGTTGGAGATCCCTAGCAAAGGAGCTCTCATTCAGGGAGGGGAGAAGGTGGGGATGAAGTGGGGGTAGGAGACTAATGAAGTTGGTTCACAGTCCACACTGGGAGAAATGTTGCCTCCAGGAGCCATGGGTCAAAAGGAAATGTTCTAAAATGTATCAGGTAAGATATATTGAGATGATGAGCAAACCCAGTCCTGTTTAATACCTTAGAAGAAAAGGCAATTTTTGATTTTGAGGAAGAATGCTAAATTATTAAAAATTGGTTTTCTAGGTGAATTCTATGACCACACCGGAAAATGTAATTATATTTTCAAAGCAAACTATCTAAAGCAGACAGTGGTCCAAGTTTCTGAAGTGAATTATAATTCAACCAACTTATCAATGAAGTATAAAACATTTTGCAATATTGTGCTTAGGATAGAATTAAACTTAAAATAATAAGCAATTCAATTACTTTAACCAAAAAATGTGTTTGATGTGCTTTTTTTTTTATCTACAAAGAGGTATATTTATCTTAACAGAACAATAACATTGTTGACTGTTTAAACCATTTAAAAATATTATACTATGAAATTTTAAAAATAGTCATATAGGTTATTTGATGAGCTTGGACATGAAAATCTTTAACTGTTGGGTGACACAGACTATAAAAAAGATTAACTTTCTTGCCTTTTCTAGAAAATTCCCTAAGAATTTCTACATTGGATGATTGGTCTGTTGAAGGAAAAACTAATTTTTTATTCCTAGAATATGTTACCAAATGTGCTTCTGCCATTGAAAACAATACTTGTATTTTAAAATTCTTTGTTGAATCAAGATGCTGAAGTAACTTCCATTAATTTGCTGGTGTGACTTAAACAAAAAATCTCTTCAGTAATTGTATTTTTTGTTGATTGACCCTTTCCCCAAAAATTTCTTTTTAATAGTATAATAGAAAAATACTTGCTGGATATATGTTTTAAAACTAGTGCTTCTCTCAAAAATAAAAGTTGATAAAGAGCCTGTTTTGACCTACTTTAAAAACTGTACACAAAGTATATGCATTTTACTGTGAAGTATTAATTAATCTCTAACCCTTGGACACCTTTGAACATTACTATATATTCATTTTTCCTTAAAGTGTAAAGTACTATAAATAAAAAGCAGAGGCTGGGGTTGTAGCTCAGTGGTAGAGTGCTCACCTAGCAGGTGCCAGGCCCCTGGGTTGGATCCTTAGCACCACATAAAAATAAATAAGTACAATAAAATAAGTATTGTGTCCAATTGACTACACCTAAAAAATAAATATTAAAAAACAAAACAAAACAAGTTAGACCCACATTAGTTAACTTTGATTTCAACTTACATAAGATTAGTATTTATAAGTCTGGAGTCTAAGTCAAAATCCTTTGCTGGATACTATTTAACTTTAAAAATTCCAAATAATCAATTTATGACCTTTGAAGGACATGTTTCTCAAAGCTCTTCCTTTAGATCTTGTAAGTTCTAGAGGATTAGAAAAGCCACTCATTAAGCAAAGTCAGTTTTTCCTGTAATATAGTTTCAGTGAAGACTCCAGATACAAAATTGGCTTCCTTTTGGATGACTGTTTTATTTATCATTACTAGGTGGAAACTTTACGTGGTGTACATATCCTGTCAAAAAATTTTCGCTCTTTCCCATTGTTCAAACCCAAACTTCATTGATTCTTTTAATGTAACTCATTAAGTATTTCCCTGCTGTTAATGCTTCACAACAGTTAAATGTTCTACTAATGGTTTACCCTTGAGCTACCTGATTAATCCTGGTCAAGATGATAGGCTAAGCTGCATGCCATAGCAAGCTGTGCTCACCCTCAACTTCTAGAAAGGATAGAAAATGTAACTGACTTAAACAACATAAAAGGAAACATAATTACACTGGGAAAAAAATAAAGTAAACCTACAGAAGGCCAGAAACCATGAGGGACCCATAAAAGGCAGGTTTGAAGAGAGATCAGATCAAAAACGAAACAAAAGCTCAAGAGAGCACAGAAGAGAGTACCATCAAAGTGGGAGCCACCCTGAGAGTGCTCCACATTCAGGGACAGAGAATTCTGGGAGCCAGAAGTGGCCTTGGGTGATCACTTGAGCAGAGTCAGCTGGGTCTTTGAGTGCCACACAATAGAAATAAATACTGAGCACACTGACTGAGCCCTTGGGAGGGTGAAGCTGAGTCGAGCTCTGCTGCCTGCAATTTCCAGGAGCAAAGGGGAGCAACTGTGTTGAAGATGAGCCACCCAAGCACCTCACCAATCTCTGGCTTCACTAAATTGGCTTTTCCCCCAACCCAGTTGAAAAAATAGAAATGGCAGACAATCTCATTGACTCCACCTACAAACCTGCACACAAAACCAAGAATCTCCAAGTACTAAATAGGCAACACAAGAAAAGAGAACTCTGAAGTTAACAAATAGAAGAACTGATATCAAAGGAAACAGAGATATGGGGCAGGAGAGATGCAAAAAGATACTGCACATAAGAAGATCAAGCCGATATGATAATATATATATATATATTTTTTTTGCCATTAAGTACCAAGGATCTTTATTTATTCTCAGTTCTGAATGGAGTCCATGACTCAGATAATATGCCACCATTTGAAAATAAAAGGTCCCATCAGCCCCAATCTTCCCAAATCTTTAGTCACAAGATCACACTTCATTCACCACACAAGACAATCAAGCTGAAGAATTAAGGAGGTACACTGAAGATAAAAGCAAAAATGGAATCATCTTACAAGCAGATCATCCCAATTATTTAAAAGGTTAAGTTTCAGATTAATTTACACAGTAGTGACAAAACTATTTAGTCTCAGTGAAAACGAAGACAGTCATACCATTTAGAAAAGATCAATTCAGAAATACTAATTCAGGCAAGCATGCAAAATTCAGAATATTTTTTTAAAAAAAATGCAAGGCCTGGCTGCACAAATACACTCAGGTGAATTGCAAACTGAAAGGGACCCTTGAGGGATCAGCAGACCAGTCTCTCCTTCTATGAATGAGGAAAGTGAGCAGACACATACTGGCAAAGCTCATGTGGCGACACCAGGTGCACACAGATCTAACTCCTGTTGCCACCTGCAACCCCATATACTTAAAATAAGGATATAATACCCAGAACACAGAAGCCCACTGATTTAAGTAAAAGATTTTAGGACCGATACACAGGGAGGAGGTAAAGTTAACACAGCACAGTAGCACACCTCTCAAAGATTTAATGCTTCATTTTCACAAACAATAAAGTTTCTACCCAATTTTCTGATTTATAGTAAAATGTACTAGCTTAAAAAATGTGCACTCTTCACACTTTTTTGCCTAACTTTTACAACTGAGAACTGTCTGTTTTTTAGCCCAAGAAACCTATGCCATGCATACACTTTAACTGCATGTCTTAGGAATACATAAAATCTGTGATATTTTGGTAATTTATAGTGTATTATAAAATGAAAAGCTCTATCAAAATACACTTTTCACTGGGAAAAATAAATAAAACAAATGAATGGATCTACACAAAGCAAACAATAACTTGGGTAGACTTCAATGTAGGACAGTCTATAACAAACACATTTGCCCGTATTCCCCCAGAGCTGCTCATCTTCCAAGTTAACAATTTTTAACATTTTTTATCTGAGATTTTATTATGTTGACGTTTGTTTCTCATTCCACATCATCTTCAGCCAAGCTCTGAGCACTCACAATTCTCTAATTGTTGGGAGCTTAGTCAGAAGCATCTGGAACACTGGTGGTGGAAGAGTTTGCTGTAACACTTGCAGCAACTGCGGCGGCTGTCCACGAACAGCAATTGCGTTTGTCAGATGGTCCACACCTTTCTCATATTCACCTTGAGCTCGCAGCTCTTCACCAAGTTGTGTTTCTTCAAGGAAGGACTTCTGAACAGCTTCAGCATCTTTAAGGTCCGGTAACTTGGAAAGCCCAGCTCTCTCCTTGGCAAGCTTCTGTTTCTTTCTTTGATCCCGAAGCCTGTTCTTGAAGGTGGGTCACTCCGCCTTTTGCGGTCGAAGTAGATGCAATATTCCATGAAGAGCGCCCCACACTCGCTGGCGGCGATGGCGCTGCTCCGGGTCCACCATCTTCCCTCAGTGCGGAAAAGTCGCCGCGAGCACTCGAACCAGCCTCGCTGCCCGTCCAATAAAACATTTTTTATGTTGCATTTAAATGAAACAATGTGATTTAACATCTTCCACAACTGGATGATATTTTCACTAGTATTGATTGATAGCTATAGCAGCTGCTGATGACTACTATCTATTGTTCATCTATTTTGCAATTGGGGTCTGTATTTGAACTTTATCTGCTTTTCTCCCCTAAAAATATGATTAAATTTCTGTCATTGATTTGAATCTTTATGGTGTACCAGGAACTGTGCTAAACACTTGTTCTAAATGTCCTTTTAATCATTGCAATAACCCTATAATATAGAGACTTCTTATCTCCATTAACAGATGAGGAAACTGAGACTTAAAAGGGGAAGAACCTTCCTTGGGAAACCACAGCAAGTCACCCATCTCGTACTGAACCCAGGTGCCTCTGGCAATAAGAATCTGCTCTCATCTCTCCTCCATGAAAAATAATTGTGAAAGCTCCTGCGTTTTTCAAAATTAAAAAAAGTGCTCCTGTCTTCTATGCCTCACTTATCGTAGATCACTAAGTGTTCATAGCACTGTCTGAAAATCCTTCTATCAACTTCACGCAAGCTAAAAAAAAGTGTTTCCAGATTACAAAAATACAGTGACAAGTTTGGGGGGAAAAAAAAGTTTTTATCAGTGCCACAGCCATCCCTTCCTTTTATCATTAGGTTAACAAACACAAAGATCTGTCTACAACCTCAAAATATGAGAGTGCCTTTCTTTAAATTCATACGTCTTTGAAGATCTGACTAAAAATGTATTATTATAAGAGAACTCATCCTTTGTTTTAGAACAACTGCCTGGCTTTCTTTTGCAGTGGCCTAATTTCTTTTAAATATAATATGAACACAAGCCTATTTTAACCATTAGGTACTTAGTAGGCTAAAATTCACTAGATAATAAGATGAGTTATCTATATAGATAGTAGAATAACTGAGCAAGTCTAGTTGGGGCACCAATCAGATCTGATGCATAAAACACCCCAGTGATTTTAGTTTCTCTCATCCCCTAGCCTCCCTGGCCAATTTGGGAGGGTGGGAAGGGCTATCACAAGCATGGAGACCTGCCCAAGGAAAAAGCGGGGTCTCCTTGGGCAGGGCTCTGGGTTCTGCTGTCATTATGGCCTCTATCAATATAGCTGTAGCCCTTACAGTGACTTGCAGTTAGTTGTTGAGATTTTTCAAAGGCTCTTTATCTTTCACTTCCATTTTCTTCTTTGTCTTGAATACCACCAGTAATGCTAAATATTTTTTTTTTTAAATTTAAGTAATAGAAATTATATGGGCCATGGGAAAAACACTGTGCAGAAAAAACTTTCAGGTTAATTTCAGGCAAGGAAGAAGGAGAAAAAAGACAAGGGCTAGAGAACAGAAAAGGGAAGAGAGGAAAGACCAGGAAAGTAACAAGAGTCCTTGATTACAGGTGTTCTGTGGTGACATGCTGCTCTGCTCTTCCAGGCTGACAGTCAGTTGGTGTCTACAATTTAATTGCCAATTTTTCAAACAGTGGAGTGCTGCAGCCCCACAAGGGTTGCAGGCAGCCCCACAAGGGTTGCAGACATTCTCCTCAGGGATGCCTGGACCTCTTTATAATCCAGCAACCAAAGGGTTAATGCCCAACCCAACAAAGGACTTTCAGGACACTGGTGTCCAGACAATGCAGTGAGTGGTCAGAGCTATGCCACCCTAGATGTTAGATATTTGAATAGCACCTTTGCACTTTCCCTAAGCAAGCAAATGTTGAAGACCTAGCATAGGGTACTACCTGCTTGCTTAAACAGATTAGTCTCACTCATTTGCATGTTTTGATGTAATCCCTAACTTCTGGTATCCTGTCTCAGTTTTATTTAGTTATTTCTTTTGTGCTGAGAAAAATACCCATAGCTTAGAAACTTTTCCTCTCCCCATCCTCTCACCTCCATCCTCCCACTGTTGATGACACTATTTTTTAAATGTGATCCAGGAACAACTGCATTATAATCATCTGAGAAGCTTGATAACTCGTCCAATTCCTAGGTTCCAGCCCAGAAATCTTGAACTAGGAATTTTGGGAACATTCTTAATGCAACTTGAAGTTTTAGTGTCTTTGAAGAATTAAGTTTCAATTTTGAAAATTTTCTACTCCTTTAGACACATACCATTGGTCAGAACCTCAATCCAATTTGGCCACCTTTCTCCTTAAAGACCCATGTAATGTTCACAATGATCAGGAATACGTGTAAGAGACATTGGTTGGCTGGGTATTCTTGGCATATTTTAACTCAGGAAAAAAACCTCAAAATTTTCAAATCCCAGGTCTGGTAGAGGAAAGTCTTTCCAGCATTCTTATTTTTTAAAGCTCTCTAGTTATTAGGCTCTTGAAAATAGATAAAAAGATAAAATTACCTGAAACATTACTTTGAGATAAATCAGTTCCTGCTTTATTGGGACATATATTTGCCTCCATATGTTTGGTTCATCTGCAGTTCATTTCTAGTAACACAGAGACTATCAATAGCAATGTAAAATAAAAACCACTTCTCTCCTGGCCATCACATCCCACCTTCTCCTTCTGAGGAGAAGGTCTTTGGATAAGAAACTTCTGTTTATATGCAAGAAAGACAATGCAGAGTTTAAAGGTTTCAGCTAGAGTCAGCTGAACTATTCTGAGAAAAATGCACCAAAGAAATAAGAGAATGAGCCATAAGGGAGAGTCAGGTGACTGAATTGCAAAATAATTAGCCACCTTTGAAGAGCAGAAGTTGTTAGTATTCCCCTTTGAGCTTCCAGCCTCAATATAACATAAACTCCTCTGGCTTCTGAAACCTTCTTGAAATCTATCCTGTGGACAATTACTTTCGATAAGTGGTCTACAGTGACAAGAAAAGAAAATCGCTGAGACCATGATTGGGTAATAGTGCGAGGTAGCACAGGGGCAGGGAGACAGTCCCCAAACCCATCCAATCTAGAAGAGGCGGGAGATGGAAGCTGGAAGTGACCTTGAGAAATCGAGACCCTTGCTTGTTCCTTGATCTCTCGCACACAGCATTAGTTTTTTTTTTTTTTTTCCTGTAAAATATGGGGTGGTCTCTAGAATTGACTTTATACTGATTTTAAGGAGCTCAATAACATAACTTTTGTATTTCCTGTTTTAGCTTTTATATGTCCACATCACATTGACACTTGCAATTCTCTGTGTTTTCTTAGTAGTACAGAACTTAGTGACCTGTTTCTTTGTAGTGCAAAAATCAGTAACCAGTGGGCAGTGGGATTCACTAGCCCAAAATAAAGGAGATTTGTGATGATGGTAGAATAAGTAAAAAAGATTTTTTTTTAAAGGAATTACATCTTGGAAGAAGAGAAAGAGGAAGAAAGGAAAATGGAAGAGAGAGATGTTTGTGCTGGTCGCAAGAAGTGTTATTTGCTAGGGTTAGTGGCACAGGCTGCCTCACTTGCTAACATTCTACTCCAACAGGAGGAGCTTGAGATAGTCACTTAGGGTTTATTGAGAAAGCAAGATTCCCATGATAGTCACCTGGTGGGTTAGTTTCATGCCACTCATCCAGAACACAATTCATTTCTCCCCATGAGGACTAAGAATTTAATGCTTCAGAGAAATCAAATAAGCCCATTTCTATCAAGGGGTAAGGTTTCCTGCTTGCTAAACCTCTCACATCAGGTGGAGAAGTCTTTCTATTTATAGGAGCATGAATGATTGAAATATATCTTGCAGACTTGCCTTCTACACAAAACTATTTTTTGAAATATGAACGAGGAGCAAAATCATGGTTGTGTTTATGTGTGTGTGTGTGTGTGTGTGTGTTGTTGTTGTTGGCTTTCTAGTTCACTTGAGGTAAACCTGAAGCTGAAGTCTGGAGGGCAGGGAGAAGCAGAAGTCCTGGAGAAGCCACAGCCCAGATCTCAATAGCTGAGGGCACTTGGGGCATCTCAGCTTCTTCCAGGTGACAATTTTCAAGAGAACTAGGAGGTACTTTAGGACAGTAAAGACATTAAGGCAAACTGTTTTGGGCACTAATCCAGGTTTCTTTCCTTTCCTATTAATAGTTGAACACCTTTTATTCCAGAATAAGTTGAATAAATATTGAATTTGGTTTGGATGTCTGTGATATTTACTGACTTTGCTGTTTGCTTTTTTTTTTTTTTTTTTTTTCCGGATAGATTCCTTTTTAGTACCTGGTCATACTGATCATATTGTCCCACAGAGTGTTTTGAAAACCAGATGACTATCTTATTGTTGAGAATTTGAAGAAACCAAGAACAGAGATGAGAAGGGTAGTGTGTACCTTTCCTTACCTTCACAGACCTACTTCCACCCCGTAGAAAAACACATGCTCAGTTGCTGAGACCAACACTGAAAAAGCCGTTGTGGTGTGCAGTGGCGCAGCTGTGGAGATGCCAACTGTTGTCATGAATACAAACAGCTGAATTGACAATGCAGCTCCTTTCTTTGGGGAAAGAAAAACCTCATATGGTTTTTGGTTCACATTTTTTTTCTACAACCAGATGTCATATCTTCAGTTACTTTTTCTTGATAGTATCTATTTCTATTAGGTGATCTAGATTTTTTTTTAAACCTTTGATATGCCAGACAGAATGAAGTATGACCTTTTTTTCTTTGTTGGCAATTAAAACAGAAGAGAAAATATTTTTTTTTTATCATCTATTTACTAGTGGATATTGTAGCAGTTAAATTCTCCAATGTTTGGATCCATTTCTCTTCATTATTTATCATATGCTGAAGGAAATAATAATTTTGTTTATAAATAGTTCCCCTGGGATTTTAAGCTATGCCATAATTATCATGATTTTGCCTTCTCTAAAAATCTAGGAAATTTCCGGGTACTTTTATTAAAACAGGTAGCTGGGTTTCTGTTCCCAAGGGACAATTTTGTTCTTCCAATAGTTGGAGTTATTCTTTAGAGAAGTCAGTATCCTTTTGTTTTAAAAATTTTTAAAAATGCACAAAGACAGGTTTTTAGCATAGGAATCCAACATATCAGAAATAGTTTCGATCAAGGCAAAGACAAAGGAGCCTATAAAGCCACATACATATTCTAGAAATGTAATTCTTGAAAAAAGGAATTTTGTTTGACTTGGCTTGAAAATGACTTCAGTAGATTGTCAGAAGGAAGGCCTCAGCTGCCCAGGGAGTAGATGGGATCAAAATGTGGACATTTGTCCAATCTTCACAGCCAGTGTTTAAATTTGACTTGTGCAAGAGCAACTGAAGGTAAATCAGGAAGAGTTTTTGTATTTTGTTATTATATTTATGTGCATTTGTATTTGATCATTAAATTTTCATTTCATTCTTCTTGTGCAAGGTATAATTTTATTTTAATGCTTTTACTGTTTTGAGAATTATACAACTTTGATCAAATATGATGTACACTAAAAATTGTCTCATGGTACATTTCACACTGGGAAGGTAAATCAGCCATCATAAAACCATTTATTTATGTTACAAAGGGTCATATCCTTGATATTGTACAAATGCTACTAAAGTTGATATAATGCCAGCTTTTTGGGGCACTATTTCCATGAATCTTTTAAGCTGCTTAAACTTTATTAATTTTACCCTCCTGACCATGGGAACAGTTCTTAAAACAAGGAAAACTGTGGCATGTGTCCCTGAAACTGTGTTTTATAAAATTTCTGTTCTTGGAGCTGAGTAAAGTGATAGTTTCTTTTATGAACAGGATGGATCTCATTGCAAGGAAATTTTCTCTGTAAGTTGATTGGTAAATGTGGATTATTGTTGAACTAAAATTAATATTAGGAGAATAGCTAGTGTCTGAGCAGAAATTTTGAAGGTCAAGTTAAGTACCATGCAAAGAACTAAGAATTTAAATATGCCCTGGGGACTTTTGCTCCCTGCCTTTCCAGTACTGGGAATTGAACCCAGTGATGCTCTACCACGGAGCTATACCCCCAGTCCTTTTTATTTTTCATTTTGAGATAGTCTCACCAAGTTTTCCAGGGTGGCCTCTAACTTGTGATTCTCCTGCCTTAGCCTCCAGGGTGGTTGGGATGACAGCAAGTGCTTCTCCACCTGGCTTCCAAGGGATATTTAATGACAAAATGGCCAGGGCTCTAAAGAGAAGAAATTTGCTTTCCCCACAATCCAGGTGCCCTGGTAACTCCCTTCTTTTCCTGTCTCATTTTCCTCTCCAGTATTTCTGCTTATTTTCTAAGTTTTCGAGACAGTGTCTCATTAAATTATCCAGGAGGGCCTTGAATTCAAGATCTTCCTCTCTTGGCCTCCCAAGTAGCTGGGATTACAGGCATGCACCATGGGGTTCCACTCTATACAACATTCTATTTGCATCCTACACCAAGGCTTGGACTAGGATTGTTCCCAGGGCCTTTGCAGGCTAGCCAAGGTCAGACCCTAATATACCAGAGTCCAGTGCTCATCAGATAGCTGGATCCTGGCCCCTACTTCACCTTAATTGTGCCCACAACATGCCTCAGAGTAGGAGACACGGGGAAGGGTTGAGTTAGTCATCTAAATGTCCTTGGCCCGTGAGCACAGTTGGAATGAAGGAAGGCACGTGGCAGGCACTCAGCCTGTGTTAGTTTCCTTTTTGCCCTCTTGCTGCCTGCCTTTTGAAGGGGTGAATTTCTTTTAGGAAATGCTGCCGATCCCTAGATTATCATTATAAAAGTACTTAGCCGGCATTAAATAATGGGGGGGGGGATGTGCAGGATGTCCTTCTTCAAATTCCCCAATAAAAATAGTGAAAACAAAACAAGATAAATATCCCCAAATCACTACAGAAAGAGAAAATAACCTCATGTATAAACTGGAAAAAAAAATATGGATAAGAAAAGAAATAGAAAGTTCTAGGGCTAGAGGAGGCAAGCTAAGATCCCCACCTGCTGCCTAGGCCCAGAAGTATTACTGGGGGGAAGACAGTGATTCTAGACCAAACTGTGAATTCTCTCTATTATGCCCCAGTTGGAGAATGGGACCTGGGGTGAGCGAGCAGCTAGCGGGAGGTTAATGGAAATCCACAAGAATAAAAGTCCTAAGTACCCCCAGAAGCAGAAAGGAGGTCGGCTACCGAGGAGGCTGGCCATGCCTTGGTATGGAGCACAGAAATCCAGGTCCCCACTGAAGACTTCACAGCAGACCAGCACAGCTCTCATCCACTCTGCAGCATAGTGCATTCAGAGCAACACCCAGAACTCAAAGGCAGTTCTGAGGGGAAGATAAATTTATCACATTGGATTAGAGTTTGAAGAAGCGCTTGTCATCCATGTACCAGATCAAAAGAAATAGTGCGATCCTAATGCATATGGAACAGAAAATCCCAAGAGCCTGAGAACAAAGAGGAACATCATCTGTCATGACGACAGAATGATCGACACAGACACATTGTGGCTGTTTCTGAACCTTAAAGACAAACATTTCTCCGAGAATCCAGGCAGAAAAGCAAATCAATTTCAAAAGGGAAATTGAGGTTGGCCCCACACTTCTCCACAGTTGAATTAAATGCCAGCATTTCAAAATAGAGACCATGTCCATTGCTTATCAAAGTGATAAGGAAACTGCACATATAAAAAATAAAAGTCCAAGGTTGTTGTTGTTGTTGGGATGTGAAACAACAGTGAACAGTTCAAGAGAATAGGGTTTAGACTGAGGAGTAGACTCATCTTAGAAGAGCAGAAGAGACAACTTTGGAATTTAGAGAAGACTGACATAGGGAAAGCATGTAAGATCCAACCAGGGATTTGAGTGGTTCAAGAGTAGAGTCTTTCGGAGACATTTCTCTTCTTGGATTAAACCCAGGGGAACTGCCAACTGGTTAACGATAAGTGGCTCCCAAAAGTTTCAACCTGAAATGGAAGACCTAGAGGTGTTATGGAAAAATGCTTTCCCAGGGATCAAGAAAGGCAAATGAAACAAACTGGGCTTGGGGTAGAGCTAAAAGTAAACTGGGCTTGGGGTAGAGCTAAAAGTTAAGAATTCACACTAGCCACAATGTGCATGCCAGGCTCACTGGAGAATGAGAGTCTAGAATTACATGGTGAGGGCCTTATGGCAAGCTCCACCTGAACCACACTGCACAGTGATGTCCAATTCCAGTGTGTGCGCTGGAGGGCTCTGCCTCCAGTGTTCAGTGTCCTGAAGTAGTCTAGTCTGGGAGACGTTAAAACAAAGTCCTGATCTCTGCTCTTCATGTCCCTGTTCTTAGATTCCAACCACGCAGTGGTACATTAATTCTTGGAGAAATCCCACTATAAAGAAAACCACTTATCACCAAATTTCTAAAAGGTATTTGAGCATAGAATCACTTTTTCCTGTAATGGCTGGAAGCAATACTTGGAAAATACTGCCACACACTGACATTACGGTTTTCAATATGGGCTTTGAAAATGGGCTTTCATAATCTAATAAGGTCAGGCTACATATAAAATAGTACATATAAAAGGAGAATGAAGGTACAAACAAAGTGATAGCTTCAGGATCTGTGAAGGAAAATCTTACCCACTCCTAGAAATAGCCTGATTCCATCACCTTCTAGAAGTTTCTGCCACATACTGGTAAAATAGCCTAAGATTTTTATTTTATTTATTTCTTTTTGGGGTTGGATTGAACCCAGGACCTTGCTGAGCTACAACCCAGGCCACCACAAGCTTATTTTGATGTCAAGTTGCTGTAGTTGGATTAGTTGAAATGACATATACACAGGTGGAGAGGGAGCCTGCTATTCTTGTAGCCCTTTGTTAATGTTCTCTGGGGCCCTGGCCTTATCTCTGTATCTCTCAAGGTACTTAACAGATCATTTGTACAGTTGACATGTAGAAAAATTGGTCTTGGTTTTTCTCCAGTATCAAGAACAAGACTAGGAAAAGGATTGAACTGAATATTTCCCAGGTCTTTACTAGCTTCTATATGCAAACCAACAGTCTGTCCCTGGGTTCTTACAAATTCAAACCTTGTGGGTCATCACGTGTGTATTGGGAAGAAGACCCTGATCACTGGCTTGGGAACCAGACAGAGCCAAAGGAAAAGTGAGTTCAGAGAACATTTTGATATCTTGGAGGTTTTTTTAAAGAAGTTTAGGTTTTCATAATCTTAAATGGTTCTTGGAAAAAAGTTATTAGCTCCATGTTCAGGAAGCAAAGTGTTAAGAGTTAAGCCTACAGTTTACAAGTGAGTGAGCTAAATGGATCTGCAAGAAAGATGCTCTGTATATCATTCATTGTGTGTCAAAGCTCCATTCAAGTGCTTGTCTCCATTGAGTGCTTGTCTACTGGTAAGGGTTATTCAATTTGTTGAAGTTATTACTATAGCATTAAAATTTTACTCTGAAAACTCTGGGAGCAACTGCCTTCTGGATAAATAGACTTTTGTAGAGGATAAACCTAAGATATTGACAAAAATTTGTATCATTTCTGTGCTCCAAATGAGAGAATGATAACCAAATTTCTTTTCATTTTAATGACGTATATAGTGGTATTTATAATAATAATAATAATAATAATAATAAATATTTCAATCAGAAGTCACAGAAAGGAAGTAGAACAAAGAGCCTTTTTTATACTGATTTTTTTAGTTGTAGATGGACACAATACCTTTATTTATTTATTTTTATGTGGTGCTGAGGATCGAACCCAAAGCCTCGCACGTGCTAGCTGAGTGCTCTACGGCTGAAAACAAGGAACCTTTATGCATCATTTGTGTGTGTTTTATTATCTCCTGCTGTTCTACGTTTCAGGAGAGAAATCTCAGCATGGGGTGGGGTAAGCAGTGAGGACAGAGTCCATGGAGTTGGAGGGGTGTGAGGATCAGCCATGGTTAGTTACACTACGACCTCTCTTTGAGTTTCAGTTTCCTCACAAAATTTCATTTAATAGCTTGGGAGAAATAAAAAGGGAGGAGTGTGTATCTGATGTATGAGTAGCCTTCAATAAATGATTATTATTTTAATAGCTAATATATTGGACAGATGGTGAAAGATGAAAGTACATCTGGGAAAAGGTTAAAGAAACCGGATATTAACCTGAAAAAGAAGAAATGAGGCAGAAAGATATGAAAATAAAGTTTTCAAAGTCTATATTGTATAATTATAATTAGACGAAGCTTTAGTTAATTTAAATACACTCATAATTACCTCTAAACACAACAAAAATCTTGGAGTAAATCTCTATATTTTTGCTCCAATAGGTATTTATTAAATCTTGTGGATTAAAAAAAAATAATGGACAGACATTTGGCAATAGAATCTCATTTTTTTATAAAGCATATCATCTCCTTTCTTTTCCATTTTTTCATAAGCAAATGGACAAATTTTCTAATTATACCAGGCAGAGAATAATTTATCCTGAAACCCTGTGATATGAAAATTCATGTCTAGCAAGGTGTATTTAGGGCACACATTTGTTAGAGTTGAAGAAAAAACTCCAATGTCAGAAAACTTTAGGGTCTCTGGCAGCATGCCCAGAAACATCTTCCCCAGAAGCTGCCAATTTAAGCAGCTGGGGCTGATAATGATTCACAGCAACTGGGACAAATTTCTTTTTCTTCCAAGCTGATAGATAGGTAATGGGGAAGAAAACAGTGGTACCAATTTCAGGGTAACAACTATCAGTGCTGGGTTTGCTGTTTTTCTCCCCTTCTGGCTGGAGTAGACGCCTTCCCTTGGACTCAGTTTGCAAGAGGCAGCAAATCTTGGGGTGACTGTTATCTGGAGCCATTTATCTGAATTGCATCTGTTGCTCTATACCACCTCTAGTCTGGGAAGAGGGCTTCTGAGTGAAAACATTCTAGGGAATTCTGGTGGCAAACCTTTCTTTCAGCAATGATTACTTAATCTTCATCAACATTTTATATAAATCACTAACAAATTTACATATCATAAACAAAAGCATATAAAATGCAGTTTATAATATCTAGAATAGTCTTTATAATATAAAATTATCAATATGTGATAGACCTTGCAATCAAATATCAATGCAACTGAAAATAATGAAAGTATTGACAGTGCCTACTCATTTTGCTATTACTATATGCCAGATACTGTTAAGCACTTTAAACACAATCTTATTTAATATTTATTAACTCTATTATTAGTCCCCAACCTATTAATATTATTAAAAATTGATAATCCAGACACTATATCTTGGCTTAACATGAATTAAATAAAGCTGCTCTAACATCTGAGTATGTAGCTCAGTGGTTGAGCACTAGCCTAGCATAGATAAGTAACTGGGTTCAATTCCCAGCACTGCAAAAATAAAAACAAAAAATTGCTCTATCTATTTCATGGGATATTATAAGCATTAAAACAGATAACTTTAAGAGTCCTTTGATTTAAAATTATGTATGTATTTGTAATTACATATGTAAATATTTAATATAAATAATATGCATACACACAATAATAAACATGTAGTCATGCACAGTATATAGAGGCAGGAAGGTATGTGATAAAATATGAACTTGGAATCTGAGGACCTGAATTTTAATCTTGGATGTATGATTTTGGGTAAGTCACATCTACTGTCCTCAACCCCAACTTGTGAAATGCAAGAGATACTTACACTTGTTGAACTTTTAAACTATCTTCCCTACCTAAAGATTTATACATAAAATATACCACATATTGTATACATATATACTTACTAATTTGCCACTCAGGTACTCTAGGATGATAAAGAATAGACTCTCAGAATTCTTTGTTTTGCTTCAAAAAATTTTAATTCTTCTCCAACTGTTTATCTTGCTACCTGGATATTATATAACATGAACATGTACTTTCTAATTATGGTATATTTTATACCTTCCTAGATATAATACTAAATTATCTCATATTTATAGTATGGTTTAGGAAAAGCAGCAGCAGCAGGATCAGGAATCCATAGACCTGATGATTAACAAATTTTCTGTGTTCATAAAATAAATGCATATTTTATTACATGTGCACCAGCTTATTTTCCTGCAGCATTGTTTTCAACAGGAAATGTACAGAAACTATGCAAATTGTTAAATCAATTAAGCCAGTCATCCATTTACCGGAATATTATGCATCTCTAAAGAATAATTTTTTACTCCTTTTCAAGATGTGAAAAGATATAAAGAAACTTTGGATGAACATGTACAAATTAAGAACAGTATTTTCTACAGGACAAGGGGTGGGAATACCCAACAAACGGCAGACCAGGGCTCAAGGTGACTTTTCTTTCATGCGTTTTTGAGCCAGAATGTAGTTTCTGTTTCAAAATGTAAAACAAGTTAGATACTTTAAGAAAAAAAAATGTAAATGCCTTAAAAGGACATTATTCAGAATTTGAAGTTATGAATCAGATTGCTTTATCCTGACACCAAGTTGAGGTCAGTTGACACTGAGAGAGATTGAGTTTTGATTTGTGGGAGAGATAGAAGAGCGAACAGGCTACCTTTTGGAGCACAATGTATCTTGAGGGAAGGTTTCATCGATGACAGTATCTAAAGTAAAGATTACTTCTTGGGCATCTGGACAACAGTGAGGGAGGCCAGGATAGAAAGAGGACCGGGAAGGGGAGGAGGAAGAGGACAAGGGTAACGCTGTCTATTTGGCAGTTCTGCCTGGGTCCCTTGTCCTTCTGTTACACTGAGAACCACTCAGTGCTGAGCTTGCTAGGTTGGTGGGGGTCAGAAAGAGGTCCTCCCTAGCATTTTAAGAAACTTATCCAAAAGCACGATACTGAGCCACATGTTAGCACCAGGTGTTACCACCAGAAGAGAAGTGGGAACACAGATGGGGGGGCATGCAAGAAAATGCCCCCAAATATCTGCTTAATATAAGAACTATTTCCCTGGCATAAACTCAGAAGCATAAATGAATGTTACGATAGTTTTTATTTGAGGCATAGAAGAAATAAGGTAGGGAAATAAGAATCATTTAGAGGTTCTCACAACAATAACAGCTCTGAGTTACAAATCAGCATCAGAACAAGGTGACAAATGAGGAGACACCATGTGTAACAGGGTTGACTCTTTCTAGAAGATGGATGGATAATCACAGGGTCATTCCAAACTTGGTTTTCTTCTCTCTCTCTCTCTCTCTCTCTCTCTCTCTCTCTCTCTTATTCTGGGGACTTGACTCCAGGGGTGCTTAACCACTGAGCAACATCCCCAACCCCTTTTTGTATTTATTTAGAGACAGGGTCTTGCTGAGTTGTTAAGTGCCTCACTAATCTGTGAGGCAGGCTTTGAACTTGTGATCCTCCTGCCTCAGCCTCCTGAGTTGCTGGGATTATAGGCATGTGCCAACATGCCTGGCCTTCCAAACTTGGTTTCTTAATGGAGAATTTGATCATTTATCTGTTTACCAACAAGGAATATGCTGATCTCAGGTAGGTGATACACAAAGGTTCCAGAGTGCAACAATGAAAACCAACTGTTAGAGCTGGGCATGGTGGTGAACACCTATAATCCCAGCCACATGGGAGGCCAAGACAGAAGGATGGTGAGTTCAAAGCCAGCCTCAGCAACAGTGAGGTGCTAAGCAACTCAGTGAGACCCTGTCTCTAAATAACATACAAAATAGGGCTGGGGATGTGGCTGAGTGCCCCTGAGTTCAATATCCAGTAACTTGCCCATCCCCCCCAAAAAATAAAAAGAAAAACAACTGTTAGGACTAGAACTGCTTTAATTAGACCATAGTTTTGTTAGGAGAAAAATATGACCAATAGTGGTATGGTCTCTGTAAGCATCCTTTTACCAACCCCCTTACAATAAACAACAGCTGTATATCATTCACCAAAAACATGAATCATCCCAGGCACAAGCTTTCCTCATTATGATGAAGGGTTGCAAATCTTTGCCAAGTCGTTCAGTATCAAATTATGCCACATGCCATTATACTGCAGTGATATCTCTGGAAGAAAACTAAACTACTCACCCAGAAGGAGAATAATGTAGTATAATTTTCTAGCTTTGTACTACTTTATGAATCAGAAAGTTTCAGAAAGCTTTATATTGAAAAAAAAAAAAAAAACAACAGCTAAAATAGGAAACACACAGGGCCAGTTCCTAAGAGTCCTATTCCTCTCTTATTTAAACCTGAAGAATGGTGTTGATATTTGGAAATTATTTGGATAAGGGTTTCTCAATCTCTGCACTATTCACACTTTGGTCTGGATAATTCTTTGTATCAAGGGCTGTCCTGTGCACAGCAGGATGCTTAGCAACACCCCTGTCCTCTACCATCTAGAAACCAGTAGCACCCTCCAGTTGTTACAGTAAAACTTGCCACCAGATATTGCCAAATGTCCACTGATTGTCAAAATTGTCCCCTTTGAGAACTTCTGACTTAGAAGTTTGCTCATTTTCTGTCTAGCTCCTTTGCGGTCGTAAAGGTAACATACCTCAGTCTCTTTACTGAAATGAAACCCAAATAAGGAAGTAAATGCAATAATTATCATTAAGCAAATTCACTTACCAATCATATGGACCTACTTCCTTCCTCCTCCCATATTCTCCCCCCAAAACCCAGCCCACCAAGGTATTTTTTCATAGAATGCTTACATAGAACTCAGACTTCAACTTTCTCAGAACTTTCACAAAAACAGAAAAGAAAGAATGGAAAAGAAAATTCATCCCATATACACAAGTACCAGTTATGAAATCATTTCTTGTTAGAAATGTTTCCCTGGGAACTGAAAAATACCCTTTGCTGTGAACAAACCATACGGATTAGCAAACAAGAAAATAACTCACTGTTTGCAGAAGCAGTTTTTTGGAATCTTGTCAGGTCCACATTTGGTGGTCTGCTGGGTTTTTGTGGAGGTGGACCCAAAACTGACAAGGGAGGCAATGGCTTCTGCTTTGGAGTTGTTGAGTTTTTCTCTTCCTTTTCCTTCTCTTGACTTTGGCCCCATGGCCCCCCCACTGTCACCTTGGAAGGTGCCTTAGGGAACTTGGCAGGAGACGCCCCTGACTCCTCCTGGCTCACTTTGCTCAGGAAGATGTTCTTAGTAGCATCTATCTTCCTCTCTTCCTTTTTCTCTTCACCATTTTTGGAGAGCCCTGGGCTTCCTCTACTGGCAGTGGGTTTCAGGACCACTCCAGGAAACGGGGAACTTGAAGTGTCACCCCCATGGCCTTTATTTTCAGGGTCTTCCCTTGGGGGTTTTAAAGGGCCACTCTTGGACTTGGCTCCTGGGGATGGTGAGGGTCCTTTCTGGGCAGACAGGTTTCTTGTGGGGCTCTCATCCTCATGGGAGTCCTCCGCACTCAGGGATGGCTTCTGGCCAAAGGCAGGCTTGGGGAACAGGGCCTTGGGGTCATGATCTTGTGAGACTGACGCGAACTTGCCTTTAGTCCCCGCCAGCTTTGGGAACACTTGCCTCTGTTCATTGTCCTGAGCTGGAGGAGCGGGTCCCGGCTTGGGGCCTGGTGTCTTCAAGTCTAGGTCTTGGTTCCCACCATGAAGGGAAGGCTTGTTTCCAGGAGACCGAGGAAACACAGGTTTCGAATCTTCTTTGGGCACATTGATGGGCTTGGGGCCTACGGGCTTCAGAAATCCCACTTTTGCTTCAAGGTCTCTGGTGGCTGAGTTTGCCGGTGTTCCAAATCTTTGGCCCACCCCAGTAGGCTTTAAAAATGGGGGTTTGGGTTCCTTGTCAGGCTTTTCCTCAAAAGTGGGTTTCACAGCCAGTGGTGGCTTGGGAGTCCCAAACTTAGGCACGTTGCCGGGTCCTGTGAGAGGGCTGGCATTTTCTTGGTTGTTGAACAAGTTCTTTCTTGCTTGTATTCCTGAAGGGGAGTTTTGCCCTGTGACTTTGAAGGGCCTGCTGTTGACGGAGACCTCCTCTGTCGGGTTGCTCCCTGTGTTAAACTTCGCCATGAGGGACTTCACATCTGCTTTTCCATCCTACAAGCATAGGGAACAAAAACTAGCTGATAGCCAGAAGTCTCACTTGCACAGTTTAAAATACTATACATTAAAGGGCTTCCTGGTTTGAGGCCAGCAGCATTGCTGATTGGTTAGCAAGATATTGTAACATTTAAGTTCCTCTATGGCAAAATAAGTTGTGAGAGTTTCTTGAAAGGGGAGGACTATTGTTGTGCATGTACTTTTTTTTGGTCTTCTCAGAGTGACTTGCTCACGTTTACTTAAGTAACAACTTATCTTTTTTCTCTCACCATTTTTTCTAACCATTTTGTTTGATTTATGCTGACTTGATACTTATCTACTGTTTTTTTTTTTTAATTTCAAATATATGCTGACAAATTCTTCCATATTTTATAGTTGAGACTCTTAGGTGGAAACTACTTTTAAAAAATGAAAGTAAGCTTTTAAGTTTCTACCAAAGACTCTGAGTTGTAAATTCAGGTTACACGCTTTAAACAGCATGGCCAGGTTTAGCATCTCTGTGGTTTATAACAGTTTTCTTGTTCCTATCCACATTTAAGGTCTTTTGCTGTTAGGGAGATGTGGCAGAACACTCCTTTTATAAGTAATAGAACAGGATTTGCTAAGTATTAATAAATCTTAAGTGCTGATATTTCAGCTATATCCAGACTAGCAGCAGAATGTGCTTACTTTTAGAACTAGCTCTCTCTAGGGGACTTGGTCTGGAGGCACACAGGTACAGGAACAAGGACACAGTTTGCACTGACTCAGAAGCCTCATTTCCAGATCTTTTTTTCTCCATTTGTATCTCTTCTACACTGACATTTATCTCTTCTACACTGACATTTATCACTCCTTCTCTGAAGTCCTGCTACATAATCTCTGCCCTTCTGGTCTAGGTATTACTTAGCAAAGATAGAAAATATCCACCTTGCTCTGTGAATATAATCCCATGTAATCTGGGAGAGTCAATGGTATGATTTTGATTTTTCCTTCTCTTAACAGGTAACAGTTCAGATTTTCTAGCTACTTTAGAAATGTTTGAAAATTTGAAGCTTCTAAAAAAAAAAATCACAAAGATCCACTTTGGCCATGACAATCTCTTTTTTTATGCTTTAAATTTCACCCAGAAAATGTTTTTCTACTTATCACCCCACCCCCTTCACCACCTGTTGCCACACACCAAACACGTTTCATCTTTCAAGGCTCCATGCAAATACCACAAAATCAGACTCTGCTCAGGTGAGAACGTCTGCTCCGTCCTTGTAATTCATAATGCACTTAGATTCTGTACACAACTCTATGTCTGTTTCCTCCAATAGTAAGAATCACCATGTAGCATGAAAGGGCTTAACCTGATTCTATATTCTCCTTATTCTTACAGCAGTTTTAACAGGATGGCATCATTCCACTCCATTTCACAGGAAAGAAAGTTGAGACTGAAACTGCAGGAGGATGCCATGGAAAGAGAATGGGAACTTCATTTGATCTTAGTTTATTCGTGGGATCTCAGTTGCATCATCTATAAAATGGGGGATAATATCACATAGCTGCCAGAATTGTCATGTACTTTAGAGATGGAATTTATAAACTGCCTCTCTGACCCCCAGTATGGGCTCAAAAAATGGAACTGTCATTATTAGAACTGCAAAGTAACACATTTAAGGAATTATAGGCAGGCAAACTCAGGACTGTCTAGAGCTCCTAAGCCCAGAAATTATCTCATTCATTTCTTTTCCCCACAATACCTAGGGCTTGGCCCACTCAGGATTCTAATTGATGTTTGGGGAATGGAGATTGGCATCAGATGAATACTTGTGATTGGGCAAGAAATCACTGCAGCAGTTTGTTTCCTTACCAGATGGCAGTGCATGTATGTTTGAGGGGTGGAAGTGAAGGACTTAGGTGAAGAAGACTTATAAGAGTAGCAACTTCCAGTTTGAATTTTGTACCTTCAATTTATTACCCCATATCTGAGTTGCTAAGATCTTTTTGTCTTCTAACTTACCTCCCTTTACAACTTTTCTAGACCCATGCTTTCCTCAGCTCCTCAAGCAATCCCCAAAGCTCAATGGAAGGAAGATAGCACAACTAGGGAGGATTTGGGTGTTGGGGAAATAAAGAATGGGTGTTTCCTTGAACTTCCAGAGATGTCACAACTGCAGAGGACTTTGAACCTTAGCACAAGAAGCATAAAGAAATATCACATATAGGGGCTGGGGTGCAACTAAGTGGTAGAGTGTGTGTTTTGCATTCAGAAGGTCCTAGATTCAATCCTCTGCATACACACACACACACACACACACACACACACACACAGAATACCAAATTTTAAAAAAAAATTGCTTCCCACCTGGAAAGAAGTCTGTCTCTGAGGAAGATTTCTTTGATTACATAACTTTATTCTCTATTTTAAAATTTATATTCCAAATCTGTCATTTATACCAGATTCATTATACATTTGTAAAAAGTGGCTGCAGCAGGCTCCTTAAGAGCATCAACTCAGGAACCAGCTGGCCTGTGTTGGCATCTCGCTGGCTGCTTAACCTTGAACAAGGAACATAAATTAGTTTGCTTACCACCATAATGAGAATGAAAATGCTATTCATAGGACTTAGAAAAATTACAGTTTCATATGCGTTAAGTACTTTGAACAGCATTGGCACATGGGAGGGTTTTTCTACTTTTATAAAACAAATGAAGCCTTAATTATCCCTCTCTTGCTACATTGGTGAAGAAGTAGGATCCTCCTTTCTTGTGGCAACTTCACATCTTGGATTTCTTGGGGAAAACCCAAGAAATACCCTAACCCATTGCCAATTTCCATGTCCTATTTTTAATTTAGAAAATATGGAAGTCACAGATTTGGAACTGGAACTTAAGTCTCTTGGCTGCCAACCCTGAGCCGGGACACTGTGCAGTGTCCCTGTTAAAAGTACAGCTGTGCAAGTATCAACTTGGGTTCAAACCTTGACCTTGCCATTGAGAAGCCATGTGATCTAGCAAGTTACTCCCCCTCTCTGAGGCTGTTTCCTTCCTCTCTTAAATGAGGACGATTACCCTGTTTCTCTCAGGATTTTATTTTGATCATTTTCTTAAGGATTAAACGAGCTAATGCCTATAAATTTCTTAGGTCAAGAATTACATGCAATATATGTCAAAAGATTCAACAGCAGGAAGATAGCATAACGAGGGAGGATTTGGGTGTTGGGGACTTAACTATGCTCTTAAACTAGCCTGCTGCAGCCTCTTGTTACAAACGTAGAATGAATCTAGTATAAGTGATAGATTTAGAATATAAATTTTAAAATAGAGAGTAAAGCTATGTAATCAAGGAAAGTTTCTTTCGAGGGCATACTTCTTTCCAGGTAGGAAGCACATTTTTTTTTTAACTTGGTACTGTGTGTGTGTGTGTGTGTGTGTGTGTGTGTGTGTGTATGCAGAGGATTGAACCTAGGACCTTCTGAATGCAAAACACTCTACTGCTAAGTTGCACCTCAGCCCCTATATTTGATATTTCTTTATGCTTATTGTGCTAAGGTCCGAAGTCCTCTGCAACTGTTTCTAATTCACTAGTTACATGACATAATTTTCACCCAATTGATCAGATTCTGAATTTACTAACATTAATGTTATGTACTACTTTTAAACCAATGTAACTGGAAAAAATATACTCCTGAATAGCATATTAAGAGTAATGATATTTGAGTTTAGTTTACCCATACTCTAGAACTGGACTTTGAAAGATGAAGAAACAATGAGCAACAAGTTCCTACACGGGACCCCTTGAAGCAACAGTAAAGACCACCCAAGCTTACTAAGATTTCTAGCAAATCAACAGCTCGAACTCTATTTAATTACAAATATTGACTTCTTAGTTTCAGAGGTTGTTTGATCATTATCTCTGCTAATAAGTTTATTAGACAAGATTTTCAATAACCATATTTACCCTTAACAAGAATAACAAGAATAGCCAAATTTATGTTTTTACCTTAGATAATGATGGAAAGGCAAAAATGACAAAAAAGTGACATTCTCCCATTCCAATTTTATTGCAGATTGAATATTCATTCATTTCCTAGGAGTCTTTTTATTTAAAGAAAAAGAAAAAAAAAGGTACATCATCTCCAACCCCCAAAGCTGGCTATCAGTAATGGGGTGATTTATGCCCAGACATCCCACGATTGTACAAGTTTACACCTACTGTTCTGGAGTGATAGTAATGGTCTCCTTTTCTCTCAAAATTGACCAGCTTTAAACAGTAAACTATATGGTGATCTTCCTCAGTTCTTCTCTCTAAAGACAACCACTGTCAAAATTTCTTATACATGTTGATAAATGATGATGATGCAGATATGTTTATATATTTAAATACGTACTTCCTTACACACATACACCTTTCCTGCTCCTGCGTTGTACACAGATGGCAACCCCTGCTCTGCATTTTCCTTTCTTCCAGGGTTAGTATTCAGTTGACATACACTAGTATAGCTAGATGTAGGATCAGCAACCATTCCGATTGTTTGGTATCTGTGAAATTCAAGCTGTTAAATATTTTCGATATTAACTCCACTTTTTCCCTTGCCAACTTGCCCATACTGGTGTATATTATTTGTAGGACCTTTTAAACTCTTAATGATTTAAATATTTGGCTTCTACTTATTCATAGGAAGAGATAGTTTGTAATTCAGAGGACTCAGTATTGACAATATTTTAGATTAAAAAAAAAACATTTCATCTCAAATACCTTGTAATTTTTCCAAAGTCACTTGAAACAATTCATCATTGCTTCTTCTTGTTGAATCTCTCTATGATGCTTAGCCCAAACTACTCACATATATTTCTCTATATTTATATAAAATTAATAAAACTAATTATAAGATATAATTGTAGAAAATTTGTTCAGAAAATCAATTTTCTTTAGCTCACATGAATTTTCCTTTTTAACAGAATTATGTATTCTTACTGGTATAAACTTATACATTTGCTACAGCCCCAGGAAGAAGGCTATTAGAAAAACAATGTTTTCCTTGTATCTTTTGCATTTCCAGTTCACAGTCCATAATTCCAGAAAAATCTTGTTGCCTTTAGCACTCTACATGGAGGCAGTCAACCAAGTTAAGCAAAGGTTGAGACTGCATGGAAGACAGAGTCCAAGAAATGGAACACATCCAAAAAACATTTCTTTTTGTAGCCAGTTCATAGGTTTAGTTTCATATAGAAACCCAAAAACATGTCATCACTCTTATTAGGAATGAGTTTCTTAAATTTTTTTTTTTAATGTATTTGGCTTTTAAAGGACTTGTATATTAAGCTAATAAAATGTTTCTCAAGTGGGGGACAATTTTTTCCCCAGGATATGCTTGCCAATGTCTGGAGGCATTTTTGATTGAAATGCCTGAGTGTCGGGGGTGGGGATTGCCATTGGCATCTCACCAGTAGAGGCCAGGGATGCTGCTTGGTTTTCCCTTTCACAGGAAAGGTGCACAGGACTGTCCGCCACAAGATATCACAGTCCAAAATGTTGACAGTGCCAAGGCTGAGAAACCCTGAGAGAGTTCTGTTGCTTTTGAATTCTTGAAAATACCTTACCAGAAAGAATGTTTTTAATTTTTTATGATATACTACCTCTAACCCCTACAGATAATTGTATAGAAACTAAACAGTATCAAAAGGTTGCAACTAGAGATGGTTTTAAGGTTACTTGACTTTCCAAGTCTCATCTTTACTAGGCGTTTTAGAGCACAAGAGATGTGAAAGACTCACAAACTGTGGGTAATTAATGAATCTAAAATAATTTGGAAGCCAGATTTTTACCTCCTTAGATGGGTTTGTGCCACTTTTGCAATCAAAGGAAGAAGAAAATGAATGGCTCCTATGGATGTGGTTACTCTTCCTAGGTTAGAGCCCATAGAAGAAGATAATAAAGTGCCTTCACTTGATTGCACATAATGATTTTATCATGAGAGAGGCTATTCATGAATAATAACAGTTAACCCAAATTAGTTCTTCAGAAAAATCACTGATAAATTTTTACCATGTGTGGGTTTTCTTTGTTATTATCATGTTGAAATAATCATGTTGAAATAATGTTTTTACCCAGGACTTATTTGGTCTGAGTTGCTGGTTATTCTTATTGAACATAATTCACTCCTGACACTGTCACTGTTACCCACATCAGGGTCCTAGGCACGGGGGCATCACAGGGCAATATGAGGTTGTGAGGGGGCTCATGAATTTTTTTAAAAAAAAGTTCTAGGAAGCCAGTCCTAGTCCTATCCAAGCCTTCAGGGACTATAGCCAGAGTGGAGGGAAGAGAGAAGGAAGCAGGTTAAGGTGGCATTGCTCCAGTTTCCATGGGGGTGATGATTATGTTGCTTAGTCCTAGGACTCATTTGCCAAGGCCTGGCCTGTAGGCATAAAAAAAGACTGAGAAGATACAACATTTTTCCTTAAGCTGGAGAAACTTCTGTCTTTGAAGCAGGAAGCAAGCTGGTGAAAATATATAATAGACCCAAGAAGCTCAATCTTTCATACAACAATCGTATTCAGCCTTACTCTTTCATAAGCCTAGATGAAAGAAAATAAGTTTCGTTCCCTGCCAGTACGTCCTACACCTCTTCTCAACACACACTCATGGGTGCATGTGCAAAAACACACACAGTGAGAATTTGTCTCTTCTCCTTAAAGGGACTTGATGTATTATATCTGGCAAATTTAAAAAGGGAATTTTTAAAATCTTAAGATAAATGTTAAAATTTATTATTGTCAGAAATTATACAACAAAATGATTCTCATTGCTTCCACGTGTAAAGTTAGGGTTAATGGAAGCTAACTGAAAATGTAGTACCAGAGACAAAACCCTTCACAGATATGATAATGGGCAAGCTCTAATTAAAGATAGTAAAAAAAAAAAAAAAAAGTGAACTTTTTTCATTCCTATTAACACTGTCTAAATATTTATGTTACTAAATTATATTTGACATACTTCAAGTGGACACTTTCCCTAGGGAGATGTACAATCAGGAATCTGGTTTTATTTTCCCCTCTTCAACAACCACACTGTCCCACAACCACTCCCTTAAGGCCTGGCACATTGCTCCCCATCAAAAGCATTAAACCTACTGGCTGATGGACTAGGATGGATCACATAGCTTGTAGTTGAGAATGATTCCTCAGCTTCTGTGTTGACTCCTTACTCATGACCCCACTCTTACCAATCTCTGATAGGACCTCCGTTTACTTGTGAATGGGCTCTGATTGGGTCCAGTAGGCTGAGCCTCTGAAACTGGAGGCAGCACCAGGCCTCTTTCAACAGGATGTGGGAACTTGTCTCTCACCACAAATTGAGTTCTTGGGGCAGGAGCAGGCTGCTGCAGATGCCGGGCATGGGTAGGAGGAGCTGGTGGCGGAAGCAGCAGTGACAGCCCTGATTGTGACAGCTCTCTGAGACTTTTGAAGGTCAAGATGCAACTCAGCAACGGCAATAGCCAGCAATGTTCTGTCCCAATGGCTTGCAATGCGAGGTGTAATATGGTCAGAAGAACATACCCGGTGTGTATGGGGTCTCTTTGGGTGCTATGTGAGCTTGGCCCTTTCTCATTAGGCCAACAACCTAGGTGCCTTCACAAAATCCCTGTGTACATATCCCTGGACTTTATAGCAATGATGGATGCTATCCCAGGCACCTGCTGTGCTGGCCAATTTCCTTGTTCAGTTGTGTTCTCTCTTCTGGAGTGAATTGAAGTAGAGGAAACAAGAAAATGTAGCAAGTTGTAAAGCTTCGATGGCTACAGGCCACCTCTCAAATAGTGTTGCCTTTTATTCTCAAAGTATATGGATTTTTGTGTATAGTCTGTCTTTAGAGAGCAGGAGTTTGAAAATCCTTCTACAAATTAAAAACTCCAGACCTTCTCTTCCTTGCTATCCTACTAAATAGTTCCTGTGCAAATACAATTTTGGCATGACTTTGGCTTGACCTTCAATGGCTTAAACATAAACAGATGAGGAAATTAAATGATTTTTTTGTATTTTTCTAAAGTCGGTCATTCTATTAGTTTTTAATTTATTTTTTGATGTAAATTGAATGGTGTTAGGATGTGGAGAATATAGTGTAGGATTAACTAGTTTGGGGTGACAGAAAGTTCTAAAACTATTTATGTTAGTTATTCCATCTTAAGTGTTTTTTTTTTTTTTTTTTTTTTAACAGCAAATTTAGCTTATATTTGCTTAGGATTTCTTAAGTTCCTTTGCTTGCATTAGCTGAATATACCAAATTAGAAGATGGTCTCTGAAGAATAACATTTGAATAATGAATTTGTGGATGATGAAAAAGTACTTTCACAGATATCTGTTAGTGGCTAATTTGGTTCTTACTTTAATGTTTAATGTACACTCTATAAAACAGTATAAATTCTTAATTTTTCCTGAATTTCTATCTTAATTCAGAGGTCTTAATTTTAGCTACCATTTCTTGTAGTTGTTCTATTTTCATATAAAAATAGCATAAACCAGCAAAAGAAACTTTATTTTGCCAAAAATATGTGTTTGCTGTGGGTAGGATGGGGGACACCTATAATCTCAGCTACACAGGAGGCTGAGGCAGGAGAATAGTGAATTTGAGGCCAGACTGGGCAATTTAGCTAGATCCTGTTTAAATAAATAAGTTCAAAATAAAATTTTTTGATGACTGAGAAAGATACTTTCTGATAACAGAAAAATAAAATAGAAATATTATACTCCTTTTCTCTCATCAGCATCCATATCTCACACACACACACATACACACACACACATACACGTTCCTGGGCCCTGGTTGCTTTTCTTCACCGACAAAGGTCAGAAACTGAAAGTTCATGGTTTACATGGACTGGGTGGGGGTGGAGGGATGAGGCCATCTGTGGGGTTTTCTAGAGACTTCCTTCTCAGCGTGTGAAAAGATCTTTGTGAAGAGAACTGCTTAGAAGAGGAAGGCTTCCACAAGAAAACCAAGACAGGTGGCAGCTGATCGTCAGTGAAGGATCCAGAGCTGGATTTGAGAAAAGCAGCCTTGAAAATCATCAAGCCTTTCTTTCATTCCCTCTCTGAAAAGTATTCTAATGTGTTGTTCCTCGAAATAGATAGGGACGACTGTCAGAGTGTTGCTAAGGAGCGTGAAGTCAAATGCATGCCCACCTTCCAGTTTTTAAAAAAGGGTCAAAAGGTAGGTGAGTTTTCTGGAGCTAATAAGGAAAAGCTTGAAGACGCCATTAATGAATTTGTCTAATTGTGTTTTCTGAAAAACTTAACCAGCCGTTACCTGTTTAAAACTTGTAATTTTTCTTAATTTATGAAAAGTAGGAAGTTTAAATTATACTATATAAGTATAAAAGTAGGAAGTATAAAGAGTAGGTATGCATCCTACTCTTAGCACCAAGCCACCCTCTGTTGCAAGTATGGGAGGTGTATATCCAATTGCCATCTGATTAGAAATGACAACAAAATATTAATTATAGCCTTTTTAACAAACAAAATAAAAACTAGACGTGAAATGGAGAATATGGAAGATTTCACAAACAGAAATGGATGCAATTTTGAATCTCAGTCTTTAGAAGATATCAGTGCAGGCCTCCTTCCTCTTCTTTCTGACCACACCCCACCCCACCCTGCCCCACCAACTCATTCCCTTCTTGAACTCTGAAGAAAATGCATGCACGATTTAGTAATCAGGATTAAGAGATGCAACCACTTCACACCTCTTGCACAGTAGCAAGACTCTGAACAACTTTCCTTACCTCTGTCCCCAGGGGGCTCTTCACTTTGCACCTTTTCTCATTATAATTGGGATGTTCTTCATCACAAGCTTTTCATGGCGTGCATCCTACTCTTAGCATCAAGCCACCTTCTGTTGCAAGAATCCCTCATCTTTACAGGATGCTTCATGACTTCAGTAGCTCCGGACTCTCACTGATCCACCCATTCATCTTCTGAGTGATCTGGACACTCCGTGCTTATAGGCTAAATTTAATATGTCTTACTTTGCCACCATCTAGTCTACACTCTGTGCTTTAGTAAAATCACTTATTCTGGGGATACAGATCATCTTAATATTTTTTCTTCCCCAATTCTACATATACTCCTTATTTTCACTCATTACACAATCAGCAAAAAGATTCTAGAGTTTGGTATTTTACACGTATTAATAATTCCATCATTAGAACTAATCATCACATTTCACAGTGCAAACACCATATTGGTCTGGTCCTCTCAATGCCTGGTTTATTCTTATCATGGAATGGCATAATGAGATATGTAAGGGCTAGCAAGTGGCAGAGATGAGAACCAGCTCGGGGTCCTGGTTCTAAATTTTGTGCCTACTTTAATGTGACATAGAAATGAATTTCATTACCCTTTTGTGTAGTTATGATTTGAGTTTAAACTCTCACCTGATATGCAGAATATTTTAGTTTCTTATTCTGGTTCAAAAGGTTTTCCACTCAGCCCTAGTAATTAACCTGTCCAAAAAACCTTGTGGCTGTGATCATGGCAAATCTGAGATGAGCAATGAGACATAGAAGATTTAGGGCTCAAGACCAAAACATCCTGACTGACTTGCAATTTCATGGGCAAACTAGAAGAGGAAAACAACTGAGACAAACTATTCTGCTTGCTCTTTTAAGTGATGGGTCTCTGTGTGCATTCCACATAGGGATGGGATGTTCAGGGAGATGACTATAATTAGGTCTCTTTTAGCACAAACTGACTCCAAATAGCCGCCCACTAGAGTCAGTAAAATGAGTTATCCCACTGTGGGTTCAGGGGTCTGGGATATATCTTGCTTTATCCATTGTCTGCATGGGATGGTGTTTATTGTCCATTTGACGTCAGCTTCAAACTTATTACTTAAAGATGTTGAAGAAGGGTGTAAAACAGATACGACAGGAGAGAGAGATTTAAGATTTTCCATGGCAAAAACAAAACAAAAACAAAACAAAAAAAACCCCAACAGATTGATGGCAATACATTTCTACATAACTCCTGTCAGGATAATGTGAAAAATTGTTAAAACATGGTTGATTCAAAGAATAGAAATAAAAAACAAATCACAACAAACTTCTTCCTGTTATTTGATATTTAATGACTAAATGATTTTTTTTTGAAGGGATGAAACTATTGCAATAAGTCATATTAATTTTAAATAGATTTTTCATTCAATTAAAAACTTAAACTGCATCCATTAAGATGACAATTATCAAAAAAAATAGAAAATAACAGATGTTGGTGAGAAATCGGAGAAATTGAATCGTTGTGCACTGCTGAGAAGAATATACAATGGTGCAGTTGCTGTGGAAAAAGGTACGGAGATTTCTCAAGAAATTAAACAGAATTACCATGTGTTCCAGAAATTCCACTTATGGCTGTATATCCAAAAGAAATGAAAACAGGGAATCAAGAAGTATTTGAGCAGGATTTTTCATAATAGCCAAAAGGTAGAAACAACTCAAGCGGTTGTTGATGGATGAATGAATTAACAAAGTGTGGATATTCGAATATTGGAATATTATAGAGGCTTAAAAAGGAAGGTCTTTTTGGCATATACTATAACATGAACTTTGAGCACATTATACTAAGTAAAATAAGCCAGTTTAAAAGGACATATATTGTGTGAATTCCACTTATATGTTACCTCCAGTGGCCAAATTCCTAAAGACAGGAAGTATCATGGTGGCTGCCAGGGGAAGGAGGGAACAGGGAGTTAGTGTTTAAAGGGTACAGAGTTTCATTTCAGGTAAGATGAATAAATTCCCAAGATGGATAATGTGATGGTTGCTCAACAATGTGAATGCCCTTAACATCACAGAATTGTACACTTAAAAATGGCTAAAATGGCAAATCTTATTTTATGTATATTCATCACAATACAAAAATTTAGTAAAGATATTAAAAACCAGTGTTTGGAGGAGTATTAAACAGACCACTTAATTAATTTGGCAATGGATCAATCTCAGATACCTAACTTGAATAAAAATAATTTTTTAAAAAATTTGAGATGCATAAGTACAACTGTAAAGTATGTTTATATGTGTATGTGCACGTGTGCATGCATGAGAATGCACTGGGAATTAAACCCAGGGCCTTACTCATGCGAGATATGTGCTCTACCTCTGAGCTACATCTTCAGTCCTAAAGCTATATTTTTAATTAATAAGGTAAATAAAGAATTTGGGTTTCTTCTTTGAGATGAAGACAGTGAAAGCATTCTACAAGACAAGAAGCACAGTGTTTAGTAGCATCAACCTGGGAGATCTCTTCTCCAGGCTGGATGCACCATGTGCTCTAATCTATACTCCTCTGCTCCTCTGAGGGTTTCTTTCTGAGGCTTCACCAGCATCCTGTGGTATATTCAGATGCAAAAGTGATTAAAAGCCACTAGGATTCTGGATCCCTCCTGCTCTCTCCTGATCACCTTTACTGATGGGCTTCTGCCAAAATTGTGGAAATTCCATGGCAAGAACTGGGGCCCCTCTGGTGTGCCCTGAGCTCGCATGAGTGGATAGGATTGAGGTACAGCTGTTAGTTGCTTGTCTTTATAAATTTGGCCCCTGTCTTCCACATCCACTGTGGTAGTTTGCATGGTAGCCTCCCCCCCCCCCCCAAAGATAAACCATGTCGCAGAAACTGTGAAAGTGATCTTATTTAGATAAGGGATCTTTACAGATAAAATTAAGGAACATGCCATGATGTCATCCTCATAGCACTAAATCCAGAAGGCACTACATTCAATGACAAGTGTCCCTCCAAAGTTCAGAAGAGAGGATATTTGAAGAAAGAAATGAAGATTGGAGTGATAAAGCCAGAAGCCAAGGAACACCTGGGACTACTGGAAGCTGGATGAAATGAGAAGTGGATTCTCCTGTGGAGCCTTTAGGGGCCTTCAGACTGAGCCCTACAGACAGCTTAACTTGAGACTCAGAAGAGAATGCACTTTTGTCGTTGGAAGTCACTCAGTTTGTGGTACTTTGTGACAGTAGTCACAGGAAACTAACACACCCTTCATGGAATCCCCAAATGCCTTTGTGCTGGAGTTCTATGAATGTCCAGATGCCTACACTGATGAAGTTTAGGAAGAAGGGCAGAAGGTTCATTTCATGATTACCTTTGCTGGGCCACCATTTGCTGCCCCTCTTCGTGGTGACATCCCAGCTGGGGTTATCAGAAAGATAAAGCAAGGGATTAGTCATAGGCAGCAGGTGAGCTCTAGTGGCTTTTAACCTATCCTTGGAAGGAAGATCAGGTGAGGTTCTACCAACACCTGAGACCTAAGCCTCAATGACATGATTAACAAGGCATATCCTGAATAGACCTAAACAGTTTTCCTACCTGTGAACAGAGGCTAGTTTGCATAGGTGAAAAATAGGACAAGTCCCGAACTCTTCAAATTTATCAGCAAAATTCCAGTCCAGCTTCTGATGGAGGAATATTCTTTGGTTTCCAGGACTTCCCATTGGATTTGCATCCCTGCCCAGCTATGTACTCCATCTATTCCTAGCAGTCAATGCAGAGGCTATTCCAACCTCCACTTTCCATCAGCTGGTTGTTATATAATAGATGCCTGGGACAGGCTTAGCCCTGGGCTGTGGTAAAAAGAAGGGGGATAAAAATGGGCCACACAGACAGGCCCTTTTTAACTGGAAACCTTACATTAGAGTCACAGTGTTTGAGAAAGAAAAAAACCTTCATCATCAGTGAATTTAAGCCCTTCATTTTACAGGAAAGAAACAGGGTAAGTGATCTGTCCAAAGCCACATGCTAGGACAAGGTCAGGGTTTTCTACTTGCTCATCCAGTGGGCTCCCCACTTCCTGTGCTGGCAGACTGGTGACATACCTATCAGCTACACAAAGACCTGATCTCAAACATAGTCACGTCAAGATCCAAGGACACTGTGGACTGTCTTCCGGGCCAGGTCCTATCACCTGTGCCATCCCCTCTTAACAAATCAGCAAACAAATTACTGTTACCTGTTTTACAGATAAAGAAACCAAGATGTCAAGCAGTGTGTCCATTCACTCACGCCCCCAGCTGGAGCCTGTTGGAGCCTCAGTTCACTCTACCTTCCCTCAGAGGCAGCCCTGCCACATCTCACATGCACACTTTCTCACCCCTGCCTCCCTCTGGTTGTCAGGTGATACAAATGGCGGAAAATAGGATGTTCAAATCTGGTAAAATTTCTGAGCATCATCTGTGCTTAGTCTTCAGGCCACTAGATGTCAGTGTGACTGCTCTGCAAGCCGGCCGTCAATTTCAAGACTGGCATTTTCCAGATAGTCCAGGGTCAGGTCAGCATGTCGCAGTGGGAGCTGGGGGAGTTGGAGCCCAGTGGTCATGAAATAAATGGATGGAAATGACAAATAGCCAGCATGGGCTTGAACCTTTGAGTTGATTTCCCAAGGGAAGTAGAATCCTTCCCAGCCTTTCCTTCCTGACATAGCAGAACAGCTTCTCCAGGGAGACCTTGGAAAACGCCACAATTCCCATGGCTATAAACAGTGCCCTTTAATGACATATTTTTGAAGATGTGGTTTTATTGGAGGGGGGGAACATGTCCTGGACTGGGGTTGTGGCTCAGTGGTAGACAGCTTGCCTAGCATGCATGTGGCACTGGGTTTGATCCCCAGCACCAAATGAAAAAAAAAAAAAAAAAAAAAGAAAGAAAGAAAGAAAGAAAGAAAAAAAACTAAATTAAGCTATTAAAAAAATCCCACTTCATTTAAAAAGGAAAAAATACCCTGTCCTTCTCCTCTATCATATGTCATTAGTTTCTTGGGGTGTCAGACTATTTGGAATTTGTGTCTCACCTTGTTGTATGCACATGTTTTGATATTGATAAAACCTCCCCTGGCAGTCTCTGAGCATAAACACCACCAAGCCTTTGTCTTTGGGGCGATATACTCATCTATTTTTCTATAGAAAAATAGTCTGTATCTAATGACAAAAATATTTCAAATAGCAAATATGACTAATCAGTGCTACATAGTGATACATATTAAGTGTCCAAAAGTTTATCCTCACAACAACTATGAGGTCAGTACTATTCTTATACCCATTTTTAGAATGAGTAAACTCAGACACAGAGATGTTATAAACCTCTCTCAGAGTCACACAGCACATAGGAGGCAGAGTCAGAGGCCCGTTCTTTTTTAGTTACTTCCCTATTAATCTTGTTTAAAAAAAAAAAAAAAAAAGAAAGAAAAGAAAAGACCTCATGAATCAGCCGCAATACATACAAGAGAACCAAAATCTCCAAACAAAATGTGGAGTTATTGGTGGCTCTGAAAGGCTTCTGTGGCTGACTTGTAGTTGTTCGTCAGCATTGATCTGGTTTGCCAGGCTCAGCTCTAAGAAGGCAGTGTTCAAGGCAGTGAAGCTTCTTTTCCTGGTTTGTATAGAAAACTCACATGAATCTCCACCCCCTGCCAGATCTTAAGGTTTGGGGACAACTGAAAGTATTTTTTTCTCATCAAAAGGATGAGCACACATTTGTTAGGAGCCAGGGTGAATTAAATCATGTGTGCTCAGCTCTGCAGGATAAGGCCACATCTCTGGTTTTGTTACAAGATATCATTTAACACCAGGGCACCGCAGGTTGCAGTGCAAGAGAAGCCCTCTCCAGTTACCAAGGAGCAAGTGACAGGCAGGCTCCTGGCCCCGGGGCTATGTGCCTGTCACCCTTCTGGCTACAAGGAGGCTGAGTCTTAGTTTCTGGTGACCATCTCTTCTGCTATTTTGCAACAGAATATGCCTTTCTTTTTAGTTATTCAGTCAGAAGAACCTGTGCTGCCAAATTTTGAAGGTGCTCTCAGGAGCACTTGAACACTGAGCCACATCCTTAGCCCTATTTTGTATGTTATTTAGATACAGGGTTTCACTGAGTTGCTTAGCACCTCACTTTTGCTCAGGCTGGCTTTGAACTTGCAATCCTCCTGCCTCAGCCTCCAGAGCCGCTGGGATTACAGGCATGTGCCACCGCACCCGGCTGGTGGTATCTTTTCTTGCAGTATAACTTAGCACATTTCTTTGAAAGAAGAAACCTAGGCACAGCTGTTACCTGATTCCTGCAGAAGAAGGTGGTAGGGTGGCCTCATGTAATGGGTCTTCGTGAGGCAAAGGCCTGGGTTCCCCTCACTTTTGCCTGCTGCATTTGCTCTCCATGCAGAATCCAAGAGCATTGGCAATTTTGAAGACTGGCAGGGGTTTTCCCAGAGGGATGGTTGAGTGAACCACCCCACCCCTCCCTGCCAGGCTGACAGACCAGAGAAATGTTCTATTATGGCCTCAGGATATTGAGCAAGGAGGAGAAAGAGGAAACTGAAAAGTGTCTATTCAGCCTGCATGCTCCTGCTGACATTCCCAACAAGCATGTGATATTTAAATGGGCAAAAAGTAAGGCTCTCCTGCCTGCAACCATGGTATTCAAGGGGAGCAACCTGTAAGGCCCTGGGTCCCATAACTGCCCTGCACACCCAGGGCTGTCATTTGCAGTGGTGGTCAAGGAGAGGGGCTCTGCTCTAGGAAGGTCCACTCCAATAAGTGGAACACTAACTATGTCTGCGGGCTGCAGGGGACATGGGCTTTTGACTCTATCACCTGAGAGAGGGGATGGGGCATGTCCTGGAGAGCCCAGGGACTCACTTCTTACTGCTGCCTTTCTGACTTTTCTCCTAACTCTACAGAAAATGGAGTGTTCAGAGATTCCCACTGGGACTAAATGGAATTTTAAGATATTGTGGTTGTTAAATTAACTTCCTCTGCCTTTCTTCTTCCCACCCATCCATCCACCTATCCATCCATTCATAAACATGAAACACCTACTGTGTGGCCCAAGAACTTTACTCAGACTAGAAAGTTTAGTAAAGGCAGGGTCTTCCTCGTGGTGGTTTATGATCGTGTAGAAGTTAGGTCAGAGAAAAAGTCCATTATCCTCCCACCATGATTTTCCCTGCATGCATAATAGAGGTCATGAACTATAGCACACCTTCCAAATCTGTCCTATTATTAAGAAAAAGATGGCTTTTTATATTTTCAAAGGACTATAAATAAATAAGAGGAAGGAGAAGGAAGAAGAGGAGGAGGAGGAGATGATGTCTTGACAGGACTGTACACAGCCTGCACTATTTACTATCTAGCCCTTTGCAGAAGAAGGTTGCTGAGACTTGTTCTATCCTAAGAAGCCTCTGCTCTTCAGTAGGCACACAACTATCTAAGGCATTTTCTCTAGCCATCAGATGTGGCGACGTGAGTAAGTGTTGGTCCGTGGGCTCTAAGCAGAAGTGGTTTATGTAACTTCTTGGTGGTGCTCTGCGGTAGAGTTATCATGTTGCCCCCCGCCCCTCCCTGCTGGTTGGCTTGCTGTGGATGCCTGGGCCATTCTGGGCCACCAATGACCGGGGCAATACCCTAGGAATGGCAGAGCCAGAAGATATAAGGAGACTGGGCCCTGGCACTGGGAGTAATCCTTCTGTGTCTTTTTGCTGGATAGCTCTGAGGGAGAGAACACGAGAAGGAAGAGAAGTTTAACTTTTAAAACTCAGTCTTTCCTGGGCCTCTTTTACTGCAAACAAACCTGTAGTATAACCACCAGTGAGACTAGAATGTATAAGTAACCATGTCACACTGTGATGAGAAACTCAAAGTATCAATAAAGGGCCAAAAAATATGAGGAAGGAAATGCTGTAGTGCAGAGGCAGAAGAGGAAGACTTTACCCAACACAGGACACTTGATCTCAGGCCATGAATGAGTCCTTGTTGGAGTTTACAATTGTCTGTTTCTTCCCCCCTCCATCAACCTTCCTCCAAAGCCCAAAACAAAATAAAACAATCTACCAAAACAAAGAACATGGCCTGCCTTCATGGAATTCCCCTTCCCCTCTTCTCTTGCACTGTTTTAACTCCTACTCATGTTTCAAAGCCATGTGTAGATTTCACCTCCTTCTGAACTCAGTCCCATAAACCTGGGTCAGGCATCCTTCCACCAGCTTTCTGCACTCTTTTAATTATCAGAGTTGTGTCTGCCTTTTCCCACTAGAGTGAGCACAATAGTATATTTGATACCTGGTTTCTAGTACATTGACTGGCCTACAGAAGGCATGTTATATAAGTTGTGAATGAATTAATTTATTACAGGATGACTGCAACTTGCTGGTTTGTGGAGCTGTTGCTTTTTTACACAATTGTCCTAGGAAAGAGAAGATAGCGATTTATGTCTCTTATCACCTGCATGTTAAGGTATATACATTTAAAGCTTTTGCTTTCTAAAATGGCGGAAAAAAAGTAGATACGTTTAGAAAGTTTCAATTTAAAATTTTGAATGTTTTGTTTGATACAAATGGTAGCTATGCTTAATGACAGTGCCTGAAAAGTTTTGAAGATTTAATAAAAAGTTTCTTGGTGATAATAAGAAGTCCAAAATTTAATTTAGAGGAATAGGGTTGGAGATTTAATCAACTAAAATGACATGAGATGAGTTTAATAATATGAGGACATATTCCTGAAATACATGGGAGAACAGACATTTACATGTTAATAAGTACTCAATTGTTCCAATTTTCATAAAATATTTACTCATAAAGTAAACAATGTGGCAAATCAATTATTGTTTCACACCAATAATAACATAATATGATGATAACTCATTTGATTCTACCTTGGCACTGTATGTTATGTGGCTTATAATCGATGAGAGAAAAAAATATTTTCAGTGTAAATTTGTTACTATATGACCAAATATGTGCAACCTATGTTCTGAGCCAACAAAAACATGTTTTTCAATAGATATTTTTTATTACATCATTAAAAAATCAGAAATTTGTCTTACTAGGATCTTGTTTCTGTAGCTGCATAACTTTTAGAGCTTATTCATCAGTCGACTTATCTGTTCCATTTTCAAAGACCAACGTATCTCCCCCCAAATTTTCTCATGTGCTTTAAAAAAAAAAAAAAAAAGCCTACATGGCTTGATGAACCAGTGCACCAGAATGCAAAGCAAGTTCAGTGTTATTTTCTTCAAGGATTAACTCATCTTTCTGGACTTGAGATACTGAACAAGCTACACCTGGCCTCATGTACTCCCCATAGATGTTTTTTTTCAATCAAGAAATTTCAGATTTTAACAGGAGACCCGAATGCTGACATAGACGGGGAAATAAGCAAACAGGGACCTCCTCTTTGTGTGTGTGTTTGTCATGCTGGGTCTCAAACCCAGGGTCTCAGGCAGCTAGGCAAGCATTCTACCACTGAGCTCCATTCCCCAGCCCACCCAGACCTTGTCTTCTAATGGAAGCCCAGCTAGCACCCTGCTCACCATGGTAGGTGATGATGGATAGTGCTGAGAATGTAGCCAGTTTCTATTTCCCCACCATCTGTCTCTTTTTCTTCCCAAGGAAACTGGGATCTACACTGTTTTGATTAAAGTCCTTTCGCAGGGTTTCTCTGGGACCTTTCACCATAACTGTATGTCCCTTCAGAGTGATATTGACACTTCCCAGGATGCCCACATTCTGAGAACGGTCAGATGCAGCAAAGAGAGAATGTCTTCTAATCTAAGATTTTCAGGACACCATGTAGCACCGTTAGTATTTTCCCTCTTCATTTAGAGGAAAGAATACAAAATGCAAGGGGCATATTTTTCTGTACATGCAACACTTCTTTAGACGGTGTTAATCGAAGGCAAAGTTGGAAAGAATTGCTTGCATTATGTTTCTAAGGAAAACGATAATGTAAAATTGGGTTACTATTTGAATATGAGGTTTTTAATATTTTGGTGGCTATTCCTCACTAAAGGCTTTCATAAATTACAGGGAGGCCTAAGCAATTAAATAAAAGTAAAATCCCTCAAAGTTTTCTTAAATAAAATAACAGGCCTTCCATCTGCTATAGAATTGTCACTAACACCTCAGAGCTTGAGGATGTTTTATTAAATGTTCAGGGCTTCCCCTCCCCCACGTAAGAGAAATTCTAAGCAAATGATGGGCATCTGAATGAATAGTTCATTCTTTGTGGACATGAATGCTAGCCTTTTATTCCCCCACCCTGAGCTGCTCTATTGTACAACACAAGGAAATAAAACTCTATGTAGGATAATTAGGGAGTGGGTGGGGGTGTAGGGGAGATGGGGGAGCCAATTTACTCTCAGGCATCACCCTAAGCTTGCCACTCCAGGCATCAAGGACCGACTTAGAGTGCCAAGGTTTCTATCTTTATTGTCTTACTGGGTTCTTCCACATCCCTATCTTATTCCATCCTCATCTCTACCCTATACCAACTGATCAGCAAAATGTCTACTTTGAGGAGTTGACCTGTTTATCATATTGCCTCTCAATATACTTGCTTCTCTGTTCTCTAAATATTGTACTCATTTCATTGCTAGAACAGTAAGTAAGTACAATATTTTGGTAAGTACAAATTTTTGTAAGTACAATATTTAATTATTACTTTTAAAAGGTTAACAGTATGTTCTCACTTTAGCAATGATAACACTCCCCCATAACTTAAAAAAATGATGAAGTTGATATTCTGTTCTCAAAGGAGTAAGCAACATGAAATTGATGTCTACCCTAGTTGTCTTTCAAGAAGAGGTCGTCTGTTTTCAATGGCCGTGCCAGCTCTGCTGTGCCATTGAAGACTACAGTAACTTCCTCAGAAAAAAGGAAGTTTATTTATTATAAATAAATATACTTATTTATTGTAAGTAAATAACCATGCATGAGTTTGGGAATGAAAATGATCTGGCTTTGGGTCAGGCTTCAACACAGTTCTGAGGGTTTGCTTTACTCCAGGGACCTGAAGACAAATTGGGGAGGGCTCCACCTCTGCTCGTTCAGCAAGGGAGTGGATTTGGCAGTGGAACCAAGCCTTTGCCACTGCCAAGATTAATGAGTAGCAGATGAAGTTCAAATTAATCCATGCCCTTTCGAAAGCTCATGTCGCCCTGATGACATCTGTTTGTTTGTCAAGAGCTCTGTCTTCAAGCCAATTGCATCTTGATCACAGTCCATCAAAGGTGTACATTCCTCAAGTGAGCTCACTGTCCACTGTCAGAAACCACTCTGTGCCCAGACACATGGGTAATTAAAATGAGAATGGACTATTTAGAGGAGGATAAGAGAAAGAGGGTTCTGTTTATTTTTCCTGACTTTAGCAGCTACTTCCTCTTCCTCACCTCAAAACTCATGCACACATAGAGAAATTTCACCATCATGGTGCAGGACTGGCTCCTATTTAATATGTAAAAAAAAAGAAAAAGAAAAGGTGGCTTTTTTCTACTTTCCTCTGCCCTGCCTCCTTCTGATCTCAATGTCCTTGTTCCTTTCCCAACTTGTTCCTTATTTTGCTATTCAGAAAAACAAGAAGCTATCTGGTCAATGTCAAGGAGTTTTTTGCCTCTGAGCATCTAAAATTCTAGAAATACGTTCTCATTAGAAAAAGGCATAAGGGATTTGAATAACTTCCAGGGGGTTTTGCCAGATGGGGTTTTATTAGGGGAAAAAATACTTATGAAAGGAGTCGGCAATCTTGGACACGTAGGGGAAAAAGAACTGTACCTGCTTCCTCCTTCTCTCTTGGTCCCTCTTTTCCTAAACTTTTGTCCTTCAGGAAAGTAGCTATCGAAGATTTTAATATATGAGTGTACATCTTAATATGTGAATATTTATTAATGAACCCCAAGATAAGCAAATATAATTGCAAGACCAAATTACGATGAGATGGCTCTGGAGGTGTAATAGGTCCTATGCTGGCAAACCAAAGCTCAGTGTAAATAGTGAAACAAAACTAGGACTTTGGCACTCAGCAACTGTCAATCAACTTCTCACTAGGGTTTTTCCAGTCTAACTAGTCTGACCACTCTGACCAGTCCAGCAGATTGGGTCCTTCTTCCCAGTGTAGCCTGTGCAGGCTGTCTCACACTGCTCCAGTGAGCTCTCTGAACCTCTTCTGGTTCTGGTTGCTACCTGATTGATGATTCATTTATTGCTCAAATAATTATTTTGCCCAAAGTTTTTCTTTTAACAAATACACACATGTATTATCTCAGGAGTATGAGATCTACTATAAAATATAAACAAAAATAGAAAATGAAACATGAATTTCTTAGAGTATAAAGTTTCTAATCATTTCTGCCCAGGCCCAATGAATTCTCTTGAACCCACCAGACCAATGGTGAAAAGAGAAGAGAGAAAAAAAATTATGAGAATAGAAATGGGCAAAAGACACAAGGGTGTCTCTAGCCAAAACCACAGTGTTCCCCACAAGTTGGTTCCACCCATTTGATTTTGTTAACAAGTTCCTTTGTTCAGCATGCAATGTGTACTAAGGTCCCTGTCTGAGCCAAAGGCTGTCTCTCCTTGTCCTGTTCTGTCCCAGCTGCATGACTTTTCATGGGTCTTCAGTGCTCACTTCTGAGACTCTCACTACTGCTCTCCTAGTAGGTGATCATATTGGACATTTCTATCTCAATGTTCTGCTTCAAATCTTCCCTTGGCAGGACTGTCATTATGATCTTTCTTTGATCAACTGGATCATGTTTGCTTTAAAGCCATTTGTTAGCTCTTCAGCTCTTCAGAAAGAAAAAAATAGTTCAACTCCTTAACTTGGCCTGAAGGCTTTCCTTTATAAGCCCTTACCACCTGTCCAGGTGCAGAGGGCATTACTTCTTCTCTCATGTTGGCTCATTCTTCCCCTCCTTCTTTACCTGGTTAATCACCTCCCCCACCTAAGTCTCCTCTGATCCTCCCTCTTGCCTCTTAGAATACTAACTGCATCATGTGTTGGGATATTTACGTCTTGGTTCCATTCGAAGTTGTCCAGTTAGAGTCCTGTTCTTAGTTTGTAATTCTTCAAAAGAATAGTCCACAAACTTTAGTGTTCATCAGAATAACAGGAGGTGATTTTTAAAGTGCAAAGTCTGGATTCAGTAGGTTTAGGGTGGAGTCCAGCAAGCTTCATTTATAGCTACCTCACTCCCCCAAGTGTTTTTCTCTGTCGTTCTTAAAATAGAGTGTGAGGTCAGGTGCTCAGATCTTCATTAAATATCAGTGAAAGAAGGAATTTTCTATCTTTTATCTTTCAATGCCTGATAAGAGAACACACCAATATGGGTCAAAATCCACATTAACTTTTGATAGACTACACCTGAATAAAGAAAATACAACCCACTGCATAAGGCTGACCTCTATACCTGCTTTTATTGCTGTGTGTGTGTGTGTGTGTGTGTGTGTGTGTGTGTGTGTGAAAGAGAGAGAGAGAGAGAGAGAGAGAGACAGAGAGAGAGAGAGACAGAGAGAGAGAGAGACAGAGAACATACATTCATACATAAGAACACATTCATGTTCATGTAAATCATATTCACCACCAACCATTAAAAATAGCTTTGAAAATATAAAAAGATGGAGAAATTATCTAGATCAAAAGATTCCAAAGATACATAATAATCAAATACAATATGTTAATCTTGATTTAATCCTGGCTTGAACAAATAAAGATTAGAAAATAGTTTGGAGACCATCAGAGAACTTTTAATATGGGCAGTTAAATGATAAGTTGTTAATGTTTTGCAGGTTTGCTAATAATACTCAGGTTAAGTGGGAGAATACTCTCATAAGAGATGCATGCTGGAAATACTAAGAATGAGTGTCATGATTTGCACAATTTACCTTGAAATGGTCTAGGAAATAATTTATGTACACACATATAATGTGGCAAAATTGTTATAATTTTGGATGAACCTAGGTGAAGGGGATGATAATGTTTTCTATATTACAGTTTAAGCTTTTTTGTAGTTTTGAACTTTGAAGCAACCATGTGAATACTAGATTGATCTTGCCTTCAACGATTCAAATTTCTGGCCTTTTGTGAAAAGCCTGATTTCCCAGTGCAACAATTTGCTGGAACTCTTAAAAGTCTCCACATTTTCCTGTAACTGCTTCCCTCATTTTGATCATCAGCCTGATCTCAGCAATCACTAGGTTTGCAACCCATGATATGCACATCATGAGCCTTTGGAACTCTCCAGGCTTGTTCTTTGTATAATTGTGTCTCTTGAAATGTATAAGACTAACTCAAAAGTATCTTCCATTGGGGAAGTCCATTTACTTTGAGAGAGTAGAGAACAGTAGGGTTGGCCAACCTGTGAAAATGTCTGTTCTTGGCACACATATAATGCATCTCCCCAGATCAGTGGCCGGAATGGGATAAGAGGCAAAAGACTTAGCAGCGCAAGATGACTTAAAAAAAATAATATATATATATATATATATATATATATATATTATATATATACATATATATATGTTTTTAGTTGTAGATGGACACAATACCTTTATCTATTTGTTTAATTTTATGTGGTGCTGGGGATCAAATCCAGTGCCTCATGCATGCCAGGCAAGCACTCTTCCACTGAGCCAAAACCCCAACCCACAGGATGACTGTTAACCAGAGCAATAACATTTTCTTCATTTTCTGGGACTTGAGGTCCTGGCCACACAATTCAGCTTGGGCAGGACTGACCTTGGTTGGTAGATAAGGTAGTAGTCACCTAAGAAATTCAGTAAAATTATTATAGATACTGTCTTTGGGAGGTAACAGTGGGAAATAGACCCAGAATAATGATGTTTGGAATTCAACTTTATATATTATTTATTCTTTTATATCAGAAAAGACTTTAAGCAAACATGACAAAAATCCTTACCAATCCTTACCAATTCCTGGTGATAGATAAATTGTTGTTTTTCCCCCCTCTATTTTCAAAATTCCTCAAAACCAATCAAACAATGAGAAGGTTATTTTAACTTCTTACGGGTCAAAGATTTCCCTTTATACCATAGATATGCCAACATTAGAAAAATTGTCACCTACAGCCACGTGCTGTTGGTTTTTTTCAGAACTTAAGGAAGAGGAAGTAAAATCACAGGTTCTTGTTTTTCTAAATACTAACAGCCAGAAACTTTAATGTTAAATCACTAGGGTCAATGTTCTCTAATGTAGTGTTCCCCCTTGATATTCTAGCAGCTGAACAAAGAGGTTAACAAATTAAAATAAAAGACAAAAATATATGAGCTCTTTCTTTTTTATATATGATATAATTTCCTTTTCTTCTTTTTTTTTATTCTACAAGCTAATAATATTTTAAAATACAATTATAACACCACTATTGATGGCTTCTTTGAGATTTCAGCTAAATACAGTCTTCTTTCATTATAAAATGAGTTTGGTCATTTGTCCATTCTAATTCTCAGCAATGTTTGAAAATGAAATGAGATAGTGAAGGAAGGGGCTTTTCTTTTATGGTGGCAGAGAGTCTCATCTCTGTGTGTCAGAGGTATCTGCAACCAAGGACCAAGTAATGTCTGAATGTCTAACCTCATCAGCTGGGATGCCGCTGGGGCTGGAGCTCGCCGCATCAGGATGCTGGAACTTTGGATCCCTGGAATGGTAAACTGAGTGTTTTAGCAAAAAGAGGATGATACTCCCTTATTCAAGGATAGACTTGACTTTGGACCTGGACCGTGGACCTGGTTGAGTTGCAACTGAGTGGACACCATCCCTAGGTGCAGAATGGAGGCAACTAGTTATGTTTTATTCAGTTTTTTTTTTCTGCTGTAACTAAATAAGATATGACCAGAACACTTTTAAAGCAGGAAAAGTTTATTTGAGGGCTCACAGTTTCAAAGGTCTTAGTTCATAGAAGGCTGACTGCATTCCTTGGGGCTTGAGGTGAGGCTGAATATCATGGAGGGAGAGGGTGGTGGGGGGAAGTAGCTCACATCACTGTGATCAGGAAACAGGGAGACTCCACTTGCCAGATACAAATATATACCTCAAAGCCACACCCTAATTCCTATATCCTCCAGCCACACGCTATCACTCAGTTAATCCCTATCAGGGAATTAATTCACTGATTGGGTTAAGACTCTCACAACCCAATCATTTCTCCTCTTCTTGCACTGTCTCACACGTGAGCTTTGGGAGGAAACTTCACATCCAAACCATAACACTATGTATATATAGCACTAAAGTTCTTTATTTTGGAATACCAGGCTCTGCTGTGTGATGACAGTGGCCATAAATGGAGAAAATCCAAGCAGAAATTAGCCATTGGCCATTAGCAGAGATTAATAACTGATCTGAGCTATATCAGTGTGCAGACAATCTAAGCAGAATTTGTTGGAGCCCAGGATCAAGAATTTCTAAACTACCTTGTGGTGTTTCCAGTACAATCAAAACCATCCTACAGTGAGGGAGAAAACAAGCCCCACCCAAGACTTCTACCTCCAAATCTCTGTCATGTAATCATGACAAAGGAGAATTTTCAAGAAAGTGATTATAAACTTTGACATGGGAGGTTATCCTGCATTATCTGAATGGGTCAATGTAGCCATGAGGGTCCTTAAACATGGAAGCAGGAAGGGAAAGTGTCAGAAGCATTTTGCCCGTCATTAATGATGGATTTTCTTTTTGTTATTTGTTTTTTCTTTGTTTTCTCCTACAGCTTTATGGAGATATAATTGACAAATAATACTGTATTTATTTAAGGTGTATATTATATATATATATATATATATATATATATATATATATATATATATATATATAGTGATTATCACAATCAAGCTAATTAACATACCCATCACTCTATATAAAGGTAACTCATAGTTACCTCTCTCTTTCTCTATTTCTTTCTTTCTTTTTTTTTTCCCCTGGGGTCAGAACACTTAAGATCTACTCTCTCAGCAAATTTCAAGTATACAATGCATTATTATTAACTATAGTTTCTCTGCTACACATTATATCTTCAGAACTTATTCATCTTTTAAAAATTTTTTTGTAGTTGTACATGCATAGAATGCTCTTGTTTTGCTTATTTTTATGTGATGCTAAGGATTGAAGCCAGTTTTTCACACATTAGGCAAAGCACTCAGACACTGAGATACAGCCCCAGCCCCTCATTCATCTTTTAACTAAAAATTTGTACTAACACAGAGAAAAATTAAAATAGACTTTTCTGGCCTCATTTGCTATGGGGTTAGGAAAAAAAAGAGAAGTTTATGGTTTTCCTCGCATAACATCAGCCAGTATTGAAGTAGTAAAAATTTCCATTACTTTCCAAGTCCCTATAGATCTTCATCACTCAAACCTCCCCCTCCCAACAAGACTATTCTTCCATCCACCTGCCTCTCTGTCCATCAATCTACACATATCCACCCACCTATTCAGAAGACATTTACTTAAAGCCTGTTAAAGATGTGAAGTAAGAATTCTCATCTCCATTCCCATGATGGGTAAACACAGGGGCAGAGAAATGAATAACTAATTAGGTTCAGTTCAGACTGGTTTGACTCCCCGTATTCTGATTCCCTAAATGCAGTACTGTTCTGCTGTGGTTGTAGCCTCTGGAGTATCTGATTCTTAGACCCCCAGGCTATTTGGATAGATACCCAGTCATTGCCATATCTGACCAATGGAGGAAATATTTTGGTGCATATAGAACTCTGTGGCGTTTTTTTTGTTGTTATAGAATTGGTGAGTTGAGTTTGTCCTCCTAGCTGCATAGTTGTTTTGGGAAAGCCCTGCCTAAATCAGTGCTTGGTGTTTTCTCCAATCTGTGGGGCAGATAGCAATGGTTAGGCCATATTTTAATGTCTTTGCTGAGAGGGATGCCCATCAAAGCAACAGTACCCAAGATCTGAGACTAGGTTATAGCAGGTTTCAAAAGTTTAAAAAACTGTGGAAGACTTTTTTTTTCAGAGGAAATCTCTACTTAAAATGTACAAATTAAAATTGCTTTAGTAGTCATAGGGATTGTCAGCACTTATTTTCTCCACTCCAACCCTCTTATGTCCTTTTTGGAATTTCCGGGACTTCTGCTCTATAGTTTAGTAGAGCAAATAAAAGAACTGATTGTCCCAGCTAATCATAAAGAAAGTGGAGCATAGTTACTATGGTCTGGATCTTAAGTACTCCCCAAAGGCCCACAAGCTAAAGTCTTGGTCCCTTGCCTGTGGTGATACTGAAAGGTGGTGGAACCTTGAGAAGGTGGAGCCTAGAGAGAGGAAGTTAGGTCATCGTTTGTGTGCCCTTAAGGAAATACGGGGACTCCAGCCCCTACTTCTCTCTTTGCTTGCTGGCCACCACAAGGTGAGCAGCCTTCTTTAACATAAACTCCTTCCATGATGGTGTATGCCACAACAGACCCCAAAGCAACATGTAAAGTGACCATAGACTGATTTCTGAAACCTTGAGCCAAACTACACCTTTTCTTCCTTTGTTTATCTTAGTTATTTTGTCACGGCAATGGAAAGCTAACACAGTGATCTTGTACAGATGTCTTTTCATTTTAAAAGGAAACTATACTCAAGTTTTCATTGTAATGTTTATTGATTAGAATAAGGAGGAAGGTGCAGATAGTGAGCATCAAGAGCTATTAGCAAAGAAGTATTTATTGGGGAAGGCAGTGCGGATAAAATAGAAAGAAGTACTCAGCTCAGGCCCAATAGCTCTACCTGCCGGTCCAGCTGTTGTTGCTCCTGGATTTCCATGTTACCTTGGAAAATCACCTCACCATTTTGAGCCTCACGTTCACAAATTAAATTAGAAAATGCATTCTAAAGTACCTGGCATAGATCTTGGCACACAATGAGTGTGATAATACTGAATGTATTAAGTACCTTTTGGGTGACAAACTTTCTACTAGCTGCTATGGTAAAAGTTAGATAAAACCTCCACTCTCAAGAAACTCAGGCTGTTTCGCAAAACAAATGATGTATTTCTGGAAAATTGATAGTCCAATGACTTACAGGGCAGTATATTGTAGGCATCAAATAAGTAGAGCAGTTATGAGAAGTTGTTACATATTGGAGTGACCCTGAAGTACTGCCTGAAGAATGAGTAGGATTTGGTGGGATGAAGACGAGGGGGACAGTGTAAGCAACGGAGAAAGTGGTAAGAAGAAGCTCAGAGGCAAAATAGTCTCAAAATTCATCCATAACCATGGGGTGAGCAGAGGTATAGAGTATTTCTTTTTCACAAAGGGAAGAGCTGAGATAGGGAAGTCCAAGTTCCCACAGAGTCAGCATGTCCCAGCCACAGCCTGTCCAGTTGAGCTTCTGTCATGAGACCACTGCTTCATCAGCCTTTGAAAAGGGTCTAGGTAAGGTTGGGTCACTGATGTAACAGCAGCTTTTCACATAGGGGATGCGTCTTGAAAAGTGATTGCAAGCAGGTTTAAGACAGAAGAGAAGCTATAGGGATGCAGAACTGCTTATCATCCTTAGCTTTTGAGAAATGGGTTACTGTGTTGCAATGGACAAGGGTGAACTTTCTCTAAGCCAAAGATAAGAGTGGCTGAAAGAGGGAGACTGAATGATATCTATCCACATTCACATACATGCACATGCATATCAATTACCTTTAGTAGTCAGCTTTGATCAAAATGAACATTGCATTCTTATAGCAAATCAGGATCAATTTTATGTAAGCCTTCCTGGTAGCATTAGCCCATACTACCTAAAAATAAAAGTTATTGAAACTAAAAAAATAACAAGCTACCAGGAAGTTGGGGACAATTTGAGCAGCAGGCTATCCATTCTTTTTGCAATAACCCACAGCTGTCCTGCCTCAGAAGCAGCATTCACATGCTGTTACCAAATATCCAACCTCAGCCCCGGCTGCCAACAGACACAACCACCTTCTCACATTAACATTAAATCCTCATTTGAAGCTATTGCAAGTGGGACGTTTAAAAGTAAACATTCTATGAAAAAATAAACGAGTTTGTATGCAACTGCAAAGAGCTAGATATATTTGGCTGGGCAAATCAATAGTTTGGTTTATAAGAAAAAAGTAAGACTTAGATGTAGCATCCAAAAAGCTGTGGATAATTAGTTGATGGGGAGAAAAGCCATGGTAGGCATCCTTAGCAGAGCCGTCTGTCTGGTTGGCCTAGAAACAGGCTTCTTTCTATTTGCTTTTTTTCTTTCTTTCTTACACAGGTCATATTCTAGCACAGTGGTCTCAAACTGTTTAGTTTCAAGACAGCTTTGAATACTCAAAATTTATTGGAGGACTCCAGAGAGCCTTTATTAATGTGGGTAATGACTGAGGAAATTTTCATTAATTTATTAATCCATCTAAAATAATAATAATAAACATTTACATACTAACAAGAATGATGCTCTTTGAAAAATATATCTTCCAAAATGAAAACTTGAGTGTGTGGCATGGCATTGTTTTACAGTTTTCCAAATGTCTTTAAAGTTGGGTGTAATAGAAAACAGCTGCACGCCTATGTCTGCTCTGCATTCACTCTGTTGTGACATGCTGTTTCGGATGAAGTATATAAAGATATGGCCTCCCACAGATACAGAGTTGGTAAAGGACAGAATATCTTAATAGCTTTTTTAGATAATGGTGTGGTCCCTGGAAAATTCCACTGAGTGCTCATATGAGAATGAGAATGAAAAATGGAATGGCAACTTCGTATTATTCTGGAGGTATTTTGGACCTTGGGGGGTGTCAAAAGGGGAAGGGTGGTTCCCAGGAGCCTTTGGCTACACTTTGAGAACTGCTGCTCTGGTCTTTCTCTAGCTCACATGTGCCTGATGTATTTCTCGAAGGTGCGAGGGTTCCTGTTATCTGTGGCTGAGACTTCGAGTATGTAACCGTCGACTCCAAATGTGTGACCTCCAGCCTTATTTTGAGGTCATCTAATAGCATCTTATGCTAACTCCATAGTCATAGCAGCACTCTGTCGACTGGTCTGATTGTGTAGAACTATGAAAAGGCTGGGAAAGGGTAAGTGTTCAAGGTAGTTTGTGGTTTTAATTGAATTTATGCTTCTAAACTTCCAAGTGGGGCTAGGGTAGTGGCTCAGTGGTAGACCATTCGCCTAGCATGTTTGAGGCCCTGGATTCGATCCTCAGCACATACATAAAACAATAAATAAGATAAAAGGATTGTGTCCAACTACAACTAAAAAATACAAAAATAGAAAAAGACTTCCAGGTGGGTATTTCTCTCTCCCCTTTTCTCTCTCTTTCAATACACACACACACACACACACACACACACACACACACACACACACATTGGTTGTCTCCCTTGGAGCTATATCCTAGTAATGGGGTTCCAATTGCCTCTAACAGTCCTATTGTGAAAAGGAGCCCACAGCCCTTGAAATACAAAGAAACAATTACAAAATCCAAAATCATCTAATTCATAAACATGAACTCAATATTCATCAAAATTCCCTGTAAGAGAAGAGGCCAAGTAGCTTGTGGAGAAAAGGAAATGCTTTCCTGTTCATATCATAGCTAGGAACAGAGGCAAGAAATGGTGACTGTCAGAAAGCATGAGATGAAGAGGGAATTACAGGGAACACTCTAAGGAACAGCTTTTCCTTTCACAGCCAGTGCAAGATCTTAATATTTTTCTTGAGAAATGAACAAAGGTGACATTTTTACCCTTTGGGCTTAGAAAGGGGTGAATGCATATTTCAAAAATAAATAGCTCTTGGCTGATTTGATGCAGATGTCATCCACAGCTGTCCAAGCAGGAACAGAGGGGGTGTTAACAATTTGCCATAGATTTACATTTAGGGTTTTTTGCCAAAATCATGAAACATAGACAGACTACTTGTTTATAGAATCATTTTGGTCTCTTTATGCTGCTTAAACCGTTTTTTTTTTTTTTTCCATATCATGGTGCCGATGACCAAGTAGCTATATAAGAGCTGCCATTTTTTTATTGCATACACACTTGTTAGAACTTTTTGAAGCACATATTAGGAACTAAGTGTTTCATTGAATGAATAAATGATGAAATAATGCATGATAACTATTAAATAGATACAAAACCCTGTAGCTAATATAATACCAGTTGCCATAAACAACATTAAATATATATTTCTCAAAAAAAAGACCTAACTGTTGATAAGTTCCTGGAGTGGTATTATCCAATACTTTGGACAATTTTCTGTAATTATAGAAAAGTCCTATATTTGTGTGGTCCAATGTTGTAGCCACTGACTACATCCCACTATCAAGCATCTGAAATGTGGCTAGTGCAAATGAGGAATCGAACCTCTAATTTCTCCTTCCTTCCTTCCTTCCTTCCTTCCTTCCTTCCTTCCTTCCTTCCTTGCCGTTTTTTTCCCCTTCCTCCCTCCCTCCCACCTTCTTTATTTCTTTCTTTTTAGAAAAAGAGTCTCACTGTGTTATTCAGGGTGATCTTGAACTCCTGGGCTCCAGTGACCCTCTCATCTCAGCCTCCTGAGTGCTGGAACTACAGGTGTGCACCACTGCACACAGATAATTTAATTTTAGTGAATTAAAATTTAAACAACCTCATATGGCTAGTGGTTATAGCATTGGGCAATGCAGTTTTAGAGCACCAGGACCAAAAGATACCTGTTTGTTTTCTAAACCTCTCAGATACTGGATGAATTCCAGGTGTGCCAAGGAATATTTTAGTTGTGTTGTTAAAGCTCAAGCATGAATCAATGAGGGAATTAACATACTGCTTCCTTTGCTCTAAAATGAAGAATAGGTTTGAAAATCACTTGATGATCTATGGAACTAGATCTCTAATTTAAAGAGACTAATGTGTCTTAGAAAACTCACTGGACATTCTGGACTTTAATAACTGAAGGAAGTATTAGAGATTTTTTTTAAGAGAGAGAGATAATTTTTTTTAATATTTATTTTTTAGTTATCAGCGGACACAACATCTTTGTTTGTATGTGGTGTTGAGGATCGAACCCGGGCCACACGCATGCCAGGCAAGCGTGCTACCGCTTGAGCCACATCCCCAGCCCAAGAGATTTTTAATATTATAGCAATTCAAGAACAGAAAAATAACTATTAAATACCTCTGGCAAAAGAGTTAGAGAAACTACAGAAAATAAAGGCCATTAATTTACATCAAATCTCTTTGAGAGTAGTGTGGTGTGGCATATGCAGGCAGAGGAACTAAAATACTTTGGTAAAACTTCAGAATTTGAGATGTCATGTTTACAGACAAACAACAATACCTAAAAATTACAGGGGATACAGGTTCTACAATCAAGGATTCCCAACAGAGCTGGACAGATGATGATGAAGATGCAGAGAGTTACATAATAAGGGAAGAATCAGAAAGTTATAAAGAGTAACCAAAGGATTATCACATGAGAGAAAATTATCCTTTTAAAAAAATAGGGTTGGACCATCATAGGTAATTGGAAACAATTGTTGGTTGATGCCAAAAGCACTTGTTAGGTAGGTCATCCAGTGGCACCAGAGAAGATAGATTTTAGTGGAAGTTAAGAGAGCATTTAGGAGGCTGTTATAATGATCCAAGTATGAGATGGTAGCCTTGAGAAAGTAGCTGCAGAAATAAAAATAAAAGAAGCAAATATAAGAGTATTTTGAAGAAATTGGATCAAATTTGGGCTTTCCAATTGGTGTGTGCCCAGGTGTTATAGGTAGTTGAAATCCTGATCCACTAGGCCTTGGGGGCTTTGGGGGACACTGCCCCACCAAGCAACTGCTTCCAGGCACAAGTAGCCTTTTTATTTATTTATTTTTGTTCACTCAAGTACTCAAATGCGGTCATCTCCTGTGTGGGTGTGACATGGGAAATTCTGATGATCACTGAACTGGAGGCTTAGTGTCAGACCAGATATAAGGAGAAAAGGGAAGAAAGAGTTAAAATGACTATAGTGTTTTTTATTCTTCAAGACAAAACGGGGGTACTGGTGGGGAAGGGAGCCAGTTTGGAAGATTTTGAATATCTCCGTTGCTGTGAATATGAAGTATTCATGCAAATAACTAGTTGGAAAAGCAAAATTGGAAAGAAGGTGAGAGGTTTCTTACATAGGGAGGTCGTCTGTATTGACAATGGAATATAGTATTTGGCTAAAATACCATTCAGAGGATGTTGATATGAACCTATCTCTGTCTCTTTGTCTTTAGTCTGTTCTACTAATTATATTTATCCTCAATTTAGACAAAGATAGAGAAGCATTATGGCATGAACCAATCGCACAGATATGGGAGGAATAACCAGCACAGTGGCTGATGCCATCCAGATTAAGAATAACTTGTTGCCCTAAACTAAGGACATGTACAATGCACACAACTAGGTGAACATAGTTAATGCCACCAAACTGTGTACTTTACTAGAGTTAAGGTGGTAAAGTTTACATTATGTTTAAAAAATTTAAAAGTAAATAAGCAATATTTATTGGAAGTTCTTCATGTGTATGTGAATATGTATGTGCACATACATATTACATACATCACATGCATTATGTATGTGGGTATATGTATGTGTGTGTATGTAAAATGACTGTGGGATATATGTTAAGGAAGTCTAAGAAGGGAAAAAAAAATGCTCTACACTTTGTTAGGTGGGTTTTTAGTTTCTTCCTTTGGGCCTCTCCTAAAGAATTCACTCTAAGGAGAAAAAAATCCCCTCAGTACATCTTGGCAAAGATCAACGTATTTAATGAAGTTAAGAATAATTTGTTCACAGAAAAACAGCAATACCTAAAAATTGCAGGGGATATGGTTTCTACAATCAAGGATTCCCACCAGAAGACTGACCCACTTGCTTACTGTGGAAGTGACAATAAAAAGAAATTGTGTGGGGCTGGGATTGTGGCTCAGTGGTAGAGCGCTCGCCTAGCACGGGCGGGACCCGGGTTCGATCCTCAGCACCACATAAAAATAAAGGCATTGTGTTGTGTCCATCTACACCTAAAAAATAAAAAAAGAAAGAAAGAAAGAAAGAAAGAAAGAAAGAAAGAAAGAAAGAAAGAAGTTGTGTATGGAAGTGCTGGATGAGGACCATGAAGTCTAACAGAGAACTCTTACTCAGGTGAAGCAGAGGGAGGAGGATCCTCTCTATGTCATCTCTACAACCACCACCATCAGATCAGCAGTCAGTTTAGGGGCTTGGCCAGAATAATAACAAGTAGAAAATACGTTAACATGGTTTAGAGAGTGTTATAAAGCCCACAGGGAAGGCATTGGGGTGGCTCTTGGATTTAGTTCTTGTTTCTGACAGCTGGGCTTTAAAACAGAGCCCCTCCTATCACATGAGAAGCTTCTCGTAGGGACAGCGTTGTTGAATATTTCTGCACCAGCCACACCTTGTGGGCCACTCAACTTGCTCATGGAGACCTGAGTGTCACTGGATCACTCTAAAAGATGTACTGCCACCCCAGGGTCTCCCCAATTCTTGAATCTGAGAGATGATCAAGGCAGAAGGGAACATAATCCACACAATTCCTGTCTGGTTCCGAAGCTGTATCTCCTTAGCTCAGGCCATTTTCTTCATCTTCCCAATGATTCCCACCTTCATCTCTCCCATTTCCTCTTTCTCTTATTCCTTAGAACCTAGAGTGATGGATGGTGGTAAAATAGGAGGGAAGTGAGGTCAAGGATGGGAGTGTGGGGGTGGAGTTCTAACCTATTGCCTACGTTCTCCTCATTTCTTTTCTTTTTGGTTCTGGGGATTGAACTCGGGAGTACTTGATCATGGAGCCATATTTCCAGCCCTATTTTGTGTTTTATTTAGAGATGGGGACTCACTGAGTTGCTTAACAACTCTCTTTTGCTGAGGCTGGCTTTGAATTTACAATCTTCCTGCCCCAGCCTCCTGAGCTGCTGGGATTACAGAAGTGTGCCTCTGCACCAAGGCTAGTTCCCTTAATTTCTAAGGGTGGTTCTTGGCAGACAAAGGAATGAGTTGAATGAATTGTGTTCTGTACAACCTTAAAAGGCCATTCACAAGGTTACTTATAATATAGACGACCCTAGTGGGAAATCCACCCTATGATCATTTGGCTGAAATAGCTATTTTTTCCTTAACAGTATTCTAAACCTTAAGAGTTTATATCACAATTCCTTTCCAAGAGAAATGAAAATATTTCCTCCTACATGAGCTCCAAATTATACTGCCACACACTCTTTTTACATGGACTTCTCTCTTAGGCCCCCACTGGAAATAATTCTGAGAGCTGAAAGAGACTGAAAGAGACATAAAAGCAAAAATTACAAGTTCTTAGGGGGGGGATAATTGAGACAGCATGCAGTATATGTAGTTGTGGGAATATTACTTGGTTATTAAAAAGATGTTACAGAACTATGTGAAGTGAAAGGATAGAATGCCCATGTTGTATAGCTGTGTGACAAAAGGCAAAACAAGGAGGAGCAGAATAGAAACAGCAGCATTTCATTCAAGACAGGAAAACAGAGGTGTGGAGCTTGGGCCCTGGACCCAGGAAGCCTTGTGTGACTATTTATATCAAAAGCATTTGCCAATGCATATCAGCTCATTTAATATGCAGAACACCTAAAAAAGTGTAGAGGGAAACCAGGTCATTGAGAGTAAAGCAGCTTGATCAAGATTAAGCAGACTCCAAAAGGCAGATGTGGTTTTGCACAAATTCTGCCTCAGGAGACTGTCCACAAGCTCTGGAAAAATCCATCAAGCCATTGATTCCCAAGACTGCTGGGTACATAACCCTAATTCTTGGTCCAAGAATGATAGGATGGTGATCTGGTAAGTAGATGGAGGCTCCATCAATGTTTTATCCTTTCTGTACATTCCCTGATCCTGCAGGGATAAAATGTTGCATATGAATGAGATATTGGAGCTTTAAAAACCACTTGAGATGGATGAAAACAAGCTGATTTTAAACCCTAACAATTTAAGAAATGTCAGGGCTGAGAAGATATAAATCATTTTGAAGCAATTTATCTTAAAGAGCTCTTAATTCTACACAGGCAAAAAGAGTTCCTAACTAGTATCAATATTTAAGTTAGAACTTCAAAGAGGAAGTATATGGAAGACTTGATTTGATATTCTAAATGCTGTAAACATGTAGTTTTAGATTCTTGGCCAACTTTGAAATCTGCCTAACTGGGCTAGTTTCTTGGATGGTCTTAAAACTATATTATTATTTTTTCCCCTCACCCTTGTAAGGGAGTTTCAGCCTCTGAAGCCTTTGCTAGTGCCACATGGCCATTCCCATAGAGTTTCTTTGTCTGTTCTTAGTCTAGACAATATTAAAAGTTATCTATGGATAAATATTAAGCAAGTTATATCACTAGCTAAGGGTTCACATACATCACAAGTAACCAGTGTTCTCAAAAAAAGTAGAATGAACAGATTTATAGAGGTCAAGTAAGTAGATTGATGGAATGGTCATGGATTCCTAATTACTGTTTTTAGAGGAATGTGGTATTTTGGACTCTAAGTCTCAAAGATCTTATTGTGAAGTTGAACTATAAAATGTGTGAATAAAATCAGATTGCATAGGGCACTGTAATCAGCTATTTTCTCAGAGATAAGTTAATTTCTAATGGGAAGGATGTTACCAGGATGTCTTTTTTTAAAAAATTTTATCATTCTTCATTTATCAAAGCAAAGACAAAAGACATATTGGGGAAAAAATTGAATGTGACATTAATTAATCCATTGAACAAATTACTAATATATATATTTTAAAGCCAGGGAAATGAGTTCCATGTTTATTTTGTTCATTTATTTATAGGCAGTGCTTCGAATCAAATCGAACCCAGTGCCTCACACATGCTAGGCAAGTGCCATACACTGAGCCACAACCCCAGCCCAAATTACTAATATTAATTAAGCTTCTAGGCACTGGGTTAGGGATTTTTAAAGTGGAGACAAATTGAACAAGGATCTGCCTCCAAGGACTGCTGTTCTGGCTGCTAGAGTGTCCATCACCATAGAAATGTCTATCAACCGGTGCTGGGAACCTGCCGGCGGTCAGGGAGAGCAAGCATTGAGACGGGGTGGATGTGGGGTGAGAGCAGGGCCTGGGTTTAGAGGTTGCAGACAAAGAGTGGAGACTTTACATGCTATATTTCAAGTTCAGATTTTATCCACTAGATGAGGCATCAGCAAATGTTTTCTGGGAAGGTTCAGAGAGTAAATAATTTTAGCTCTTGGAACCACAGGATCTTTGGCAAGACACCATAGCTCTGCTGGTGTAGCGGGAGAGCAGCCATAGAGCTTACATAAATGAATGGATGGGTTCCCATAATATTTTATCTGTGGGGAGTGGACAGTGGGATGTGTTTGGCCCACAGGTCATGGCTTGTTGACTCTGCACTAGGCCAATAGGAGCCTGATCTGGGTTAAGCTAGAAAGTTACATAATTAGATGTGTGCTTAGAAAGAGAATCCAGTAGCAGAGTGAGGATGGACTTCAGGAGTGTGAGACAGCAGATGATAACAGTCTGGTCAAAAAGAACACTGGCCTTAATTATGAAATCTGGAGAAAAGGCAATGGTATATGTTTATAAGGTGTCAGTGTGCTAGTGACCATGGAGAAATTAAAAAAAAAAAAGCAACTCAAGATGGTGGCTGCATTCACCAAGTTATGGAATATAGCGGGAGGAACAGATTTGGGGAAAGGTGACTTCATTGTGAGTAGGGTGGTTTTTGAGGTGCCAGATGTGTGAGTCATCAGCAGAGGAGCAGCAGCCCAAGCCTTGAAAGAGACCGAGAATGTCCAGGGAGGGCAAGCAGAATGAGAGGTGGCAAAGATGTACCTGGACCACTACCAAACTAGACAACGACGGGGACCTAAAGGGGGACTGATGGAGAGTTGTTAGAGGGGTACAGAGGGACACCAGGGAGCAATCATATTTCAAAAATCAAGGGGGAGACTTTCAAATGCCATCAAGAAGACTCAAAAAAATTCCATTATTATTCGGTGACTATGAAGCATTTTTCAAACATTAATCAGAATAGCTTTGTAAAGTAAAATTAAACATACAAAAAAAAAATCACCACAGAATTACCAAATTGTTTGGAATCTTTTTTTTAAGGTAGTATTAAGAGGAGTGATAAATATGACTTCTAATGTTCTTATTTGTTTATTCTTTCTTTCTTTCGTTAAGTGTTAGGATTACTTGAAAGCTGGGAGTTGACTAGCATCCTTTGAATCTCCCCTTGTAAATCATGTGGTCCAGTGATCACTGTATTTGGGGATGGGAAGGCAGGTGAGATTTTGTCCTGTCACCTCTGGAAGGGTCTTTGTGCAAACTTCTTGGGTGAACTTCATACCATGAATGTTGGGATGTGGGTAGACACCTTTTAAAATGATAAGGTATTCGATTTGCGGGGCAAGTGAAAACAAATGGTAGACTTCTTAAGAGCAAAGACCCTACTGTCTTTGCTTCTAATAACCCTTCTTGATACATAAGCATGTTTTCTTCTGAAGCCACCTTAATAAATAAGCTAAGGAATAACAGTTTTAAGATAGAACCATGTGACTTGTTCATGTTCCATTTCACAATTAAGTGGCCAAAGGATTAGTCATTCAGTGGAAGCATTTCAAATGATGATTTATAGCCACCTTTGAAGAGGTTTATAGCAGGGAAATATTTTACATGCCTTGTGAATGAATGTGTCACACTCCAATGAGTGATTTGTTGTTTATAATTTTCTTTTAAAACTTAGCAAAATTGATGAAACAGGCTCATTGAAGAGGGTTTCATAGAGGAGTATATGACTCTGAAGGGATTGTTGAAGCTACAGCATGAAAGTCTGTGGAGAACACATTTCTGAACACTTCAATTTTGCCTCTAATAACCACATTAAGAGAAAAAAAATAAAACAGAATGAGCATTACAACAAAAATATTAGCAAGAACAACTCCTCTTTCCCAGGGACCAATTAGCCCGGTAGCACAGTGGTGTCTACAAGTCGTTTTTACTGGAACTACACATTTGCTGAGGGATGGCTTTATTCTCTGGGCTGCTATTTCCTGGCCAGACAACACTCCAACTTGAAAAGTCATTGTGAGAAGATGTGAGAAGATGTAGGGCTACTTGAGTAGGAGGAAAAACCTCTGAAGGGCGAAGTGTAAAAAGAAAATTGAATTCTGTACAGAGCAATACTAAGAAAGAAAGCTAGATATTGTGCAGTAGTTCGTTTTCCACCCTGAGGTAACTACAGTTTTAATCACAACTAGAATTTTTAAAGAACTGAATAAAATTACCATTAAATCTGCTTAGAAAAATATGTGAACAAGGATGTCAATAAACATTGTGGAAAAAGGAAGCAATATAGAAGGGAGAAAGGAGATAAATTAGATATTAGGATATATTATATAATTGAAAAGAAGTTATAATGATACAAAAATAAAACAAAATATAGTTTACTAAAAAAGTTTGTTATTGTTACTCAATAACAAAATAAGGAGAGTATCTAAGTAGTTTTTATTTTAGTCTTATACTTAATGCCTCCCATAAATCAGAATAAATTCCAGAGATTAAAAAGTTAAGAAGAAAAGTCAGAAAAAGACTGCAGTATTTATCTACGAAGGTCTTGGTTTTTAAGAAAATGACATCATAAAAGAGTAACTTAAATAAGGGAGAAAAAAACTGCCATGAAACAATAAACAGTAATAAAATAAAATATAAATGTGTAAAATATTTTCACCAGAGAGAAAAAATGTAATATACACTAATTTAAGAATTTACATATGAGAATCTCACTTAGATGTCCATAGAGAAGCTCCCCATATATTCTGTGAGAGGAGATTTGAACATTAACTGAATATAACTAGAAGCATTCCATTCAACAGTACTTAATTGATTTAAAGTAGTTTTTTAATACTGTTTTATTTGTAAGGAACTGAACCTGGAAAAATTAAAATTTTTATTCTCTCACTGTGTATATTCATAAGTAACAAAAATTTAGTTGCTTTGATCACCTCTTGGACTTTTTTAAGAAAATGATTCAGGGTCAGAAAACAGCTATCAACTATATGTCTGAAAATGTTTATTTCACTTTCTATTTTTCTTTACAATTCTTATTACACATATATGGCACAATTTTTCATATCTCTGATTGTATATAAAGTACGTTCACCACAATTCATGTCTTCATACATGTACTTTGGATAATGGTGTCCATCACATTCCACCATTTTTTCTAATAGGAAAAACCCTGACAGCAATGCAGATTTTATCCAAGTAAGTTGTTATCTTATTACTTCTTACTTATAACTTGCTTATCCAGGTAAGTTGTTAATATCTTAACTCTTAAATTTCTGGAATGTGCAACAGTCATTAAGGGGATCATTAACAAGTGGACCAACCTGAAAAAAAAATGCTTATAAGTTAACTTTACATGAAAAAATACTATTATAACTATGTAAAATGTATATACTGTTGAAAGGATTGAACAGTAAGGGAAATAGCTGTGGCTATGGATTTTTCCCTCTAGTTTTCTTAAATGTGTTCTGAAAAACAGATACAAACATACACACAAAATAACTCTTTTATGTACAAATATACGCAAAAAAGTGGCAATTAATAAAAATTCCCAAATTTTAAAGAAATTATCACAGCATATGTCTTAGGAGAAGGACTTTCTATATTGATTGAGTATGGTTACCTAATAATCTGGCACTAACTAACCTGGCAATACCTGCACAGAGAGACAGAGGAAGATCCATGTTAAATAGGAAACAGTAAGCTTCCTTCGTGCCCGACCTCAACCCAAGATTAGTGGCACTTCTTTCACCCTGGAGAGCTAGCAGGATGGAAGAGTTAAGCATCAACCTCTGGAGCCAGACAGTCTGGGTTTGGCTCATTCTAGTGGTTAATTACTTAACCACCCTCTCCCTTGATTTCTAGATCCATGAAATGGAGTAAAAGTAGTTTATTTCCCAGGGTTGTTGTGAGAATTTAGTAAATTGATAATTTCAAAATATTTGCAGCAGGGGCTGGCATAGCAGAAGCACTGAATAAAATGTTAGCTATTGTTGTTGTTATTATAGTCCTTATTTCCTAAAACAACAAAGTCTGAAAAGTGACTTGAACCTTGAGATAGCTTAGGACAATGCTATGTATATAGAAGAAAGATAGAACAGCTGATTTTTCTGCTTCTAAAGAAAAGTACACTTTTTACTGCCTGGATTCTCTATTTTCCAATCTATTCTTTGACATTTGCTGAAAGAAGTTTGTAATAAATAAGGTATTTCTATTAAGTCAGGAAAACATATGTACAATGTACCATGTAAGAAAGTGAACTGATGGAAACTCCTCCAGGCAGATGTACTAAAGATACCTTGCACCCATGAGTAAGAGTATGTCTTTTCACTTTTTAAAGACACAGAACCTAGTTTTATTCCCATAAAATAAAAATTTCTATGACCATTGGCAATGCCAATCTAGGGAGTCCAGGACCTTCTCTGTCTTCAGAGATGATGCCTATCATTCCTCACGAGCTCTGGGGGAGATGGCAATGACAAAACTCAAGTAAGAACTGCAGGAATATAGTTTATATTTTTGACCTATGTGGCTACTTATTAACTTAGAAGCATGGCTTTGCCTTAATCTCATTAGGCTTTTGTAAGATTATAAATCTACCAGTTAGTGAAAGAAAATTTATTGCTGATATCTTATTTAACAGATAACAGCAATGCATTGGTTAACAAATGCACTGGTTAAGACTGTACAAACACAATGTTGCTCTACTATTCCCAGCTCCATCTGCCCTATTCGACATTTAAATTTCACCCACACTTTTAAAAATATTTTTTTAAATATTGGTTGGCCTTTATTTTTTTCATATATTTATATGTGGTGCTGAGAATTGAACCCAGTGCCTCAAACATGCTAGGCAAGTGTTCTACAACTGAGCACAATCCCAGCCCCCCGCACCACATTTTGTTATACAAAATTTCCAGCATACACAAATTCTAAATTTGAAGTTGAATGTGAATGCCAACATATCCCCCACCTTGATTCTATAATGGTTACCTTTTGCTATTCCTTTCTTTTTCACATCCATTCATTATCCATTCACATTTGGGGTGTATGTTGCTCATGATGAGTTTTAAAGTCAGTTGCAGGCATCAATATCCTATTTGATACCAAGTTTTAAACACTCCTGAATTTCCTCTGCTTACACTCTCAAGACTAGTCCTGAACCCTCCAGCATGTTGATATATATTTAAATCTGATCTCTTTCCCACACCTAGACACTACATCCAATCCAAACATGTCCAAAGTCAGCTGCCTATCCTGAAGACAAATTGTACCAAACTTGCTTAGACTCTTTCCATGTATCCAGAACTGTGTGCTTTATTCAATTCAGAATATTTAAAGCCAGAAATGGAAATTACCTGTTCTGGGGTCATCAACTCCAATGATTTTAGGATCTAAGCAGATAACATATGAAGGGGGCTTATATAAGATATTTGAGCAAGTCTGTTATTGGATACTGACAGCCTGAGGATAGAGTAGGCAATAAGAAGAAGCTGAGCTACCCAGAGTTTGAGAAAGCTGAGAATTTATGTGGAGGTGAGTCTTGCCTATCATCCTGTACTATAGGGAGCCCTGAATTTTAACCAGTTTAAGCAAGTCTAAGTAAGTCATCCTGTTAGTGTACTTAAAAAGCATAAATTTATTAGAATAGCTAATAGAGTACACTGTCAAATAATCTTTGATTACAGGTATTCTTGAATGCAATATTTATAAACATTCAGTTAAAAACAGACCTTAACAAAGCAGACACTAACACAGAGAAATCATTACAAATGCTAAGATGTGGTGTTTCTAGTTCATGCAAGTTTCTTGCCCAGGAAGCCATTATTCCTCCACCTGTGGATTGGATACCTGTCTAATGAACCCAGAGGAATGAGTTTTCTCTCTGACTAGGTCTAGCATCTTTTCCTAGGCATGTGCTGGGTGCCCATTGTTTGGGTACCCATGAGCCTTGAAAATTAAATAGGAAGACTTACCATGTAGAAGTGGATAATGAAGAGAAAAATGAGGATGTAGAAGAGTCAAGATATATGGAATATTACATGTGTTTTTTCATAATTCTTCTGGCTACCTTTTGGAAATTCCCTCCCTCTCTGTTTGTTCTACTTATCAAATTCAGCAATACTTGCTCAGGTTGTTATTTTTTACTTCTTAGAATTGAAACCATCTGCACTGGACATACTTCTGATTAGAAATCAGAAGTTATAATAATTCCACCCTCACAGTCTTTTCTTTGTATGTTCGATAATTAACAAATAGTTTGGAAACTCCCCACATAACTCTCCCCCACTTCTTAGGTGACTAATTTGAATAGTGCATATATCTCAGCCCTATTGTGTTAGGGTAGCTATGTTCTACTATTAGAAAACTCCACCCAGCTCTGAAGTGCTGTCTCATGCAGTTGTGGGTGCATGTGATAAAATTAGTTTCTGTCGGATGAATGTCCTCTTGTGATAAAGTAAATTCAACTACTTTTTTCCCCTCAAAAAGTTTTAGTGAATAAAATTGCTGGCAGTTCTTTTGGACTATGCTCATACATTGACAAATTAAAATATATTCATGTAAATTAAGCTCCCAAATGTCTATCAAAGTGTTCTTGTTAGATCTCACTAGAATTCTTCCAACTAAATGACTGTCATAGATCAAATTTAGCAAATAATTCTTTCTATTCAACTTTGGTTAGTCTCTGCCACGATTTGCACAAGTACTAAATTTATTGTTGGCTTATCAGATTTTTGTAGCTCAAATCTGAGTGTAGAATAGTGATTCTGAACTCTGGTTTTATAATTCCACTAGCTGAGTTTAAAAGGAATATAGTAAAATTCTGAAAATTTTTATGAAAAATTTAACTTTTGTCTGTGTTTTAAACAGACAAAATGGACTAAGCATATATCTTTTAGAGGGAACAAATAGGCCTTACAAAGCAAATGGTCTCATCATGAAAGAATAAGGAAGTATTCTTTAGACATTTAAAAAAATATTCTCTTTCCAAAAATACACTTATTTTGAATTAGTTTGTTTTGTAGATTCTTTGCAAGTTTTACTTACAAATTTTAAAATAATTTCGTATAGTTATTCTGTGCAGCAGGCATTATTCTGAAGACATTCATGTATCCCATGTAATCTATATAATGAGGTTTAGTAATTCATCCCATTTTACAAATGGAGAAATTGAGGGATGGAGAGGGCAAATTGTTCAAAGTCACAAAGTCTAACCCAGAAGTACAGCACCAGATTAGATAATTTCCAACTTCATTCACTAGAAGTTGACTAGTTCCACTTAGAATTCCAGAAACACTGGCATGAGTGATGATCAAAATGGCTAAGCAATCTATGAATAAATAAAGCAAACTTTAAATGTTTAAATAACTTGAGGAATTAAAAAAAGTACCTGAGCCTGACATGAGAATCTCTGCAGATGGAGTTTAAATTACTATGTATTTTAAAATTCAACAGGTAATTCAAATGTGCAGCCAGGTTGAGAACCACTGACTCAAAGTCTTTTTAGCTATCTTAGTACAGGGAATCTCAGACTTTTGTATATACCAGAATCCCCTGCAGAGCTTGTTCATGCCCAGGTATTTGGGCTCCAACTCCAGAATTTCTTATTCAGGGTACGGGAGGAACTCAAGGTAAGTTCCTAGGTGACATGATGCTCATGCTGCTGGTTTAGGGAGCACACTTTGAGCACCCCTGTCCTTATAGGCTTGAGTGGGAGTACAGTGTGGTGACAGAGACCTAGCAGAGACGGAGGTAATTCCCCAGTATCACATTAGTCCTCATGCTGACACATCTCCCTACTGTGTTGATTTACCCAATACCACTGATCAAGGATGAAGGGAGGAGAGAGAATGAAAACTTTGGGAAGCTAAAGGGAAGGGAAGAAAAGGAGTCAGAGGTGAAGCATTAACTTCTGGTTAGTAAACTTAAGCTTGAGACTCTCATCATTGACCAAACTATATGTCAGTGATACACTGAATGTAAAAAGAGAATAAGTTAAAGATGGTTATCCCCAAAGAAGATAAACTTTTATACCTCATAAAGAAAACAGAGACACAATGCGTGAGACTGGGACTGGAGGGGTGACATTGGGTCGGGGCTTGGAAAGAGTTCCAGCTCAGCTCCTCTAGGGCCAACTGAAAGTCTGAGGGAGTTCACTCCTTGAAGTCAAGGGCAGGGAGAGACTGCCTCTTCCTTCCTCAGCATCAAGAAAGGAGACTAAGTGATCTGCTATGGAGATCACATTGGGATAGTCCAGGGCTTCTCAGTTGTGGGAGAATTTGTCCTTCTCCCCACAGGGAACTTGAGAGTATCTGGAAGTGCTCTGGGTGAAAATGGGGGAGCAGAGGTGCTATTGACAGCTAGTTGGTAGAGACCAGAAATGTTGCTGAACATCCTATAATGCACAAGACTTCTGAAGTTGAGAAAACCTAGGCTAAATACAGTCCCAGAACCACGAGCTAGACTAACATGTCAGCTGATTTTGCAGTGAATGTGCTAAATGACCATTGTTATTGTGAGCCTGAATCACCGACCTGTTTACAGATTTGGCTGTGGGCTGAAAGTCCAAGGAAGAAGTAGTACAGATAAATACAACACCACAAAAGGGGGAGTAAAGTCAGGTAGAAAGAAACATCAGCCAACTGACCAACAGAACCTTCTCAAAATTTGTCTATAGCACAAAATTCCAAGATACAGGAATAAAACTACTAATAAGAAAGAGAACCCAAGAAAACCAGCAATTGAAATATGGGTTTAAGTAAAGAAAAATGCTAAAATATCCAAAGACAAAAAAAAGAAAGAAAGAAAAATACTAGGAATATCTGAAAATAACTTTTAAGAATTATTTAGGATCTACCAAGAAATAGAATTACAAGCAAAAGGTTTTTGGAACAAAAATAAGCAAACATTAGGTGGTCATGAGAAACTATCAATTCAAAAAGTTGGAAATCAGAACTTTCTCACTGAGAACAAAACTCAATAGATGGGATAATATCTTCATTGGACACAGATAAGGAAAGAAACTATGATGGTCTGTCTGGAACCGAGGCTTCCAGGACATGTGATATTAGTGCTAAAACTGAGAAAGTGCTAGAAAACTGGGAACTGGTCATCCTAGATACAGGTGGATGAAGAATTTGTGAATTGGAAGATGAAGCTGATAAACAGACTTAAAATTCATGACGGAGAGATGAAGTTATAAAAAAATGGAAAAGCAATTAAAATCATAGAATGAGACTTTTATATAATAGGAAATCTGGATAAAAAAAGAAAAAAAACTAGGGAGGAGAAAAAGGTTGGATAATAGTTTTGAGGATGGAATGATTAAGAATTAAAGAAAGTCCATAGGCTTTAGATTAAGGTTAGCAGCTACAGCCTGTGGAGACAAATCCAGACTGCCACCTTTTCTCATAAACTTTTATTGGTGCACAGACACATCGATCTGTTGAAACATTATCTATGGATAGTTTAATTCTACACGAAATGGCAAAGATCAGCAGTTGCCTGCAAAGAGCCTGTGAAACCTAAAATATATACTATTCAGGTCTTTAGAGAAAATGTTTGATGACCTCTGCTTTAAATCAATACTATGAGCAGCAACATGATAAATAAAAATAAATTCACATCTCTCTGAAGCACTGTAGATCTGTAGAACTTAAAGGCAAAGTAATACCTTGAAGGGAATGGCAGAATTTCATTTTCAGGGAATGACAATTTGTCTCAAAAGCACACTTAACAATAGTAGAAGTCAGAAGCCGTTGAAGAGTGAATATTAATTTAGAATCTGTATACTCAGATAAACTATTAAAATTGAAGATTTTAATCATACAAATAACACTATACATTGTAGTGCATAACATGATCCCTTTCAAATTGGTGTATGCATGGGATCAAACGCTCCTACAACTTTGCCCTGTTTGACCAAGGCTTGACCATGTGTCTCACTTTGACCAATTAGATGTGACTGAAAATAATGTTCATTTCCTCCAAGCTGAAGTTTCAAAAAATGGAAGTAGGGCTGGAGGATCATGTTCAGGAGATAATTACACTGCATTAAGGGCCTTGTCATGTTTGGGAGAACAACAATAGAAACATTGAATAATTTTAGAAATTCTCAGACAGAAGGGGAGAGTTTCTTGTGTTTGGGGCAAGCAGATAAAGAAATCCAGTGCAGAAGAGTAGCATATAAGAAACAATGACAAACATGGAACTTTATGAAATATATTGACCAGTGTAATAGGGTTAGGAGAGCAGAAGCAAAGTCACATTTATGTGTGAAATAGTCATACATATGACATAGGAAGCACTGGAAAGTGATAGAGGAAGACAGCAGAGTAAAATAAATGCACTGTAACAAACAGTTCTCCATCTCGGAAAATATAAGATACCTACCTCGCATCACAAATATAGATAAAACCCTGACAATTAATGACCTAAATATGAAGATCAAATCCTTACAATGAATATAGGACAATAGTTTTAATATTTTGGGGTAAGGAATAACTTCTTTAAAATGACATCAAAAGCAGAAACAATAAAAATCTTATTTTAAAATTTGACAGCATTAAGATCTTTAAGTTCTGTATACAAAGAGACACTGAGACCAAAGTAAAGAAAAATCAATAGATTGGAGAATCAAACCTGCAATGTATGTAACTAGTATAGGATTAATGCCTATAATAATATAAGAAATTCCTATAAATAAACACAAAAACATAATTCATAAAAGAGGGACAAAGCACAAATGAAAATAATTTACAGAGGAAGCTGGCTGAATGTAAAGAAATGTAGAAAAATGCATTCCATTTCAGATATACTCAGGAAAATTAAAATTTAAACAACAATGAAGTACAGTTTTCATATAACAAACTCTCAAAGTTCTAGCAATAAATCTGACAATATCACGTTTTAGGGATAAAAAGAAATGCCAATTCTCACACAATTGTGGTGGTTAGAATGACTTTAGGGAACAGTTTTTTTTAACATCCTATAAACTTGAAATTTCACATGCCCTCTATGTAAAAAAACGTTCAAACTAGTATTGATTAACATTGAAAATGGCGACAAATTAAATGTTGGAGAATAGATGAATAAATCGTAAAAGAATCAATCATCGATTCAATAGATTCAACAACAGCCACACACAGTCCAGATGGATTTGTCTTGAAATTAAACCAAGGGAGAGTGAAAGATCACAAATTGTAGAAAAAGAAGCCAATACGCTACTGCGCATCACTTTGTGGGTACACACAGATGAAATGAAAGTATAAAAACATGGCCAGGCTACCTTCAAAATAGGTGTTCCTCTGCTGAGGGAAGGAGGGGCATAGAACTAAAGTGGGAAAAGTGAAAGTTTTAATTATTTCATTTTTATTTTTTAAAATAGATGCCAAAGCATTAATATATTTTAAGTGTGGGAATAGGTATATGAGCATTCAATGTGTTGTTTGTTTCATGATATTATATTTTTAAAAAGAAGGACATGAGAAGAGAGAGTGCATATTCAATAATTAGGAAAGTGATAGTGAAGGTACTAAATCAAGAACCGGAGCCCCATGCCCACTCCCTTGAAGAACAGGATGCCATAATTTAGTGTGGTTTAATGGGTTCTCTAGACATGACTCACGTTTCCTTTTATATGCACTGACCCATTATGTGAATGAAAGATATCACCTGGAATTCGAGCCTCTCTAGTCCTTGGCTTAAAACTTGCTTTCCATTACAGCAGCATTTTTACTTTTTAACACACTGGGCTAGATCTTGGGGCATATCCTCATAAAAGAAGGATATGAATTGGCCAGCAGTGATAATGTGTGAAGGTGAGTGTGTTTGTATTTGGGAATGTTAGCATATCATTCAGTACTGTAATTGACCCTCTCAGCTTATGTAGGAAAAGAATCATCTCCACTTGTGGGATGTGGTTTGGAAGCCCAGCTCTCCCAGGGAAACTTCTAGCGTGGTTCCCTTTCTCTTTGATTTACCTGAGACACCAGTTCTCAACTAGGCCTCCATTGCAGTCCTTCAATGGATTTATTTGTGTGGTTGTAGAACCCATTCCCTCAGAAAATGAATACTTATTCTCCAACTTAGCTGTATTCAAACTTGGAGGCCATGAGTTTGAGGAATATGGGAATAAAACCAATATTTAAGCCCCAAGCTAAGATCAAAGCCATCCATAGAGGACGCATTGTCACTTCAGAATGCACCCTGCCTCAAAATGTAAATCAGATAACAGCACCCACTCCTTTGTAGGAGTCTCCAGTGGCTGTCCTAGTGTACGACAATAAAATCAGATGTCCTGGTCTGAATGTTTATGTCCCTCCAAATTTACATGCTGAAAAGTCTAACTCCCAAAGCAACAGTTTTAAAAGTAGGGTCCTTTGGGAGGTGCTTCTATCCAGAGGAGCCCTCCTGAATGGGCAGTGCCCTCGTCAAAGAGGCCAGGGAAGCATGCTTGCTCTTCCACCCTGTGAGGACACAGGAAGAAGCTAGCGGTCCACAATCTGGGAGAGGGTCCTTACCAGAACCAAACCATGCTGACACCCTGATCTTGGATTTTCCAGCTCCCCAAACTGTGAGAAATAAATTTCTGTTGTTTATGAACCACCCAGTTTAAAACATTTTGTTAGAGCACTTAAAATGAAGTACAACCTTCAGGTCCTAGCAATCAAGTGATCACCACCTATCTCTTAAACCACCTCTGGTCACTGTCCTCTCCTGCTTATCCTACTACTATCCTGGTCTTTTTTCAGATCCAAGCTCATTCCTGCCTCATATCTTTATCACCTGCCACTTCCCCAGCTTGAAACACTCTTTAACCCCCCCCCCCCCCTTTCCCCACGGCCAGCCCATTTCCACGCTTTGGAGCATCCATTCTTGGGTACCCACCTCAGGTTTGCATTTCAGAGACTTAGGGTGGGATCTTGAGGTGGCTCATGTTTTAGAGGCTGCTCCTGTGATTCCAATGGATAGTCAGTGGAGAATCACAGCTCTGTCTTACACCTCACCTGGTCAAAGACCAGACAGCTACCAAAGATGATGTCTCCCCTCTATTTTCCATCTCAGCTCCTTAGTTACCTCCTTCAGAGATCAGCACAATTTACGTGACTTTTTGTTTAACTTTGATGTTTTGGTCTATCATTTCTAGGGAGCAATGCATCTCCTAGCATAAGCCCTGGACATGTAGCATCAGTGTCAGCTGGCAACGTATTATAAATACAAAATTTCAGGCCCTAGCTGCATGCAGTGGTGCTCACCTGTAACCCCAATGATTCAGGAGGCTGAGGTAAGAGGATCAAAAGCTCAAAAGCTGGGCTCAGCAACATAGTGAGGCCTTAAACAATTAGCAAGACCCTGTCTCTAAATAAAACATAAAAATGGCTAGGGATGTGGCTCAGTGATTAGGCATCCCTGGGTTCAACTCCTAGTACAAAAGAAAAAAAAAAAAAGAAGAAGAAGAAGAAGAAGAAGAAGAAGAAGAAGAAGAAGAAGAAGAAGAAGAAGAAGAAGAAGAAGAAGAAGAAGAAGAAGAAGAAAGAAAAAAAAAAAATTCAGGCCCCACCCCTGATCTTTCAGGCTGAAGTTTGAGAACCACTGCAGTAACTAGAAGCTTTGGGAATTCAGGCCCTGTGTGCTGTTCACTCTGACCTTCCTGCCTAGCAGGCTCAGACTTAGAGTAGGGGCTCAGGGCTCTTCTGTTGAATGAATGAGAAATAGCACTTTTTGAGCACATTTCTCCTGCCAGAATCTCACATCTAGATTGAAGGTTAGAAGAAAGGAGAGAAACAAACCAAAAATCCCCCACCCAAACAATTTTTACCTCATTTCTCAATACCTTCTAAGGTTTATACATAAAAGATTTTTCTCCTCACTGTGCGCATACAAACATTTTTGTGCATTTTTAGAATATCTGCTTCTCCATTTTTCAGAGAGATCTCAGTTGAAATGTACCTAAAAATATCTGTCACATGAACAACTATCATTCTATTATTTCATATTAGGACTGTGAATTGAGCTGATTTGTGTAAGAACAGATGTTTCAAAAGTAGGATCTCACAGCCCTGTTCTCCCACTTCTGAATTCTAGCATCATGATTTGAAGAACATCAGGGATTCCTGAGACCAGCTGAACTGGAGAGACACAGTTGAAGAGACTGGGCCAAGTTCCCAAAGGGAGAAGTGAGAGACTGAGCCAGGTCTGAGCCCAGCACTGTGTGCCTGAAGCTCATCAACCTTAAAATCTGGTAAATTTATCCTTATAACACGATAATGCCTTTCTGCTTCATTCTCACAAATTTCCATAGTTTTACTAATATAAGTTATAGGGAGAAGGCAATAAAAGGTGAATTTCCCATGACCACTTGAGCCATGACTGGACCCCCCACACCCACCGCCGTGGATGGTGTCCTCTGGACAACTCAGCCTGGGGGAGGTGGTTATTAGTCACAGCAATCACCCAAAAGGTGAGCTGAGGGGAGGAGAGTAATTTAACCATCGAGTCCCCCTTTCTGAATCCTGGGGTGAAGAAACCATTGCCAGCAACTCCTTCAGGCTCCTCTCCCAGGGGCATCTGTCACATTTCAATGAAGTGAGCATTTGAAAACAGAAAAACTTGCAGTGAGCACAGCAGAGGCAGCTCTGACAGTCGATTCCAGCTCTACCAGGGATGAGCACTAGCCTGGGAAAGGCCCTTCACACACATAATGGTGAGTCCTGGACTTTTCTTTGACCATCAGGTTGCCTTCCTATGTAACTACTCTTTGTAGGATGCAACGTAATGTAGAGAAGCTCGGGCTCTGAGAGATGACAGAGCTGTGCTCATATTCCAGTCCCAATGTTCAGTAGTTGTGTGGCTGTGAGCAAGCTACTCACCCTCTTCAAAACTCAGTTTATTCAGCTATAGAATGGGAATAATAGCAGTCATTGTTTATAGAAATTGCCATAGAATTTAATGACATAGTGTATGTGAGGGCTCACGACTCCTAACTGCCAGTATCTTTCTCTCCCTGTGCTCCTTGGGAGTTTCTGTGCTGCCTTTAGACATTAATACTTGGGACTGGGGATGGGAAGGGGTCACCATTCGTCCAGTGTCTGGTGTGTGCCTTCAATCTTACTGTCGACACTAATACTGCAGGATAATTATCACCACCACCATCATCATCGGATGAGGAAACAAACTCAGAACTTATGTGACTTGTGAAAAGACCTACACTAGGGAGTGAAGCTAATCATCAGCAACTAAAGTGTGGTCTTTTGATTGTGTTATGGAGTCTTTCAAAGAGAAAAAATAATGTGTTTCTGCCATTGTTGTAGAACATCAAAGGTAATGTTGGGGAGAAGAAAATAAAGGGAAATACTTTCTTTTTAAATATAACCTTGACAATCTACAAAGAGAGGCAAATATATACAAAGGTAGGCACGTAGATTCCATAATTGCACTAAGAAATTTACTTGCTTTGCCATTATTAGTAAGAAAACTTAAAATGTGTTTTTTTATCAAGAAGAAACTGGAGTTAGAAGTCTTAAATATATGTATTTTTTTCACTTAATTTTCTGATAGTTCTGTGAATATAAAATCATCAATGTACATAAAAGAATTCTTGTGATAGTCTAGTTTATATTATCATAAAGAAAGAGAAAGAAAAATAAAACTAAACAAAATTTCCAACTCTGTTACACTAAAGAAAAGAGAAGCAATCAAAAATCTCCAATCCTATGGAAAAAACTAAGCTAAATTATGGAATACCACATAATTGTCAACAATGCTTTAATCATTAAAAATTGCATCATAACTTAGATCTATCATTCAAGGTATTTTTAAATAAAAAGGCAGGTGAGGAAATGAAAGTATGATAACAGAAAATTATAAAGTACATATTTTAAATGATGAAATTATACACAGATCAGTACTAATTTAACAATGATTGTCTCTCAAGTGAGAGGACTATAGAAAACGTTTACTGTTTCATTTCTGCATATCTATATTCCGAATCTTGAATATGTGTTACTTTATAATAAGCAACCATAATTATTTTGGGAAAACATCACGTATATATTACAAGAAATGCATTCTATCAAGTTAAACTCTATTTTCTTCTATTTTCATTTTGTTTCCACTAAAAAAAAAAAAAACATTATATTCTCCCTCTTTGTGAGCAACAGTGTCCTTGTTTATTTTTTGAAGATTTAGTAATTAAGGTCAAGCTGTTTTGTTTTATTAGAACATTATAGTTATGCATAGTAGTTGGTTGTATTTTGACAAAATTCTACATGCAAGGAAGTTGATTTCAATCCCCATTCCCCACTTCTCCCTCCCCCTCTTCCCTCTTTTTATTCTCTTCCTCTACTCTATTGCTCTTCCTTTCTCTAGTAACTTTGTTTTCGATTGACACTTTCTACATATAAATAAAGGTGAAATTCTCTGTGGCATATTCATACATGTATATAATGTGAGTTTATTAAATTCATTTAATTCTTCTTCCCTCATCCCTCCCCCTTACCTTTCCATCTCCTTTTACTCCTCTGATGTTCTCTATATCTTTGAAGCTGTTATTTTAAGAGTCCTGGACTCAAAGGCTTGGTTTGAAAGCCCTGTGGGGATTTGTAAGTCACACCTCTGCTGGTGACTGCCTTCCTCTGCAGGTTGCCTTCCTCTGCAAAGAGGCTGGTGAGCTGCCATCTCCCCATCCTGGTGGCTCCCCTCCCCTATGACTCTGCAACTCTGACCCCTTCTCTCTTCCTTCCTCTCTTGCCCCAGAAGGTTTCTTTCTCACCTCGATACTTTCCCCATCCTGAAATGAAGGGCTTCCAGACTACGAACACCTGGGATGAACCCTTTGCTCTTCCTATTCCAACCAAGCAAGTGTGGGAGCCATTGTCTCCAACCCTGCACTCCCGCAAAGGGAAGTATCCTCTCTACAGTAAGAGAAAGGACAAGGCATCTCTGGTCTATGGGGGTTGAAATGATACAGGGTAGAAAATGAGCTGTCTTCTGAACTCAGGAAGCATTAATTCCACATATATATTTTGGGGGTTGAGTTTTTACAGAGAAATAATAGGAAACCATGAAGCAGAATATTGGTACTGTAGTTCAGCCACATTATAGGTTAAATGAGTGTTATGATACCCCTGGAAACCCACTCTATTTCAGTGTGCTCCAAATAATGACTTTCAATAAATTTTGGAAACACCACGTGTCCCTAAAATTTGGACTATTTGAGTTTTGTTTGCTTCTTTGATTAAAATAATAAAATACACTTTTCAAGCAAGAGAACTGCTTTTGCGAAATCTCCTGTGTTATCAAAATGGCACCCACCTTCAGCAATACTGCCCAATGTCTCCCACTGAAGCCCTCTTCTGAGCTCCAAAGTGCTCATCCTAGGAAACTTGACTTTGTTACTGGTTCTGACACCCAACTCTCTTAAGAGGCAAAGAAAGACAAAGAATACAACTTTTCTTTTGTAAAACATAGCGGTCTTCCTCTGTTCTGACAGCTAGTCAGAAAGGGGAACTCCTGAAGCCACAGTTTCTCAACGGGTGTAATAAAGACTCAGCAGCTTCCTTAGCACACAGAAAGAAATGAAAGGAGCGAAAATTCCAAAGACTTGGAGGACATGGCCATGAGACATCCCACCCCCTCTCATTTGATGGAGAATACCAGCGGATGTTTGGCAAGAGAGCAGGAGAGTCAGAAAATCTATTACTTACCATTGTGTTTGAAAAGAGTGGATGAGCCTGGCACTCAGTGACCCTGGTGATGCTGTGACTTGGACAGTGAATGTGCAGTTTAGCTCTGAAGGGTGTACTTCCTTTCTGAGCTGTGTGGTCTGACCAGCCTTCACACATTGATATGGAAGGCTGTATTTGCATGTTATCTCAGCTCTCGAAACATTTGTATAACTGGCCAGGTTTATCTCGCTGTTATACTGTAGTAATGTGAAAACAGGAATAGGTGAAGCTTTGAAGTCTAAAAGATTGGTGAAAATCTTTTAAAAAGGTGCCTGGATATTAAAGTCTGTGGGCATTATTACCTGTTTTATTTAAAAATCTGTATTTGGGGATACATGTATATATGTATATGTGTGTATGTTTTTCTCTCTGCCTATTGTCTATGAAATCTGTCTTTTCTGTTGTCTATGAAAGATGTACACTAAAATGTTAATAGTGGTTGACTTGTGTGGAGTATTGTTACAAAGTAACCATTTTGTACACCTCTGATTGTTTCAAGTTTTCTATATTGAGTACATAGCACTTGTGTAAAAAATAAGCATCCTCCCATAAAAAAGATAAAGATCATTTTTATCAACAACTCTAAATATATTAAAACTCATATAGGTGGTACTAAAATGGTAAAATTTTTCATAAGCTTATTATAGAATTCCATTCATTTCACTCATAAAGCAAAGAACATGTCAATCCACTTTGTGTATTAATTTGAGGGTGATATTTGTTGACAGCAGACACTCCCATCTCTGACAGTGGTAAACTAGATATGCCAATGGCATTTTATTATAATCCAAACTGTCATTCTTTCCAATCATTCATAGCACCTCTCTGAACACATCCTGATATGTAGACTTTATTCTTTTGTATTAAATATATAGCCTGATAAAAATGTTAGTTTTGAAGCAAAGGTCATCTATGTTTTGCATTGTAAATGAAAGATATCTGATTCCTTAGTTTGAGTTTATAACTTTCTGGATTTAAGTACTATAGTGTATTTTTAGTGTAAGGTCACTACATTTCTATACTTGATATTAAGCTAAACCTACTACATTTATACAAAATAATGTGTTTCAACAGGTGTTTTCTATTATTAGTTCCTAAAAATAAAAATGTTTTTCAAATTCAAGATGTCATTAGAAATATATATAGTGTTATAGTAGGACAAGACAGAAAGCCAGGGCAGGGAGCAAATACCAGAAGTAGAGAATTTGATAACTGCCTGGAAAGAAGGGTGCTGCTTGAGGCATGGTCAGAATATATGTAGGTTCAGTCAAGGAATCTAAGGTTGCAGTCTCTGGCACACAATGAATATTCCATGAATGAATGGAAGAGGAAGTTCAAAGCAAGAAATAGTGTCACCAGGCTTTCAGACACAACACATTTGCAAAGGAAGGCTTTGAAATGGAGACATTCCTTACCTTGACAGGAACACCTCTGATCAACTATCTGTTGAAACAGAGATTTCACAGCACAGGTGCAGGTTGGGGATAGAAGCAGTGGTTATCAGCCCTTCTGCACATCACCTGGGAAGCTTAAAAAAAAGTCCACTTCCCTGTGGAATGACATTGATCAAATTTTGCTCTGTGCATATATGGATATGGCATATGAGTCCTATTTATATGTATAAAGGTAATGCACCAATTTAAAAAAATAAATAAATAGAAGGAAGACCAATAGAGTAGGGGAAGAGGATTAGGAGGGAGGGAGGAGGAAAAGGAAAGAAATACCAGAGAATGAAATGGAGCAAATTATTTTATGTGCATATATGAATGTGTCACAATGAATTCATTATTATGTATAATTATAAGACACTCGTAAATCATCATCAAAATTTAATTTTTAAAAAATATATTTTTAGTTATGGATGGACAAAATTCCTTTATTTTATTTATTTATTTTTATGTGGTGCTGAAGGTTGAACCCAGGGCCTCACACTTGAGAGGCAAGTGTTATACCACTAACCTACAACCACAGCTTCACTCCAGAGTGTTAAATCAAAATCTCTGGGATTGGGACCCATGAATCAGTATTTTTAAAAACTCTCCAGATGATTTCAAAGTGTACGCATATTTGAGCACCCATGTCCCCAAAGAAGAAGCAGGTGACATATTAGTGAAGTGGGGAACAGATTACTAGGCCAGCCTTGCAGGTCGTCAATCCTAACATATGATGTTGTCTTCTACCAAATTTTACCAATGTATTTTCACCATGTACTACGTAATTGCTTATTCTTGATCATTCTGTGATTTTTGCTCTATACCAATAAGTTGAAACAAAATTACATGCTAAATAGATACCCAGCAATTTCTAGTTAACAATGCAGCCACTTAGACAAGTCTGGTGAAAGGAACTTTGAGTTTCAATTCATTCATTTGAATTTCCCTTCAATTTGTCCTTACTTCAAAACACAGATGAAGGTAATTTTTAAAATATAAATTCAGCAAGCTCTCAAACACACACGTTTAAGAAATATATTTGGCTGAGACAAGAAAGGTAAGGACTGCAGTTCCCAAATAGGACTAATAATCCACCAATAGATTTTTATTTTTAGCTTTTGAAGCATAATCGCTTTTTAAAAAATATGCCAAATTTTACATATGTAAGTGTATTTCCTGTGAAGTCAAGTAAGTACATTAGTCCCTGAGCAGGAAGATGAAACAGGAAATGCAGTGAACACGACAGACAATACAGTGATATCATCTAAAACCGATAAATGTCTATGTATACAGCATGGGCACTGAAGTTACTCCTGCTGGTGGAAGGAAGAAGAAGCTCAGAGAATGCAAAAGTGGTTCCGATTCCTAAAACACTGGAACTCCGGGTATTCTGTTGCATTCTAGAGAATTGCTTTTGTTCAAGGTAAAAGGAGTCTGTCTCTCCAATCACCCAAGGTAGTGGTGGGTAAAAACTGTCAGGTTTAGATACACTGTTGGGTAAGGAAACAAACTTCATTTTTTTTCGGGGTGTGTGGGTACCAGAGATTGAACTCAGGGACATTCAACCAGTGAGCCACATCCCCAGCCATATTTTGTATCTTATTTAGAGACAGGGTCTCACTGAGTTGCTTAGTGCCTCACTTTTTCTGAAGCTGGCTTTGAACTCTTCATCTTCCTCATCTCATCGCTGGAATTACAGGTGTGCACCACGGTGCCCAACCTGACTTCATTTTTAAGAGTCAGTTTTAAAGGAGATAGAGGTGAGGAGAACTAACACAGCTTAAGTAACACGAGTGACCATTTCTTAAAACCATCATCAGTGTAGTAGTAACTAGGCTTTTAAAGGAGCATGTTAGCATTGAAGATTAGAAACATTTACAAATTCCTGTAATATTTCACTTTATGCCAAAATGGCTTAACATTTTAGGGAAGAAAATATGAGCATCTTTGTGCCCAACATTAACATGCCTGACTGAGACATGGAGGATTGGTGAGTCTCATCTCTTTGAGGAAGTCTTGTCTGCTGCTCGCTCCCCCTTTGTTTGGACTTTTGGGAATTACAACCCCAAATGAAGTTCTTTCAATGTTTGTCTTTTATGATGCTAATTGTATCAGATAAATTAGGTTTGGCTTCCCAACTATATTTGGAACTTCCCTAGTGAGAATTATTTTTCATACTGCCCTCTGTTATCCTAGATAGTTTTAAAAACAAGAACAACAAAAATCCAAAACGCTTTTGGGCTCACAGGTTCTTTTAAGAATCTGATTAAAGTAATATAGGGTTCACATACTCCTAAAGCATGTGTATAGCTTCCTTAGAAGACTGTCATTTCTGGGGAACTATAAGAGAATCCTTGGCTAAAATTTTTCCATAAGATGGTCTTTACATTGCAGTTCTTTGATCATGAAATAAAAATACAAAACTATGAAGGGATCTCCCTCAAGTTTACAGATGGGGAAACAGGTCAGTTAAAACCTCTGTATTTTGTAAACATGTCTCTTTTTATCAACATGCATTTAAACCATGTCAGCAAAGACCAATTAGAACTCAGGAAGTAGATTCATAGAAATTCAAGGAAAGTCTAGTGTTCCTGCTTGGCTAGATAGGGAGCAGCCAAAAGGAAAGTAGTGGCAGGAGAAGGAATTAAAAGCAGACATAGTGGAGAAGGGTGTGCAGGAAAAAATTGGGCGCTTCCTCCATTTGGCTTTTTTCTCTTTCACTTTTTGTTCTAAATATAAATCAAAATTTTTTCACACAAGTTCTTTCTATTTTTGAGAAAAGAGGGTCTTAACATCAATAATCTTGGAGAAATAACTTACTAATCAACTTCAGCGAAAAATTAACTCATTCTTTGGTAGAAGGAGAATTCCTACTGTATTTCAATTGAATGAGTAATTGTGTACAAAGCCAAGAAGAGCTGGAACAGTAGTCTTGACAATTCAAACCCAGGCAAGTACTTACTACATTCCAGAAGAACCGCTGAAGTAGGATGGTGAATGAAAAATCTAGACTTTAAGGAGTTTTTAGCCAATTCAACTGACTTGGAGAGACAAAGGGTACTCCTGGAATCTATATGTGACTTTTTTTTCTCTCTCTTTTGCTATTTTGCCTGTACTTTTGGTTTTTTTTTTTTTTTTTCCTTCCATGAATCTCACATGTGGAGTTATTGGGAAGCTCTTGAACCCTGTCCTTTGGGGTTGTATGGAGGCCGCATTTCATAGGTATGATTGATTAATTTACTGGCCACTGGTGATCCAGTCACCATCAGCCCCTTCTTCCTCCCTGGGGGTGAGACTGAGTGTTCCAATCCTCTAATCTTGCCTTGTTGACCATAATTTGTATCTTACGCCCTCCTTGGGTCTTTGGGGACTCTGAACTCTGTGGTCTATTGAGTCCTACTTTTGGTTTTCAGCTTTTCACTTCTTCAGTTCTTCCATATTGGATCCTTCAGAAGCAGAATCCAAGTGCAATTTTTTTGTTTGTTTGTTTTACCAGGTCTTTCAGACAAGGAGATCAAGTGACACACATCCTCACAGTCTGTTCTTGCTTTTGACAGTTTATGAATGATAATTCGCCCTTTTTTCCTTTCTCCCTTCCTCCCTTTCCTTCCCAATTTCCTTCCCTTCCAGTTTTGCAACAGAAAAGTTAAGCCAGAATGGTTAGAAAATAAACAGAGGAGCAATAAAGCGATTCAGAGGATACAAGAAAAGGAGAAACAATTATAGTGCCATTCCCCGAGTCCTTCTCCTTCCCACTTTCTGTCAGTTAATTGCAAGTGTAAATATATTCTTGTTTCTTAGTCTGCTATTTTAAAATTGTTAACATAGAAATATTTTCATTTCAATACAGGCTAAGTGTTGGTAGAGACATAGTTTTTTGGACACTTTTAGAATATGATTTGAAATTTGTTTAAAAATTAAAATCATTCTCTAAATTTTACATTTTTTCCTTGAGTTTCTCTTTCTCTTTCTCTTTCTCTCCCTTGGAATTACCCTATTCTCTCTATTTAAAAGGTTATTCAAGTTTAGTCTTTCCCCTGCCCTTATTGCTCAGTTTAGTGTTCCTCAGGCAGGAAGCTACTCTGTATACAAAATTCTGTGATCTAATATACCATTATCCATACCTGGGAGTAACCTACTGGCAATCTTCCTTGTGGTCAAAAGAATAGGATTGTTTCTAATTTTAATTCTATTGTACATTTGAAACTTAATGCTACTACTTAATAATGCTGTTGGAAAAACTAGGAGTGCTTATAATGTGACTATGAAAATGAAATTGTTAGACCATATTTTTATTTATTTATTTTTTTTTTTTATTGTTGGTTGTTCAAAACATTACATAGTTCTTGATATATCATATTTTACACTTTGATTCAAGTGGGTTATGAACTCCCATTTTTACCCCATATACAGATTGCAGAATCACATCAGTTACACTTCCATTGATTTATATATTGCCATACTAGTGTCTGTTGTATTCTGCTGCCTTTCCTATCCTTTACTATCCCCCCTTCCCTCCCCTCCCCTCCCCTCCTCTCTCTCTACCCACTCTACTGTAGTTCATATCTCCCCCTTGTATTATTTTTCCCTTTCCCCTTGCTTCCGCTTGTATGTAATTTTGTATAATCCTGAGGGTCTCCTTCCATTTCCATGCAATTTCCCTTCTCTCTCCCTTTCCCTTCCACCTCTCATCCCTGTTTAATGTTAATCTTCTTCTCATGCTCTTCGTCCCTACTCTGTTCTTAGTTACTCTCCTTATATCAAAGAAGACATTTGGCATTTGTTTTTTAGGGATTGGCTGGCTTCACTTAGCATAATCTGCTCTAATGCCATCCATTTACCTCCAAATTCTATGATTTTGTCATTTTTTAATGCAGAGTAATACTCCATTGTGTATAAATGCCACATTTTTTTTATCCATTTGTCTATTGAAGGGCATCTAGGTTGGTTCCACAGTCTTGCTACTGTGAATTGTGCTGCTATGAACATCGATGTAGCAGTGTCCCTGTAGCATGCTCTTTTTAGGTCTTTAGGGAATAGACCGAGGAGGGAAATAGCTGAGTCAAATGGTGGTTCCATTCCCAGCTTTCCAAGAAATCTCCATACTGCTTTCCAGATTGGCTGCACCAATTTGCAGTCCCATCAACAATGAACAAGTGTACCCTTTTCCCCACATCCTCGCCAGCACTTGTTGTTGTTTGACTTCATAATGGCTGCCAATCTTACTGGAGTGAGATGGTATCTTAGGGTGGTTTTGATTTGCATTTCTCTGACTGCTAGAGATGGTGAGCATTTTTTCATGTACTTGTTGATTGATTGTATGTCCTCCTCTGAGAAGTGTCTGTTCAAGTCCTTGGCCCATTTGTTGATTGGGTTATTTGTTATCTTGTTGTCTAATTTTTTGAGTTCTTTGTATACTCTGGATATTAGGGCTCTATCTGAAGTGTGAGGAGTAAAGATTTGTTCCCAGGATGTAGGCTCCCTATCCACCTCTCTTATTGTTTCTTTTGCTGAGAAAAAACTTTTTAGTTTGAGTAAGTCCCATTTGTTGATTCTAGTTATTAACTCTTGTACTATGGGTGTCCTATTGAGGAATTTGGAGCCCGACCCCACAGTATGTAGATCGTAGCCAACTTTTTCTTCTATCAGATGCCGTGTCTCTGATTTGATATCAAGCTCCTTGATCCATTTTGAGTTAACTTTTGTGCATGGCAAGAGAAAGGGATTCAGTTTCATTTTGTTGCATATGGATTTCCAGTTTTCCCAGCACCATTTGTTGAAGATGCTATCCTTCCTCCATTGCATGCTTTTAGCCCCTTTATCAAATATAAGATAGTTGTACTTTTGTGGATTGGTTTCTGTGTCCTCTATTCTGTACCATTGGTCCACCCGCCTGTTTTGGTACCAGTACCATGCTGTTTTTGTTACTATTGCTCTGTAGTATAGTTTGAAGTCTGGTATCGCTATACCGCCTGATTCACACTTCCTGCTTAGCATTGTTTTTGCTATTCTGGGTCTTTTATTTTTCCATATGAATTTCATGATTGCTTTCTCTATTTGTATAAGAAATGCCATTGGGATTTTGATTGGCATTGCATTAAACCTATAGAGAACTTTTGGTAATATCACCATTTTGATGATGTTAGTTCTGCCTATCCATGAACAGGGTATATTTTTCCATCTTCTAAGATCTTCTTCTATTTCTCTCTTTAGGGTTCTGTAGTTTTCATTGTATAAGTATTTCACCTCTTTTGTTAGGTTGATTCCCAAGTATTTTATTTTTTTTGAGGATATTGTGAATGGAGTGGTTGTCCTCATTTCCATTTCAGAGGATTTGTCGCTGATATACAGGAATGCCTTTGATTTATATGTGTTGATTTTATATCCTGCCACTTTGCTGAATTCATTTATTAGCTCTAATAGTTTCTTTGTAGACCCTTTTGGGTCTGCTAGGTATAGAATCATGTCATCTGAAAATAGTGATAATTTAAGTTCTTCTTTTCCTATTTTTATGCCTTTAATTTCTTTCGTCTGTCTTGTTCCAGATTTTAGAGGGAATGCCTTCAATTTTTCTCCATTCAGAATGATGCTAGCCTGAGGCTTAGCATAGATTGCTTTTACAATGTTGAGGTAAGTTCCTGTTATCCCTAGTTTTTCTAGCGTTTTGAACATAAAGGGATGCTGTACTTTGTCGAATGCTTTTTCTGCATCTATCGAGATGATCATATGGTTCTTATTTTTAAAATTAGACCATATTTATTCATTGTTATTCTGACCCTCTTTTCTCTCTCTTCTCTCTTGTCCAACCCAATCTGACTTAAGCAAGGTACCACATGACTTAAAAAATAAAAATCTCTGTTCAACAAGTAATGCTGGATGCACCAAATATTCACATGTAGAAGAATGAGTTGGAGCCTTATATTACACCAGACAAAAATATCAAAATGGATCAAAGACCTAATGTAAGAGCTAATAAAAGCAAAACACTTAGCAGGAAATCTTGGAGAAAGGTTTTATAACATTTATGTTTGGGTCTAAAGATTTATTGAAAATGACACTAATTCCCAGGTCACAAAAGAAATACATAATTGGACTTCATTGATATTAAAACCTTTTTTGTGCATCAAAGAACACTATCAAGAGAGTAAAAAAACAACCACCAGAATGGGAGAAAACATTTTCAAATCATATACTTAAAAAGGGATCAATACCCCCAATATATAAAGAACTCCTACAACAACATAGCAAACTAGGTAATTCAGAATTGGGCAAAAGACTTAAACATACATTTCTCCAAAGAAGACTTTGCAAATGGCTAATATGGACAAAAAATATGCCTAGCATTATTAATCATTAGGGAAATTAGAATCAACATCACATCGAGGTAATACATCATACTGATTATGATGGCAATTATAAAACAAAAAACTAACAAATCCAAAAAAATCTCCTTAGGTGTGATGATGCATGCCCATAATCCCAGTGACCCAGGAGGCTGAGGCAGGAGGATCGCAAGTTTGAGGCCAGTCTCAGCAACTTAGTGAGGCTCTTTGTCTCAAAATAAAAAATAAAAAGGGCTAAGAAGGAGCTGGATAAGCACACCTGGTTTCCATCCCTACCAAAAACCAAAACCAAAACAAAAACGAATGAAAATAAAATCTCTGAAAACAACAAGTGTTAAACAGGATGTGGAGAAATTGTAACTCTTGGTCATTACTGGTGAGAATATAAAATGGTACAGCTACTGTGGAAAATAGTATGGCATTTCTCAACAAATTAAGTATAGATTAACACAAGAACCAGCAACCTAGCTTCTGTACACATACCAAATTGAATTGAAAGACAGGACTGAAAGAAATAATTATACAACAGCATTATTTGAAAGGTGAAATCACCCAAGTGGCTAACCGTGATGAATGGAAAAACAAAATGTGGAATATACCTACAATGAACTATGATTTGGCCTTCAAAAGTAATTTAATTCTTATATGTGCCACAGCATAGATAAGCCTTGACAATATTATGCTAAGTAGAATAAGTCACACACAAAAAAGTTTCTATGATTCCAATTACATGAGACATCTAAAATAGGCCAATTAATAGAAATAGCAGAGTCAGGCTAACAAGGGCTAGTGGAGTGGAGAACAGGGAGTCATTGCTTAATAGGTACAGGGTTTTAGTGGGAAATGAAGAAAAAGTTTTGGTGATGGTTACACAACAATGCACATGTGCTTAAAGCCACAGAATTGCACACTTAAAAAACAGTTAAAAGAGTAACTTTCTCCCCATGTATATTTGACACAATGAAAAAAAATAAATCCTTGCTATGGTTTGAATGATTGTTTTACCCCAAAATTCATATGTCGAGATCTAATCCCAAATGTGATGGTATTAAGATGGTGGAAACTTTAGGAGATGACTAGTCATGACAGCGGATCCCTTGTGGGTGGGATTAAAGGCTTGAAGGAAGGAGATGGTTTGCCCCTTCCTGTGAGGATGCAACAGGAAGATCCCATTTGTGAACCAAAGAGTTAGCCCTCACCAGCCATAGGATCTGGTAGTGTCTTAATCTTGGACTTCTTGGTCTCTAGAATGGTCAGAAATAAATTTCTGTTGTTTTAAAGCTACTCAGTTGAGCATATTTTATTATAGCCTTTGCTGAAAAGACTAAAACACTCCTTAAAAACAATCACAAAACACTGAACTCATTAATTATTTAGACCAAGGTACCAACTACTCTGCCATTTACCATTATTCCCAATTTTCAGAGATTGAATTTCTTTGTAGTCTAATGTCACAATTTTATTAGAATTACATTTATAAGGATTTTGACCAACAGCCTTTCATGATGACAAATAATAGCTACCATTTGTTTGCTTCTCTATTAGGTACTGAGATTTATACGAATGATCTCAATTCCATGAAAGAGATATCATCCCTGAGCATATGTAGAGCTTAGGGGTTCATTGTTTAATAGCCACACCAGTCCCCTCTATGGGAGCAGGTTGCTGCTCTCAGCATGTTAATAGGGAATGGGCAAGAGGTTGACTCACCCCTTGAACATTGATTAGTCTATAGGTATGTGTCTATATTAAAAAGAACGAAGAAGCAACATGAATTTTGACTATAAAAAAAAAAGAAAAGTGTAACAACATAGCAAGGCTCTGAAGCTTCCTCATCAAGTCCTAAAGTATGTCAATACTTAGTTAGCTCCTCTGGGTACTATTGATAATAACCCCTTTTTACCATTCGGTGAAATGATTTTGAATGTATGTCCTGAGTTTCAGAAAACAAAGTGTCCCTACGTATCCCTTTACTTGAATTGGTAATGCACCCCTCTCGGAGAACATGTGGGATGGGGGTACTCCATCTGCCCAGATTAAGCTACACCAGCCATCTCCAAACATGATGGAGTCATGGAACCAAAATAGTCTTCATCTCTCCCAGTTTCTAATGATTCTCCCTTTAGTTAAGCCTATAGTCTTTCGGCATTGTGCTGAGTTTTGGGTAATTTCTGGCATCTCAATGGCGCACCCTGCTGGAAAAACACCCTACCAGGTGCACCACCTTTGGTAAGAGCGGAGGATTGAGCCATCAGTAACAAATATGGGAGTCTGGGGATGTAACTCAGTGGTAGAGGATTTGCCTAGCACATGTGAGGCCCTGGGTTCAATCTACAGTAGCCCCTCCAAGTATATATATATATATATATATATATATATATATATATATATATATATATATGTGTGTGTGTGTGTGTGTGTGTGTGTGTGTGTGTGTGTGTATATATGTAAAGTGCACCTGGACTACCATCATCAGCACCAGCAGAAAGAACTCAGATAAATCACTAAGCTGATCCTATGGATCTAGTAAATTCTCAGCTTTTTTCTTTTTTGAAGTTTGTAATTCATGAAGATAGAAGGAATTCTCAGTAGTTGCTCTAGTAATTCCCCTTTGGTACAGAGGCTCCATATTTAAAAAAAAAAAAAAGAAATTGGCAGTGGTAGAGTGTTTGCAGAGTTCAGCATTACATACACCTAGAAAATACTAAATCTTTTTGATTCACCCAATGTTTTGGGGGCAGGGGATAGCACTTCTTTGAGCTCTCAAATTTAAGACTCTGAAGGGTTTTTATTTTCAGAATATTATCTCCATTTCATACTTAATATGTATACATAAAAATGAATCTCGTATTTACTAATCTTTTCATTTCCTGTTTAAAACTTGAAATCATTTCTAAATTTTGCTTTTAAAATTACTTGCCAATGAATAATTTATTTACTGTGAGGCCTCAGAAATCACACACATTCTTGAGAATTTCTAAAAAGTGAGAAAAAATGAAAAACATTATTTTAAATGCATGAAATATTCAGAATAGCAATTAATGGAGTTAACATGATACGTTTGTCAACATTTAATTAAACATTTGTTAATTTTGATTTTGCATTTTACTTTTTGTTGGTCTTCTCTCTTACCTCTCTTCCCCACCCCACTCCTGCTTCCACCCATCCTTTCTTTTTTTCTTCTTTCTCTGAAGAGTTCTCAGACCTTTTCAAAAGTTCTCAGGTCCTAAATACCACATCATTTAATGGATAAAACTGTACAGTCAATTTAAAAATCAGCTTCTTAGGGAGGTAACCTTACTTTACACAGCTAATAAGGGTAGGTATTAAATTGTACCATATTGTTTTCTAGATTTTGTTTTGTTGTAAAATCATGTTTTTACATGATTTACTCAAACAATTTTTGGTTACAAGTACAACACACTTTTTTCCCTTGGACATGAAGAGTTAAGTTGGAGAGCTAAGACTAATAAGAACAGAGTACTATAGTGTCGAAGGTGTTTAGTATTTACCAAATCAGTGCATGTACATATAAATAATAACCAAACAAAACAACTACATAAATAAGAGCTAAATTGCATGGTACAGACTTGTGGTAATTGAACTGGTGGAATATATTAATCATACAAAGCAGTTTGGCAATTACTTTAAAGTCTTTTAAACAAAGATTCTGTTTTTAATTTAATTTTGTTTTATTAGCAAGAGATTGGCATTGCCTGTGGGAAAAAGCAGTGTTGGCATATTTCACTGCTGATTTTTCATTAGGGAATACAAAATGGAAACATTAGAGGGGTTTAAGAGGGAGGCAAAGGCATCGTAGACCAAAGACAGAAGAGACTTCAGAGGTCGATAGGATTTTCATGAAGTATGTGGCTTTTTACTTAGCAGCAAGGATTATCTCCATGGGTACCATCTTAAATTGGAAAGTCCTGGTGTTTTTTCTTCCATATGAGCCCAGGGAAGCCAACAGCTCTAATGTTTAGATGGGAGTGGGGCTGTCAATCCTAGAAGTAACAACAAAAGATTTATCACATCTTAATGATCAATAAGACTTCAAGTTTAGGTTTGCCCACTGATTCCATCCCCTCTTCTTGTGGCGCCATGATGTGTCATAGCCTCTAGATGATGTGTTGAGGGGGCTATTCACCTTGTGAGGGAGAGTCAATACGATAAGTGTTGGAGCAGCAAGGGGAAAGATTTTTCAGGGTGCATAAACAGAGACCTGATTCCTGTAGAAACTGGAGAAAGTTTCATCAGAGATGCTAATTGGCCTGGGTTCAGAACAGAGGTGTTCTTACCTGGCCAGAGGTCAGAATAACCAGTGGGGTATAAAACAGAAAAAAAAAAAAAAACAACAATTCTCAGGCAGGATCCACTAGGGAGGTTCTGATTTAATTGGCTTGATGGACATCTGTTTGGTTTTTTGTTTTCATTTTTTTTTTTCCTTTTAAAAGAAACTAACCAGGAAAATATAATGAATTTGAAAACCATTGGTCTCTAATGAATAGAAACACAAAAGGTGAATGAAAGAAGGGAAAGTTGAATTAGTACAGAGAAGAGAAAGTTGGATCATTGCAGGGTTAGTAAGTGGTATGCAAAATGAAAGATGATGTGTTAGGTGTTTCAATTTCACCATAAGAAAGTAGGTCCGGTTTAACTTGGAAACTGGAACTTAAAATTCTACAGGAAAGTGACTACCTGGAAGAGAGCTCCCTCATGGGAGAAAATGTGAGCTATTTCACCCTGGTCTAATGTCTCAGCAGGACCTGGGGGACCATCCTGGGTTAGGAGTGAAATGTCAACCAGAAAATATTATGTATTGGAGGAGGGAACTTGATTTTCTTTATCCAAGAACACAATATATAGAATCTAAATCAAGCAATTTACATAAAAAATGGTATAAAACTGATGAAAACAATAGGACCTCCCCAAATCAAATTAACCTTTGGAACATCTCCATTTGCCAGGGTAGAGTGGATTCCCACAGGAAATGATTTCCACCAACGACTAACCATATAATATAAAATCACCAAGTACTTAAGGGAAAACAAATGCCTCCAGAGTGAGTAATGCTGTGGTAGACTTAGCAGAGAATTAAACACTGCAGAATCACATACACGGGAGGAATCATAGAGAGACTTCCATGTGAACATGCTTACCATGTTCAAGAGATAAAGGTAGGGAAATAACACAGTGGCTTGGAAAGGGGAAACAGATTTGAAAAAAGAACCAAATTTAAATTTTAGAAAAATAATATAAAAAAAATTCTCAATAGGTCAGTTAAATAGTTGGAAAATTAGAAGCCAGAATAAAATAAATCATAGAGAAAGTATCAGAATATTCCACATAAAGAGAAACAGATTGACAATATAAGAGATCTGGGGGGGAGTATAAATGCTTACAGGAATGAAAAACACTGAATTGACACTGTAGATAAATGAGAGACAGAGTTAACCTATATTTATAAATCAATAATCTTAAAATATAACTTTAATCCTAATATGCATTTTGTCACCCTACCATTGAGTTTCTAAGCATGTGTGCTAGGACTGCAAAAAATATTACAAGTTTTATTGTAAGAGATGAATGTGTGGTTAAATGATAAATTTGAGGCTGTGAGTCTTTGTTTTAGAAGACTGCATAATTGTTTTAGAAATTTTGTTGCAGGAAACTGTTCGTTCAATCAAACCATGTGAGCTACGATTGCTATGGGAAGTTAGTCTTACTAGCAAATCCTATGATGACTAACTCTTGTACTAATAATAACAATAGACAATTTCACTTATCTATTACCCTAATGAAAGACAAAGAAGACCCTCTTAGTATGTGAAACATAGCTAATGTTATTCCTCTTTGTTAAAAAAAATCAACAATTCTACATAATTAGCTTTAAAATGCAATGTAGAATTTTAGTTTTCTTTGACAATATCTTTACTAAAGTTAGAAATAAAAATCTAGCAGATTCCATTTATTTAAAGCTTTTAAAATATAAAACAATATCATTATTTGTTGACACATACATATTTAGTACCAGTTCAAAAATATGGACTAGAAGGACACATACCAATTTTAATGAAAGTGCCTCCATCTGAGCAGTAGGAAAGAAGAATGGCAGCAGGACTCCTAGGGTGGGGGGAGATGGGATACTAAGAATTCTACTGACTGTCTCATTAAAAGTAATTCTGAAGCATATGTTTATGTCCACTGCTGCAGACAAGTACATACATCTATGCACAGTGTACAACTTACACATGAAAACTATATGAAATATATATTTAACATCTCTTAATTCTAGATGGTAAGTATCTGAATGTTTGTTATGTCTATATAAACTTCTCATATAAGTATTTTTATAATTGAAAGCAATGCAAAGCAATGTGATAACTATCATTTACTTTTTGTTTGTGTTTCTGTTAAAATACATGAGGTAAAACATGGGAAAATGACATAAAAAGCCTGGTTTGTCTATTTTCACTATTTATTACTCAATTTTTAATTCACTGATTTTGATCCTCTATTTATATGGAGAATGCTAACACAGAGGTTTAATGCAGATTAATTCAAATTAAAATAACCCCAAAGTAAATATTTTGCCCTTAATAACTTACGTTGTTCTCACCTTAAAATGGTCTTTGTTTGTTGATTTCACAGGCAAGTCCCTTAAATGTGAGGGGACAGGAACACAGGCACTGTCCGTCCAGCAGAATCTCGGTTCCTCCATTTTGGCATGGGCGGCATTTTTTTACACTGAATTCATTGATGTAGTCTTCAATGGCTCTCTCCAAATTTTGTTTCTTTACATGTGCATCTTTTATTTGCACAGGAATCAGATTGTATATAGGTGACAACTGTAAGAAAGCAACACATTTACTTTTAGGTTTTTTATTTTTGTTGTTTTGTTTTTACACAGAAGATTGTAAAATATTCAATTGTTTATTTTTTGATTCATTAAGACTATTTTGAATGCTTATTTTTGCCAGATACAGAGTTAACTTTTAAAACTATACTAATGATCAAAACTAGTCCTGGGGTCTGCTATCAGAGAGGTCACATTATAGAGGTAAGGAGACTAATTACTAATCACACAGATAAATTTGAAATGGAAACTGTGATAGGTGTTACCAGGAACAGTGATATGTGTTTTAAAAATGAACTACTATGGGATTTAAATTTGGAGTTTGATAATTGTTTTTGTTGTTATTTTTCCCTCTTGCCCCTCCCAGAAAGTAGTCAAGTGCTTGCTACTTCTTGGTTAAGAAAAGGTTTGTGTGCGAGTCCAAGTCCAGACATCCGTTCTTGACTGTTTTGTCTAAAGGCCTGAGATCATTGAGAAATTTTCACTGAGGGAAGGAGTGGGGTAAGAATGCCATGAAGGAAAAAATTCCTCCAGACTTGGAGGGTCTCGAGCAGCGGGAGACTGTAACTAGATCTCTCATGGCAATTTGGGGAGGTAAAAGGACCTGTGGAGTGTCCCTAAGGAAGGTTGTATGAAGAAGGGAGATTCAGGCTTGACAATGATTCCAAGAAGAAGCCTAGCAAGGAGGACTTAGAAACTCTTGACTTATAACTCCTTCTTGAAGAAGGAGGTTATCAAGGTGAACAATGCTTAGGAAGGTCACACTCCCATTTTCTGTACAGGTGTTTCAGGATCCTTGTACTAATTTAGGTGAGAAGGAAAGACTTTCCTGAACCTCATCCAATAAATGAAGGGATGAAATTTCCAGCAACCTGGATGGACAGAAGTTCGATGTCGGTTTTAACTAGATGTTAAGACAATGAAGTAGAATGACTTATCTTGAACACTCTAGTTCCTGGAGTAGGATATATAGTTGCTACAGCGGAATCAGGAAAGTCTTTCCATATTTTCCAGCAAATGACTATTGAGCTGAAGTTGGAAGTTATCAAAGTATTTCAAGCACATAATACAGAATTTAAGTCTTTATTCAGAGGAGGGTTGAGAAGATGTTGGTCAGAGGGTACAAAGTTAAATAGGAGAACTAAGTCTATGAGATTTATTGTACCACATGGTCACTATATAAAATAAAGTTCTCTGTAGTATGCTGTTTTTAAGTCCTTTGGGTATAGACTGAGGAGAAGGATAGCTGGGTCAAATGGTGGTTCCAATCCCAATTTTCCAAGAAATCTCCATACTGCTTTCCATATTGGCTGCACCAATTTGCAGTCCCACCAGCAGTGTATGAGTGTGCCTTTTCCCCCACATCCTCGCCAACACTTATTGTTGTTTGTTTTCATAATAGCTGCCATTCTAATTGGAATGAGATGAAATCTTAGAATAGTTTTGATTTGCATTTCTCTAATTGCTAGTGATGATGAACATTTTTTCATATACTTGTTGATTTATTGTATATCATCTTCTGAGAAGGGTCTGTTCAGGTTCTTGACCATTTATTGACTTAAAAACAGCATACCACAGGGACACAGCCACATCAGTGTTTACAGCAGCACAATTCACAATAGCTAAACTGTGGAACCAACCTAGATGCCCTTCAATAGATTAATGGATTTTTAAAAATATGGCATATATACACAATGGAATATTACTCAGCAATAAAAGAGAATAAAGTCATGGCATTTGCAGGTAAATGGATGGAGTTAGAGAAGATAATATTAAGTGAAGTTAGCCAATCCCCAAAAATCAAATGTTGAATATTTTCTCTGATATAAGGAGGTTGATTCATTGTGGGGTAGGGAGGGGGAGCATGAGAGTAATAGACAAACTCTAGACAGGGCATAAGGTTGAGAGATAAAGGCAGGAGGCATAGGGTTAGAAATGATGGTGGGATATGATGGACACTATTATTCAAAGTACATGTATGAAGACACAAATTGGTGTGAATATACTTTGCATACAACCAGAGATATGAAAAATTGTGCCCTATATGTGTAATAAGAATTGTAATGCATTCTGCTGTCATATATAAATTTAAAAAATAATTAAAAAATAAAGTTCTCATAGTGGAGAAATTATAGCATACGTAGTGAAACTTGGATATAGTTATGCATCACTTAGTTACGGGGTTACATTCTGAGAAAACCAGCTGGATGATAGTGTGTCCCTTGAAACAGCTATTGGGGCTGCCAATCTCTGTGTTATCAGACTTCGAACAGCTACCAAATATAAATAGTCTTTCAAATAATGACATCCACATAAGCGGGGGATAAGAGACAAGACGAAATTTTATCAGAGAACAGAAATTGTTTTTAAACTAGCACACGTGAAATAAGGAAACAACTAGAAATGTTAGAACTTGATTTTATAGTACACAAATTCATGGATTGTTTAAATACCAGATGTGACACAACTGAAGCAAATGTAATGAAATGGAATAAAAATCAGAAAAAAAATATTGACAATAAAACACAGAAAGACAAAGGGATGGGAAATGCAGGAAGAGGGTGAGATAAGTGAGAGTGAGGTCAGAGAGTCATATAATTTGAGTCCCCCAAAGACAGAAAAGTACAGAATATTTAAGAAGCAATATTTGAACGGCTAACAACTGTGAATATTCCAAACCTGGTGAAAAGGTTGCAAATGAAAACCAAGGTTAAAATTTTCTTTAAACTTAATTACATCACAGCAAAACTGCTAAAAAGTGAAGATAATAAAGGAAATCTTAAAAGCAGTTTAACAAAATGCCTTAGTATTTTGAAGGTAGACTGACATTTAAGTTTGATAATGAGTAACACGATAAAAATCAAATAGAAAATCCCATGAAGAAAATAAACCCCTCTGATGGGCTAATAGACTTGACATAGCCAAAGAAGTAATTAGCAAGCCTGATATAAGGTTGAAAGAAATTTTCCAAACTATAACACAGAGATAAGTGTTGGAGGGACAAAACTAGCCCAGAAGAGAGGGTCCAAGAGCTTTGGGGCCGTATTGAAGGACCTAACACAGGTTATTATTGGAGAACTATAGAAAAGGAAGGATGGGGAGTATAAGTATGTCAGAAGAACTATTTAAGGAGATAAATGGTCAACTATATTTCAAAGCTAATTAAATACATTAAATTCTAGAGTTCAGAAACTGTGGGAACTTCAAGAATCATCATCATCATCATCATCATTGGAGTATATGCATATCACATCCAAGCTACTATACACTCAAGATTGAGATGAAATCTTAAAGGTAACCAAAATAAGAGGAAATGCTAATATAGAAGATTAAAGGAAAGCATTAGAGCACACTACTCATGCCAAAATTTTACGAGGGCTGGGGCTATGACTCAGTGGCAGAGCACTTGCCTACATATGGGGCCCTGGGCCCTAGGTTCAATCTCCAACACCCCATAAACAGACAGACAAACAAAAAGATCCCAGAATTCTTTCTTCCTTGAAATGAGAACCTGGTGATGTCTCTTCTTTCAACTTCTACTCAGCATAACACTGGAGGTCCTATGCAATCCAATAAGGCAAGAAAAAGAAATAAAACCCAAAAAGATTGGAAAGGAATACATAAACCACCGTTATTTCAAAGGACATGTTTAACTAAACATATATTTTCATATATTTCTGGTGAAAATGTGAGTATTCTAGAAAAGAATTTGTATGTTTCTTATATAACCTTATATAAATATACATACCATATGATCAAGCAATCTTTTCCTAAAGTTATGGAAAAATATTCATAAAAACCCATATTCAAATGTTTGTTATGGTTTTATTCATAGTCTCATGAGTGCATACACAAACACAACTAGAATCAACCCCAGTGTTCTCCAGTAGGTAACTAGAAAAACAAACTATGTTCCATGCATACCATGGAATATATGCATTGCAATATACATAAAAAGGATGTACACATAAATAATATCTACCTTTAAATATCAAATCACATTAAACAGGTTTCAATATACCATTGACTCATAAATGGGATATAAAATCACATTTTATGAGTTCATATTTGCTACTGTAATTCTGATGAAGACTGACAACCAGAAGAATGTATACTAAGATATCACTAACAATATAATATTTATTTCATTTGTAATTTTTAATTATATTAGAAAAAGTTTGCTAGAATAGAGACCTATTCTCTATATTCACTGTTTTAGCCTAACTATTACCAAAAAAAAAAAAGCTGGTACATAACAAATGCCTAGTAAGTACTTGTTGAAAATAAAATAACAAAGATCATCATATTTGATTTTTAATAGTCTAGCTAAAATCTGATGATGTAGGAAGATTAAAAATAGAAAGACTAGAGAAATTATTCTGTGTGTATACCAACAAAGAGGTAGCTAGCAAAGCTAGGTAACTATCAAGATAGAAATTAAGGCAGAAAATATTATCAACAATAAAGAAGCACAGGTGATTGATCAGGAGGTAATAATGTTGTATAGAGATATAGATATCTTAGTATTTCTATGTAAACAATCATTCTCTGAGACAGACAGTTTTACTTCTTCCTTTGTAGTTTTTATGCATTTTATTATTTTTCTGACTTCAATGTGCTGACTACAAAACCTTAATGTCATTGTTAATTGGAAAGTTAGAGAGTGGTTATCTATTCTTTATTTTTTATCTTAGAACAAATGCAATATTTTGCTAGGTATGATGTTAGCTGTTATATTTCATAGATGGTATTTACTTGTTCAAATGCCCACAAAACCCTCCAAACTGACCATTAGAAATGAAATAAATACTAAAAAAAAAAAAGACCACTAGAATGGCTAAAATAATAGTGACAATATTACATGTTGGGGAGAAATTAGAAAAAAATTGAGAAGCCTAAACAAATAGAGAGATATTTAATATTCATAGACTAGAATATTCAACATTTTAAGATGTAGGCTGTCATGAACCTGATTTATGGATTATTCAAAATTCCAATCAAAATCTGGATATTGTATTTTTGGTTGAAATTGCCAAGCCAATTTATAAAACTTGAATAATTCCCAAATTGTCAAGACCTTCTGATGAAGATAAAGGTGGAAGTACCTCCAGACAAAAAGTTATATTACTTAGGACAGTGTGATATTAACTGTACAGATTCTAAAACTAGACACTTGGAAACCCGACTAAAGATGAAAAGTGTCCTGTATAGTCTTAAAACAAATAACAATCTTTTAAATAGATTGTTCTTGGATAATGAAATATTTATAGAGAAAAAATTTTAAATGACTTTTAAAATTAAATCATAAACTCCAGGTTGATTATAGATCGAAATGTAAATATAAATGCAATATACCTATGGAAAGTCATTACACACACACACACACACACACACACACTATGTGTGTGTATATATATATATGTGTGTGTATGTATGTGTATATGTATATATACATATACATGTATATACATAGACACATATTATCAGTATGATATATTCTATAAAATATATAAAATATATATAAAATCAGAGTACTATATACATATGTGGTAGTCTGATAATATATATATGTTTAATGCATATGTATATGTATATTTGTATATGTGTGGAACTTAATGAGATGATTCTATCTCAAAATAAAAGTTAAGTCTGTGGTCACAGTGGCTCAGGAAGCTGAGACTGGAAAATCGCAAGTTCAAAGCCAGCCTCAGCAATTTAAAGATACCCTAAGCAACTTAACGAGACACTGAATCAAAATAAAAAAATAAGAAGAGTTGCAGATGTAGATTAGTGGTTAAGTGCCCCTGATTTCAATCCGAAGTACCAACAAAAGAAAAATAATAAATAAAGGACTGGGGATGGAGCTCAGTGGCCGAGTGCCCTGGGTTCAATTTCCAGTTCTTCAAAAAAGGAAAAAAGCCAACTCCTCCTAACCTTAACCTACTTGAAATCTAAATGAAGACACATTTGACACTAAAACTTACCAGTATGGATCAAAATTATCTAAGTCTAAGAAAAGTCTGAGGGACTTGCACATGGAGGAGACAAGACAACTAAGTACAATGTGAGACCCTGGATTGGAATTGGAACAGAAAAAGTAGAGATTAAATGGAAATTTTGTGCAATGTGAGTGAAGTGTATGGTTTATATAGTTAGTATTAATTTTCTGATTTTGATAATTTTACTATGCTTATGTAGGTTGTTAATATTAGGGGTTTTTGGAAGAATGACATCTGTCAACTCTCTACTATTTTACAATATTACTGCTGATACTATTTGTGCATTTTTAGTTAGTAAGTCTAAAATTACTTCAAGAAAGATAAAAGAGGGTCTCTGTCATTAAAAAAGTCACTAAAAGGGTGAAAAAATCTTAAGTTGGACAAGATATTTGCAACAATTCTAAGTAAGAATAGGCTTATATACAGAAAATACCAAGAATTTTGACAAAGTCAACACTACTGTCCACCAGTGTAGTCTTTCATGAAGTAGTAGGACAGAATTTAGAATTTAGCTATGTTGTATTTATTCAGAAGAAAGTTACCTCTTGCCATACTGCTACATTGGCATGAACAATGTGGTCAAGTTATTTTTGATTTTTTTTTTTTTGAGAAAAAAGATTATCTTGTTTTACTCTTCAAAGAAAAGTCAAGGCCAGATAATCTAAGATACAGGAAGAGAGGGTTATGGAGGAAATATAATTTGGATAAAACATATAAACAGTGTTCAGAGAGATAAAGATGAAGGACATCCAATCGCAGTGTTTTCAGAAAAGCCTCAAACCCTGAGGCCAAATATTCCACCAGTAGACAAATAAAATAATTAAAATGTACTTCTTGAAATTTCTTTGCAAAGCTACATGTTTCTTTTCTGTTAAACTTTGGCCTTCTATCAAGTAGAAAAAGTTTTAATTTTTCTCCCATGCCATCTAACTTTCTTTCCTTTCTACCATTTGTAGATATATTTTAAGTGGACACAATTTATCATGAAACTTGTTAAAATACAAATAAATGAACAACATGGTTTAAGTGTAAGTACATTCGGATTTCTGTAAGGCATCCAAAACAATTAATCTGTATATACCAAAATGTAGTTTCTTCATTTTTTATCCCTGTGGAAGACAGAGATGATTTTCACTCTATGATTATAGTTGTAAAAACTATTACAGAACACTGGTAAGACAGCCTTTTAATATGGATGCTCTTTAACACCCAACGTATATTCACACCACTGAGCAAAAATGGTTGGTTCATTAGTTCATTATTGCTTCATATTACTCCAGAAAGAGCTCATGTCTCTTACCATATACACAGGTAAAATTGGGAAAAAGAAAATGGAGAAGGACTGGAAACAGTAAAGGCAGGATGGAGGCAAAGCAACACAAATGAACAAATTGGGTGCCAGGAGGATCCTTCCTTTTGAAACAGATGAGGCACAAATTTGTCTGTATTTTTTAGTGCATTGAAGAAGACACAACTGAATTTAATGATCCCATGCACAGAAGAAAACCCATCTGATTTACAAGAGAAACAAAATGAAATTAAAGAATAATCTTTCCTGTGAGTTCTCATAAAGGGAACACTGTATTATGTAACATCCTTTCAGAAAATAAATCTCTGGGCTACATAATTTTGTTTCTAATAACGCGAAAACAGAACTTTATAGGAAGCCTGCAGACTGCATTGTAGCTTTACCAAGCTTGCTGTTATTGTTCTAGAGGAAATCATAAACTTTATATCTCCCAGGCAATCTGTAAAAAACGTTTCTCTCAGCTGACATATTTTTGTAACTAGTTTGTAGCCATAGGTTTAAGAGGAAACCAAAATTTGGCTATTCAGTTGAAATAAAATGTACCACATTTGTGTTAACATCCAGGTAAGTAGCAATGGGATTAATAAACTATTGTGAAAATCAAAGTCTATGAGAAAAGGAAATTCTGAAAAAACGGTCCAGCCTATGTCCTCTGCATGGAGAGAGACCAGGGAAAAATTCCTGGGTTGGACTAAGACATTGGGAGATTGAAAACCACAGGTTCTACTTATAGAGTATTGCCATAGTTACTTTAGTGCAGAAAGAATTATAGATATCAATATATCATCATCATCATTATCATTATTGAGTATTTTACTTGGAAAATCTCAGTAATATATGCACACGGCATTTTACTAAGAGTAATATAACTTCCAGGTCTTTCCTCTAAGATAACTGCTTCATAAATACTTAGGTAGATGATTTAATTTGCTTCAGAGGATTAAACATAAGCCAATTAATAGTTTGGAGTGGGTAGGGAGAGATTTTATCAATTCTTTAAATATTAAATAGGAGAAACAATTATTTTAATATTAGGACCATTCCCATAACACATCATCTGCAAATAATAGGTACATTTAAAGGTATCAAAGAATGAATTAGCAATTATAAACTGCGTTACTATCTACTGGATATAGGAACTAATTAACCATAGAGCCACTTCTACATTTATGAGAACAAAATGACCTGGAATCTGTTTCATGAACAAACAAAAGGTGTGTTCTATCTCACACCTTTTCAGGAATTTAAAAGTCACACCAAGTCAATAAAAACCAAAATAGTATAGTGTTTTCTGAAATTTCTCTATAAGAAGAAGAACTTAAAAAGTGGTCTACAGGGCACTAACTAGAGCTGCCCTGACCTTGGGTAGAACATGGATATAAAAAGGTCAGGCTTTCAATTTATGAGGAAGGAAATGAACAAACAGTGAAGATATTAGGCCTGCTCATCTAAAATCTGAGTAAGCAGCCACTCCTAAAAATGGGAAATCCTGCATTCTGCTCCTAGCCAGTGACAGTGTCAAGTGAGTTGATCAAAGTCTGGGAATAGCTCTCAGAAATTCAGTAGTAAAATTTCAGCAGATGCTTTATTTACTTGAGATTTTAAGAATTTGCTCTAGAATGTAGTGGACTATTATTAAGATCTCCCTAGAGAACAATCTTGGATCACGTATTCAAGAAGAGTTGAACTTGGTCTGTAGAGATGAGAAAATAAGCCCCTTTGGATGACCATCTTGATGGAAATATCCACCTGGATCGCCAATTCTTTACTCATTTAAAATCTTCCAACATAAATTTATTTTCCTAAGTTCAAGATAATGAATTTAAATATAATAGAATAAAAGGGGCTTCTGATTTTATTTTTATACGGAGAGATGCTAATTCAGCTGACTTTTTCTTCCTCTTTGTTCTAGTTTGAAATAAATATTTGAAAACTGATAGATTTGTACATCTATGAACAGCTGTATTTTTATAACCTAAGGGGAAAATTAATTGAAAATTTTCGGTTTCTGAGTTTTTTTTTTTTACACAAATGAAATAAATTTGGTGATTCCACTCACACTTTATAAAGACAACAAAATGGATTGAGGAAATAAAATTCTCCAATAATTGCTAGAAAAAAATGTCAACATTTCTGTAAATCATGTTAATCAAATGAAGTAGAGGGCAAAGATAAATTTGATCTGAGGGTTGAAATTTATAAAGACAGAAAATTTGAAGCTATTGAAAGGAAGTAGGAAAACCACTTTCTAATCATATCAGGAACAAAAGAAGAAGTAAATGCACATGCGCACACACACACACACACACACACTCCCACCCACCACACCCATTTTAATTAGTTTGGGAAGAGAGAGATGAGGTTAACTAACATTAGCATTTATATCTTTACAACAGAACAGGATTTATTGTTCTTAGGAATAAACACAAGACTGAACTCCTAAAGGTTTATAAGTTGAAGACTGTTACAGTCAAGGTTGAGGCAGGGTGAGCCTCTAGTCCTGGCTACTCAGGAGGTTGAGGCAAGAAGATCTCAAGCTCAGGAGTTTGAGATCAGTGTGGGCAACATCACAGGACTTTGATTCAAAAATGTGAGAGGGAGAGGGAGGGGAAGAGGGAGGGGGAGGGAGGGGAGGAGGGAGAAGGGGGAGGGAGAAAGAGAGAGAGAGGGAGAAAGGTAAGGATTCCCTGACTATAAAAATTGCTTTCCCTTGCTCTCATTTTCTTGGAGAACTTCTGAACATTTCTCTCATGATAACTCCCCATAAATGAGCTGTTCCGTGGTCATGTGATGCCAAGAGAAGGCAAGTGTCAATCACGGACAGACAGCAAAGAAATAACTATTTTTTTTTTTTTTTTTGGTGCCTATTTTGTCTGTGCTATAAACTGAATACAGAAAATCTTATTTAAAACATGGAAGTCTGAAGAATTCAGTGTTGTAGAAGTCAGAAGTAGCATACATCTAACAAGGGGCAGACAGGAATTCAGATTCTCTGTCATGCCTCTCTCCAGGATGACATGCGTGTGTTTGAAGACCCACATCTCTTTCTGATGGAATCACCTGTTCACCTGAGCCAACTGTAACATTTAATTTAAAAAATGACACAATCTATTTGAAAACAAACATCCCTTACTTTTTGACTAATGAGCACCGGAGCATCACTCAGGGAAGAGGCCCAATTTTCAAAGTCAGTCACATCGATGGTCTTAGCTCCTTTGAGAAGCTTTTGTTTCAGTTCAAATGCAGATTTTCTTGTTCCTCCTCTTATGAAAGAAATAACATCATCTATAAGGTTGTCGCTGGTGATGTTTACTGAGGAGAGAAGGAGAGCTTGAGGAGGTGCATTTGGAATCCTGTGAACGAGTACATGCCTGGACTCGTTCCAAGCATTTCTATGCATTAGCTAATTAGTATATAGACTTTAATCATCTTTGAATGATGATTGACTTTAATCATCTTTCTTTTTTTTAAAATAAAAATGGTACTGATGATCTAGATACATTAATTCACAGCTCATCACATTACATATATACACATGAGAACTTTACGTGATTTTGGGTGTACTATGTATTTTTGTTTCAAACACACCTTCATAATTGCATTTTGTATAGTCTTGCTTTAAACAATGTTAATATTAAAATGAAACTGAAGAGTCTAAAACAGAGTAATGCAGAAAGCAAATTTTCTTTCAATCCCAGAATCCTACCTGTCTCTCCCTCAATCTCTCTGTAGATGGGAGCACTTTTAACAAAGCTGTGTGACTCTTATAGTTGCAAAGTTTAGAACTAAAAAGAAATTGTAAGATGTTCTTGTTTATCCTTCCTCATTTTTATGGATGAAAAAACCTGACACTTGGAGAGGTAGAATGACCTGCCCAAGATTACACAGTTAGTTCCAGGGCCAAATATAGAAATGATGGCATGTGATTTGAAAATATCAGCCTTGCCCCCTTGAATCTTCTTACTACCAGTTGTTCCTCTAAAGATAGATCTCAAGCATTTATACTCTAAAAATGTCCTCAGTCACTTCTGAATCGAGTGAGAGTTGAGAATTCCATCACCTCTCATGTCTGTAATTCTGCTAACAATAAATAACAGAGAGTAATATTTACACTAAAAGTATTTGCAACTTCAAAAAGTTGTGCACGATTTTGATGTTGAATGGATTAGGGATTTCAAGTCCAGTAGAAAGTGCATTTGGGGAGATGGTTCTGGCCTTCTTTACTGATGTTAAAACCTTTTATTAAATTGTTGGGGGAGTGCTTAAAGAAATTTTCTACCACTGGTTCTCTAGCATTGCCCCTACAAATACAGAAATATACATTATGTTCAGTGTGAATGACACCCTCTAGACCTGTGCACTGCACAAAGGGACAGTGACAAATGCATGTCCATGGGTCATTATGTTTATAGTGGTTCAGAAACCACTGTAAAGGTAAAATGGTACTTGAGTACTTTTAGTTTTCTAAATAAAGAAGGTAGACAATAAAAAAGGCTCATTGTGAAAGAGCAGTGTTCTTTCTTTGGCTTTCTTAAACCTAGTAAGTTTGGCCATACTTACCAGTTTTACCATTATGGTTCTTTAAACAATCAGTTTTATTAATTTGTGCCGAGACTTCGAGTCCTTCGGAAGTTCCAGGGGTATGTAGAGAGAAATCCAGATTATACCCGAGGCATCTCTTTATGTCTTCTAGTTCAACATCTGTTTTATGTATTTATTTGAAAATTATTACATAATGTCTATCAACATCACAAATAAATCCTAATTTTGCTATGCTGTTCTGTAAGAAATGTACTAACCTAGATTCCTGGACATCATTACCTCACTCAAATGCAATCATTACTTCACATCTGATGTGCTTTGTTCTTGTATTAGAATCTTGTAGCCTCCCTTTTGACTTTACTCATCAACTTAGAAGAGAAGGACATACTAAGTTTACCACTTTCTTAAAAGGACATGGGTCAGACAGGTAGTTATATTAAAATTCTTTCTGTCTAAGACCATGGAAGGGGGACAATGATGTCTAAAATGTATTGAATTCTTTTTTTTTAATTGATTTTATTGTTTTTTAAAATACACGACAACAGTGGAAGGCACTACAATCCTTATTACACATGTAGAGCACAATTTTTCATATTTCTTTATATAAAGTATGTTCATGTCAATTTATGTCATTATATATGTACTTTTTTGCATTAAAATTCTTAATACACATATATACCACGATTTTTCATATCTCTGTTTGTATATAAGGTTCATGCCTGGACTCGTTCCAAGCATTTCTATGCATTAACTAATTTAATTCTCACAAATATTTCTGCTGTACCCCCAATTAGCAAAGAACTTAAGAATTATCAGGTAGCGTTTCCTGTGGTCAGGGAAGATGGAGAATAAAAATGGAAAACAATGCCAGAAGTATGGAATTCTAGACTTGCATCCTTGCCCTAACAAGGCTTGAGAACACTGATTCTGAAGGGTGAAAACAGCTAGGACTCCAAAGGGCTTAGATTCTCTGCCTCAGCAGTGGACTCTGTCATGCCCAGATGCCCTGGACTGAGGTGGGGATGTGGCTCTTCCCCAGGCGCTGTCACTGGAGCATTGAGGAAGATGACTTCCTAATCTAGGGGACTAGGATTGACCTGAAGGTCCTATCTACTAAGGCCAGGAGGGAATTAGAAGTCCCTGGATGCTCTGAGTAGTCAAGAATTAAAGATTTTAACTTATAAAGATTTTTCACCAAAAAAAGTAGGGGGGGGGGGTGAAAGGCTCTGAAGGTTCTTTATGTTTGGATCATCCCTGCAGAACTGTTCTCTTCAAATTGCTTAAGAGGCAGTCCTCCCATGCACTTTCCCAGGTGATATCTCTGTTAATATATCTCAGCAGATGGAGCTCCTAGAGACCTCACAGTACTGTGGATTCAATCAGTAGTGTAAATCAAACAGCCTCATAGTCCACTACCCCTGGGGAGCCTTCTATCTGCCCAAGACCATCCTCAAACTCATTGACTCTGGCCTTGCCAAGTGTTTTTCATCCATACAGTGTTCCCTGGCTGTGGAGTGAGTGTCAAGCTGTAGATCACAGTTGCATCCTACTCTTTTCTTGATACTTAACATCTTGACTCGCTGGCCCTGTAGGGTTCTGAATGGCACTTGCCTCCTAAGAGACACCCAATAATGGTGAAGCTGGAGAGAGATATGCTGGCATCTATCACCTCCTTAAGAAATATTCATACCTAGTCCTTATCATTCACAAAATAAAATTAAAATTCATTAACATAATTGTTAGGGTCTGTAAACAAGTCAAGATGGCGCCTGGCATTTTGCCAGAGGGAGTGGTTTGTGAAGTAACGCCAGTTACTTATTTGACTGCTGTATCTAGTTTATGCTAATTAAGATAAGCTGTGTGGAATGTATATATACCCCTCCTGTCCTACAATAAACGGCTCCCACTCCTGCTGTATCAATGTACACAAGTTGCTAGTCACCCCCCGGTTATTTTGCTGCAGCCGGACTGCGGCACATAATCACTATGTATTTACTTTATTTTTAAATTTTATTTATTTTTTTATGAGATAGGATCTCACTGCCTCCACTTCCTGAGTATCTGGGACTAGAGGCTCATATTGCTACATGTAGTTCATCAACTTTATTCTTAAAAGGCTTAGATGAACATAGAGGCCAGGGTGGGAACTATGCACAGAGCTCTCCTGTACCTGTGACACACACTGATGATCAATTATGGCCCCTTTTCCACAGTTTCATGTGTGGCCAGAAATCTACTCAACATGGACCTCATGCAAACACCACAATATGATTAAATTATCATTGTATGAGGTAAATCGAATTTCCATTCTTGCTTTAAGATGTTAGAGTTATATGATAACATTGTTTCTTTCTTTCCCTCTGGAGAAAATTTAGAACAATATTTTCCTTCCAACACTGAAGAATACTTTGGAAGATAATCATCATGCATAAACTGAACCAGCCTACTAAAGAGGAAATAAATCATGCTTCTACCTTCTTTCACCTTTTGAAAAACATTTCACTAAAAGTATCATTCCATATAATAGGTCTTAAATTGAATTACAATTTGGTATCTCTATGAGTAGTGTTTCTGCCTAGTGCAAGAGAAATCAAATTATTCAAGGTAGAAGTCAATTTGCTGTTTTATAGGACTTTAGGTGCCAAAAGATAGAAGAGAATTCTCTCAAAGGAGAAGAGATTTTAAAGACTTTATCTATTGAAAGAGTTTAGTAGAAGAAAAAATATTTAGTCAATATGGCATTTGTAGTCAGAATTATATATCTAGGCATACCTTTCTCCTTCATGGAAGCTTTATTCAAAACATATATGACCTCATAGAGTCCTCCTAGAGACCCAGAGCTGCTGTAGTGGGTTCCATAGGTTTCCAAAAATCCAAAATATTCTCCCTTCTCATAGGTAGTTGGCAGAGCTTTTATGTCATCTAGGAAAGTCGTTGTCAGCATGACATTCCGATTTCTCATCAGAAATCGACCCAGATCAATCACTCCTTTCACACGCAGAAACATTTTTTCCTTTGTTATAGATCAGTCGAGGAAGAGAAATATGAGCTTTATCACAATTACTTCAAGTAAATCACAAAATCTAGAACTTTCACCAGAACAAAGTTTTTAACAGTGACCATGAGAATAGCTGAACTTAAAACGCCATTAATACCAACTGCCGATGAGAATGTATAGCAACTGGAACTCTCCTACCTTGGTGGTCCAAGTGTAAAATGATAGAGCCACTTTGGAGACCAGTTTAGCATTTTTCATAAAGTTAAATACACATCGACCCTACAAGTAGCAATTCTATTTTTTTATACATACCTAAGATCAGTAAATACATTTTTTACAAAAAGACATGTATATGAATTTCATAGCAACATTAGTCCAGAATAGCTTAAAATTGGAAACAGCTCAAATGTCAATGGACCAAGGAGTTGATGATCAAATTGTAGCATGTTCACACAATGGAATACTAGTCAGCAATAACAAGGAACCAACTATTGACACATAGACTATGTAAGTCTGAAAATATCATTTTGAGTGAAAGAAGTCATACCCAACGGAATTTAGACTGTATGACGACATTTCTATAAAGTTCTAGAACAGGAAAAATTAAGCTATAGTCAGAGAAATCTGGTCAGTACTTGCCACTTGAATCAGTAGGAAATTGGCTATGAAGGGCATTATGGAATTTTTTTGTGGTGATAGTTATATTCTGTATCTTGTTTGGAGATATATGTTCTTTATCTTCTTCATGACTGTGAATAAGTATACAATAATCAAAACTTCTGTAACTACACATTTAAATCTTTACATTTTATTACATGTAAATTATACCTAAGTTGACTTTAAAATGTTTAAAATGGAAGGAAATGTATACACTATATATAAAACACATTTTTTTTTATTTTGCAGATAAAAAGACATTGACTGAATAACATCAAGTTATTTGCTGCAAATCACACAAATAGTCTGTGACAGCATCTTTACTAAAAATGTAGGTCTATGGTCTCTCTGTTCCATCTACTATGTTCTCCCAATCATTAATGACAGATAGGGAAGACAATGTTTTAAACTACAAATCTTAAGCTGGCCTAAACAATTTGAGAGTTCAGTGTTCCCAGGACCAGGAATTACGGCTTCAATTTCCAAGACAAAACTAAGACACTAAACTGTGTGAATCAATGTCTGAGCCTGGCCCAGGCAAAACTAAACTATAATTGACATTCATTATTTTACAGGTGGGTCTTTTGAGGTTTTGCTGTCACTGTGGGTGTTGAAAACATTTTATTTATTTTAAAATATGTATCTTGATGTATATGGACATTGCAACAAACTCTGTGTTCCAAAGGGCATTGCACACATAACTTAACTTTTGGAGTCAGAGGGTGGGTGGGTCAGCCTCTAACAAAAAAAAAATTACAGGAACTTGCTCCATATGTTTGAAGTCATAGAATCTCTTCATCTTCTGACTTGCATAATAATTCTTAATGGAGTGCACAAAGTGAACTTGGATTCTTTTATGCAGTTGCTAAAACTAAGAAGTCTATTTTAGGATTTGGAGTCAGACATATGATGTTCTTGGGTTCAATATATTTCAAAGATAGGTTTCAGTCACTTCATTCCCAATATGCTATTACTCCTTCTGGCTTAAAAAACAACAAAAATTCTCTTGACTTCATTTGCCTGAGTGACTGCTACCCATTTTTTGGCCCTTGTTCAATGCAAAATTCCTTGAAAAAGTTTTCTATACTATTTCCAATTCCCCTCTTCCAAGTTTCTCTTAAGTCTAATTCAATCATGCTGTGCTCTAAGGCAAAACTTCTCTTGTCAAGGTCACAAATGATCTCAATGATCAATTTAGAACTTTTCAGTGACCTGTCTCATGTCTCATGGAGAAAAAAACATCCTTTACAATGGACTTTGGGACCCATCATGATCTGATTCAAGGGGACCTCTCCAATCTTTCCTCTTCCCAGTGCAATCTGACCAAGTTATCACATTGGAATTTTTCTACCTTAGCCACTTATCCCCAACAATTTCTTCTTCCAAATACGTATCCCACATCTAACTGCTTGGCTATTTCCTCTCCTTCAAATCTTTGCCCAGATTTCATCTCCTCTGTGAGACTTGCCTTGAGCTTTCTTTTTAATACTATCACTTGCTAGGTGCTCCTGATTTCCCCTATGTGACTCTAATGTTCCTTTTTTTCATAGCACTTATCACTTTCAAAATACTATATAGCTTCTGATATGGTGCGGATGTGAGGTGTCCCTCAAAAGCACACGTGTGCGGCAATGCAAGGAAGTTTAGAGGTGAGATGATCAATCTGATGGGATTAACTGAGTGGTAACTGCAGGCAGGTGGGATGTGGTTGGAGGAGGAGGGTCATTAGGAGCATGGCTTTGGGGTACATATGTGGTGGAGCTGAGCTTAGTCTCTATCTGCTTCCTGACGTGGTGTCTTGAGCTGCTTTCCTGCACATCCCACTTCCACCTCGCCTTCAGCCCCCAGGAATGGAGTCAGCTGCCTATAGACTGATTCCTTTGAAACCATGAGTCCCCCAAATAAACTTTTCCTCCTTAACATTGCTCCTGTCAGGTATTTTCATCATAGAAGTGTCAGATCTGACTAGAACAGCTTTCTTTGTTTGCTGTCATATTTATCAATTTTGGCTGTCTCCCTCTGCTAAACGTTCAGCTGCATGAGGACAAGAATCCCTGTCACTGTGATTTATAGAAGTATTCTCAGTACCTGGGACAGGGCCTGGCCATATAAATCTACAATTAAGTATTTACTGATAATTTAAAATATTTCCAACTATACACTTTGGATGGGTATCCATGTGAAAATAGAGGCTATGTACAGGCCCATGCACAACAATTACAACCCCAATAGTGAATTATCATTATTATTGTGATTACTTTAATGTGGGGAAGGGATATCTAAAAAGATGACTGTGATATCATGAAAGGAAGGATGAGCATTTTGTTAGCATCATACTGATTACAAAAAGAACATTTTACATTTCATCCTAAAGGTGTTGAAGCTGACTTTGAAATCTGGCTGGAGTATAAAAACAAACAGATTCTCAAAGTCTCATATTAAAGGTATGATTACAATGTCAATAGACCAATTTCACGTGCAACATGAAAATTTCCGGGCATCATTACTTTAGAGACACACTTTGTGGTAAGTACTCAGTCATTGTTTTAAGGCATTGTAATGCAGCCAGAATTCCTAAGCACAATCTTTCCTTGTAATTGCAACAGATGTATAAATCAAAAGGTCTGTTACCACAGTTGTCAGTCAAAACGTCTGCTCTGAGTTCTCGTAACACCTCTGCTCATGGCCAGACATCTGGTCCACCAACTCCTGTTCAAGATCCCATCAGTTTTCTCCAGTTGGTATCATTCTTCCTGAGATCTGACTACCTATTTGAACATCTGATGCAATTTGTTTTGTTGTTGTTTTGTTTTTCCTCTCTTATCATCTTTATCTGCTCTAAAAACTTACAATTAGAAGAGGGGGCTTGGTTAGTTAGAAATATACTGCATTATATTCTCTATATTAAATGTAGGGTCTTACCTTCTTTGAAGAGTATGACAACAACTTCTGATAAGCTTCAGCTTTCAAATATGAAAGTTGAAAACTATTCCTGGTATTTTTGCGATTTGAGGAGTTTGTTTCCTGAGAGGTTTCCTCAACTGCAGCATTTTTAATTGCTTCAGTGAGTGTAAATTTCAGTGAGATATCTGCATTGAAACTTGATGTCTTCTGTTGGAGAATGCTTTTGAATACTTGAATCTCTTCTTCAAAATTTTCCGTTCTCAAATTTTTATCAACTTTGGTCTGTGAGAGCATAACAATGTGTTACTAGAAACAAGACGCAAAACAAAAGCGAGAGCCAAAAATAAAATAAAATAAAATCAAGCAATTATTAGAAATGTAGTAGAGGAAAGGAGCTGAGAGGGAAGGTGCTGGAGCCAGGTTTCTGGAGTGCAAATGCAGGCTTTGTGTCTTTGAGGACATTTCACAGTAACCCCTCTGTGCTTAGTCAGATTTCTAGTCTGGAGACAGGGATACTCATTCCTAGCCCAAAAGTTGTCATGAGGATTCAGTGAGATAATCCACATGAAGATATAGAATATAAGAAGTTGTCAAAAGCTAGTATCTTATTTTTTTTAACTTAACCATTGAGCCATATCCCCAGCCTTTAAAAAAAATTATTTTTGAGACAGGGTCCCACTCAATTTCTTAGGGTCTTGCTAAATGGCTGAGTCCGGCATTGAACTTGCTATCCTCCTGCCTCAGCTTCCCATGCCACTAGAATTATAGGTGATTGCCACTGTGTCCAGCATCAAAAGCTAACATATTAATAATTAAAAAGCAATAGCAGGGCTGGGGTTGTGGCTCACCAGTACAGAGCTCACCTAGCATGAGCGAGGAACTGGGTTCCATCCTCAGCACCACATAACAATAAATAAATAAATAAATAAATAAATAAATAAAGGTATCGTGTCCAACTACAACTAAAAATAATATTAAATAAAAAAGCAAGTAGCAGAAGAGATACTTGTATACTCCCATTTGTGGGTAAAACTAAATGAAAGAATTAAGATAACACTCAAAGCTTATGGGCCAAGCACAGCTTAAAGTATTTTACACATTAATGAATTTAAGAAAGGCTAGGACATGAGCCCTGAGCTTCCTGGCTTTGAAAATTGTTCTTCTGAACTTTATTCACTAATCCCTGTCAGAAAAAAAATGCTTTTTTTTGCATTTAAAATAACAAGAGCTGGATGTGGTGGCACACATCTATAATCCCTGTGGCTCTGGAGGCTGAGACAGGAGGATCCCAAATTTAAAGTCAGCCTCAGCAACATAGAGAGACTTTAAGCAACTTAGAGAGACCCTGTCTCAAAATAAAATATATATTTTAAAAAGGTTGGGGATGTGGCTTTGTGGTTAAGCACCTTTGGGTTCCATCTCTGGTACCAAAAATAAAACAAAAACAACATCAAAAAAAAAACAACAACAACAACAACAAAAAAAAAAAACAAGAAAAAAAGTAGGTAAAAACCACAGTACCTGCCTGTACAGGAGAAAACCTGAAGTGGGCATCAAGGGAGGCAGCAGTCTTACTTGTCCTAGCATCATCTTTTTATCATTTGGATGTTTTGATTTTTTATGCATTTTGCATAAAGAAAAACCTAAACTCCGGGCTAGGGTTGTGGCTCAGCGGTAGTGCACTTGGCTGGCATGTGTGAGGCACTGGGTTTGATTCTCAGCACCACATATAAATACATAAATAAAATAAAGGTCTATCAACAACAACAACAAATACACACACACACACACACACACATATAAAAGAAAAACCTAAACTAAAAAACCTACTTAAAAAATAAAAGTTTGAATTAAGATATTCTTTGCCAACTTGTCTACAGTCAGGTATGGAGGTACTATGGATTGGATATTGCTCAAATGTGCTTCCCAAGTTTTCATATGTGGAAATTCAGTCCCCATTGTGAGAATTAAGTGGCAGAAGCATAATCAGAGTATGGTGTTTAGAGAATGGGCCTTTGGTGATGAGTAAGATCATTACAATGGAATGCCCAGGATGTGGGCCTTGACCTTGTGCCTCCAGAATTGTGAGGCAAGACATATCTCTCTCTTTTTTAATAACTCACCCATTGTTATGGTTTAGATGTGATTTGTCCCCAAAAGCTCCTGTGTGGAACAATGAAAGAAAGTTTGGAGGTGAAATGATCAGATTATGAGGATCTTAACCTAAGCAGTGCATTAATCCCCATGCACTAGGTAGTAATTAATTTATAATATTGTTTTTGAAAAATGAATATTGACCACATTTGTTTAATGAATATTGACCACATTTATTGTAATATATATTAAATATATATTTAATATATATTACAAACTGGTGTGACTGACATCAATACTAAGAGCTTTATAAAAATAAAGTGGATATTACAGGTCTTCTTGACTTAGGAGATCATTTAAAGTGACAGATTCTTTTAGCCTGTTAACTTTAGAATAAGTTAACTATTATTATTTATTGTATCTTACTGGAATCAAAGAAGACATCTCTAAAGGTGATAAATATGATTTCTTTGAATGGGGAAAGGGGACAGTTTATGGAAGGTTCTAGAAAATTAGGTGACTTTAAAGTATGTAATACACTTGAAATGCCATTACATAAGGCAAAAACCATTTTAAGTAATATTTTTACAAGACATAGAGAAGTTTGAAATTAATGAAAATAGCCACTCATTTAAGCATTCTCCACATAGAGCAATACTGAAGGAAAACACATGTAAAAAATCAGTTTCTATGGGCATGGGAACTAGCAAAAAAAGAGAAAAACTTAAGTAGCATGGAAGGAGTGCGATCACTAGTTAAGTCAGCACTAATTTAATTTTGAGTCCTTTCAAATCTTATCTTATTCTTGTTAGGGAGTCTGAGTATTTGCCAAATCTTTATCACTAAGTGAATGTCACTGAAGACTGATTATAGACTACCGTGTGTTTCTAGTGAGATGCAAGCTACATCTCCTTTTCTTCAAACGGATCTTAGGTGTCTATTGGATTTCTCACCCAGACTAGTATTAAATTTATTAAAGCAAATTTCAGCTGAACTATGTTTTCTCCTGAGGAGAGACTCACTTCATAGGCCAAAGAAGCCACATTCCAGGGTCTTCGGTAGTAGGTCAAAGTGTTTCCATCCCGAACCCTGTCGCAGAGTCCATTGTAGAACTCGTTGTCGAAAGGTGTGGTTAAGGGATCCATCCCTAAAATGTTGATTCTGAGAATAAACAGAGTAGTGTCAGTCAGGTGTGCGAACACCACATCGGATGCAAGGTAGCCCTCCCTGGCTGTTTGTGAGACAGCTTTGGGTTGTCTCCCTGTCACCCAAGATGTGTGCAGTGGATTCCGAAATAGCAGAAAGAGCCTGTTCACCTCAGCTCTGTGTTTCTGGCAGAAAGAAAGCATACCTTAGGAGGGCCTTCTAAACTCTTTGGCAACTAGGGCACGATTTAGAGCACAAAGAAGGAAATGCAATAAGCAGGGCACATGGGACCATCTGGCTCCTGGAATCCGAGCTCCACTGCTGTAACTCTTACCTAACCTCCCTCAGTGAACCAGGAACTGACGCTGTAATACCAACTATTTAAATTATCTGAGAACAGAGCATCTCAGGGGGACAGTAAAACATGTGCATGTAATTTTTTGTCTATGAATCAACATTGGGGTTCTTTCTCTCTCTCCTTATTCTCTTTAAATTTAAGCCTTTTCCTCCAGCTGTCTCATTGCTGGTCAAGAGCCTCATTTCCCTCAGGCATATATTATTCCCATTATACTTTCCAAGATGAACATAGAAATCTCAGCGTCCAGCAAGGCCTTCTTAAAAGTTCCATTTTTCTTCCCAGCAGAATATTTTTATTTGGAAAGCTTTAATTGATAAATAGGAATCTTGTTTAGCTTTTAAAAATAGTTGTTTGATATGGAGGCTTAAAAACAATATATGTACAAGAAATGGTTCTTTCTGAAGTTCTGCTTTGTTAGTTGCAGGGGCACAGTGTTGCTGTCTGGCTTTGTTTGGAATAAATGGCCTCGAGTCAGGGAGGCCCAATGAGGTTTGGTCCTCATACCATAACTCACCTTAGCATAAAAGCATAAACTTGTCCACTTCCCTGGACTACATTCCCAACTCCCTTGAGCTGGATTATAAATCTGCACATTGGTTTCAAGAGCAATTTGTTGAAGTGTGAATCACTGACTATAAACCCATTGCTAATGCAAGAATAGTTGAAAGAACATCTTATTGTCAGTGGATTAGTTAAAAACATTTTCACATGAATAGCACATTTTTAGCCAATTTGAATCGACAAGGAAACAAGCATTGTGGCTCAACTTCAGTGGAAAGCAAGTTAAGGAACTGATAAGTGAATATCTTTTTCAAGACTGAGGTATAGATTAAGTTAACCATCTTTTACTACCTGTTGCACCAAAATTACCTTTCCTGGCAAAAATTATAACCCTAAAGTTCTAATATAGTGCCCCAAACTAGTACTATTATCTTGAATAACAGAAAAAAAATTATAAACCTGGTTTGCTTTGACATTTTGTCCCTTATGACAGGTCAACATTTAGTCCTAAGTTTTGATCCATCCCTACATCTATATCCTTGTCAAGGCATTACGATGTGCCAAGAGCAGGTCCCTCTTCCCTGGCTTTGTGCTTAGCCATGTGACATGCTTTGGCCAATAGCATGTAGTTGAAAGTACTAGAGGACCATTTGGAAGCCTGGCATAAAGATGCTTCCTTTGTTTCTTTTTACTTTGTTGTATTTGTGCCATTAACTGGAAAAGGAGTTCTGATGGACAGTTGCTGCAGTTTCAGCCTAGCTACTCAGCAGCTCCAGTCTGTCAAAACCTCAGGGAGACACAAGCCACCCTAGCCACTGTGGCTTGAGGCAGAGCTGCCCATCAAGCCACATTTTGTGAGCAATTAATTCTTATTTTTGTTTTACTGAGGTTTTGATACAATTCCTCCAACTCAAAGACATAAAACTATGGAAAGAAATACTATGTATTTTCTTCCCAGAACCTCAACTACATCTTTGTTTGATAGAGAACTCTACCCTCCCATGTACCTGCTTTAAAACAAACAGACAAACAAACAAACAAACCCAAACACTGCATCTCTTCACTTTTAGCAAATAATGAAATTAGCCTGTGTGCTGTATTGTGTTTGTAATACACAGGGTGATATTAAGACAACTAATGCACAGTCTCCACTGTCATGAAGTTGGGAATTTGAAGCTGGGAATTTGGACATACAATCACATATTTGAAAAAAAAAATAATATCAGGAAGGATATACTTGGTCCAAAGGAGTGGCAAAGGTAAGTGCTGCATAAATCCAGTTTTCCAAGAGGAAGAGATCATCATGGGAAAGTCATAAAAAGAGTTTTACATAAAGAGGATTTGGTTTGGGCTCTAAAAGGTGTGTGCACTGGAATGGGGCTAAGAGGACAGGCGGAATAGGATAAGCAGTGGGAATGCCTGGGGTGTTTGGGATTGTGTTCTTTAGGTTTTCTGTTTGCATACTGTAGAAAAGAATATTTTCTGATAAGCTATGTTTTCTTGCACCTTCTTAGCATGACATCTGAGATTTTTCATCTTTAGCTTAAAATAGTTGCAAAGGATAAAATTTCCAGCATTTGGTAAGTATTTACAATATTTTCTACTTCAAAAGAATTTCATAGTATTTTGTTGTATTCTTTTTCTTTAAAAAAGTAGATTATTTTTAGAGCAGTTTAAATTTTTCAGAAAAAAAAATGAACAGAGAGTACAGAGATTTCTTATATCCTCTGTGTCCCTCTTTTTTTTCTTGATTTTTAAATTTTTTATTTCTTTTTCATTCCCCACAGAATGTAATACAGTTTATGCTTAAAACATTTTTATTGGTCACCCTGTCATACTTTCTCTACCAAAAGATATATTAGTTGGAATTTTAAAGTATTAAACATCCTTTGACCCTAGAGTCTAAATATTTACAAATTTCTTCATCCTTAATAGTATATATAAGTATACTAAAATTTTCTAAATTACTAAACACAGTGAAATTTTATTGGAAAGTTATCTCAGTGAAATAAACATGGCTTCTTTTCAAACCAATAAATTAGTTTCTGCACCCATAGGTGAAGATTACTTAAGTTCCTGGAAGAGACAGACTTCAGCAACAATTTTATTCTTCCTTTCCATTTTTACAGGTGTAATAGCTGATACACTTCTATAAGAATAGAAGGAATTTTGTTAGAGAAATCTCACTCAATTCTTTGGATTTCTGAGTTATATACCAAAAAAATATATATATACAGAATGGTCTTTTACCAAAATCATTTTTGTAGTCCATTAGCTGACATTCATTTAGGACATCTTTCAACACTGATGCTAAAACAAACAAGCAAACAAACAAACAAACAAAAATGAACACCATTCAATTCCCAAAGCATTAAATTCCAATTGAGTACCTACATCTGGAGTCATACCTTAGGTTTTCCACCTTGTAGTAAAATTGTATATACTCTGCTTTGGGAAAGTAGGAGATAAATGTAAAAAGAGTCAAGAAGGAGAATGAGCTTGACAATTTGAATATAGTTCAATCGTCTGACTTATTAATCTCATGAAGAAATGTTCATGTGGAAGTTGAGGATTTACTATAGCAGATTGGTTTAATAATTAATACCTAAAATGTACCTGTCTCCCCCTTGGAAAGTTTGGTGCACTCACGATAGGCACACGCTAGTCTGAGGGTTATTTTATAGAACAGCAAGCTGACCAGTTGGCTGGATCCACTTGGAAAGCTACAATAAAGCTGAGACACAATCTGAAGCACAACTAAGGAGATGTTTCACAAACTTTTGACTGGATTCCACTACTACAGAGACGGCAAGTCTACTCCAGAATGAGCCAATTTTTTTTTTTTTTTCTGCCAAGAAACATGAAAACGTCTCATGAAAAGGAAGTCATCACCTGGGAAATAATAATAACAAAAAAAACCACGTGTTTTTTGGCAGCATTTAGCAATGCCTGTTTTCACACCTGCGTGGAGAACCACAGGCAGTTCCAAGTTGCCAGGTGAATTAATGAGAAAGCTCCCTTTACAGAAGTGGTGCAGTGCTTAGATCACACACACAAAAAGTAATTCCTTGCATATTGTACATCATTGGCAGCTGGTTTGGATTTATATCTTTTGATGAATGCAAGATGGGTTGGAAGATTTCCCTAAGCTCCTCTGTCCTTCCTGATACAACTGAACTCTCCTAGCATGGTTATTCAAATGAGAGTCCTTCAAATGAAAAAATAGAAATTAACTAATTAGCTCACGTGCTGTGACTTTCCGGCATAAACGAATCTGACTGTATGTGCCCGTTGATAGGTTTCGTTGAAGATTTCTAGACTAAAGTATGTAGAAACAATTTATAAGCACATTGCTTATATATCAGGGTGTTTACTCCCATGGCTTCTATTTCTCATACAGTCTATATCTGTGAATGAGAAAAACAAAGACTTATAGTAAATAAATATGGAATATTAATCATTTTGAAGAGTACTATTATTTAAATATTCCGTAGCTGTAGATGGACAGAATACCTTCATTTTATTTGTTTAGTTTTTTAATGTGCTGTTAAGGATCAAACCCAGTGCTTCACATATGCTAGGCAAGTGCTCTGCCACTGAGATATAGCCCCAGCCCCTGAAGATTATTATGAGTATAACACAGCATGCTGCTTTGACCTCTTCTTAAATATTAATTAGTAGTTTATATTAATCTCCTATATTCTTAATACAAATATTTGGATAATAGATAACTCCTTAAGGAGTTTAATTTTTAAAGGTTAGTTTTGCTTTGCAGAAAACTTATTGACTTATAGACTTTATAATGATATGGAAGAAATGTGGGGGGATCATGGAGAGAAGGAAAGGGTGGGTGGCTTGATGGAAAACAATAATTTTATATGAGTCAGAGAAAGTTGGGTTTTAGTTCACTAAAAAACTAGCCAAATGGCCTCAATTATTTCATTTAGTTCTTATTTATAAAATGATTATTATATCTCCTCTAACAATCTCACAAGATTATTATGAAAAGCCACAGAGATACAATATACTTTGAAAAGTTCAAAATAATATACAAATGAAAATTGTACTGAAAAATAGGTCTTATGAAGACTAAATTTGTTATAGGTTTTTACTCATGGTAATGGGGAATTTAATAAAAAATGCTGATGGACTATCCAGCTTCCTCATTTTTCACATCTGCTGCTGTCCTTTCCAAGAGCTGGGGCCCCACCCCCTATGCCTTGAAGTCTCAGCCCTGTGACTGTCCCCAACACCAGCCAGGACCCTGGTAAAGCACAAGGTATTTAAGGATTCCTTGCTCTCCGGGATTCATCATTATGAAACTCCCTGGCAAAAGCTATGTAACACATTTTTCTATTCCTTGAACAAAGGAAACCAATAGATTACAAATGATTGTTTTTCAGCTAAGTGGACCAAAAATTCTGTATTTTTTTTTCCTATAAGACAAAAATAAATTTGCATTGAGTGAAAATAAATAGCACATGTAATTCCCTGTTTCAAACTCTTTTGTTTAGGAAGAAAACTGTTTCTTGGATCCCAAATAAAGCAAAATAAAATAGTAGTGGGTTTTCAGCATGGACTCACAATGTCTCCCCAAGGGGAGCAGCAGAAAGAGTTGAGGCTCATTTAAATGCACAGTGATTGGGCTGTAAGGTTTTGGACAAAATCTATAAAACTGACTGCCATTTGCTATGAGGCTCTGAGAAAATGCACGTGATTCAAGGTCCCCACCTGTAGGCTAAGGGCCAGTGGCGCTGTGGGTAATATTTGAGGCTGCTTGGACACGTTTTATGAAGTGGATCGAAGGTATGCGACATGTCTTCTCTAGTGCCTAACTCTTGGTATTCTGGAGTTCTGTTCTTAATTTTGTTAAAAAAAGAAGTTTCTTCTTTTTTACTTTAGCCAAACCTGATATAGAGACTTTATCTTAGGAAGTGCCAAGCACTTTGGTGTAGGATTTCTAATTGACATTTGGGGTTGAGCTGTCCGGTGCACGGTAGGATGTTCTGCAATACTCTGGTCACTACCCACCAGTAGTCACCTACCAGTCAGCAGCACTCACCCCAATCTCCTCCAAGTTCTGACAACTAAAATGGTCTCTAGATACTGTTGGATGTCTCCTGGGGTGTGTGGGTGGGGAAATCACCCCTCATTGATAACCCCTGTCTTAATCCCTCTGTCAGCCTCACTCTTACCAATTCCTCCATTTTCTTTTCTCTAGTATCCTCATTGAAGCTCTAGAGGTCTGACCTTGAATTTCTTACAAGGAACTCTGTTTCAGTCTTAACTGTTATCAACTGCCAGTATTTCAGAAAATGCTTATATACAGATTTTTATTTTTAATTAATTCACTTATCTACATACCAAGTATTTATAATGGAATTTAATTTCATTTAATTCATTTACTATGAACCAGGCCCTGGATTCATGAGGATAAAGAGACACACTGCATTACAGAGGGTGAAACATAGCCAGGAAACCTCTGTCGATGCACTGCTGGGTGGGAGAGCAACTATGTCTTGTCAGGGACAGATTCACCCAGCTCAGGGCAACTAAGGGAGACTGTGTCAGGGACACTCAGGAATGCCCTCTGACTCTGGAACAGAATAGAGCCTCAGATCTGTGTCATTATTCCAATTCTTGGAGCACAGAATAGTTTCTATTGTATATATTCCTGAGCTCTAAACTCCAAGACTTCCCTTAGAGCTTACAGTCACCTGTTCAGTCTCAATATTCTGTAGGGAAAATGAGTGACACTCTCAGAATGCCAGAATCTCTTGAGAACTTATTATCAGGTATTGTTCCAAGAGTAGTTCTAATGAAAGACAGCCTTGTTGAGAATTCAAATGCTTTCACGGAGTTACCAGACCTACTACTGGCTACTCAGTTCTAAAGGTTAACGTGTCAAGTCAAGTTGATTTTCCAAAATTTCATCTCCCTCTGGATTGAGAAGTAATATTCTGATAGTTGAATCCATTTACAGAGCCCTCCTGAGGCAGGCAGTTTAGCCAAAGTACCTTCTACTTTCAACACATTTCCAGGCTAAATATATTTTTTAAAGGTACAGAGCCAAAAGTTGCAGCAACTGTGTCCTTCATACAAATCATTCTTTCACTGTATCCCAGCGAGAGTGTTGGAGATTGCCTTCACTTCTAGTCATCTGGAAAAAGCATAAATACAGACCCATAGCCAGCCGTTCGTGCCAGCTCAGACTCTTCCACCACTCGGTCACGGCAGGGTGGACGGGGATCACTGTCACAATCATCCTCATCTGAAAAGTCTCCGCAGTCATTGTCACCATTGCACAAAAGCCGCCTCTTTATGCATCTGCCTGCAGTCAAAATCAGGAAAGACACTCTGCCAAATGTGTTGAATTTCTTTGCACAGGACATATCAATGTTGTTAGGGACACTATCACATTTGGAATAAAAAGCATGTTTAAATGTATGATATATGATGTGTCAAGATCAATGTAATGTTTTGAGCAACCAATAAATTTCTAAAAAAAAAAAAAAAAAAAGCATGTTTAATTCTCTTTGCTAATGAGCAAGCATAGAAACCCACAGTGAGAAATTGGAGCACAAGGATTACCTGTATTGCACTCAAAGTCGTTTCCGCAGTTGTCCCTGACCTCCTCACAAGGCTGGGTGGGCACACACTGCTGTCTATCTCCCAGAGCATCCAGGCAACTTTTCCCATTAAATTGTCCAAAGACTTCGATGGTCCTTGAGCGAAACTGCGCAAGATCAGCTGGAAAGGTTAGACTTTGTAAAGCCCCAGTGCTGCTGCCTCTGGAGCCCAAATGACTCAATGATTGTAAGAGAGAAGTAGAAGCAGTTACTGAGTAACTTAAAGTAAAACTTTGCAGTCTAGCTATTGCAGTCTCTCATGCCAAAGATGAGGTCTCACCATGTTCATTAAGTATACTGCACAACATACAGTTAACCACTTATCTACACATGAATATCTCTCTTTTTGGGTTGAAACTTAGTTTGGGGGTCTGCTGCCTCACAGCCATTTCCCTGGAGATGCAAGGAATATAGTATCCATGAGGGGAAGTTGGGAGAAATGTAGATGAATACTTACCATTTGTCTGAGGCAAGGATCACACTGTGACCATCCACTCCAAGGGCTCATTCTGCAGTCTATGGGCAATGGAGAGCCATTTCCTTGTATTGGCTCTTGGCTAAAACTAAGGTAATAAAACACTCCAAATTAATAATGACCATTAATGTGTGCCTGTTTCTAAGAAGTCTTCACAAACCAATTTAATCTATTTACTCTGGAACCCCCTTCCAAATCACACACACTCTATATAGGCCATATCTCTCATTTGACACTTGACCACATAGTATTTTGTATTTTTGATTTATCTTTTTGTTTACTTTTTGGATGGTATCATGGCTTGACTTTCAACCTAACAATAATAATGACAATAGAGGAGGAAAACTGGCACAGTAACCTGACAGGTGGTTCACACTGATTATTCTTATATTTCTCACTAGATGATGAATTCATAGAAGTTAGAGATCTGTGGCCCTTTCTTTGTACACTGCCCCTCCCCCCAAGCATCTAGCAAAGCCTGAAGTTGCCTGGTTCTTGCATAAATTTGAGCCAGCCAGCCTGGCTGTTGCTGCAGCAAGCACCTCGTAAATCAGGCTTTCCCTCTCCAGCGTTCTGTACGAATGTCCCAAGCTGGATGCTCCACCACTTCACACTCCACTTCTGGACTTATTCCTGATCTTGTGGAGTTTTGCCATCATACATTTTGGCATTTATAGCCTCCCCAGATGTAGGGCTCAGCAACACTTTTCTGGCTTTGAACTTGCCTCTCTCCCTTGGTTCACCATCTGGATCTCTTCTAGTCACCACACCACCTTGGATGATTATTCCAATAAATGACAGAAAGGAGACCAGACCAAATAAAACCAGAAGGCAACAAACAAGAATGCTACAGATTTCCTGCCTCTACCTCCCTTCCAAGTAAGGCCCATGCTTCCACAAAAGCTTTTGAGTTCAGCTCTTCTTTATGACTTTAATCAGTGGACCATCACCTCCACTTTAGACTCTTCCTCAAAACCTTTTCATCTTTAATGCAATGTGTTCAAATCAGTGAGATTAAATGAAAACAAACCAATAAATGAACAAGTAGAACATTTCTCCTGAACTCTACATTTTCTTCCAGCTACCTTCATCTCCCTCCTGCCATTCACCATGATGCTTCTTAAAGGAATTGCCATAAACATGTTTCTCTCTCATTCCCTATCATGTCTCCTCCCCTTCATCCCTCCATACTCCTGTAGCTACTTCTAAATTCTCTTGAGTTTTTAAAACAAGTTTCTTGACAAAGAAAAAGTAGTTTCATCCCCAATCTCTTACTCCTTACTTTCCAATTGAGGGAGCTAAGTCCTTATTTCAGTCCTTATTTTATGGATTTGCTCACAGCATTTAGTGCAATTGACCACTCTTGCTTTTAAAGCACACACTCTCCCTCTTCCCTTAGGCTGAATGACACTAGACTCCTTTGTACTCATCCTCTTTCTTCTGTGCTGAGCGCTGTATTTTGCTATGCCTCCTCTTCTGACAGTTTTCAAAGCTATTTTTCCTTAAGGTTCTGGCATGGACCTCTCTTTTTTCTCCATTCTTTCCCCCAGAGTTTGGCTTCCATGTGTGTGCTAATGACACCTGTAGGGTAGTCCACAGTCCAGACATCTCTCCTGAATTTTAAATGAATCCAACTCCTAACTGGACATCTGCACTGGCCCATTGGACTTAAGGTATTCCCAAATGCGTTTAATGTTTTTCCTCTTCTTTCAAAGCTTTTCCTTCATTTATGCAGTTATCCTAGTCAGAGACCTGGGTGTTCCTTGTCTCATACTCCATCCTCATCTCTGACATCTAATCAAACACTCAGACTTGTTGTTGACAGTCATATAAATGACTCAAACTCATTCTTTCTTCTTTCTTTCTGATTTACACTAACATTACATCTCTCCTAGATGGCTACAATTTCTGGCTTAGTTTACATTAGACATCCAGAGGGATCTTTTTGAAGTACAAATTTGATCTTGCCATTTCCCTACTGAAAACCCCTCAGTAGCTTTCCATTGCTTTTATGATGAAGCCTACAAATTTTAATATGGTGTAAATAATGACTGCCAAAGATGTCAATGTCCTCATCAATGGATTCTGTGAATATGTTACTTTAGATGGCAAAATAGATTTTGAAGAGGTAATTAAGGGGAGACTATTTTGCTTTGGGTCGTGTGGGCTGACTCTAATCACATGAACTCTTTTTTTTTTGGTTGGGGGGTACTAGGGATTGAACCCAGGGGCACTGAACCACTAAACCACATATCAAGCCTCCTTTTTGATGCTTTATTTTAAGACAGGGTCTCACTAAGTCAATTAGAGCTTCACTAAGTTGCTGAAGATGGCTTTGAACTTGAGATCCTCTTGTCTCACCCTCCAGAACCTCTGGGGTTACAGGTGTGTGGCACCACGCCTGGCCTAATCACACAAACTCCTAAAGAAGAGTAGGTAAGAGAGTTATGAAGTCAGAAGAGACAAGAGGAATTGAAGATATGAAAAGGGATTCCATCTGCTGTTGCTGGCTCTGACGATGGAAGAAGTGGGCAGCAAGTCAAGAAGTGCAGCTCGCTCTAGAATCTGGGAATAGCAAGGAAATTGATTCTTCCCAGAGTCTTCCTTAAAGGATTCAGTTCTGCTGGAACATGGATTTTAGCCCAGTGAGACCCCTTTCAGATTTGAGACCTTCAAAACTGTAAAATACATTTGTGTGTTAAGCCACCAGGTTTGTGTTCATTTATTGCAATTACAATGAGAACTAGTACACATGACCTGGAGAGCTCTATGCAACCCATCCTCTTCCTAATTCTCCAACCTTACTTTCCCCCCTTAGTTTCCAGGCACACTGAAATTAAATTTTAAAGATAAACCACTTTTCCTCATGTTTTCCAGTCTTTGTGATATTCCCTATTCACCATACTGATGTCATCTTAGGCACATTTTTTTTCCCTGAGGACCTTTCCTAAACTTCTAGCATAGTCTAGCTTTCTAAGTACATATTTTTATGGCATCTTGTTTCTCCCTATATCTTAAACACCTTTGCAATGATATATTTCATGTAATTAATTTGTTCACTCATTAAGTTATTAAATACTTATTAATCAAGTGAAATTTACATCCTAGGTAGAAATATTAGTACTTTGGGACTTTTATGTCTTCTTCAGCTTCGTATGAAGTACCTGGAGCATAGATAGTTCTTTGGCAGTGGGTTTCTTTTTTTAAACAAGTAAATAAATGAAAGAAGAAGAAAGAAGCTCTCTTGGCAAGTGGTCTTAAACAGAACTAGGTTTGTGTTTCTCTAGGGTGTGATCTCCTGGTGAGCCACCCACATGGTTTGTGTGAGAAACTTGCTTATCTTTGTGCTTTATGACTAGAGATACCATTTTTGTAAACTTGACCCATGCTTACACCATCCAGAATATCAGGAGACCCAATCAGCTTTTATCTTCTGAAAGTACAGATTCCAAATGTATCGTGCAGGCTACCAAACCTCCAGAAGTACCAGCTTTCCTGGAAGTCTGAGTATTACGTATTGTCTGAATATACACAGATGAGAAATTGTTTGTTAGAAATTTTCCAGAAAACTTGTGAGGAGCTGATAGGCCTCATGAAGAAGCAATGGCAGATACACCCTTGTGCCCCATAGCAATGTTCTCAATACTGGTTGCATAGCCTAGTCCTCGGACATTAAAAATAAAGAAATTGTAAAACTAGGATAGCAATTCCATACCAATTCAATTAGGATCTCTGTGGAAGGAGTCTGGACAGCAGTGTTTTAAAAAAGCTACCCAAGTGATTCTCAGGCTCAGACAATGTTGAAAAATACTACAATATCTGCAGGGCATGGTGGCACATGCTTATAATCCAGCAGCTCAGGAGGCTAAGTCAGGAGGATCAGGAGTTCAAAACCAACTTTAGGAATTTAGTGAGGCCCTAAGCGGCTTAGTGGAAGCCAAAAAACAACTGGGGATGTGGGACCGTGGTTAAGCACCTCGAGTTCAATCCACAATACAAAAACCTTTTTTTTTTTTTTTTTTTTTTTGTTTCCTGCTGTATCTTTGAATCCATGGTATTCAAAGGGGTGGGACTTAAGTAGATCAGGGTGTGCTCATGTCAACATTACCCAAACCTGAAGCCACCATTGACTGACATGTCACTGTGCCAGGCTATCTCTGGTTTTGGGAATTACACCAGGCTTTGCTGTTAACATCACTGTGTATCTTTTCAACATCATCCTATTTTAATAGGATTATTGGTTCCTTTCTTTTTCGTGTTCATCACTTACTTAGACAGTCATGTTAGCTTTTTGTCTCAGTACCTGAGACCCAAGGGCAATTACCTCCTTAGTTCCAGAAAACACACCTGGAAATCAATGTCCTGGTATCTTTATTTCTTACTTACCACAGAGACTAGTTTCACTGAGTGTTGGTTGAGAGGATATGGTACAGACTGTAGATAATGCAGGGAAGGTAAAACCCACTGCAAACATCCCAGAGTGAATTACAGTCCTTTATCCAGTAAAGCCAGTGATGGGAGCCCAAAAGGAGCCTGTTCATCTGCTCACCCATAAGTGACTAGACCCTGCTCCAGTGATCCTGGCATTGGCTGCAGACAGTGTTCGAACTCTTTTTGCACACCTATCCACTTCCTTCTCAGCTTCCCTAAGGTCTCCTTTTCTCTTTTCAAAGTTTGATTCACACTTTGGGGCTAGAACAAAGCACTTGACATTTGCCTTTGATCTTTAGTGCCCTCTTGGATTGTGATTTGAGTTCCTTCTCTGACCTACCCTATCCCTACAACCTGCCCTATCCCTAAAGGAGATCCTCACAGATCCTTGCCCTGGGAGCAGTACTTACATCCCTCTAGGCTTTAGGACTATTTTACAACATTTTGTTGTTGTTGTTGTTGTTCAAATACCAGAAAACCACAGACTGGGGAGCTTGAAAAACAGAAATTCATTTTCCCCACAATTCTAGAGACAGGAAGTTTGAGGTCAAGGTATAGTGAGACGTGACGGGCAGCTTCTGAGATCCTTCCCTTGGCCCACAAATCATCATCTTCTCCTGGTGTCTTCATCATGGTCTTCCTTGTATACATTCCTATCTGAATTTCCTCTTCTTGTAAGGACAACAGTTGTATTTAGATTAGGGCTCACCCTAATGACCTCACTTTAATTTCATTACATCTTTAATTATCTAATTCAAATGCAGTTATATTAGCAATCATTGGATCAGGAGTTCAGTATATCAATTTTGTGGGAACACAACTCATCCCACAAAACTTACAAAGGTTTATTATTTAATGGTACCTTAATTTGTCTGCTAGTTTAACTAACTTTTCTAAGGTCATTTTTTCATTAAACCTTTACTTTTGATTGGTAAATTTAATAAGTATCACTAATTCTATTTTATAGAAGAGGAGCTAAAAATGGAGAATTGCACTTCTTATCCCAAGTTTGACAGTTACTGGATAAAGAATCTGCATCTATATTACCAAAAGCTTTATACAGATTTAATGCAATTCCAATTAAAACCCCAATAACAATCCTCATGGAAATAGAAAAAGTTACCATGAAATTTAATTGGAAAAATAAGAGACTCAGAATAGCTAAAGCAATCCTTAGCCAGAAGAGTGAAGCAGGAGGCTCCACAATACCAGAACTTAAATAATACTACAGAGCTATAGTTAACAAAAACAGCATGATATTGGCATCAAAATAGACATGTAGACCAATGGTACAGAACAGAAGACACAGAGACAAACCCACACAAATACAGTTATGTTATACTAGACAAATGTGCCAAAAACATACATTGATGAGCAGACAGTTTCTGCAACAGACAGTGCTAGGAAAACTGAAAATCCATAAGCAGCAAAATGAAGTTAAAGCACTATTTCTCACCATGCACAAAACTCAACTCAAAGTGGATCAGGGACCTAGGAATTAGATCAGAGACTCTATGCTACATAGGAGAAAACAGGCCCAATTCTTCATCATGTTGGATTAGGTCCTGTCTTCCTTAATCAGACTTTTAAGGACAAGAAATAAAATCCAGAATTAATAAATTGGATTGATTCAAACTAAAAGTCTTATTCTCAGCAAAAGAAACAATCAATAATGTGAAGAGAGAGCCCACAGAGTGAGAGAAAATCTTTACTACATGCACATCAGATAGAGCACTAATTTCCAGGATATATACAGAATTCAAAACACTTAACACCAAAAATAAATAAATAAATAAATAACCCAATCAATAAATGGGCTAAGGAACTGAACATTCTCAGAAGAAGATATACAATCAATCAACAAATACATGAAACATGCTCAAATTCTCTAGCAATTAGAAAAATGCAAATCAAAACTACTCTAAGATTTTATCTCACTCCAGTCAGAATGGCAATTATTAAGAATATAAGCAATAATAAGTGTTGGCGAGGATGTGGAGAAAAAGGTACACTCATATATTGCTAGTGGGACTGAAAATTGGTACAACCACTTTGGAAAGCAGTATGAGATTCCTTAGAAAACATGGAATGGAACCACCATTTGACCCAGTTATCCCACTCCTTCATTTATACCCAAAGGACTTAAGATCAGCATGCTACAGGGACACAGCCACATCAATGTTTATAGCAGCTCAATTCACAACAGCTGAACTGTGGAACCAACCTAGATGCCCTGGATAAAGAAACTGTGGTATATATACACAATGGAATATTACTCAGCATTAAAAGAGAATAAAATTATGGCATTTGCATGTAAATGGATGGAGTTAGAGAATATCATGCTAATCAAAATAAGATAATCCCCCAAATCTAAAGGCTGAATATTATCTCTGATAAGTGGATGATGAACCTTATGGGGGGATGTGTGAATGGGAAGAATGGAGGATCTTTAATTGGGCAAACGGAAAGGAGAGGAGTAGAGGGTGCATTGCAGAGGAAAGATAGTAGAATGAGATGGAAATCATTATCTTAGGTACATGTATGACTGCACATATGGTGTGATGCTATATTGTGTACAATCAGAGAAATAAAAAGTTGTGCTCCATTTGTGTACAATGAATCAAATGTATTCTGCTCTCATATATACCTAATTAGAATAAATAAACAAGTAAATTAATTTTAAAAAATCTGCATCTGTCCACTCCTTGCTCAGAATAGTTTTGTCTTGTCCCTATATTACCTTTCATCCCAACACAAATCCTTTCTGAAATAAACTAAACATTCGTAGTGAGTTCAGTAACTTCTGCATGTAAGACCCTCAAGATTTTTAAATATTTTGAGATACAGTGAGTTAACAAGGATGCAATTTATTTTTCCAATATAGAAGCTCCAGGTAAAGCATATGAACTGGATAACCCAATTCTTGCCTGGATCTATCTTATACATAGAATGAAATGATGTCAAATGAGGCAAAAATAAACCGAAAATTGTCTTAGCACACGGCTGTTTAGCCTTCACTGTGCCAGATGCTTAGATACCTGGGGGCACAAGAAAGACAGAACTCATCGAATTATTAGGAAGGAATCATAGATCATGCAAAAATGACTGTTATTGAAGTACATATGCTGCATAAATATTAAGAGAGGAGCTCAGTCATCTGGAATAGCTCCTTCTGTCTTTCACATGTGAGCCCAGCACCATCTCCTCAGCCCCTTTAACTCACTCAGCAGATAATCTTTTGTAGCTCAAGGACTGTGTATATCTAGCACTCACCACCTGCCTATCATGCAGCTGAGCTATCAGACTGAGAGAAGTGTTTGTCAAGCACTTTCTGGATTCTTAGATAAAATGTGTTTATCAAGTGCAATGTATCTCCAAGTGTTTCAAACTCAGCTTGAAAGACACTTCCTAGATCAAAGCAGTTCATATCGCCACCACAGGAGGCCCCACTCTGGGCCAGAAATGCAGTAAAGGAAGGCTGTTGATGTAGGCCCAGCCCCATCCTTCTGCCAGGAAAGAAGTCTTCAGCTTTTGAAAAGCAAATCTCAGGAGCAGCTAATAGGACACTGTGGTCAGGCCAGGCAGGAAACACCTACCATATGAAGGAATCTTTGTGTCAACATATAATACAATGTGGCTTCCTGGAATAGGGAAACATAAGCTAACCAGGATTGCATTCTTAACCCATGATCTGCTGCCACAGAGCCTACATTCTGGTGGGTGAGATACAATAAGTGAATGTGCTAGAAAATATAATCTATACCACCAATTAAGATATAAGAATGTACTGGAAAATATAATCTATGTCACCAGTGAAGACGTGAGCATTCTGAAGGAATGTCAGCAGGACAAGAAGGAAGAGAGAACCAAGGGGCAGGCATGGGTGTTCAAACAGAGCAGACAAAGAACACTCTTAGAGGGGGTGTGGGGCTTTAGACATAGTCCACAAGCTCTGTGACAATATTCCCATTTAAAGTAGGGTCTATGTGCCTGTGTCGGTCAGCTTTTTGTCACTGTGACTAAAACAGCTGATAGGAACAACTTAGAGGGGGAAAAGTTTATTTTGGCTCTTGGTTTTCATGGTTCAGTCCGTGGTTGATCAACTACAGTGCTCTGGGCCCGACATGAGGCAGAACATTATGGAGGAGGGGTAGATTAGAAGAAAACTGTTCAGTTCTTTACAGTCAGGGAAGAGAGAGAGAGAGAGAGAGAGAGAGAGAGAGAGAGAGAGAGAAAGGGGGGAGGTTGAAGGAAAAGGGAGGGGGCAGGCCATGGACAAAATATAAACCCAGTGACCTACTCCTCCATTCACACCCTACTTATAGTTATCACCCAGTTAATCCATTCAAGTGGATTAATCCACTGATTAGGTTACAATTCTCATAATCTAACAGTTTCACCTCTGAACATTCATGAGCTTTTGGGGGCCACTTTATAACCAAAACCATAAAAGCACTCTTCTCTTGAAGCTGGCTGGGGCACTGTGCTGCCTCAGTGAGTAAAACACAGGGAAAGTGACATTGCATGACTCTCAAAGTTGGACGAGAAGAGGCCACACAAATTCTGCCCAACACATTTGCTCTGGGTAACTTTCATGGCTCTGTATGAGGTCACCTACTCTGTAGAGCAAAGTAGAGAGACAGAGAAAGAAGGTGGGGGGTGGTGACCTGAAGACTTAATTGTTTCAGCTCCTCACTATTTGAGTCTTTCCAGTGCAGGTAACAGGCAAAAGACAGAGGAAGCCATCAAGATGACCATTGCCTCAGCCACCGTCTGACTATAGCCACATGGGAAACCCAAGAGAATTGTTCAACAGAGCCAGGCAGCCCCCAGATTCCTGAAAAAGTGAAACAATTGTTAGCCAGGTACAGTGGCACACACCTGCAGTCCCAGCAACTCACATAGTTGAAGAAAGAGGATTGGAAGTTCAAGACCAGCCCTAGCAACTTAGCAAGACCTTGTCTCCAAATAAAAAATAAGAGCTGTAGACGTGGCTCAGTGGTAAGTGGCCACGGATTCGGTCCCCAGTATCCAATTAATGAATTATTAATTAATTAATTAATTAATTGGGCCAGAGGTGTAGCTCTGTGACTGTGTGCCCCTGGGTTTAATCCTCAGTATCAGAAGGAAAAAAAATAAAGAAATAAAAAGAAAATATTATTCTTTTAAGTCATTATTTTTCAATGGTTTATTACAAAGCAAAACAAGAACAAAAACAAATTGACTGAACAAGAGGTGAAGTTTGATTAGGTACCTGAATGAATTCTGAGAGAAAGAGAGAAAGCTATGTGAGGGTTTGGGCAAAGTGTTTCAAGCTGAGGAAACAATAAGTGCAAAGGACCTGCGGTAGCATGTTGGTATTGGAGCAGACAGTACAGATGTACCAGGAGAAGAAGGCAGGGTGCATTTCTACTTTAGAGGCCATAGAAGAGATTTGCTTTGATCCCAAGCTTTCTGGGAATCCTTAGAGAGCAGAAATAATGCTCGAATTTATTTTGCAGAGATTTCTCTTCCTGGATGGATAATTGACTATTGGAGAGTAGGCCAGAATGGATGCAGGAAAGAAATGATAGTGATTTGGGCTATAGTAGTCAAAGTGGCTACAATTTGAAGTGGTTAGATTTGGGATATAGATAGATAGATAGATATTATATATTCTATACACTATAACTGACACATAATAATTGTATATTTTCACATTTCTAGGGTACAAGGTAATGGATTTGGAATACATTTTAAATGTGGTACCAACAGGACTTGCTGTTAGATCACATGTGAAAACGACACAGAGTTAGGAAGAACTCCCAGAACTTTATCTGAGCAACTTGGTGAACTGTGGTGTAGTGGGTGAGGAGGAATGGAGAAATCAACATTAAATCTGGGAGGCTATTATATTTTCAAGAATGTTGACTATGTCATTGGACATTGGACTCGGGGAAAAGATTGGCCCTGTAGGAGTTGGAATATAAGCAGTACTTCACCACAGATGTGGGAATAGTTGGAATAAGCACGGAATTTCACACCCTGAGACCTGATGTGAGAGTGTGGCTAGAGCAAGGCTTAGGACTGGGCCAACATTTAACAGGGTCGTTACAACACGTCTGTGTGCTGATAGGAATGGTTCCGCGTACAGGGAGAAGTGGAAGGCACAGGAGTGAAGGAACACAAGTAAAGAGCAAAGTCCTCCAAGGCCAGAGCAGATGGAGCTGGTACACCTGGGCTGCTTGCGCTTCGCAGGGCTCACCTCCCACAGCATCACAGAATTCACTCCAAGAACTTGGCTGGGTTTCAGGTGCCATTTACTTGTTCCTGTTCTTCACTACACCGTAAGCCCAGTGAGTACCGGGACCCTTGGAATGTTCTAAAGCAATACTGCAGCCATGGACTCAATGTCTGACCCGTGTTAGAAACTCAGTATTCGCAGTGGTAGACAGATTAATAAACAAGGGGCCCTATTGGCTAATGGTATCTGGTAAACAAATCTCTGTGAACTTCTATTAAATATGGAAATAAAGCACTCGGGAGAATGCAAAATAAGAGGAGAATGGACATTTTGTATATCTTCAGCTTTTTAGGTCCAATTTTTCTATTAATGGATGCTTGAGTACTTTTTTAGGTTGTTGAGATTAAGTGAACAAAAATAGAGTAGTTGCTAACATTTGAATATCTAGTTTGTGTCAAGAACTCGTCCCTTAAGCACTGACATGTGTTATCTATTTAGTTCTTACCTCTGCCCCTTGAAATATCTATTACACTTTCAAAGATGAGGAACTGAGCTATGGGGATGGGAAGGAATTTTTCCCAGGGCAGGCAGCAGCCGCTCTTCAGGCGCAGAGTTGGGTGCAAAGCTGAGCATTTTCTCCTGAGAGCCCACTTTCCTCATTGTCTTCATGCATTCTGACTCCTCATCTGACCCTCCTGCTTGTTTTAGAAGCAGAGAATGAACTGAAATCATGTGCAGAAGATTCAACTATATGAATAACAGGACGCATGAAAATCAGAGGATGAATGAAAAACTGGGAAAACATTTTTAGTTGATATCCAGAGACAAAACATTAATTTTAATATAATTTAAAAAATTCCTGAGTAAAAGACAAGAGACTATTTAAAAAAAAACACACAAAAGGATAAGGAGAGTACACACACACAGCACATGGCCTATTTCAATAACAAAGAGACAAGTCAAAACACTACCAAGATGCTATTTTTCACCTATGGGAAACATCAAGGAGTTGGCCCACCGCTCCTTCCAGCAAGCCTATGGGGGAAACACACACTTTCACATGCTGCTGGTAAGTGGAAAATAACACTAACTCCACAGGGTCATAGGGAAATTTTGGCCAGATCACGAAGGTGGTTACCTTTTGATCCAGTTAATATTATTTGGGGGAATTAATACTATCTGCTTATGAAATTACATATCAATAAGGATATTCCTTGCAGCATTGTTTCTGGTACAAAGACTGGAAACCACCTGAATGTCCGTCGGTAAGAGATGAGTTACTTCAACTGCTGTCCAGAAAATGGAAAATCAGCCAGCTATGAATGAGGAAGGCCCTTCACTTTGATTTAGAAAGGTCTCCCACATCTATTGTGATGCAAGAAACGAGCAAAGTACAGACGCTGTGTATAATATACTTCTAGCAAAGAGAGGGAGCGAACAAGGTAATATGAGACCCTGTGGTTTAATCTATATAAAGAAGTCGTAGAAGGATACCCAAAAAAACGAATGCACATATTTACCTAGAAGATAGGTGAGGTGGGAAGGAGCTTTATATGTACTTTATGTATGATAATGGAGATTTCACGAAAAGTTATGCACAGGGAAAGAAGACTTCACAATATATATCTTGTTGTTTTTTGATCTTTGAACAATGTGAATATTTTGGTATTTGCAAATTCAAAAGAAAGAGTCTCAATAGCTACATGCTTAGAGCTATTATTCTGCTCTTATAGTGGTTTTAAACATTTGCATTCTATCCCAAGAAGCATAAGAGATGATGTCCCCCTGGGGACCTGTTCTCATGGGAACCCTCATCTATCTATCTCTATATATTTTAAAGCAGAGCTAGAAAACCCCAACAGCTCACTAGTGGCAGTGAGCTGGGGCATAAACTGGCAATTTCATGAAAATCCTTCCTAGGTAGATGGTCACAGTGATGAGTTGAATTGCATCCCCTCCAAAAGAGCCACGTGGGAGTCCTATGCCCCAATACCTTAGGATGCAACTTGATTTGGGAATAGGGTCTTTACAGAAGTGATCAAGTTAAAATGAAAATACTAGAGTGGCCCCTAATCCCCTCTGACTGGAGTCCTTATACAAAGGGAGATTTAGGGGTTGGGGTGTCATTCTGTGCAAAACCTGTGCTCCTCAGTAATCCAAAAAACAACAAAAAAGAAATTTTATAAAGACCTACACAGAGGGGAGATGATGCAGAGATGGGCATGTGGTGACAGTGGCAGAGACGGGTGGGATGGAGCTGCTAACCAAGGAATGCCAGGGATGGCCAGATGCCACCAGAAAATAGAGAGGATCCCCCAGAGCCTCAAAAGCAACATGGCCCTGCCAACACCTTTATTTCCAACCTCTAGACTAAAGACTGTGAAACTTCAGTGTTGTAGTACTTGTCCCTAGGAAAGACACAATCAACAGCTTACAGACGGGGGATGGAGGCACAGAGAAGGCGAGTCACTTGTTCAAACCTGCACAGTTGGTAAGTAATGGCACCTTGATCTGAACTTGGGAAATCTAGCTTGAAAGGCATGCTTCATTCTGATTGAATTTATTATTTCAGAAATCATTTGTAAATTTTGCACTTTGTAAATTTGTACTTTGGTAATGCAAATTATTCTTCTCATTTCATGACCGAAGTCTCTGAACACTTTGTCTTGACCTCAACTTTCACAGAGTGTTCAGAGCAGCGCAACCCTGACAAGTTCTGGAAGCATGGTAGTGGGGGCATTGTGGGCCAAACCAATCAGCAGAGCAGCTACCTGGAGCTTAGGACCAGCCAATGGGGCTTCCTGGTCCTGCTTGGGACACTGACTGCAGCCAGAACCCAGGGGGTGAGAGCTTCAAAGCAATTGAAGCCTTCCCCATAGTCTCTCATTTTTGATCTGTAGAAGCCACAATCCAAGAATGTGGGCTATTAAAAAAAATTTTTTTTTTTTTGTAACTTAAGAAAAAGGTCAGCTTCAGTACAAGAGAGCTAAAGCAACTTTCAATAATTGCCTTTTCAAGTACACATTCCTTCTGCATCCAGATGTCCAGAAAATGAAAATATTTTCTGAATGAAACCATGTTGTTTAGACATAAGCAGAAGTGTAAGGACGGAGAAAGTCAGCTGAGCACTTGACCCAGGGCCTGTGCAGGTCTGGGTAGCCCTCTGTGATCCTGCTCCTGGAAGATGTAGTGCTGAGAACAGCCTACCTCAGCAAGTGGAGCCCAAGTGGAACGGCGGCCTCCTTTGTAGCTGGGAGGTGAGCCAAGATGTGCTTGAAATGGACATCAGACTCCAAAGCAGAATTTGGTCAAACCAAGGGTCAAAAGACCAAAGGAGAATTGGGTGCAGGTCATGGTTGGTCTGGACAGAGGAACAGTGTTCAGGCTGATGTTTCCCCTTAGCTGCACTGTTGATATCAGGAGTAGTTCGGTACTGTCTTCAAATCAATTCATACTGTATTGGATCACACAGGTTTGTGTCCTCCCCTAGGTCTTATGGATATAAAGAAGGATGTTTCATGTGGCCCTAACCTCCTGTGTTCCTAGATGCTCTGTAGATATTCAGTAACCACTTACTGTCCAATTAATTTCTTTCCTGGATGGGCTTGTATAGTGTTTTATTCTACTGTGTGTTGCTATAGCAAAATGCCTGATGCTGGATAATGCATAAAGAACAGAAACTTAATTTGACTCCTGATTCTGGTGGCTGCAAGGTCCAAAAAGCATGATGCTAGCTTCTGAGGAGGGTTTCTTGACTGTGCCATAACACAGTCAAAAACGCAAAGAGGAAACTTGCCATGAACAGAAGGGGCATGCAGGCAAACAAGGAAGTAAGAGGCTAAGGGGGGTCCCGGCTTTTCCTAACAACCACCTCTCTCAGGAATGAATCCACTCCTACTTGACTTGACCACTCCTTAGAGAGCATTAATCCACTCATATGTGTGGTGCTCCTAAGATCTAATCACCTTGTACTAGACACAGTTTCTTAAGGGTTCTACCACTTTGAAAAACTGAGGACCAAGATTCCAGCACATGAACCTTCAGGAACACTCAAACCATATGCAAGTCCTAACACGTGGCTTTTGTAATCATGAGCCAAATCATAGAAAAAGGAGAAGGCGCATCTTTGCTGAAGCAGGGTCAATGGATCTGTAGTGTACTTCAAAGGAGAAAACATGACCCTAAACCCCAGGACACAGCTTGGAGTACAGTACAGATGTCAAGGAAGAGAAGTGAAATTATTCGCTTTTATCTAATGTGGGGGGGGGGGGAAGGATGATATAACCAAAAATTTTAAAATGTTAGACATTGAGATAAAAGGAGGGATGGATTGATTTCCTTAATTAAATTTTTTTCAGACATTAGGCACTGATAAGCTCAGGTTTACCATACACGATTGATGATCCACTTCATTTCACAATTCTAAGTATTTAAAAATGATCTTAGTTCTAACATTTCAATGCCTTCTTGGGAAGAAATTCCCAGACACAGCAGCAGATTTCCACAGCAAACTTGCAAAGGTGTTCCCTGTGTCTTTTCTTAACCTCTCGTTAAATTCTGAGGATCTACATATCACTATTTGGCTTAACATTTCTGTCTACCTTGCTGTTAAAAGTAGACCTTGAATCACCAAATCCCACAGTGAAATCCAGAAACAAACAGACAGGCCATGACTCACCTGGAAGTGGGCAGTGAAGCAAGGAGACTTATTTCTAAAATGCTGATTGCATAGATGAAGGGCTTGCTGGGGGACATGCTGCTCCTGCTAGGCAGCTCCCCGGGAGATGATCCTTTACAGCAGGTTCTGTAAAGCATTTATTTGAAGAAGGCCGGAGGACAGGGAAGGATTATTGTTTGTATGTGTTCAGAGATATTGTCAATTTTGACTGCCTGGGCACCGAAGTCCAACTAAAGTAGAGTCATTTTGTAATGTTTGGCTTGTTTTTCCATGTTGACACGTATTTGGGGGTAATGAACCTAAATGCTAAAGTGTCTAAGATTAGCATTTGTGCTATGTAAAAAATAAAATGAGATCAGGGGAAAAACAGCAGTTCTAACCTTGGTAAATTCTGGGAGGGAGGGAAGGTGAGGGAATGTGTATTTTATTGAAAATAAAGGCCTGTGGATGATTCTTATAGAGGCATAGTCTTGAAGTAAGTAAAAGAATGACATTTAATGGAAAGCAAGGTACAGAAATGATGTTGTAACTACTCCCACTCACAATCCAAAAATGAGATATGTGGGTTGTTTCCATGTGGGCAAGGTAAAGTGTAAAACACATTGACAAATTTCTTTCTTTCCAGGTATAGTGCATCATTTTGAAGAAAAAGAAGTAAACTCTCCAATGCATTAACCATATCATTTAGAAGGATATGGCTTCCTTATCTCAGAATTACACATCAGTCAGATAAGTGTCTGAGATGGAAAATTTTGGTTCCCTGCCATGAAAAGTAGTGTTTGTCTCATGTTATCAAGTTCTCCAGGACTTACAGAAAGGGTGACATGTTTTGGAAGTCTCGGAATAGGTGGTAATTCTCTGAAAACTATGCAAATCCTCTGAAAATCTTGGTTGCACAAGAGAATGACCTGGAATGCTTGGTAACATATTGATGTCTGCCTACACCCTGCCCAAGTCGATTGGGATTTTTTAAAAGCTTCTAATGTGTGGCCAGGGTTGAGATTGAGAATGACCAACTTGAGAAAAAAAGACATCAGTGGAGTTTTGTAGGTAATGTGTCACTGGCTTTTAGAAAGACCTCTTGACTTAGTTCTTAAGGGAACTTCTTAAGTGTCTCTTAATTACAAACTGTCAAATTTCAAACAGGAGTTCATGTAAAGGCAGAACAGGGTTAGAGGTGAGAGGATGACAGAATATACAGCTAGCTTTTTCCAGGACTGCAGGAACTTTAACACTGAGAGTCCTACCTGGAGTACATGGTGTTTACTCTTACCACCCTTTCTTGGCCCCTTTCTGTTTTCGGCATAGAGCTTGAGGTGTCTAATAGGATTAATTTCACCCACTCCCAAGCTTGACATAAAGACAATTTATTTGGTTGGTGTATAGGCTGTGCAGAATTGCCAAGTGATAAGGTGATTCCAGTAGGTGTAACAGCACTCTTCAATGGATAGGTCTATGCCCAGGGGATACTTCCTATGAGTCTTAGCCAATGATGGGTGAACTGCACCTGGGTTCAGTCTGAATCTGTCAGCTATGATGAAGCAATGCTGAGAACTCACACATGATCTTTGTGGACCTCACCAGGATGCCCGTGGACCTAAGAACTTGAAAGCAGTCAGCATAGGATTATGCTTTATGCTAATCAGATTTCATGCTCATTGATTAGATTTTGTGATAATCAGACTTTATGAGGGGAAAGGGATACTTCTTGGCTGACTAGTTTGAATTAGTGGCAATTCCAAATTGCTTGGTTTTATTTATTTTATTACCATGGTTCAGGCTAAATGTGATATAGCAAAGAAAAATTGAGATATCAATGTATGATAAAAAAAACTTTAATTACATATATTAATGGTATGTATAAAATATATAAATAATATAGTATGGGCCGGGTGTAGCAGAAGTGACACCCCCAAGGCCGCATAGTTGGGGCAGAGGAAGCATCAGAGCCCCACTCTCTTGGCTGCTGGTTTGGTGCCATTGTCATGACAGTACTTTCAGCTGAGCTCTTTCATGATGAACAAATTTCTCTCTATGGTTCTGGAACTGTTGGTGAAGCTCAGTAAGTCCAGCTATCCCTTTGTAGTGATAGGATTCCTGAGGCTCAGCTCTGTTTATGATCACATGGAACTACTTGGGGGGTCCACCTGATTGCATTACAGCATCTCATTTTAAGGAATGATTCAGTAGAATCTTTTCTGATTCACCATATCTGCCTATGCCACCTCCTACCCTCTGCTCACCAATTCTCTTGACTGCTATGTGCCCCCCTCTACTCAAACTCCATCCTTCATTCTGGGCACTTCAGTATTCTCAGGGACATGCCTTTGACCTGCTCCATTTTTTTTTCAATTTATCCACTCTATCAACATTTATCTTAATTCAATGGACACTTCTTGGTTCTTAGAAGCTTTTTAACTCCCCATTCACCTGCCTTTGGTGACCCAGCACCTCCTTACTCCGCTTCTGTTTTGCTAGCTCTTTTTTCTTACCCATCATACAAATGCTGGTGTCTGCTTTCTTCCCTTCTCAGTCTGTTCCTTCTTATCTTATCCACCCTTAAGCTTAAGCTAATCTTCAGACCTAAAGGTCTGAGAGAGTGATCTCTTGAAGTCCCTTTACCAGAATCTCCTAGGTTCTTGTTTTGAAAATATAGTTTCCCAGAAGTGGTAATTTAAAGTTCACACGCACGCGTGCACGTACGCGTGCACGTGCGCGCGCACACACACACACACAGTTTATGGCATTACTTTGCAGCTTAACAGTCCACTTCTAGGAAATCTCCAGATGGACTTTGATTTGTTCACACTAAGTTGAACTTGCATATTTAGAATCAAACACTTATTTCCTGCCCTATGAATCTTAAATCAGTGGAGAAAGCTCAGGTTATGTGCCGAGAATATAAAAAGACTGCCCCTCTAGCTCAGAGAAATTTTCGGAAAGAAAGGACAAGAGTGAACATGTTTTGAGCAACACTTTGCACCCAAAGTTGTCTAAATGGGACCAGCATATTAAGAAGGTTGAGGGTAGGCTATGGGTATAGCTGTGATGGAGCACTTGTCTAGCACAAGAAGAAAAACAACACAAACTAAAAGACATAGAGGATAAGCACACATTTTTCTCCTTGCCATCTGGGAGAACAACTTGCAGACTTTTCCAATATGGAGGAAGTCAAGTTAGAAGGATCTGTGCCATGTGATTGGGCAGAGTCAGAAATAGTATATTTGACTTAGATTTCTTTTTCTGCTATGTGCCACAGAAAATATCAAAAGGTTCCCTTCTGTCCTGGGGAGAGAAGGAAGAGAAGATTGAGTGTGGGCTTACTTCTAGCAAGGACAACACTGTCCTAGAACCAAAGCTCAGAGTGTACAGCTTTATGTGGGGCCTGAGGCATTAGGGGCTCACCAGGTCACACAGGCTCCCCTGTGCATAGAGGGGACTCTAAGCTTTAAGCAAGAAGCTTGAGCCACAGAAACCAACAAGGTAGTGATGAGGTACATGCTGTAAAGAGTAGAAGAACAAGAAGATTATATAAGGCCGTATAAGGAACCTACAGAGGACACTCATCAACATCCTTCTCCATGTTCACCTAAATCTAAGGCACACATACTCAAGAAAGAAGAAAGGGAAAGTTTTAAACTCTGTGAGTCCTAACTACTGGGCGGAGGATACAGGATCTGAGTGAATGTGGATGCTCGTATCTCACAGAGTGGAGACTTTTGAAAATCTGATGAAAGAAAGAAAGAAAGAAAGAAAGAAAGAAAGGAAGGAAGGAAGGAAGGAAGGAAGGAAGGAAGGAAGGAAGGAAGGAAGGGAAAGAAAGAAAGAAAGAAAGAGAATGTGAATACATTTTCCCTCTGAGCCCAAGTGATGTAAGAAAATTTCCATCTGTTTCAGAAAAATTCATCTGTCTTCTTTGGACATGTTCAGCTAATCCTTCTTTTTTGTAAATGGGACCAGTCAATAATTATAGGGGATTTAAGTCAAGAACTTAATCCTGCTTCTGGTCCTTCATCATCTCCTTTGTTGTTTTCACCAGACTCATTTGAGCTTCTCTCTGTCTTGGGGCTTTGTGCCTGTCACTGATGAGCTGCAATAATCTGTCCTGCTTAGTTCACCTGGTTCCTTTCTAATCTCTACTGTTCAGGAGTTTGTGTTTGTCCAATGGAAAGATGGAGAGAATCATCATCATGGGCAGACTTTCTAAACCCTGAAGAATTTAGGAAGAAAAAATTTTAAAAGCACTGTAAAAAATGGACTATGCATTTCTTAATACACAGCCTGAATTCAGCTCATTAATGATATTGTTAAATGTTAAATTTTGATTAAATTATACATCAGTATTCCTGTCGTGAAGTGGGTTTGTGTGAATGGTCTTCTTCAATGGCCAGACAACACACCTCTAGCCAGACTATGAGCATATGCAGCATAGTTTCCTATTTATAATGTAGAAGAAATTGAGAAAACATTATTCACAACTCATCTTCCATCGTGAGTGGTCAAAGGCTTACATTAAAAACTCTTCAACATGTTGATGGGAAATATCTGAACTAGACTGAGTATAAAGTTAAATTAATGTGCTGCATTTATAACAACTGAAAAAAAATCAAACTCTGGAGTGCTACTTAATACATCCTGAAAATGAAAGTCCAAAATGTGATTAATCTGCCTAATTAAGAATGGTAAAGGGCTATGCTTGTAGCTCAGTGGTGAAGCACTTGCCTCACATGTGGGAGGCACTGGGTTCAATCCTCAGCACCATAAAAAAAATAAAATAAAGGTCTTGTGTCTATCTACAGCTAAAAACATTTATTTTTGCTTTGCATATTTGTTGCAGGAAGTATAAGGGAACTACCTCTGAAGGGAATAATATCTTGGTGAATGGGAGGCAGCCCAGGATCAAGGGAGCAGTGTTGGTTTGGGGAGGCAGCGGATGATGAAGTGCTTCACTTGAGGTTAAGTACCAGGTTCTTGGAGCCTGGGTTGGGATTTCACTCCATTCATTTACCAGCTGTGTGATCTGGGACAGTTACTTAAACTCTTGTTATTCTGGGGACCATCTCTGAACTGTAATTTTCAAAACTGGCTGTGTTATGCTTTCAATGAAGTAAAGTGAAGAATTGCAAAGAACTGAAGCAAATAAGAGGCTCAGGAGTTTTACGGTCCTCCTAATATCCTCACAACTTTTCATGGGTTGGATGTGAAGTGTCCCTCAAAAGCTCATATGTGAGACAATGCAAGAAAGTTTAAAGGAGAAATGACTGGGTTAAGAGTGTCTTAACTGGATTAGTGAATTAATCTCCCGTGGGATAAACTAAGTGATAACTGAAGGCTACCAGGGTATGGCTGGAGGAGTCGGGTCCCTGAGGGCATGCCTTTGGGGTATATATTTTGTATCTGGCAGGTGGAGTCTCTCTCTGCTTCTGATCATCATCTGAGCTGCTTCCCACTTGCATACTTTTCCACCATGTTGTTCTGCCTCACCTCAAGCCCCGAGGAATAGGGCCAGCAGTCTATGGATGGAGACCTCTGAAACTGTGAGCCCCCAAATTAACTTTCCTCTTCTACAATTGTTCTGGTCAAGTCTTTCAGCCAAAGCAGCAAAAAAGCTGACGAATCCACAACTGAAATAGTACTCTTTTGAGCTTAAATTGAGGGAACATTAAAACGTTGTAGACTGTGACTTTGGTTCCCAGTTCCCTTTCAAACTTTATTATGAGTAATCCTCATACTCATGCCCAGCCACCAGTCTTCTGCTTTCTGTAGCTTCCACCTTGTAGGCTGCTGCTTTGCCATTAGCTTTGCTGATGTGGTCATGTGGGAAATGCCATCCATTGCCAATTTCCAAGGCCCTCTCACCAGAGGGAACTTCACATGGAATCTGGATCACATCTCAAGTCTCAGCTGTCTAGAGAGTCTGTCTTGTGATTTGGATGTGGAATATCTCCCAAGGGTTTGCGTTTTGTTGGTCCCCAGTACAGCAATGTTCTGAGGTAGGGCTCTTGGGATGTGGTTGGGTCACAAGAACTGTGACCTCAAGAATGGGTTAATCTTGTGATGAGTTTGTAGCTAATAACATTATGGGACGTGACTCAAACTTCAGGTGGGGTCTAGATGGAGGAAATAGGTCACTAGGGTGTGATCCTGCCCCTTCTTCCTCCTCCTCTCTCTCTCTCTGTCTCCTGGATATTACAAAGTAAGCAGCTATCTTTCTACCATGAGGTTTCTACCTCACCACAGAGCTGAAAGATGGAGCCAGCCTACCACGGACTGAATGAAATCTCTGAAACTATGAGCCAAAATAAATACTTCCTTCTCTAATTCTTTTTTTTTTTTTCAGTTATAGCATCACAATGATGAAAGCTGACTAACCCAGCCCCATAGCTGGTTTTGTGCTCTGCTATTGTCCTTTTGACATCCTTGATAAATTTATTTTGAACATTTGTTTTGGAAGAAAATTCTAATGGGAAAACACAGCTTGTCCAGGAGTAGAGAAAATATGTCCAACATACCTCCTCTTCTGTGCTGCCCCATTCCCACACAGGTTTGTGTAGCCTCTGAGCACAGAGCAGGGCGGAGGACAATGTGTGGGAATTCCAAGACTCCAAATGAGAGTGAGTGTAGGTGGGTTATGTCTGTAACTGCATGGGGTGCCATGGGTCAGGGTTGGGCCACACTTCCTGTTTGAACCAGGACCTGCTTCCAATACTAGAAGAAACACGAATAAATGATCAAGAAACACTGATCTGTTGCTTCCCTACTGTGAATTAACCAGTTACACTAGAAATTATGGCGCAGAAGGACAGAAAAGGATAAGGCAAACTAGAATTTCCTTTCATTTTTCCAGTGCTTGGTTTCTCACAGTGACCTAAAGGTAGAAACTATTGTTAGAATGTACACACGTCAGGAAGTGACATAAAAAGTTGTTTTATTTTGTTACGAATAGAATACATATGCAAAAGTAGTCTCTACTATTTTGTTACGAATAGAATACATATGCAAAACCTTGCATATATTAGTTATGAAATATAAATAGTATAATTTTGATGATTCCACATGTGAGTTAAAAATCAGTGGTAAAATTCATATTAATAGTTCCAAATTTTGATTTTACTTTACTTAGAACATTAATTAGCAAACAATGGTGAGAAATAAATGTTTATTGTTTAAGCCACCCAGTCTATGGGATTCTTACTATAGGAGCTTGATCTAGGACACCTATCAATCTCAGTTCCTGTGAGCCTTTCAATTTCATTCTTAATGAAGACAGGCTGAGAACGGCCTACATGTGTCCAGGGTTGGTTTTTTTTAAACAAACAAAAAAAAAAAGACAGCTCCTCCAGCCTCTAGCCCTATCATTTCCTAATAGCAAGGACCTAACCCAATCTCTCAAACCAGTGAAGGAAACAAGAGGCAAGTATCACATTAACCATTCCTTTATTTTCCTTTCTCTGTTAGCTCCTATGTCCAATATTCTCATCTCAGATTACCCTTAAAGCAAAACAAAACAAAACAAAAAACTTTGAAGATCAACCAGCATAAGCAGACAGAGAAGGCAGTCTGGGACCCACCTCAGAAATAGCTGTGACTCAGATCCAGTCCAGTCGGGTCACCTCTAAGTTTTAGATCAGTATTGATTTCTCTTTTTCCCCCCAAGATAATAGTAATAATTAAAGTTAACCAAATAAAGAGAGAATTGATAGACAACTCCACAATCAACATCTTGAGGAAAACATAGTCATGCAGACTTTCAGAGTCAGGCTTTTAAAAATATAATAAACCTTTGGTCCAAGCTCTCATTGAGGTCTCCCTGAAGACTGGCCCGTGTACGATTTCAGTACAAGCTAGAGTTTTAGTAATTAAGCACATACTTCCAGCAAAGCAAGGGCAAACAAGGGACTGGGTCACTCATTAGGTGGGATAATAAATGGCTGGCCCTCATCCATCAGCATTGTTGAAATTAGGACTTGTTAACAGAGCTGCTGTTGGTACACAACCTTGTTCATGACCACATTTGGTAGATCAACTTAGAACATGAATTTTAGTTATTTTTAGAGGAAAGCAATTAGTTAGTTAAAAGCATGCCATTTCCCAGCAAGAGTTAGGTACTTTATTATTTTGCAATCTTCTCTAATGTTAATAGCTTAAATATTTACCAGGGGCTTTGGGGCAGTTCCCATCTTTCATTGGAAAACTTTGTACTGAACCTCTCCATATGGGTCAGAGTCCTCACTCAGCAGGTAATTCCAGGATCAACAAAATTCCTGAGTTAGCTACATCCTCTGTTTTTTCCCCTTCTTGCTTTCAGCACAGGAAAGACTCACCCTGTTTGGCTCTCTGTAGACGCCACAGGTAACATTTTGTGGAAGGAATCAGAAATCACTAATTGAAAGGATCTCCCTGCAACCCACTTTTACTATAAAATAACCATGGAAAGCTCTCCTTAGGAGAAGGAACAGATGGCAGTCACTTTAAAGCATCGATGCCAGTCTAGCATGAGATGTGACAGGAACAGGTCGACCTCACAGGATTATGGTACCAGTGGAATAAAGGCACTTTGTAAAAATGGTGAAGTACTTCACACACACAAAAAGTTCAGCTTTTAACTTAGATGTATTTGATGCCTAAATGAAACCTCATTCTAGGATAACAGAGTTCCCTCAAAATGTAGTACTTCTAGCACACAGATATGAATACCATTGCTACTAAAGAGACTGAAGAACAGATCTATCCCTGCTTTGGGAGACACTTTAGTAAATGCCCCTTCTGCCTGGCCAACAGTGGTTTCTAAACCTATTCTGAGAAGAATGTTCTCCTCTTGCATACACAAGCAAGGATTAACCTCCAGAAAGATCTCACGAATTCAGCCCCATGGAAATAGCACCCAGCCTCAACTAGTTAGACACATGGAGAGCACCTGGAGAAGCAAAGTAATAGGTGCAACACATTCTTATCAACATCCTTCTCCAGTTCATCCTCACCTCCTGGATGCTGTTTTTATGTGGATTTTGTTCCCCTCCATTCCACCTCATTCTTGTCAGAAAGAGACCAAGTGCTTCAGATAAGGATAAAAAAAAGGCACTACTACCAAACATCCCATAATAGGATGCACCAAAAGATGCCTCTTCCCCACACGTGTCTTATTCCTTATAGAAGTTAGGTGCGACACTAAGACATCTACGTCCAAGCAAGGTCTACCTTAGGATTTCCTCTTTCTTCTTCTTTTTTAATTATTTTTTTGAAAAGCAAATTTCTTTTTAATATTTTTAGTTATCAATGGACCTTTATTTTATTTATTTATATGTGGTGCTTAGAACCCAATGTCTCACACATGCTAGGCAAGCACTCTACCACTGAGCCACAACCCCAGTACCCACTTTCCCTTTCTTAGAGTACCAGGGGTTATGTTTTGTTTTTGTAGTGCTGGGAGTTAAACCCAGGGTCTTACCTATGCTAGGGAAGTTCTCTACCACTGAGCAACACCCTAACCTATTCCAGGTCTTCTGGAAGTAAATGAGAGCCTTGAATCTTGCACCAGTGTCTTAGGGTGTCCCAAGAAAACACCTGATCGTTAGCCTGCCCACATCACACTGCAGGTCTCCTGAGGAGCTTCAATCTGCCTCACTTGGTCCCCACAGTTGTATTTTGGTGGGGTCAAATAGGACTAAATACGCTGTGAGCAGTGGCAGAGGTTAAATTGGGCCAATACTATACCAATACCAATAATTTTTTTTTTTTTTTTTTACTGGACATCAGTGGAAGTTGTTCTGTGCAGGTCTAATCTACTGAACTCCATTAAACTCCCAGGAAGGGCGTGTGTGGAGGCCTGAGAGAAGAAAGTGAGGCATTGACAGAGAATGGATAAGAATTTACTCCTGGTTCAATTTCATGAATTTATAATTTTAGTCATCTTTGTGACAATCCAGAATGTACCGTAACTAACATTGACTCAACTTTCATTGGTACACTTTAAGTCTTGACCAGCACAGATTATCAATATTAGAATAAACTGATGGTAACACATGAGCTTTTGCCATTCCAGTTTATTGAAATGAGTAAATTTATAGCTTTATTTGCATACAGAAAAGTGCACAAGAAAACAAGTATGTACAGAACAGTTGTGTGGCTGATCATCATTTTCAAAAGAATTCAACTACCTAGTTATCTCCAGTTTAGCATGTTTAGGTATTTGGACTTTTAAAGTACTATTTCAAGTCTGTGTTTATATGACTCAGTAGGAAGCCAGACAGAAATTTATGCCATATATAATCAGCTATTACCATTAAACATAAAACCACAGGACTTCAGCTGGACTACTTGGGGCTAATCAATAGAAGCTCACAAGGCCACCGTGTTGCTTAAATCCTGATCAGCTGTCCTCTTCTTCCACCTAAGGTAACATTGTATGTGGTTGAGTAGGACCCACAAAAACCTGAGCATTAAGGTCCAAGAGATAACATTTTAAAAATCCAACATAAATCTTGTTTTGGCAAGAACAAACCCTTCAGAACTGTGCTAACAATAGGACTGAAAATGAACTGGGAAATTTTCCAAGGTTATGAGGAGGAAAAAAATTGCAGACATTAGATTTTTGATGATAACCCCCAATACTTGTCCATCACCTTTTCCCCTGCTATCTTCCTACTAACAGAGAGATTGTGGCTTCAAGAAAGTTTTCCAGTTACGTGATAAAGGCCTAGCATGGCCCCCAGTAAGAACCCAGTGTGTCTGGCACAGTTACTGCTCTTCAGAATACTGTCCTTCACTGCTGAGTTGAGATCAATTTCTCTTCCACGTTAACTACTCTTCTGGAATGTCAGTTCAAGAGGAAGGTTGCCCCGTCCACAGGAAGGATACAGGTTATAACTATTTGCAATTCTACTTTCTGGGACTAGCAATTATCAAGGAGAAACACAGGCCCAAGATCTGTGAATCATTCTTTCTTTCTTTCTTTTTTTTTCTTTTTTTTTTTTTTTTTTTTTGCCCATTAAAGTCTTTGCTTGCAAAAGGGAAGTAATGGTACATGAAGCCAGGAAAAAAATAGACATGAAAGACAATCAGAGAAAGAAGGCAAAGAGGGGTTAATTATATTTTCCCCTCGTCTGCAATAGCTAACAGGAGATTAGGAAAAAGACAATCTTGGCCTTGGCGAACCTGATCTTTAGAATGAAGAGAAACTATGATCTTTAAAAAAAGATCCTTAGGTATATAAGGAGGAGTTGGACTTGCTTTCATTGTATTTTAAAAATTCTCTGTCAAGAGATGGTCTGAAACAAGGGCCTTGTCCTACTAGAATCTTTAGGTTATAGAACCCCCTAATGACTTTGTGCAGCAAGGACTTGGAAATTCAATGAAAACAGGGTGTGATATGAGGGACTGTGGTGGCTGCATCTCCCAACCAGAGTGAAGAAAGTAGAATGTCCTGGAAGGTTCTAGGATCACGATAGGCAAGGACTCAGTAGGGAAACTACTTCATTTATATTTAAACTATAGAGTTTGGGAACTTAATTTACTTAAAGCCATAGATTCAGTTTAGCTTTAGCCTAGACAGAAAGTGAAAGACATTTTACAAGTGGAAGAGGCAATGAGAAATAAGGCAACAGATGATCCATCAAAGCTGGGACAAGGACAGAATCAGGATGCATCTGGCTATTAGCTTTGTCCTTGACTACGAAGGCCAACCTTTATGTTCCTCTGGATAGTCTGCATTCCAAGTTCCTAAAGAAATATGGAGAAGAAAAAAAACACCTTGCAATTAGAAATTTTGGATTGAAACCCATGTATTAAATATAAAGTCATTGCATCTCCTAGGGCTGAAGTGAGGATGGAATAAGAGAGTAAATACAGAACATGTGATGACATGATTAACATCAGTGCTCAACAACATCCTCTATTTTCTCCTATGATCATTCTCCCCATGGACTCTGCTAATTTAGCAGGTTATTATTATTTTCACTGTTAATCACTGATTGTGCCTTTAATCAATTAAACTTCATCATAGGTGTGCATGTAGAGGAAAGCACATAATATACATAGGATTTGGTGTTCTCCATGATTCCAGGCATCCACCTGGGGGTATTGGAGAATATCCTGTGGGTAAGCAGGGATGAGGGAAGAATTCTGTTAACTTAATCCTATTGTTGACATCACATTTAAGATATTATCTATTGAACATAATCTAATTATAGATGGATCAAGACATAGTTTAGTGGCCCTGTTTGTTTCCCCTTCATTCTTTATATTGTTTTATCCCTACCAGTTTTACCCTACCTTCTCTAAAATGGAGATACATGTCCTTTTACCTCCTTCCTTCAATCTTTCAAGATCAGAACCCAGTTTCTGCCATTTACTATTGAAAAAATAGTAGGTTACACTGAGTCCTCTCAAGGATTTGGTTGCAGGTATTTATTCCTAACACTTGTCTACAATAAAATCCACTGGAGAAGACGAATCCACTTTCTCACTCATTTCCTCTTTCACTGCATCTGAAGGTGATATTAACAGCTGTCACTGCTTTCACGGTTAATCCCATCAGACTACACTGCAGGCTAATCAAGATTGTCACAAAGAAAGAAATGGTATCTGTTTAGCAGACTTGTTTGTTGACTTCAGAAAGTCATTAGAACTTGAAGCTTAGAGGAAACAAAGTTATTACTAGGATACTTTGTAATCACTTCAATATGAATGTAAAAAAACCCTAGAAAACCCCAAATATATGTTATATTAAGTTTTACATACAGAACTGAAATATCAAAACCATGAGATGAAATAGAAATCCATTTCCCATAATTATATTATGATGTTTTAGAATTTTGCTCTCAACTTCCAAGTCTATCATTATTGAATTAGCAACCTATAGCTTTCCATGTCTAGTATTTCTAAATTACAAATATTAAACTCTTCCTAACTTTAAAATCAAAATCACACCCTTTGTTTCCAATGTCATCCTCTCTCACTGTTCCCCAATCCTCACCACAATAAGCTTAAATAGCCATTTTCTACTTACATAAGTTAGGCAAAAGGATTTCCAAAAGGATCCCTATGTACATCAGAACATTTGGGTTGAGAAGCCACCTAAGGAGAAAAACCATCCAGGCAACAAATACAATTATAGATATAAGACAAAATAAATAAATAAACAAAACCTATCATAAGATTTAAATTCCTTTAGAAATCACTTAGGTCATATACCAATCAGACATTGTACAGGTTTACAATGATTTTGTGTCTCTCTGCTTGTAGAGGGTTATATATGTTACTTATTCATAATTAAGACTCAGGTAAATTACATTTGCTTCCCCCAATGGGAAGTATTATTTTATGAGCTATAAAACCATGGGTGGTAAATAAAGATTTTACATTTTTAAAAAGTTTTAAAAATACTACTTTGATTTTCTCCCCAAATCCTTTCAGAATCTAGATTGAATGAAACATAAAGGATGTTCTCTATATAATAGTTTCTAAGTAGTTCCTGTAAAAGTAGTCTTACCCCAGCCTGAATAGATGGTTATACTGCAATAGTTCTCAGAATTAAGTCTTAGTGAAACAGGTTTTATCACCAAAAAGCTATTATGTGTTATTATACATAATTAATTTTAGAGGCTGTAGCTTAATGTCACTTAAACTTCAGAGCAATGACTTTTAGGAATTGATACTTACAGAGGGTTGTGATGAACTGAAGGGATCCTTAGAGAAAGGGTTCTCAAATGCATTGTTAGCAGATTTGGTAACTGGCAGGGTACCCTGTCTGGGAGATGGCTTCGGTGGTTCTAGAAGGTGAAAAATCCAAGCGATCATTAGACAAATATAACACACAGCTTCCACAGTTACTATCTCTGAAATTTAGTTCCATACTTCTGAAATTTACATCAGTGGATTAATAATCACCACCAAATCAATGGTTACTAAAGGAAATTCACCCTTATCAGAAGAGAAAGCTATGTGTATTATCTGAGGTGGAAGAGATTTTGTAATTCCCTTGTTGAAGGCCCTGGAATATTGATGAGGCTTTATTATACATACAGTCCTCCAAATTCCACAATCCATTGCATTTTGATAGCTCTTGACAGGTCTTCTAAGAACTGTCACTAGAGGGCAGCATTATACTATCCCTTAGAATCTGCCTAGCTAAATGATTGGCTCAAAAATAAATAAATAAATAAATAAATAAATAAATAAATAAATAAATAAATAAATAAATCTCCATAACCATTGAATATCAAAAGAAGCCAGAGTAGGACTACTGGTGGGTGGGGGAGGTCTCTTCTGAGTGACCTGAGGAACCCTTATAGGTACAGGAGGTAGAGAGATGAGTAGCTTACCATTGATCTTGTTCAATAGTTGATTCGCATCAAAATCATCATGGTCTGCATTCTCCTGAGGAATGCCAACTTTATTGTTGAAATAACTAGAGAAGGCACTTGAAGTCCCAGAGGAAGGCTGCTCTCCCTTCCTAGCGGGCACAGCAGGTGGCTGCCGCAGTTGGAAGTCCTTAAACATTTCTTTCACTTCCTTGACTTCTTTATCTCCAAGTGGGTCTAAGGCAGTGAAGGCATCACTAGGAATGTCCTTCGGAGGGCCTGTTCTAGGAGGTGGCTGAGGAGGAGTGACCAGGGGAGAGGACAGCATAGGGGAGGACTGAGCAGACATAGCAGGAGGAAAAATATTGCTCTGAAAAGGATTTCCCAAAGGGCTTGTTGAGGACCAACTGTTGGGTGCCACAGCTGTAGAAGAGCCCCAGATGGCAGGGGCTGGAGGGGTATTTGAGGACCCGAAGGATGAAGGCTGGGTCCAACTTTGAACCGCTGGGCTTGCACCAAAAACCATTGGCTGGGTGAAACCTGTAGGTTGGCCACCCATCATGGCTCCTGGGATCATTGAAGTAGACTGATTGAAGACCACCGAGGGGTTCCATGGTCCCGCCTGGGCAGGTGTGACTGGCACACCACCTGAGAGAAGAGGGGGAAAAATACTCCTCAGGAGTCAAGCCTGGAGAGGATTCCTGAATTTAAAAAGCACGACTCTCCAGGGAGCATTTACAGAGCATCCCCAGGGCAAATACCTTCAGTAAGCCTTGAAGCTAGCATGGAAATAAAGATTAAATTGCTCTGAAGGTTAACTAGCTAATACAGCATAACTAGCATTTGAGTGCTGTTTGCATTTTTTAGGTTTACACGGTCTTTCCGCTATGTTTTTTACCTTCCTCATTAGAAGGATAATACAATCCACAAGTACTAATCATAAATAAACTGATATATCTGAAACAACTAGATCAGAGCCTGTCAATAGCAGGAACTAATTTGTTGAGTGAACATAATTTGTGTTCACAAACCACATTGATTATGAAATAGTTATTTAAGATAATCCATTGGACTCTCTGACTCATCAATTTGACCTTTGCATTGAGCAGCTGGTTTTTTGTCTGGAGACTTATGGAAACCAGCTATCACGTATGTGCATAAGGCCCCAACGTGCGTTCATCCTGAAGAAACCATTTCAAAGTTTCCTTGCTTTTTATTGCTGCCAAAGTTGACACAGCTATATAAAGGGAAGATAAAATTTAGCCGATGCCAAGATAGTTTTAGACTTTTATATGTAAAGATGGAGGAAAAGCTATTACCCTAGGAAAGCTGTTTCAAATAAAAGTGTTTCCTGCCATGTGTCACTCACTAAACCTTGCCAGACTTTAGAACAGACTATTTAAGTGAGAAAGGGAGGAGAGAAGACAACAGGAAACAAAATGCTCCCCTGGTAAGGAATGGCCTGTGTCAGGGCACGTGATCTTGGGTCAATGGCTCCTTTGCTTGCATCCTTGCCGAGGTCATTGGGAATTACTTAAATCACAAAAATCCAAATCTCTTAAATTTCACTGTCTCTTATTATTAAATTTCACTGAGACTTATTCCTGCATCTTGCTCTAATATACAGGGCATTTTCTTTTCTGCCTCTGGCCAAGTATATTAATGAATAAGTCTAACTGTCACCACTGAAAAACACCCTCAATTCAGCCTCATACTTTTTCATGAATGATGCTGATGTTCTGCTTTTGAAACCTATTAAATTTGAGGTTCGGAGAATAGCATTCTTTACCTATGAATTTTCTAATCCAACTAAGAAAAGGCCATTAAACTTGGGTGAGGAATACTTTTGCTTCCAGAGTGATATATGCTTTAAAAGAATGTTATTTTGGGGGTTATGTAGCCAGATATTCTCACTTAAATCTTCTTAGTATTTGCATCTTCTATGCCTAGGAACGTGGCCATCTGGCCAGAAATAAATTCATTGTTCTCACAGAGTGGCAGGTTTCAGGAGAGGTTCCTTCACTTAATCAATGTTCTTATTTTCAAGGATAAAGAATACAATTAAAATTGGATAAAGAATCAATATTCTTATTTTCAAGGATAAAAAGTACAATTAAAATTGGGGTGGTCACAGTCTGTGACCATAGGGACAAGTTCAGGCACACTGGTTCCAAACCCAATACCCTATCCTCTCACTCTGCCTCATTGACAGGAAGGTACAGGACTTTTTATTGTTGTTGTTTCCTAAATGGTGTATTAATTCAAATTCTAATTTCACTGACGCATAAGTTAGACTTTATAACAAATCAATGGACAGGTTCTCTTAGATTCTATAACACAGGCCCTAAAAGCAGATTTAGTTTGAACAATAATTGCCATTGTTTTAAAAGAAATGTATTGAAATTTCATTAAAGGAAGCCAGAGTCCCTCACTAATAGTATCTACCAATTAGATGTGCAAGAAAAAGGAAGTCAAATTTTATCATCTTTTATGTTGAACCACTTCCCATTCCTTAGGAAAACTCATGGCTTTGGTCATAGATCATGTCAGTGGGAGTGGTGTTTATAAAAGAGAGAAATATGATATTTGCCAGGAATTAAAGGCTCTCCCAGGATATGCTTATGCCAGCCTTCATTTCCACCCACCAGATTGTACACAATTGTGTTTCCGAAACATTTATGGCCCAGCTGGAGAAAGTAGGGACAAGAACTAAAGAAAAAGGGTGTGTGGGCATGAAACACTGATTCTATTACCTTCTGAAGCTAGATCAAAACACAGGGCAGCAAGTCAAAGCAGAGGGCTCAGCTTTGTTTAATGCCCTCTCCCCACCCCCAGCTCCAGGGGAGACAGTCCCCCAGCTGGTTCTAGCGGAAGCCAGACCTACAACCTTCCATGGTTTGGCGGAGTATCCCTGTTGGTGGACAGGGGCTATACTGTAGAGCTCAGTTTGAGTTCCATGTCCAAACTTGGAAGAATCATCAGTATTCTGCAGTTGTATACCCCAAGGCCTCAACAGGGGCACCTAGCCAAAAAGCTTCACTTCGTCTGAATAAATTAACAGTTATAGGGTCCAGCTGTATTTTCAGGCTGACTTGTTAAATATTGGCTGTAAAAATTCTTCAGGGCATTGATATTAGACTACAAAGCCCTGGGATGTGATCTAGTCACAGCACTGCATGCAAGTTCTCTGCCTTCCTGCAAGAGACAAACACCTACCTACTCCACTTGAGGGTGTAGGAAAAAGAGCAAAAGAGAAAGGGGAAGACCCCCAGAGACACAAAGTGTTTAGGGAGAGCCTCTTGGTGGTGTAAATGCCAAGCAGAGACAGACCTGGAACACATTGGCTTCTTATACTCACATGGATTTCAGCCACTCACTATCCTCTTTCTTGCAATCCCCCTCTAGATATGATTAAACAGATTCACTGTGGTAGATCTAAAATATTCTCCTTTTCAGTCAGGAAAATAGGGGGAAGAGAGAGACAGAGAGAGTGGGGGCGGGGATAGAGGAGATCTTGGTGACTGATTCTGCAGGAGGCAGAGAAAGCCAAGATCCTGGTCAAATTTATCAAAGGAGAAGGAGAGTTCTTCTTCATTTATGGTCCCCCACCACCTCCCAAGCCAGACTATTTGCTGTTTGTAGAGATGCCAAGAAACAGAAAAACAGAGACCCCAGCAGGACAGCAAAGACTATTGTTGAGGTTTCTGAAAATCGTACCGTGGAATCTGAAAGAGCTGGAGGCTGTGGATGAAGAGTAGCAGGACCAGACCTCATCCGGTGTTTTTGCATCATCCTGTAGCAGAGAGGCCTGGTGGCTCATAAGAGCCAAGGATACCTTTATGAACAATGGCACCAGCATGGCCTAAGAATCTGATAAAATTCTACCTCTTCTGTAGCTGTTCTCCTTCCAACTTCAGCTATCCACTATTTACCTCTGACTATTATGAGACTTGGCTAGCAAAATATTAGCAAGGTGGAAGTATTCCAAGACAGATCAGGATGTATGCCTAGGAGTAGAGCCTACCAGAACCTGGCCTTTGATTAAATGACTACTTTAGATTTAACATCTCTCCTGGGGCACATAATGTTTTAAAAGGGGATGCAGGCATTAAAAAGTGATAGGTCTGCAATCTGTTATGGGATGTAACATAGAAGACATGCACGTTACTATTTTTCCAACACAATCGACACAGATGGCAGACAGGCAAGGCTCTTGCATCTCTTCTCCTCTGTATCACTGAAGCTGATCTGTGCATCACAGTCTCTCACAACTGTCTTCCAGGAGCCAATGCAAATTAATTCAGGTACATGCAATACTGAAAATGGATTTCTTATCACATGCCAACTTCAGAAGCCACATTTCCATTATAAGACAAGAGTATCAACTGGGAGTGGGTGGCACAGGAGTAAAAGTGGGAGAAGGGCTGCCTAGGTGGTCTAATCTTTTATCCATGGAACCCTATATGGATAGGAAGGTCCTTTCTTCTGTGCATTTATTTTATGAGTGATACTGACAGAGCCATACCTAACTCTATCTCTAGGCACCTACCTAGACCCGCAAGGGGCCCCACTGGGGCAGGAGAGCTTGTTTTGAAGAGGTCCAGAGGGTTGTTCTGTGGGGCTGCAGATTGTCCTGTGGGTGACGTCTGGCCTGGAGGTTCTGAGACCGGAGGATCAAAGATGTCTGATGCAAGCAAGTCATTTGCTGAAGACTGACAGGGAGGGAGGAGGAAGAAGAATTATTCAGCATCAGAGAAATACATCTCTTCACCCCAAATTTGAGATCCACAGAAAAAAAATGTTTTCCTATTATTGATTAAAAAACAAAACAAAACAAAAAATAATGGGGGTGGGGGGATAAAAGATACAAATGGCTGCAGTGGACTGACTATTGAGGTCTAGTGACTGATACAATGTAGGATTTGTGAAATGAAACATTGTGAAATGAAACAAATGTATACATTTGTATCACTTTGTGCTCCTTGGCTAGAAGCTTAAAGCTGGGAAAAGGAAGGACAAACTCCAATTAAGCATCCTAAAAAACCATGATCATTCTATTGCATTTAAATCAGCCTACATAGAGATGATAAAGTCTTAATTATTATGCAAACCTACATATTCCTATGAGAGTTTCAAAAAGATACCTATAGAAACTACAATTTCAATTGCTACTGAATGAAACTATTAATGGTGCTGGGAATAGTACATACTTAAGTTTCTTCTAGAAAATGGGTTAGGAAACCAATGTTTAAAAAAGGAGACAAGCTTGAAAATTCTATCCCACCACCGTGGACATAAATGCAATAGGCTGGGTGTGCAGGGCAGGTGTTAGTGTGGGGAAGAAACAAAGGGAGTCGTGAGGACTCTTGCCCTCCCATCCCAGAACATGAAGATCAAACTTACCAGAGGTATAGAAGCATAGCAGCATTAAAAAATGGAAAAACTTGTGTTTAGTTTTAGTGTAAGAGACAAGACATGCAAACGTCAGGCAGGGTGTGACAAACACTGCTGAGAAGCTTAGAAAGACTGGCGATTAGAGGAAAGTATTCCTGGAGAACCGATCGATGTGCCTTATCCCACCTTCTAGTTTACAGCCACACAGGAAACTACAAGACAGCAGGAAAGCACTTGCATCACACCACCCTCTGGTACCGAACATGCATTCTGCTAATGGCTATGTGGAGAAGACAATTCACCTTAGCAGTCCTTCTGCCTCTTCCTGGTTTGGTACTTTGTGGAGGTGGGATAATGGCTATGGAGTCATGTGCTGAGGACTGGACAGAGCTTTCCAAGTCCTGTTTTACGCCATTCGGTACAGAGAGTCCTTTGGGAGGGCTTCCCACAAAAGGGTTTGGGGAAGATTTGATATGGAAGCCGTTCTGTTCTCTTTCAGATACCCCATTTTGAGTTCTCACCGCTGGCTGGGTTTGCGTACTTGAAAAGGGCCACGGGCCTGCCTGAGCTTCCTGTTTGCCAGTCCGGTTAGAGATTTGGTCAAATTGCTGACCAAAGTAATCAACATCACCATTCAAGGGCCCATTACTCAGTGGAGTAGACAAGCTACTCAAATTCTCTTTCTTCTGATCTGGAGATTTGAGAGAATCAAACGAAGAGGGTGTCGATTGGTCTGGTTGTGCAAAAGGATCATCACGGAAAGGATCAGGATTGGGGGTGGGAAAGAAGTTGAGATTGGCAGAAAAGGCATTTTCAGGCAAGAAGGATGCCTGAGGCTTTGGTCGAGGAAGAGAGCAGGAGGTGATGCCATTTGTTAAGAACGGATTTTCTCTTAAAGAATTCTGATTGGTGTCGATTTCAGAGTTTAGATCCACTAACAGGATATCTTTGCTTTCCTATCACATTTGGAAAGAAAAAAAAAAAGAACATGTGTTAGTCCATGTTAATACTTCAAACGAGAAAACTACATAAAATGACCAGGACTATCAAAATTCCCATTCGAATTTGGTCTCTATAAACTGGTTGACTATGATCTCCTCCAATTAACTCCTAGAAAGTATTTATTAGTTGTGCACTGGGCGGGGTGGGGGGTGTTTCCCTGCCCCTCTCTCACCCCAGCCCCTTTTCTCTATGCCTCCAGTTTTTTGGTCCTTCATGAAGTGAGAGCTCACGGTTGCTTAGTTCATGTGTCTGCTCAACTTAGTTCATACCCACAGCTGGGCTGAGTTCATTTCCAGCATTGTTTCAATTCATGCCTAACTTGGTGTCTTAAAGAGTATTGATTGTGTCACTCTAAATGATTACCTGAATATGCTGAGCCTAAGTGTCAGAAGTAACTTCATAAACCTGGCCCAGATTCTTACCTGATGTATACATGGTCTTATCTATTGTACCTCCAGAGTCATTAGCATCACATTTCCAAATAAGTGAATTCACTGGTTAATGCATTCATGTTTTATAGTCCTGGTTATGACAAAGTTTGCAATCTAATGCATTTCCCTATAATTGGTCCATTTCCCTATAATTGGAGAGAGGTGGTTCCTTTACTATCACAGCCAATTGTTATGCCTCTTTAAATACTGAAGGTCCTTATTGAAGATGCCAGTCAAGGTGGGCCCCTCTTTCACACCACCCTAGTCTCTTCCCTGTACACACTCTTACTGATGTATGCCCTTCTGTGAAAGTTACACTCAAAATACTGGTTTCATCTCATGTATCATATATTAACCTCTAGTATTTATACATTTTTTTTTCAGAATGTGGCTTCCAGTTGTCTGTGTGATGGCAGTAATCTCATGTATTGAGTGCAAAAACAATTAATGTTTTGCTTTTGCATGAGTTAGAGATGTAGATAGAAGACTTAATCTAGAAGACAATAGAATGCCTAATTCTATTTTTGCTCAATTTTTTTCTGGTATGTTGATTTTATATGGTTTCTCTGCTGTTATATAAATGTTTTCTCAACATAAAAGCAGAAAATGTGATGAATTTGACATGTCTTTTTTCCAGCTAATGACATAAGTAATTACGATTCACCTTGGGATAAGGGTCTCAGTCTAACAGCCCTTCTTTCTGACTGATTTCAGCTTTTAAATTCTTAATTATGCTAGCCATAGAAGATCATAAACAATAAACTTGCCCAGCTGAAGAGCAAGTTAGAGTTGACATTTAGCATTACTTTGGGGAGAGTACTAAATATTTTGACCATTGGGACAATAACAACTTTAAGGAAATATTAATTTCTCAAACTAGTAAGAGCAAAAAGGACTTAAGAATGTCTCCTTGGCTTTTAGTGAAAAGAACACATTTTTACCAGTTGAGATGTTACTTTGTGGCTATAGAAAAGACAGCAAAATTAGAGCTAGATGGTATTTATCTTTTGGCTCCCTTTACTGTAGGTATAAAAACACTATTTCTAAAAGCCATATTTTTCCTCTTTGTAACTAGAAGAATTTGTCACAAGAAAGAGCTTGTAATTTAATATAAAATTTAATCAAAGAAATGGATTGGAAGACTTCTTAATGAAAGGATCTGTAAACAATCAAAAGGGAGGATAAAATGTATTTCAGAAGCTTGTGATTTCAATATTCATTCATTATGAGCCACCTCTAGGTGAGGACAGTTGGTGTTCACAGCTGGTAGAGTTCTCCTTTTCAATTATTACTTCAGAAGAAGTTCTTAGGACACCAATCGGGAGCCACAATGTTAGACTTCTGAATAGTCACCCTACAAGTAAAATGTATAAAGCTGGCCTCAGGTTGGGTTTGCTGTTAATCCAAGATTGAGAGTCTAGTCCAGTTAACTGACCACAACCTATGAGTCGACTATTTGTGATCCATCCCTTCTCAGAGCTTCATTCATGCTATGTTGGACTGTCAGCCCTCCATCCACCTGGCCACCGTGGGAGCATCTGAGACAGGCCTGGATTTCTGAAGTGAATTACAGGCCCTATTCTTAAGGAGCTATAAGCAGGTGGGCAGACAGTTGGGTGTCTGCACCAAGACCAGTTTTTAAAATGAGTTCCACAGCTCTCCTCCAGGCAGCTAATCTCACCTATCACACCAGATTGCCAAATTGAGGGCTTCCCTACTATAAGCTTTTGGTGGTATCCTGCCTCAACTGTATTAAAACATACTTCCTTAGACCAATTTTCAAGATGATCCACAGTAAGACCCAATTTGATTCTGGCCCAACACATTTTCCCTACATGCTTCAACGACCCAACTTAAATTCAGATTCTTTTCCCATTGATCTTTATATTTCAGTTTTACCCGTGTCTTCCCCAGAGCATTTTAGGAGTGTACACAAGTGTATAAGTGATACTAGAATGTTCCGCCCTGATCCTAGATCCTATCCCTTGTACCCATATTTAATCTCCTTGATGGTGCATCATGCCTGGCTTATCTCATACTACCTGTTTTTTTTGTAGTGCTGGGGATCACACCCAAGGGCCTCGTGCACGCAGGGCAAGCACTCTACCAGCTGAGCTATATCCCCAGCCCCCACCTGTGCTTTCACATGGAAAAAATTTTAAGTTAACAAACATGAACTTCCTCCCCTGCCTCCTCTGCTCTCTCTTTTTCAAATAGTATGAAAGCATAATACCTAAGTGCTTTTCTTAAAAAAAAAAAAAAAAAAAAAAAAGAAGAAGAAGAAGAAGTAAGTATTTCCTAAGGATGATGCTTAGCTTGCAATATGAACAAATTGCAGAGAGCTCCAGTCACCTCTAACCACTAATAAAGTCTAGGTGACTTAGATTTCTTTCTCAGTACACATCATCCAGAGCAATTGTTAAGAGTTAAATATTTTTTGAATATGCTGGTTTTACCAAGTACAGATAAATCTGTGACCTATGAATACAGAGTCAATATGTAAGAGCATGTCAAAGTTTAACCAGAATGTTAGCCCTGTTAGAAAACTAACAGGGGTTAGCTTTCTCTTACTTATTAGCTACCATCTATCTTGATGGTATTTTATTATTTTAATTTGTTGCTAGTTTAACTAAAACTTGAATTTCTACAAATGAAAAGTTCTTAGAATGTAAGAAGTCTAATAAGAATGAGACGCAGGATCATCCATGTTGTTTTTCATTTCCCTTTGCAGAATGTTCCAGAAGTCTACCAAAGTAGATTCAACAGTAAGTGCTTTCTTGCCTCTTCCTCTGCAATTCCACATCATATCTTGAATGTTCTACTCTCTTTCAATATCTTGTTTGAGAGTTACACTTGAAAAGTAGGTTGCCCAAGTATCAATTTCCTTTGGGGAAGGGACTACTAATAGTGGAAAGAGCAAAATTGTTTAGGAATCCAAAGGATCTCAGAGCTATGAAAGACCTTTCAGGGTCAGCTAGCTTAGGATTTCAAAAAGTTTATCTGTAGAACAGGAATGAATGTTATAAAGAATGAAGGGCTCTATAGACAAGTGAGTCAGGAAAATGACTTAAAAAGACATTAAGTGGATTTCTCCATTACAGGCTTCAGAGAGTCCTTAAGATGTTATGGTGCGGTGAGATTCTTACATGGTGAGGGCAGAGAGGAGTGCACGAAGGCCCTGCTCCCATACTCATCTCTCTTGGGTGTTTATGGAGTGAGGTTTCACAGGCCTGGAATTCTCTGCAATACTTGGGAAGTTAGAATCTTACCCAATCTCCCACCAACTGCTTGATGGTATTTTATTATTTTAACTTGTCACCCTTAATTAAGAGTGGCCTTCATTTTGTAGACCTATCTGATAATTTCTTCATATGAGAAAATCCTAGCTAATTTTTCTCATCATTCTAGACTAATTCTGCTTCTCCAGTTATTGCCTTCTCTTTCTTCATATTCAAGTCTAGAATCTCCCTTCCTCAGAAGCAGTACTTGAACCTTTAAACTGGATAAATGCCCTGTAATTAACATCAGTTAATATGCTTTGTGCTTCATTTTTAAATGTTGGTCTCCCTGTTAGACAGCACATTTTATGGTACTGTGCATTTTACTTACTGCAGTGCCTCGAAAAGAGCAAGTACTCAAGAAGTTACATAAACAATGTAAGTTGCTAGAAGTCATTTGAAGTTGCATCAATCATCATTTCATTTGAGATCTGTTTTAGAAGTTCTGAAGACCAGGGCTTAAGTCTTGGTTTTGCACCTCTTTATTGGGTACATAATGTTTTTTGTTGAATCATCATTTTCTTATCTATAACATTTGGTACATATCTAAATGGTTGATACATATTGATGAATGTTGAGAAGACTTACATACCATAATGTTCTATAAAAAAGGTAGCAATTTTCTAAAAAGGACATTTTTTGGTTGAACATCACTTAGCCTCTTGTTTACTTGAATTCTTACATCACAACAAGCTTTTGCTGCTACACTGCAACTGAAAAGAGTGGATGAAAGGCCAGGAAGCTTCATGATTAATTATCTGATAGACAGACTTCCTTCAAGTAGGGTTAAGCCAAGGATTATATTCAGCTTCTCCTTCTGATCCTGTGTCATACCAAGAAGGGTTTTATTGCCTGACCTCCTTCAATTGAACCTTTAAGCAATGTTAACATATGAATTAGTGCTGATAGGTTCCCACGGTGACTTAAAATTCAAATTTTAATAGTCTCTTACACTTTGTGTGGAAAAAAATCAGTCATCACCTTTTTAGTTTCAATGAAGATGCTCAAGATTTCTGGTAAATTACCAATTTGAACTAGAGATGTCATTTCCATTACATTGCAAATTTAAAAACAAACACTTACTGTTGGACTATTTAGGTCAGGAGGTGTAGACATGTCCCCAAACAAATCCATCTGGTCCACACCCTTAAAAAAGTATTTGGATTAGATTCACATGTGTCTACTAAAAAGATTACTTTGTATAGTGTTGTAATAGTCTGTCTCCTAAACTAAAATTTAGGAAAATAGTTGTCACAAATTGATTTTCATTTAACTCACACATATTTGATATTATATTATTTAGGTCAGGAAGTGTCGACATGTCCCCAAACAAATACATCTGATCCACACTCTTTAAAAAGTATTTGGATTAGATTAAGGTGGTCTACTAAAATTATTATATTGTATATTGACATAAATGTTACACTAATGTTTATAAAAATAATTGTTGTGATTGGATTTTCATATAAATCCAATTCAGAACTGGTATTAGCAACATCTATAGGAAGGAGAACCCGTGTTCAGGTGAGTAAGAATCATAAATTATCACATACATACCAATTTCAGTTTGGTCCCTTGATCATCAAGATTCATTAGGGTCTCACTCCCATTCTGAAAAAATGGGAAATAGTTAAGGGTTTAATTGATGAGTTTTCCTCTTACTGTATTGGCTTATTATACAGTTATGACTTTGGCACTGATCATTTAACTATATGTTTTCCATGACCAAGAAGTCACAAATGCACAGTAATAAGGTAGAAAGGGAGAGGATTTGGGCAAGGAACAAACAAGGGCTTATACACAATTCATAAGAGGTGGCAATTCTCTTTACCTCTATGGCTTTGTTGGCTTCTTCTGCCTGAAAAAAAAAATAGAAATTCAGTGACATTAGTATTTGTGGTTAAGAAGAGTTAAATAAAAGAACAGATATACTTTCAGGCTTACGAGCATAAGGAAATTAAGTCTTGCCCATTTTACCTATATCCTCTCTTATCTTATAGAAATTACTGAGGTACTAGATTTAAATTGAGGAACTAGATTTGACCTAGGTTGTCCTGTGTGATTCCTGTGACCAATATGAAACTTGTAGGGATTGGAAATCAGAAGTACCTGTCTATAAAATTCACCCATTGCCTTAGTGGGAAGAACATAAGTTCTATGCTTTGAAGAGTCCTATAGAAGCCCCATCTACAGATAGGTCCTATATACATAGTACATTAAACCTGATCCTGAATGTGGTTACAAATTCCAAGAAGCCTGTCTTAAGTAGGACTTGCCTTTTTCTTCTCTTCTTCCTTTTTCTTTACATTGTAGATTACTTGAAAAAGGTCTTTAAGGTCAATGACTAATGGCTCAGCCTAAATCAAGAAAAACAACAACATTGTTATCAGCATTTTATTCTTAATATTTTCTGTGTCATCTCCATCAATTCGGTTTAGTATTGGTTTCTTAAAAACACAAACAAACAAACAAACAAAAACCCTCCTATTCCCTTCTCCTAATATATAGGGAGTTACCCCCACCCCACCCCACCATTACACACCACCATTACCCTTAGATACATAAAGGAAGCAGGGCTAGTGAGTATTTAGACAAAAGAAGAGGTGCCATGACTATTTTCACAGTCTCTTCAAGGTTCCTGGGAACAACTCACTATTGTTCTAAAATCAGCATTGACTTTAAAAGAAAGTCTGTTCTCACAAACTTCGTGCCACATGGGTATCAATGACTATTTGTTAGTCCAAAGACTCTTTAATGATACTAATGCTCTGGGTCATTATTTTACTCTGGGTCATTATTTTACTCTCATTCATTTGATTATTCCCAGCAAGTTTTCTAGTTCTGTGACAGACACTTCTCTGCTCCACAGAGGATCAGTCCCCAAGGGTGTCTCAAGGTTCACAGCTTACCTGTTGCCCAGTTTTTATGGCAAAAAACTGATGTTGGCCTTCTCCTCCACACACGTAACCAAACGCCCGGTTGTCTGTCACGTCACGGGCAATGAAAGAAATCTTATTTACTGGATGTTCATGCTCTATCACCTGAAAACAAACATAAACAATGATTTATTGAGTAAACTAGGGCTAGGGGTGTGACCCAGTGATATGAGAATCTATTTCTATGCCAGCACTGCTAGGCATCAGATGCAGCATATATGAACAGGTTAAATCACCTGAATAAAGACTTTTTAGTCTCTAGGTAGAAAGGCCCACAAGGAAGTAGGAACAGAGAACAAAAATGGGAAGAATTTTCCTTCTTAAAATAATGAAATTGAATCTTTCAATCCCAAAGGTATGATGCCACACAGCCAAAAAATGATTGAGGCTACCAAGAACCTCTAAAGGAAAGAGGGAATGTGTAACCCTTAAGCCAACCCAAGTAGGTCTGCTTTCTCAATTCAAAATCAAACTTATATCCCCAGGGTTCCTTGGACAACACCTCAGAATGGCCAAGGAATCATTCTGTATAGTATTAGAATAAGGATCCCCTGTATTTTCTGGAAGTTATCAAATGCTGTCATCAAGTATGGTTCATGGACTTGTCCTAGATGGTCTATGTTATTATCCAGAAGTACATGAGGTCAGGAGTTCATTCCTCTTGATCCTTTCCAGGAACAGGATTTGGCTCATCATGTATATTTATATATGGCAGTATGTGTCTTTTGTTTCCAAATGCCTAAGATCACCAAAAGATCATATTTTAAGGAGAGAGGGAGAGAGAATGCACATGAGTGAAACCTGCCTCCATTCTCTGATGGGTTTGGGGAAACAAGAGTTAAGAATTGAAGGAAAATATTGGACATTTATTTCAGAGGTAGAGCGCTTGCCTTGTAAGTGTAAGGTCATGGGTTTAATCCCCAGTACCATGGGGTGGGAGTGGGGGGAAGGGTTGAAGAATAATGATGGAGAGGTAATGTCGGAGCATCTGAGCCCAGCAGGCTGGGTGAGCATGCACCAGGCAGCCTAGCTCTGAGTGTCATGGGGGATTTTACAGACTAGACAATGGGCATCTCCAGGAAGTGGTGAATAGTAACCAGAGGTCTTCCCACAGTGTGTTGAAAATACAGTATTGTACACCAATGAAAATGGGCTATAAACAATATTTTAAGTGGATGAATCTTATGTTGAGTAGGAAAAAAAAAATGCCCCAGAAGACTTGAAATAGGATAGCTTTTTGTTCAGTAGCAAAACTAAAACAAAATAAGCACAATTGTTCATGTGTCATGGAAACAGTAGCAACACCACACACACACACACACACACACACACACACACACACACACAATAAGGAAGGTTACTTCTGTGAGGGAAAAGACAGGTGGGGAAAAAAGCTAGATGTGTTTTAAATAATATTTCAGCTTTAGTTTAGTTGATAAGTTCACATGTGATCAATATATTAAAAATCAAATGAGAGCTTTGCATAGGCCCATGAAAAAAATCACAAACCGGGAATTAGGGTTCATCTAGTTCTGTATGTTTGAGGTTCAAATAATGTGGTATTTATAGCACACCTGTGTTCATAGACTTAGATTCACATCTCTTATAGGAAATAAATTACAATACACGGTATCTTGACTCCACCTTCTATTCTGTTTTCTGCTTATTATTTCTGGAGAAATAATACTTTTTTTTTTTTTTAATAGAACTTGGAGAAAGAAAAAAAAAAAAAGAAAGCTGAAATCCAAGCAGCACATAATTTGTCACACTCAGGTGCTCAGGTAGGTGTCAGCGAATGTGAATTCTTACCCCAGTTTTCTCATCAATTATTTTTATCCCAGAAAGGGAAATGTTGACCCAGATCCTTTGTTTGTGTTGTCCCTGAGACCGTCCAGCTGCTGCCATGCCCTGATGAGATTGAGAAGACAAGAAAAAACAAATTTAAAATTTTATATTTTATATTTTAAATTTGTTTAAATATCCTGCAGTGCTATTAATATTAAGAAATTAAAAGATAGCTTTGTTTCCAACTTGGTTTGCCAGCTATGAAAGGATGAGGTGCCTTTCATCTGGGATAAGAGGATGGAGTCAAAGACCATTGAGCAGGCATCTCTTAGCTGGGTAACTCAAACAAGTCACTGTAGTTCTCCTGGTAAAGAAAAGGGGACTGGACTCGAAGATCTTCAAAGATGCTCCTTCTAAGTCTTATATTGTCTAATGAGTATTACCTGTTTAATCAGGTCTACCTAGTGACATAGTACTGAATTTAAAAATTTAAAACTCTGCAGGGATAACACTAAAGAACACCAATTTCTAGGTAGGGTCCTGAATCTTTTCTGGACACTTTCCAGGTGAAAAACAGGGTATCCCCTATCCTCTGCACAACATCAGACCATGCACACCCTTGCACACAGGTTCTATAATCAGTGAATGAGATAAGACTGTTGGGCTTGATTCATTCAAGCACTGAGTCAGCCAAAGTGAAAGGCATCCAGATCCCTGATATCCTTGATGAAACCAGGTCTCTAGAGCAGTGCTTGAAATGGACCAACTACCTCAGGGTTTCTCAGAAAATTAGACACAACCGGATCACTGGTGGGATTAAAAAATTTTCAAATCACTGAGATACAGGTAAACATGAGCTTTGAAAATAATCCTCTCTGCTGGTCATTTAACATAAAAAAGATAAAAACATTCTTCTCCTTTTACCTTGAGTTTCATCATGGAGTCTTGGCTCATCTTATCCCCTCGAGCATCTGGCACATCATCAATTCCAATTAGCTTGGCCTTGTATTTCACACCATCACCTTTGAACCTTGCCAAGAGATACTCATCTGTCTTTTCAGAGCCTGAGGAATGAAAAAAATATAAGATAAAATTTTATTTAAATACCAGTCCTAGGTAAGACCAAATGTGCTCTGGAATCTCCAAATTTCGAGAAGCATTAATCTTGATTATACTATAATTTATCTTAAGTGGAATATTTTATTCTGTCTTATTCTTTCTTCTTTTGAGCAAAATCATGCTCTGTAGTATTGAATATGGAGTTGGGGTAGAGATAAAATAAATTCTTAAAAATAGAAAATTCATGAGGGGAAACCAGGGGAATGTGTAAAATGAGAGTTGGACTTCTTCATCTGAGTCTTTTAAAATTATATTATAAGGATTCTATTTTTTAGTGAGAAAAATAATTTACTAACATACAATTTACTAACATTTTGAACTATCAATAAAAAGGGAAATATAGGTAATTTCCCTTGATAATAATGAAGGTAATTATCCCATAAAGATATCTGATTTTGCTCCTCTTAAAAGACCTGTGCAGTCTCATTCCCAGAACTAAAGGGTAGTAGTAAAAACCAAGCAAGTCATGGCATATTCTCAGACTCTGAATGATTAAGAACGCTGTCACTTTTTTAAAAATTTATTCTGATTTGTTATACATGATGGTAGAATGCAGCTCATTTCATATTACACATATAGAGCACAATTTTTCAAGACACTGGTTGTACACAAAGTATTTTCACACCATTCCTGTCTTATTCATGCACTTAGGGTAATGATGTTTAACTCATTCCACCATCATTCCTACACCCATGCCTCCTCCTTTCCCCTTCCTCCCCTTTGCCCTATCTAAAGTTCCTCCATTCCTCCCATGTCCCCCCTGCCCAATCACCATAATGTGTCTGCATCCTCATATCAAAGAAAACATTCAGCCTTTGGTTTTTTGGGATTGGCTTGCTTCACTTAGCATTATATTCTCCAATTTCATCACTTTCTGGTGGTACTTTAGATCAAAAGAAAAGGGTCTAACAAGATACACATTTGATTTTTAGAAATAGTGACTTCAATAAAACCAAGTGGTTGGTAGATCATTGAAAGGTAACTGATGGTTGTATTACTAACTGAACAAGATCCATGAAAGTTTCCAGCAGGACCTAAGTTGGTGCAATTACACATCTGAAGACCAGTCTCATTACACATGAAGTGAACATATCCCTTCTGCCAAAGTACACCTTTGCTGTTTAGGGAAAACTGAGACTCAGCTAATGAGGCAGTCAGCCAAGAGGCAGTACTCATGATACCCCAAATCTCACATTTCTTTAAAGGCAGAGGTAACCACCTCTAGCTCCCTTTAGTGGCCTCCGGTGGACTTTTCCATACCTTTCTTCTTCTCCTTCTTCGACGGTGCTTTTGGTGCAGCCTGTTGGTCAGGCTGACCATTGGTTGTGCTCGTTTCTACTTCGTTAGACATGGCAAAGAAGGAAAGCAGCAAACCCAGCACCAGCAGACACTTAATGACACCAGGCGATCCCCGATGGAGAGGTCTCAAATGAACATAACCTACAACACACACCTGTGGGCATATAATACATATGAGGCATGATGAGGTCAGAACACAGAAAACCCAGAACCACTATAGCTAGTGATTCTCCTTCACAGCTCTGTGCACTCAGGTTATTCCTTCTTCTCTGTTAGCATGAATTCTGAGAGCAGGGAAGTAGGTAGTAGGTAAGTATGTTTAACAAAACTTTCCTTAAATACTTGGTATCTGTTAAAATTTAATGATTATCTAGCTGAATAGCTTGTATTAGAACTTCAGTATAAAAATCTAGTATTTAAGATAGGGATCAACAAACTTGCTGAGTTTCATAGCAAAACAGAAATACACTGAATGCAGAGTCAGCTAAGATTGTAACTGGTTTTAAAATTGAGAATTATGAATTTAATTCATAAATTTTTTATCTACATAGATAGTGACAAGAGTGGGGTTATGGGCTGGGGATGTTGCTCAATGGTGGAGTGCTCAGAGGGCATGTGCAAGTCTCTAGGTTCAATCCCCAGACCACACACTCTTGCCCACATGTGCACACACACAGAGTTATGAATTTATCTTAATCATACTGATAAGTGTTTTTTTAAATACTAGGATTTTGCATTTGATCTCACTGATCTACAAACACCACACTTTAAAAGGTGTCCATTTTTGACACTGACACATGTACCAGAGAACGAATGGGTGCCAATTGTGCAATTCACTGACTATATGCTATATGCTATTATTTAGCATTACTATCCTCAAATAGTTGTATTATATGCTCTCATAAAGTTTTCCCGTGCATCATAGTTTAGATAAAAGAGGGGGAAAAAAGTCATTGCAAGCCCACAGAAATGAACTAATGTTTCAAAAATTTCTTTGACTTCTCACTAGCCAAAGTGTCTATACAACTCTAGAGAGAGCTAGAGTATGAAGGTCCACTGCAAACCAAAGGCAAAGAAAAGTCAGTCATTGTTCTATATTCCTGTAAAGACTACCTCTTGAGCTAGAACCACCCCGGCACCACTACCATGAAATCACTCTTCATTCTGAGTCTATACTGCCAATTGATTTGAGCATTTAATGAAAAGGTCAAACCCACTGCATGGGAATGTATGCTACTTGTTAGACATCTTAAGGCAAAAGGTACACCTCAGGTTTTATTCAAGGGCTAAAAAGCCCTCTTCATAAATTTCAATGTGTTTTCTTGGAGGTCAGCATTTACTTCTTCCCCCTTTGAGTTTTTAAATGACCTTTATAGTTTTAGGAGTATAAACATATGGATTATATGTATATAATCCATGTATGATCAATGTTATCTGAATTGTTTCATTTGGAAATTTAGTAGTTAATTTTGCTCAAATTCATCTGACTGGTAGGTAGCCAGGGAGACAGTCTATTTATAGTTGCAAGTCTTACATAGTAGAAGACTCGGTCTTACTTGGGCTGGACTTTTGGATGCCTTGATTGGTTTCAAGATATTTTGGGGGATTAGGCACTATTAGGTTTTTTTAAAAATTATATTAACTCCAAAAATTTCACAGCAGCTTTATGAGTGTGATGATCAAGCATTATTTCATTTTCCAGAGGAAAAGCCAAGGCACAGAAATATTAGCACCTGCTAAAGTACAGAACCAAGTTTCTAGCCCATCAACTGGCTCAAAGTCAGAGTTCTTTAACAGATACCAATGAATCTCATCTTAGAAGCCATACTGTAAACTGGGTGTGGTGGTGCACACCATAATCCCACCTACTCAGTAGGCTGAGGTGGGATGATCACAAGTTTAGGGCTAGCCTAGTCAATTTAGTGAGATCTTGTCTCAAAATAAAATTTAAAAAGGACTGAAAGTATAGCCCAGTGTTCAGTGGAAGACTGCTTGCCCAACATGCAGGAGTCCCTGAATTCAATCTCCAGCGACATAAAGGAAAAAAAAAAAGCCACATAATAACTATAGAGATGCTCTGTTATATATCATAGTAGATATGTGTAAGTTGTAACTCTGAACATATGGAATGTGACCTTATTTAGGAAAGGAATCTTCGCAATTATAGTTAAGATTCTGGAAATGAGATCATCCTGCATTTAAGAATTTCCCTAAATCCAATAGCAAATGCTTGATTTTAAAATGTTCAAGTCATCTGTTGCCCCAGCTCCTTGGGATCCCTTGAGCTTAAGAGTTTGAGATGAGCCTGAGAAACACAATGAGAACCCCATCTTCAGACAGTAAAAATAAAAATGGCAGAAGGAGATTTGAGGCACAGTGTCTCACAGAGGAGGTGATATGAAGACAAAGGCAGAGAGCAGGGTGATGTACCTACATACAAGGAAAGCCAAGTATCGCCAGCACCCACCAGAAGACAGAAGAGGAACATAGAATGGGTTCTTCCTCAGAGCTTCCTGACGGAACCAAGGCCATCATGTCCTGATTTTGGACGTCTTACCTCCAGGACTGAGAAAAAACTTATCTTGCTTTTAGCCACCCAGCTTGTGATAATTTGTTATAGCAGCTCTGGAGAAATAGAACACCTCCATTTTGGATGCCTTGATTGGTTTCAATGGTTTACAAATTGGTTCCTTGGAGACATGGTAAATAAATCCCCTGGGCATACCTATATCCTTCAAATTTGGGGCCAATAATCATTTTCTTAATTCAGAGATTTTTTTCCCCCAAGAAGAGTAGATATTTGCCCATGTTAACCATGTCAGAAAGTGAGATTAAGTTCTGATCTAATGAGACACAACCATCTTCATCTTCTCTTCTCTCCAGTGAGTCCTCACTTTAACACATTTCTCAGATCTCATCTTAGAAATAAGGGGTATACTTCAGTGAGACCTAGTAGCCCCTCTGATTATCATCTCGTAATCTGTTTTGGAATTAAAAATCTACAACTGATGGCCTTGCACTCTCTGCCTTTTCCTATTCCCTTCTCTTCAAGGATTCCTTATCTCAACTTTCCTCTAGGGGTCAACTATAGTTGCTGATGTGTCTCCTGACCAAATCCAACTAATTTGCTTTCAGTACTTTTGAGGGTACACTTTAGCATACATCAGAAATGAGGCTACACCTATGAATGAGGCTATTTTCCCCCTACTCTTCGCTCTTGTGTTTGGTCAATTAAGATGACATGGATTTTTTTTTTTTTTTTTTTTTTTTAGAATTAAGTTTCTCTATATATTAGAATAAACTTGAAAGCTTTCTGCTCAATTCTGTAGTAGCTCTCCCTTGAATTTAGAACAAAGATTCGACTTTTTCATTTTTTATTTAAGGCTCTTAAATATTTTGCTTCACCTTCATTTTTTTTTCACTCCTGTATACCTACCTCAAGTTTCTCATTTCTTTAGAATGGTTTATGGTTTTGACTTGAATTTGCTGAGATGCCCCTTACCCAACATCTGTCCCTCTTCCCCAGTTTATTTATTTGTCCCTAAGGACAATAGGTAAGACCTAACTCTTAAGTTTCCCCCCTTCCCTCTACACACACATGACCATCACCTTATTATCATACAAGTCTGTCTACCTGTTTGTCTACCCTTGAACTGTCATCTTCTTGAATGTAGGATTCATTTCTCAAAGTCTGGCATACAGAAGCCATTTGTGTGAAGGGTAATAAGGATGGTAGTAGGCATGCATATTTTCTTGCTTGCTTGATATTTATATAAACATGCATGCATTACTTATTTCTTATCTTTCCTTTTTAATATAAGGTTTTGTCATTAGGTAGCAGATTATTCAGATATGACTATGACTAAATCCTAGAAATGTTTAATGTAGCCCAAAGGTACAATTTTTTTTTTCAATGTAGCTTCCTGGTTTGGGGACAGGGTGAGAATATCTTTCTTTGAATGAAGGATAGTTTCAGATAGTTAGATGGAAACACTTGCTTTGGTGCAGAAGGAGTGGTTCAAATGTGTACGTTTTCAAATGTATATGTCTTCTGAGGACAGAGACTTGTCATGGATGCTGAGTAGCCGAAGGGGTGGTCTGTGCCAGTTATTAAGTTGGCTTAGCTTCAAAATCACCCTGCTGTACCTTGCTTTGCGAGGCTGGACCTGGGACTCTGCAAACATTTTTCCATTGCCATCTGGCTGCATGTGAGCTGTGCCAACAAGGGATTCTAGAAAGAGACTGCAAAGCTGGACAAGGGACCCACACATTTCCATCTGCATCAGGTGGATTTCTCCTCATGGCCCAAAGCTCCTGTGAGTGTGATTCTTGATTCTCACAGAGGTTCTTCACCCTAGCAGCAAGTTTCTTCCTATAGCAGTGGCTGAATACAGTTTTCAGCATTTCCTAGACTGGCAGAACTAGCCTCATAGTGGTCTCCTTGGACACACAAACATCAGTCCTCTGTTGCTCTCTTTCCAGCACCAGCATTCCAGGTCTTCAGAACACAGGGTCTCCAGCTGCAGCTGAGTAGCACCGCTTCTCTTAGTAGCAGGCCAAGGAGACCCTGTCTTTCAAGTTTATAAGCTTTGATGATTCCAGCATCTTCCTTTTGATCTCTTGCCCTTAGGGTGGTGGTTATCTTTTGTATTCTGCTTATCCAGTGATGATTTTATGCTCCCCCTTTACCTTCTCAGTCATTCAGCTGACAATTTCACACCTGATTAATACTTAACACTAAGATACTTTAAAATGGCTGGTGTGGACTGGACTCTAACTGATACAATGCTAAAATTAATCTGTTTTGATTTTATAGTTGAAGAACTATTCTTCAGGGTAATCTAAATATTATGGATCCAAGTGTGTAATTTAAGAATACTTCCCTCTCCCCCCACCTGCCTCTCTCTCTCTCTCTCTCTCTCTCTCTCTCTCTCTCTCTCTCTCTCACACACACACACACACACACACACACACTCACACATATATGGGATCTGAACTGAGCTACATCTGCAGCCCTTCCTTGTATGCTTTTAAAAAACTACATTGTTTGGGGGATTTATCCTATTCTTTCTTTTGGGGATAAACTAGGAGCATTTGTGTAGCAATTCCTTCAAGTCTATCTTGCTCAAGTCAGCATTATGGAGAATTCAACAAAGCACACGTGGGCAGCAGAGGCAAAATAGCTAAGAGCTGTGTGGAATCATTGGCTGAAAAAGTAATCTGGTCCTAAGGCTGGAAGCCTGATATCCTACTTCAATCTGGTCCTAAGGCTTCATCTTGGAAGCCTGATATCATACTTCCTTGTAGGAAATTAATTCAGACAAGAAAAGAAATCAGAAGGGGAAGCATATGGAATTAAAGGAATCTGTGAAGTGCCAAAGCACTTTGACAGACATGGGGAGGGAAGGGCATCACATGGGTTTATTCATAAAAGTAATATAAAACATAACAGCCACATAACTCAAGACAGGTATCAAATATAGTGTTGGCAGACTGGTCCAAAAGAAAGGGTTTAAAAAGTAAGAGGTGCCATCCTATAGGTCTATACAGCAAGAACTTCTCAAGGACAAGGGGGAAAAAAAAAAGAGAGAAAAACTTCCTTTAGCAGAAATTCCCTGAAGAAAATGGATGTATATTTTGAGTTGCAATTACCAAGTGTAAATCTTCATTGTAAGCCATGCAGTTGAAAGTGTATCTCTCCCTGCAATCATCAGAAGGTAGACTGCCTACATGCTCTGAGACTCAAAGATGAACTCCTTTCTAAAACAAAAACGTTCAAAATATTGAATGATTTTAACAAGTATGCATCTAGTCATGCATATATTGGAGGGATAAATGTTCACCTTCTCCCAAGAGGCCTTCCTTACCATCTGTTAGTTAGCTTTCCGCCACCGTGACAAAATACCTTTGAAAAACAACTTAAAGGAGGAAGAGTTTATTTTGGCTCACAGTTTCAGTGGTTTCAGTCCATTTGGCTCCATCACTGATGCCTGTGGTGAGACAGAACATCATGGTGGTGAGCATGTGGTAGAGGAAGAACTGCTCACCTCATGGCCGGAGGAAAGCAGAGAGAGGAGAAGAAGGGGCTGAGGACACACCCCCACTGACCTACTTCCTCCAACGAGGCCCCACCTCCAGAAGTTTCCACCACCTCTCAATAGTGCCACCAGCTGGGAACCAAGCCTACAATACCTGAGCCCTTGGGGGGTGTTCCAGATACAAACTCTAATACCATCTGACATGCCGTAGGTGGAAGAAGTCTAGCTTATAGACTTGGATCCCTTTGGGAAGAACAATCAACCTAAATTTAAAATTTGAATGCAAAATCCTTCCAACAGTAGTTTAGAGTTATCACTTGTGCCTATAAAACCTTTAGAAGATTTATAATGAACTGATTTTTGGAAAGGGATCAGACCTGCAAAAGGGATCTGAGGGCCAAAGTATGTCCTAATAATTTCCTTCGATTACTTTCTCAAACTAAGGAAGTGTTGCAGAAAGTATCTAGATTAGGTTAAATTACACTTTGTTTTAAAGCTGGAGTATGATAAGAAATTTCTTATAAAGGGGAACGAGTGAGTGTAGGACAAGGAGGAAGTATACAGTCTTTCATTTGTTGGGTTGAATCCCAGGCCTTTCTGACCAAGGAGCACAAAATCAGTCAGGAACCACACAGAAGGGAGTCATCATAAGACAGGGATTACCAAGCAAAGCTCAAAAACATATACAGAGTCACATGAATAGTCCTCCATCTAAACAGAGCTGGTTTGTTATTCTAGCTCTCCAAGACAGGCTGTTTCCCTTCATTATAAGATGAAAAAGAGAAGAAGGATGACACATCTAGAAACAAATGGGACTCTAAAGTTATTCTATATCCTTGACTCCTTCTTAAGTCTTCAAAATAAAATAGAAAGTTTCTAAATGAAACTTTACTAAATCAATAAACTTAGCTTCCATTTGAGTGAAGCTACCTAACTTACATTTTGGACTTAGTTCAAACTTCCCTAAAAAAATGTGGGGATTTCCCCCTTCCATGACACCAGAGTCAGATGACCAGAAGAGATTTTGGAGCTTGCAACATCTTCCTTGGTTTCTGAGAAGGCTCTGGGAGATGTATACCAGAAGACTGAGTGAGTCATCTTGGAATGTCTATGTCCTTTGCACTAATAAAAAGCCAGCTAAGGTTTGTTTAGCTCTTAAAGTGATTAATGGAAAATATTTAGTATTTGCACCCTAGAAAAGCTAGATGGTGGACCATGGTCAACTTGGACGGTGTAGGAACAAATTTGGCTGACATCTTTTTCTATCTGCTCATCCTTCTCACCAGTGCGACTGTACTGCTATCAGCAATGGTACTACTTGAATAATTCCAGGGTTCCGAAACAACATCATAACACAAGTTTGTCAGTCCCCCACCCCCAAGCATTCCTTCTATCTTAATTATATTGAGCAGGCAGGAACTGGCTTAGTTGGTCTCAAAATACTGATAAAAGGATAATTTAAGTTAACAACTTAATAGAAGCCATTCCACAGATGGTTGCATCTGTTTTTAAAGTTTAGAGGAATGGAATAAACACCTAATACTGTCAGCCTCCATATCTTCTGGTTTCCATCTTTGAGTTCAAAAATTGCAGAGTAAAAATATTCAGGAAAACGTGGCATCTGTACTGAACATGTCCAGACACTTTTTAAAATTATTACTCCCTCAACAATGCACTCTAACAAATATTTATATAGCCTTTACATTGTATTAGGTATAATAAATACTCCAGAGACAATTTAATATATAAAGGAAGATTGCATGGGCTATATGCAAATACTATCCTGTTTTTAGAGAATTGACTTAAGCATCCAAGGATTTTATTATACAAGGAGGGTCCTGGAACCAATCTCCTGTAAATACAGAAGGACAACTGTATACCAAGCATTTACTACATTTATTCTGAAAGCTCTATCAAACAGTGTCCCTATTTTATAAACAATGAAATGGATGCAACAACAAAACATACATCCCTAATAAGCTGGCAAGTTCAAAACTGAATATAATCTGTGTTCCCTTTTCTATTATATGTTTTTCTTGTTCTTTTTTCCCCCTTATTCCACTAGTTTTAACCTGTATTTTCAAAAACTCAAAAATCTCATTGACTTTAAAATGCCGGTTAAATTTTCAGAAGGAATCACATAAAATGACAGAGGGGAGGAAATTAAGGAGACACAAGAACAAAGCCACATAAATATCTTTACTTAGGGCACCCAGTACTTTGTACAGGACAGAGGACATGTTTTCTTGTTCTTTGGAACATTATGTCTGCCTTAGCTGAATGCTGAATAGGATGTGTGAAATATTAACCTCTAAGACAGACCTCAGGTCCAAGAGGGCAGCAAACAGCCTTCACCACTATCTTTGCAGTAATCTTTTGAGAACAAGACACATTGCTTGAAATGGGGTAGCAAAGTTAGGCTGTTTCTGACCCTTTCTGCAAAGCCTTCTTCCCTTAACCATTTGGATTCCTAAGAGTTTAGGAAGGTGTTCTATCCTGCAAAGGCAAAATTGAGCAGAAATAAGATTTTTGCAGGCTATTAAGCTGGGAAATGCTGAAAAGGAGCCATTGGAGTATATTATTGTAAGTGCTGACACTGCTCAGTAATAGGGGCCTCAGTAACAAGGCATGATTGTGTCAATCAGTTATACATGGTTATGAATTTACAGTGAGTATATATCATTGTTTTTAACTCTTGGAGTACATCCCGCAAGATTTATCATTTAAAACACTGAACCAAAGTTTTTGCCTATTTTTAGAACTAAGTCAAACCAGAGTTGAGTTCCTCAGATGGCTAATTTGGGGAAAGTGTGAGATAGCATAGCAGCTAAGAAGCTTGGGAGCCCCATCCGCCCAGGACTCATTATTGTCTAGCTCTGTGGCTTGAGGTGACTCACTCAAAGTTTATTTTTTCATCTTCTAAATGGAAATATAGCTTTCTGAGCTGTTAGGAAAAACCAATAGGAACTTAAATAGGGACTCCCCTGCCTCATGTAGGAAGTGCTTGATAAATGGCTTCTCTGGTTGAACCACAGGTAGGTTTCATGGAAGCTGGGCGTGTGTTTCATGGAAGCTGCACTGTATCCAACATAGCTTTTCCACTTCAGGTGTTTAAACGCTTTCAGAACCAGAAACAATGAATAAATGGATATTAAGTAGAAACACGGGGAAGAGTAGGACTTCGTTGATTTATCCAGTTGAAAAAGTGAGAGGGTTTGCCAAAGTGAGAATCACCTTCTTCCCAACTCTGTGTTCAGTGCCTACAGAATGTAGGTCCTGATGGAAACAGAACTTTGGGAACACAATCTTCTCTAAGTTAGCTCTCAGAGGAGATTTCTAATGGACCTTAAGTTAAACCCATGTCTACATCATTGTCAAGGAGACTTTAGATCACCCAAGAAACTTTTACTGGGAGTTATTAAAACACTGAAGTCCATACACACCCAGACTAATTAAATCAGAATTTCTGGGGAAAGAAATATCATATATTTTAAATATTTCCATGTGATTCCTTTATACTGACAAGTTTAAACTCTCATGATCTGTAACAACTCTTTGCTCCCTTAAGGAAATACCAAGTGGGTCAGACAATTATTGAGTTGAAAGAAATCTAGGGAATAATTTAGTCAAAAGATTAGGAGGGTTGGGGGGTAGCTCAGTGGTAGAACTCTTACCTAGAAAGCACAAGATCCTGGTTCAATGCCTAGCATAGCAAATAAATTAATTAATTAATATTAGGAAAGAAAAGGTTAAGAAACTGAGGGTTAGAAAAAGTGTATGACTTGTCTAATTATTAAATAGTAGATTTAGTACCAGGAAATATTTGTTACCAGGAAACATCTACATCTTAGAATGAGACTCTCCTGTTCTATTTCTGGATATTATATATGTTAGTTTTTAAAACTATTTTTAAGCAGACTGCACAAAGCCCAATATATGGCGACTGAATACCTTGAGGTCTGATAATGTAGCTCATTTAGTTTTTGCATGAAGCCTTGGGTTTAATCCCCAGTACACACACACACACACACACACACACACACACACACACGAAGAAAGAAAGAAGACAGCTTAGCAAGGTATTTTGAACATGGTATTTCACAAGTGTTTCCTGAATTAAAACAGAAGAGGGATTTTACGTGGTCTAACCATATGTCATTAGATTATTTTTTGTCATTAGCATAGTTGGTCAAAGTGACCCATTGGTTTGGCTGCTTTAGTTAGGTCTGAGATATAAATCTCAGATCAGAGAATTTAAATTTATTTCGGTACATTCTCTATTATTCAGTATTTAGACCCCCACCTAGGATGATAGAAAATCTAAGTTCTGGAATTGACAACTTTCAATATCTTTGACTCATTATGACCTTTTTAAAATTAAGAATATCTCCTACTAGAACTTAAAGAATAGTCATTATCATGATGAGTGTTCAGAAGGAGCTGAATTTTACAGAGGCTTTAGGCACCCACATCAGGGCCTATCTCTAGATTAGGCAGTACACTTACTCTCTGGGAATATCTGGCCAGTGTTCACAAGTTGAACTGAAGAATTAAGTTTATGATTAGTTCTCCAATTGTATTTTACTCAATTTTTTTTTTTTTTTTTTTTTTTTTTTTTTTTTTTTTTAGTAATAGGCTCTTGTTTGCATGCTTAATTCCACTAGAATGGAAAAAGGTAGTATAGTTTTTCTAATCGGAATAGGCTCTCACTTCCTACCAGAGCTGGGTATAAGTTAATACACTTAAATGAATAAAAGTTGGGGTTGATTCTAGAATCCCTTTTTACATTCTCTGAGGTTCTAAGAAAGAGGGGAGGGTAAGTGTAACCCTGGGGTCTTCAGATATGTGTGCATGGACACCTGAGGCTTGTGGTTGAATTGACAGTAGAAAGTACACTCATCTTTTCTTGGATATCCCAACCACTTATTGTGGGAGCAGAAATTAAATTCCACCCAAGTTCTCAAGTATGAGGTCCTGTGACAAAAAAAGGAAAACTGGAATCCAACTTTCTCCTTTAACTCACTTCTACAAAGAGAAGGAAGTGACGACATTGAAGTTTTGGCTTATGGGGACTGCAGAGGTTCAAACAATCACACTTCTTTCATTGCTTTATATTGCTTATATAGATCACTGGGGCTATGCTCTGTCAAGGTTACCCTCACATTAGGCACTATCTGGACATGGCTCAACCAGGCTATGGTACATTCTCTCTGAGAATGTATCTCAGCTGAGCTGGATAGGATAATTGGGATAGAAAAGATAACAGGGGGTTTCTGCTCTAGTGTAGAGTATACTCCAATACAGCTTTACCAGACCTCTGCACTTCAAGATTATGAAGCATTGACTTCCTTCATGATCTGGTATTTGTTCCTTTATATGCTATTTGTCTCTTTTGTAGGAAGAGAGATTGTCAGGATAATGAATTTATCATTGAACCCAAGGTCATGTTATGTACCATCTTGAGCCGAACATCTCATTAGCTCCTTCTTTTTCTATTTAGACAGATACCAGCTCATTTATGGAACAGGACAATGAGTGATTCCCATTAATTCTGAGGAAAGACTATTAGGAACCCATTATTCTAAAAGAAATGATAATATGGCTTTTTGAAGGATGAGATGGACTTGGCAAAGGCTTCCCTGCCCCATATTCTTTGGGCTTTAGACCTCGTATGTGGCCGGGAACATGGTGAACAAGTTTGTATAGTGAGGCAAAGCATTTCTGGGAAATGGCCAATGGACTGAAGTGGTCTAACAGGAGGTGTGGTGGGTGGGGAGAGCCCTTATGGGTACAAGATGAGCAGTTTATAAACTACTGAAGACTGAACTCAAATGTCAGGGCTCTCACTTAATCCAGACAAGAAGATACCTTGGCACTTTCAGCCTGGTGCACTGATTAGTGGGTGGCATGTGTGAGCACACTGAAAGTCCTGCTTGACCCGAGGGCCTATGGGGACATGATGGATCTCTGCTAGACCCTTCCTCCCACCTCCCATCACACCCTGAGACATTACCCACAGGGCCAACCATGAGCAACACCTGCCTTGGTCACCTTAATTCCTTCTTCAGTGGATGAAATTCACCAGGTTTTAGTAGAAACTCAGTCAGCTGCACTAAGTGGCTATGATAATGCTGGAGAAACCATGCCACAGTGACGCTGGCAGAAGGGTTCCCTCCAGAGTTTGTATGTCTGAGTTTAAAATGGAGTAACCAGGATTAAAGAGGAAAAGAAAAGGGAAGGGAAATTTAAAACGCAAAAGGACTCGTAGATAACTGGAATAGGTGAATGGGACAAATCAATTTTAAAAATTAAAAACTATATTCTGTATTATTAGATGATGGAGTAAATGTTATGTTTCATGATCTTTCCCTTTCACCCTAGATCCAAGGGAAGAAAATGTCCTAAAAATGAGCAATTAACATGAAAAATTTTAGAGTTTTTAATATTTAAAACAGATTAAACTACTGACAGAGAAATCTCCAGAATATTTTTATTACAGTGTCGTTGGGGCAGTGATTCAAGGATAACCATTGTGGAATAGATACAAAAACCAGTAAACTCATGAGCTTTACTTTACATTTATTATCTAAATGTACAATGGATATCATGTTTAATCCTTGCAGGGGAAAAACACTTTGTTAGTCATGGATCCACTTGATTACTAAGCCAAGAGTCCAACATTATTTATACCTTTTCCAACAATCCCTCATGCCTTCTCTTCATACAGTTATGCAAATTGACCAGCAAGTATTTGTTTTTAAGGCTATCTTTCCTAAGTTAGGTTAGATACATCTACCAAAACAAACTCCTTTTCCTAGTTTCAAGGTAGTTTTTAAATGAAAGCATATAAAAATGGTAGTGATTTGATTCCTAGAATATCCAAGTTTTGCTTTTTGTTGCCATATGAAATCCTGATCTAAGTCCACATGGATGTGCTGTGTATTTAGCATATGGATCTCAAAATACAGTTGTTCATTCATCTGAGTCCCTCTTGACTTCACCTATAATGTGTATGCAACCAATCCTGAGAGTTCAACATGTTCCACTTTATACTCAAGTATCATTATAGCAGTCAATATGAAAGTCTATGATATATTAGAAGAGTTTAAGAAAGCCTGTTAGTTAGAAGCATCTGTGTTTTAAACATTAAGCTGTACACTAGTAGCATTATTTTATGATATATACCACACCAGGGCATGTTAAAAGCAGGCAGGTAATCTTAAACTTTTCCTCTTGCAAAAACCAGTGCAAGAAATACTGCCTGATATTTGGTTTCTTCTTTAATGGTGTGGCTGAATTATATAAAATTCCAAAGTGGTTTCCCTTTCCAGGCAGAGCCCCACATTTATATAATCCTCAAAGGCTTTCCTTGAGTGTTGCTGTACCTTTATGCAACTCAAGTTTCATAGATGTGCTGACTTTTGAAGAGTTGAAAGGAAGGAGAATCCAGTTGCCCTGTAATGTCAGCACAGAACCATCAAACTGGGATGTCTATAGTAAACGTGTACATACAGGTGGGACTTAGGTTCTATTGCATTTCTGCATATAGATCAAAACTTTGAAAAAAAAAACTTTCTTGGATTTAAATAGACTAAATATAAGATCAGTTTAGGTTTTCTGGTTCTTATATGCCATCTCTAGATCTTAGGTGGCATTTTTGGTAGAATATGCCCTTTGTTTTGGTGTTCAATTACCCTTAGGGTTGGCTTTAATCTTCCATGAGCAACTTACCATTGGCTCACATCTCCATGTCTGATAAAATCTATTCTAGTTAGACAAGATTTTGCAGCCAACAGGACATTTAGGTTTCATCTCCAAGAATATTGGTGGCTTTGCTAATTCCAATGTTAAATGACAATTTTTAAATCATTTACTTCTGTCTTGTGTACTCAGTATCTCAATTATCACTGTAAGGATGGTTCTTCATGATTTCACTGACTAGCAGGCTTTGTTACTCTCAAATAAGATGAAAGAAAACAAAAACATTTAAAAATATCAAAGGTGATGGGAAAAGTGGTGTGTGCCTACAATACTAGATACTTGGGAAGCTGAGACAGGAGAATTGTGTCAGCCCAGCAAAATAAAATAAGATAAAATAAATTAAAAATAAAAACAATTAGGGACTGTCCATTTATTTATTGAATTTCAGGTTGACAAAGAATCAGAAACTCAATAACCAGCCCATTCTTCCCTTAATACCTGTATTCTAGCACACTGAAGCTCAGGAAGAGTTTCCAGAATACTTCTAAAAAGCCAGGAAAACTCTTCAGGAAGAGATAAGAATATTAGTGTCATTTGCTTACTTCTTGATTCCTGTTCAAACAAGACAGGTAAACAGACTGGAAATCCCTAGATCATGTTAGGTTGTGTTATACAACTTACCTTGCTTCATGAGGTGAAATATTATTATTACCTTAGTCTTGAAAATTTAGAACAAATGGTGAAAAATATTTTCCTGAAATGGCTAACTTAACTTTGTTGAAATCATGTTTAAAGTTATTGGAAAAAAAATTCTCTAAGAAACTGTTGCAGAGTACAGGATGGGCCAAGTTGGCAGAAATGCACAATCTCTAAGTTTGGAAGGGTAATTCAAGAAACTCTGAAATTGTAGGACAGAGCCACCCCTGTGATCCTGAACAATGCTGCTAATAAAATAAATAAAACAACAAACAAACAACAAACCAACAAATAAACAAAAAACCTGAGGAGAGTTCATTTTCTACACCGTCTTTGACAAATTGCCTAACTGACCTCTGCAAGTAAAAGTAAACTGCATAGATGCAGACTTTCAGAGAAGTGGTACTTCTTAGGTAATGAATATACAGCTCACTGGCCTTCTTTCTTGGTTGTAAGAACACAAGGAAAGACCTCAAGTATCACCTTGATCTCTATGAGTTTCAAAAAGTTTGTTTTAAAGAGCAACTTTGAAGATTTTCTAATATGTCCATTCCATTGGATTCTTGAGCCCCCTCTGCTAGTATTATAACTATTGAGGGTTGAAGAAGGAAAACAAAGTTTGTACCAGCTATGTAAAAACAAAATTATTTAAGAAAACTATCCTGGTCATACCATTAGACAACATTTTCAAAGGCTCAAGACTTAAATGTTAATTTCATTTAATGCTTTTTCTTTTTTTAAGATAAGCTCCTAACGTGACATTTACCAATAACTTTGGGGACCCTAGAAAAACACTAATCCTTCCTTGTCCAACATAATAGACTTCATATTTTTATATGGATATTATTCTATGAAATTGAAATAATTAGTGTCTTTTAGTATGAACTCATATCCATGCAATGCGTTATTCCTTATAAACATTTCATTGTTAACCTGAAAACTCAAGTTTGGGTATTTTAAAAGGTCATGCATAAACTAAACAAATCATCATATCCTGTGGTGTCACATGAGTTTCTACTTCCCAAAAGGCTTAATTTATTTGAAAGGATAATTTTATATATTAAGTTTAGTTTTCTGGTTTTCTAGACTATAGAGATTTATTTATTTGACCTACTATATCTGTGTATTTTAAAATGAGTTTCTCAAAATCATCCCCAGCTGCAGGTACTTTTTAAAGTAAATCTAACCCTGGGTCACCCTCTGTTCCTGCCATAATATATGAGTTTGATTTACATTAATAATAGATACTGTATTGTCTAATAGTGGGGTTTAACTCAAAACACTACAAGTTACACTGCAATTTCTAGTATTGGTTGAATATTTGCCCTTTTTATCAGGTTATTTTTTACAAAACTGCCTTGTGCTCAGGGACACACAAATCATTTAAGGCTTCACTTTGGAGGAAGAGATTGGTCAAAAATTTGACTTACCACTGAAATACACTCCCAGAGCAAGCACATGGGATGAGGGATCTTCTTTCGAGAGGCCTGTTGAATACACACCATTCTTATCAGATTTCATTTCCTATTTTAGATGACTAATCATGTGGGCACCGCTCTGGTATAGTTCTATTGCAAAATGAATGGATAGGAATTGTTCTTTAATAAATGCCACTTTTCCAGGCTTCAACTGGACCTGTTGGAGCTTTATGAGACATTCTTATTTGTACTGAACCACAAAAAATCTTCTGCTTAGACTACGCAAGAATGTCAACATCAGTGAGTCACTATAAAGGAAGCTTCCTTGGTTCATAAAAAAAAAATGTAATATTTGAGCAAGATGTTTCATTAGCTTTTGTGTTCTTTCATAGCAGTCTCCTCTATTCTCTGAATCACTACGTGACTTGTGCAAGATCCTTTACCTGCTAAGCAAATGACAATTCAATACTTAAGGAAAACATGGATGGGCATAAATGATTAGTTAGGGGCTCTATTTGTAGCTTTTTGACCCCTGTTATGATTGTTAAATAAGAGTAAGTTGAGTCAGTTCTGGAAGCATTAGGCAAATTCACTCTGTGGTGGCATATGCTATTTGCTACTCCAATTATGGAGGCATTTTAGCATCAAAGAATGCAATTAGATCATTTGTTTCCTTAGCTGAACTCTATAGCCCTATGCAAAGGCAAGTCTTTGAAAGCCCCTATTAAGTTCCTAATCCAATCTTTATTAAAAATACTCAATATTGTAGACAAGGAGGTTAAGACAAATCCTCAAGAAGTACCAATCATACTCTTCCACACCCCAAAGAAACCTTAGAGTGCAGCAAAATCTGAAGTCAGGAAAGCACTTCCAATGCTGTGTTAACTATGATGTCTTCCTTAACTAACCAACTGTAGAAACATGTAAACAATTAGTTCCACCAAGGAAACCAGCATGTGAAATCACACCAAAAAGGTTTCTTTGTCCCTCCAAAACAAACAAAATTTCGCTTTTAGGGCTAAGAACAGACATGGATATGAGGACAGTCTCTTTCTCAGTCAGTCTCTCCAGTGTTGAAATTCCCTACCTAAATTCCAATTTATTCTCTCATCTAAGAAACTCCTTCTGTGGAGAAAAAAATAATTGTCACCCCTGTTAAGTCTAGAGTATGTCCCTGATTTCATACTGTGCCTTGTCTGTCTATACAGTTGGTGAATAATTACCTACCCTAGATTTTGCTCTGAGGCTATGACTATTAGAAAAGTAAAAAGGCCTTTAAATATGTCGTTTTTGCTTGGAGTACATGGGATCTGATTCCTGCTTAAAGTCATTACTATTTAGAAATTGTAAATAAAGTTTGTCCCTAAATGCTAGTGATCCTTATCACTGTTCACGTTATTAGTCTTCATTTCTACTATGTGCCAGGCATTCCTTTAGAGCTTGGGCTATGTCTGTAAGCAAAATAAAGATCTATTCCCTTACAAGGTTTATACCCCAGCAAAGAGAAAAACATAAATGTATGTCAGGCTTTCTGAAGATCATCAATTCTATGGGCAGGGGGCATGGGGAAGAGCAGAGTCAGGTTATTTGGGAGTGTAGGGTTGGGGATGGATTGAGCAAGTTCCTTAGAAAACAGGAAAATTGTATTTTTAAAATCTAAATGTATTGAAGATTTATTATATACCAGGCCTGATGCTAAGACTCATTTGATTCTCTGGGGAAGGTATTGTTATTCCTGTTTGACTTGAGGAGCTAAAAACACAGGTGTTAAGCAACCCTCTAAATTCTCTGATTCCTATGCCTTAACCTTTTCAGAACAATATAAGCAAAAGAGAGAACTCAGCTGGTTCTTCAAAGATAGGTTGAATTTCATTAGCCAGAAAAATGCATGCGGGAAAGAGGAGTTAAGAGCAATGGGTAAAGGATATTCAAGGAAGGGAGCTAAGACACAGGACCCTGGGGTTATGCTGGGGAAAGGTTGAAAGGTGGGTCAGGTTGGATTAGGGTGGGTTAACAGCACTCTATTTCGTCTAGACATTACTGGGAAGACTTTGAGGTTTTGAGTGATGGTGTGGAGGTTAGGGTGATGACAAATCTGAGTTCAAGGAGGCATCAAAGAGTCAGATGGCTTTGTAGTATAACAGTTGCATGGACTTGCCACTTTGAGTGATCAACACTGCCGGCTTCTTTTATTTAAATACTTGGCTAAGCTTGTGGAAACAAAGGCTTTTAATTGAAAGGTTAAGGTCTAACAATCTGAAATGTCAGATTCAAGGTTATCAAGCTATGATGGTTGGTGACCCTCAAACTTCAAATAAGCAAGTATCTTAAAAGACGGCTTTTTAAAAAGCCAAAGGCCATTATATTTTCCTTCGTTCTGAGATCCATTTCAAAACAAAAGGACTCCCCTAATCTCAGTTTTATAAAGATTTTTTATGAGTAAAATGATATTTTCACACATCACCACCTTCAAAACAAAAACAAAACACATCTTTTGTTAAAGGCAGCTATTGACTAAAATAGCCACATTATTGTAGCTCCTTGTTTGAAGCAGAATATACAGCATTTCACATTTTATGTCTCTTATATGACTATTGAAAGTCTGAAAGAAGCTGGGTGCAGTGGCACATGCCTGCAATCCCAGCTCCTAGGGTGGCTGAGACAGGAAGGACCACAATTTCAAGGCCAGCCTCAGCAACTTAGTATGATCCTGTTTCAAAATAAAAGATAAAAATCTAAGCTAGAGTTGCGGCTCAGTGGTAGAGCACTTGCCTTGCACGAGTGAGGCACTGGGTTGGATCCTCAGCACCCCATAAAAATAAATAAAGGTATTGTGTCCATCTACAACTAAAAAAAAAAAAGTTTAAAATAAAATAAAAAGGCTGGGGATAAAGCTCCATAGCTACAGTGCCTCTGGGTTCAATCTCATGTGACACACACACACACACACACACACACACACACACACACGAGCCTAGAAAGATCATGAGCAAGGAAATGCTGACTAGGAAGAGTGACAAATCCATGCTTCTTATATTTGGAATAGGTGACATTAGGGTGACACGTGCCTTTCTTTAATTTTCAAATTAAATTCCTATAGACATGTTCATTTGTCAAACAGCAGTATTTAAACGGTAGTTAGGGCAGGGGTGCAGCTCAGTGCTAGAGCCTGGTATGTTTGAGGCCCTGGGCTCAACCCACAATTTTATATATATATATATAAATTTAAAAGATACATATTTTTTAAAAAAGAGATAAATCTATAGTCTATATTCTAAGCTTCAGTCGAGTTCCATGAGATTCAAAAGCTAAGAGAAACTACAAAGAGAACACAAGCACATTGAAAGGATATAGAACACTTCCGTCGTCCACCCCCATAATATCATCTCAGACATTGTTAACTGATACATACCTACCCAACACTGTTGGCGAAAGACCCTGATAAGTTAAAAATTCAACAGTAAGTTTTGAATCAAGTGATAATTAGATTTTGAAAAAGCTCTTTGATGTTAGGATTTTGAAGTTGGCCAAGATATGGTCTAACACTGGCTGTCACCCAGCATTCTTGGACACACTGAGGACTGTGTGGACAATAAAGAGTTGGCGATTTAATGTCACTATTTTAAATGGTCTAACATATATCACATCTTAACCCACCACACAGCTTTACAGGCAAGTTAAAAAATCAGGTTTCTTTGACTTGGGCTGAAATTGTCAAGGCAATTAATTATCCAGTACTGAGCCAAATGCCGCATTTATTTCTGAATTTTTATTAGTCATTTAACAAACAGATTGATAGACACTTTTAAAAACAGAAACAGAGAAAGAATAAAAAGCAGTCCTTGAATGAAATATCACTGCAATTATTAGCCAGGTGATTGTATCCACCAGGTTGGAAGGTATGAGTAATAAATACTCCATTGGTAGAAGCTAAATGAAATGGAAAGACCACAGCATCTGGAGAATTTCAGAGAATTCAGAATTTCTGCCTTTGCCCAGCCCTGAATAGATATAAAATAGAACAACATATAGATATTGCTTTTTCTAAATGGACTTAAAGTTAAAAATGGAGGGGAGGGGGACTCAGAAATGTTTTACTTATACCAACAGATGACGAGCCAAGCTGAAGTTTTCCATTTTGCTCACTTAATGATAACTTTGAGTTAATATCATAAATGAGAGTGGCTTGAGTTACCATTCACCTGGTTATCTTGTTATTGCTTATTGAACACCTACTATGTGCAAAGTCTCATATTATTCTATGTATACAGTAACAGAGTAGGCAAGGTTTCTCCTCTCAGGGGGCTTATAGTATAGGCAGCAGAGAAAGAAAAAATAAGTGGTGGTTACAACTGATGCTAAGTGTTTGGGAGGAAATGTTTCTGATTAGAGTAGAAAGCTTCCTTGATATCAGTCATGTACAGAAAGAGAAAGCCAAATTAGCACTACTTCAGTGGATTCTATATAAATTGCTTTCTTACTGAAATCAACCTTAGAAAGATACCACATTTGTCTAAAGGGCTAATTATCCTTTTCGACAGTTTTTAAATTATGATATATACTTAAAACATTAATTAGATGGGGGATATTTGTGTTTTATGTTTGTAAGCCTCCCACAATCATCTTGTAATAGAGAGGAGCATTTTCATGACAGTGCCAGGGAGAGGGGAGAGCTGTGAAACACAGATGGTTGTTAAAGAGTACTACTGAAGCCAGGTGTGGAGGTACAGGTGTATGATCCCAATGACACGGAGGTTGAGGCAGGAGGATTACAAGTTTGAGGTCAGCCTCAGCAACTTAGTCAGAGGCTGTCTCAAAATAAAAAATAAATAAATAGTAAAACAAAATAAAAAGGGCCAAGGCTGTAACTCAGAGGCAGCGCATCCCTGGGTTCAATCCCATGTACCCCTCAAATAAATAAATAAATGGAAAAGAAAAAAAAAAAGAGTTTCAATGATGTTTCCTGCAAAGTAGCTTTGAAACACAAAGTTCTGAATCAAAACTATCTTCTTAATCTCCAGAAGGAAACAGCATGCTCATTTGGTGTTTAGTTTTGCCATTGTGGAAATGCAGGCAATTCAGAGGTGGGGCAAAATTCTGTATGCGAGAGCCACACATATGTTGTGGCACTCTTAATCACCAGATCTAAGAATACAAGTGTGTCAGATCAAGCCAAGCTACTGAATCTCAGATTTAAATGAAACAATATTACAGAAATGCAACCAGGAGCCCCCACAGCTGGAGTTAGTTAAAGAGCACTAACCTAGTTATAGGAGCACTACCAAGGGAATACTAGGTAGCACTTTGCTATGTCAGACTTCATGAAAAAAAAAATGGTCTACTTTAGCACCCCAAATAGTAACTTCCACAAATTTTTGCTGAATGAAGCTTTGAAGACCAGGTTTTAATGCAACCAGGGCTGCATTCATTATTTTTATGAAAATGTTCTTGTATAGAAAGCTGAATATTTGCTTTGCTCTACACTAACTGGGAACAGACCTGCAGAACTTATTTTGTACACAGTAATATTGTCTGTAGCCCAGCAGGAAGCTGAGATTTTATCTTAGGTTGTTCACATGTCTCCTGAATCTGGAAAACCTCTAACTCTGTTTTCATAATTACCATTTATTTTCATACTTCTCTTCCACCCCATTAAATATTATTTTTTACTGAGTTCCAATATCTCTCCCCAACCTTGCTTTATTGCCTCAAAGTTCCCCTGTTCAAAGAGCTGTAACACTTTGTATCACATACACTATTCTTCATGATTACCAGACTCACATTACAGTGCATTTTGATTGTTTCCACACGTACAGCATAGGTGTTCCTTACTATATTTAAAATACTTGAAGTCAAAGAATCTTTCTTCCATCTTCCCAAAAAGGTTCCAATTGAGAATCTAAATTGTAGGAAACTCTAGTTGTACCCGATCCACCTTTATGGCTTAATTTTTTAGACTGGCCTCAGCTTTCCTGATTTTTTATTAATCAGATACCAGGGTTTGATTCCTCCACTCATACTCAAGCAGAGATTCAAGTCCTTCCTACTCAGACTGCAGAGGGTACATCTACACCAGCACCTGCTCACTAGCCACACTTGTCCCTTCTGTTTCCAGTGAACAGACCTGGATGCACCTTGCCTTCTGAGGTGGCCTCCTCAGCCTGTAATACTGACTGCCTTCACCTACTTAAATCTGTCATTTGAAGTCCACTTGAGATGAGTGGTCTCTACTGGCCTCTCACCAGCTGTACATTTTTCCACATTAGCCATGACCTAGTATTGCCCTCTGATTCATGTAGAACGGCTTCCCTCAACTCAAAAAAGCTTTGAAGTCAGAGAAATATTTGTGCTACTTCTCTAAATGCTACTCTGCCTGGTAAAGAGTACTGCAATTTAAGACATTAAGAATAATACACATTTCCCTTCTGCTCCTTAAATTAAATTATGCAGCCTGGCACAGTGGCACACACTGATTATTCCAGTGACTCGGGAGTTGGAGGCAGGAGGTTCTCAAGCTAAAGGCCATTCTGGGCAACTTAGCAAGACTCCAAATCAAAACAAACAAACAAATAAATAAATAAATAAATAAATAAATAAAAAGGACTGGGAGCTCTAGTTCAGAGGTAGAGTATCCCTGGGTTTAATCTCTAGTACCAGAAAAAAGATAAACGAGGTTAAGCAAATATTTTCTTCCCTGATTTTTCAGTGAAAAGCAGATTTTTCTTCCACTACTAAGCCATCTCCATCACTCATCCTGCCAACCTAACTGGGTTAACTTATCCAAGTCAGCATGTTGTTTTCCTCCTTAAGTGAGGCTACCTGCTTGGCAAATAAGATCTAAGTTCTTGTCCTGACTTCCATGGCTTAATGTAACTCATCTCTCCCTTCTAAAGGGTAACACTTCTCAGCTCTCTACCACCTAAACTCTCCCTTGGCCAAACCAGCCTGTCAGAGCTCTCTGGGCACAGCTACACTAGCCCAGCTGTGGGGTTTGATCACATGTTTCCTGCTATGATGCATTTCTTTTTTTTAATTTTTTTTAATTAATTTTTATTGTTGGTTGTTCAAAACATAGTTCTTGATATATCATATTTCACACTTTGATTCAAGTGGGTTATGAACTCCCATTTTTACCCCGTATACAGATTGCAGAATCACATCAGTTACACATCCATTGATTTACATATTGCCATATTAGTGTCTGTTGTATTCTGCTGCCTTTCCTATCCTCTACTATCCCCCCTCCCCCCTCCCCTCCCCTCTTCTCTCTCTACCCCCTCTACTGTAATTCATTTCTCCCCCTTATATTTTTCCCCCCTTTCCCCTCACTTCCTCTTGTATGTAATTTTGTATACCCCTGAGGGTCTCCTTCCATTTCCATGCAATTTCCCTTCTCTCTCCCTTTCCCTCCCACCTCTCATCCCTGTTTAATGTTAATCTTCTTCTCATGCTCTTCGTCCCTACTCTGTTCTTAGTTACTCTCCTTATATCAAAGAAGACATTTGGCATTTGTTTTTAAGGGATTGGCTAGCTTCACTTAGCATAATCTGCTCTAATGCCATCCATTTCCCTGCAAATTCTATGATTTTGTCATTTTTTAATGCAGAGTAATACTCCATTGTGTATAAATGCCACATTTTTTTTATCCATTCGTCTATTGAAGGGCATCTAGGTTGGTTCCACAGTCTTGCTATTGTGAATTGTGCTGCTATGAACATGGATATAGCAGTGTCCCTGTAGTATGCTCTTTTTAGGTCTTTAGGGAATAGACAGAGAAGGGGAATAGCTGGGTCAAATGGGGGTTCCATTCCCAGCTTTCCAAGAAATCTCCATACTGCTTTCCAAATTGGCCGCACCAATTTGCAGTCCCACCAGCAATGTACAAGTGAACCCTTTTCCCCACATCCTCGCCAGCACTTGTTGTTGTTTGACTTCCTAATGGCTGCCAATCTTACTGGAGTGAGATGGTATCTTAGGGTGGTTTTGATTTGCATTTCTCTGACTGCTAGAGATGGTGAGCATTTTTTCATGTACTTGTTGATTGATTGTATGTCCTCCTCTGAGAAGTGTCTGTTCAGGTCCTTGGCCCATTTGTTGATTGGGTTATTTGTTATCTTATTGTCTAATTTTTTGAGTTCTTTGTATACTCTGGATATTAGGGCTCTATCTGAAGTGTGAGGAGTAAAGATTTGTTCCCAGGATGTAGGCTCCCTATTTACCTCTCTTATTGTTTCTTTTGCTGAGAAAAAACTTTTTAGTTTGAGTAAGTCCCATTTGTTGATTCTAGTTATTAACTCTTGTGCTATGGGTGTCCTATTGAGGAATTTGGAGCCTGACCCCACAGTATGTAGATCATAGCCAACTTTTTCTTCTATCAGCCGCCGTGTCTGATTTGATATCAAGTTCCTTGATCCACTTTGAGTTAACTTTTGTGCATGGCGAGAGAAAGGGATTCAGTTTCATTTTGTTGCATATGGATTTCCAGTTTTCCCAGCACCATTTGTTGAAGATGCTATCCTTCCTCCATTGCATGCTTTTAGCCCCTTTATCAAATATAAGATAGTTGTAGTTTTGTGGATTGGTTTCTGTGTCCTCTATTCTGTACCATTGGTCCACCCGCCTGTTTTGGTACCAGTACCATGCTGTTTTTGTTACTATTGCCCTATGATGCATTTCTCACCCTACCTTTGCTTAGCTGACTTCCACTGTTCCTTTAAGGTCAACTCCATTATCACAGCAGTGACTTAATTGTGATAAAATCACATGTCAGTTGAGTAGTTGTCATTTTCTCTAAATTTCTAGTAGGCAGTAACTGACATATGTTTGCTAGCAGAGAGGAGGTAAATATGTATATCAAATTTTCAATTACAACTACTTTTTAATCATTGGGCACTTTAGATAGCTAGATAAATCAGAAATATCTCCCAAAATAAATTATTAGACAGGTAAGCCAGCAGTTCTGCATCAAGATTTCCTTCAGAAGGCAACTTGGGCATTAAATAAAATTAGTCATCATTTCAATTCCAATTATATGTGTGCTTCCTGAAGAGCTTCACCAGGAGCTCAACCTTGGTAGAAATCAATATTGAACCTCCTTATTATCAACCAACTATTAAGAGCCTGTTTTATGATCATTATATTTGTTTTCTACTTCAAAAAATGGAATTGCATTTAAGATATTTAATTTTAGTGGGGAAGGGGAGACACAACCAAAAATAAAAACAAATAACAATAGCCACAAAATCCAGTGTTGAGGTAACTGAAGCACATTTGAGACTTTCCTTTAAAAGACATATATTTGGACACCTCCTGTGTAAGATCATTGCCTTTACTGCTCTTCTGACCTAGAGGACAATTATATGCTTCCCTGATGGATTAACACTGCATCTCAAAGTCAAACTAGTTGAGCATTCTTAGCATGACTATTTCAGCCCTCTCGTATATGCTCGCACACATTTGGCTTATTTCTATTGCATTTAAGAATAAGAAAAAAGCACTTGAGCACCTGAAGTACATATTAGAGAAGATTAGAACAGACTTTGTTCCCCTCATAAGACACATGAAATATGAAAAAATTGGTGAACTACTTAGAACAGAGGGCAGCTGTGTCCAACATATTCTCAAGAAAGGAATTCTTCTTTCACTTTCCAGTTTTCCAGGTGTGAATTAACTCTAGACCTTAAGGGGACTCAATGGTCCTACTCAGATTAAAGTGGTACCTTAAAAGTCAGCATTTGCGGACTAGAGGTGCAGCTCAGAAGTGGAGCACTGGCTTAGCATCTGTGAGGTCCTGGGTTCAATCCCACCCCCACCCCCAACCCTACACAGTGTTAACATTTGTGCATTCCCTATTGGTTTACCAAGCACTGCTGCATTTCTTGCTTGACCCCCTCACATTTAATAATTTCAAGATATAAAGGAAAGCCTAAATATATTCATCTCTAGAATTTAGCTTGTTTAAAACTCACCAAAAATAAGAACAAAATGATTTTCCAAATATCAGTTTAGTTATTGCACCGAGCACTGTAGTTCAGAACAGGTATTTGTCTGAAATGGTAGCCATTCTGAGGCAGTTTTGCTTTGTTTTCCCTTTAATTTTAATTTTGAGGCAACTCATTTTAGGATGGGGAAAATGAAACTCAGATGTTCCATGTCTTGTCTTATATAGCCAAGCTGGCTTATGGACACAGTCATTTGTAGCTCAGAGCCCAAACTCTTAACCACTAACCTATGCCTCTCCTCAAAGCCAGAGCTCCAATTTGCTACTCCTGGATCACAGCCTGTGTTTTTCAGTCTGAGGTGTGATCTCTGCTAAGCATCAGTCTCTGAGTAACACCAGTCATCCTTAGGTCTGTTTTGCAAGGTGGGTGTGGCAACCAGGGGTCAGAAACACTTGGAAGCAAGCCTGAGAAACGGCAGGGCTCTCATTCCAATGCAGGTCTGCTTACCTCTAGATTCTGTGTACATTGTCTTCAATAGAGTTTCTTCTCAATTTCTACTCAGTAGAATGTTTTTTCATTGCCAACCTAGTATTATACTTCATATATAGGATCTTCCTAAACATTCTGATGAACATCAGGGTTCAAATCAAAAAGACCTGTGCCTGAATCCTGGCTCTACCACTTAATGATTTACAACCCCGGGCAAGCTGACAGCTACTGATCATCCTGGATTGAAGACTTGGAGACATCTTTTCTCTCACAAGCTATTTAAAATCAAAGCCAAATTGGAGAATGGAACTGTGCTTCATAGGACATAAAGCTCTATTAAAAATTAAGTGAAGTTGATTCATTTATGGGGAAGTCTTTATCTTACTTCTGGACATGGCATGGAAAACAAAATAAAGGGCTTTATGGGCTAGAGAAAACCATCTGGTTCAAGGGAACTGATTTTGATTACTGTACTCTTTTTCAAAAAGAAGTAATTGGGATAGTCTCTTAATAAATGGAGATTAATTGTACTTTTAAAAAATACTTGGTGGAGGAGAAAGAATTGAGAGGTGAGGTGATAAGATAAAGCTAAAGAGTACATTGATTTTCCTGGGGATCAAGAAAGTAGTCTTTGGAATACTGGGGAAAATGTCCAAGGTCTGGGCTTTTTCCTCTTTCTACATTCTAAGATTTAGTTAAATTGAATTATGTTTAAATAATTTTGCTTATTTATTTTCATGGCTGCAGGAAATCAAATACTTTGTTACACTTTTCACTGAACAACTGAATTATAAAACAAATGAATGATAAAAGTTACTCTTAGATCACATTTTTTGTTTTGTTTTGTTTTTGGTACTGGGGATTGAGCTCAGCGGCATTCAACAGCTGAGCCACATCCTCAGCCCTGGTTTGTATTTTATTTAGAGACAGGATCTCACTGAGTTGCTTAGTGCCTAGCTTTTGTTGAGGTTGGCTTTGAACTCACAATCCTCCTGCCTCAGCCTCCCGAGCCACTGGGATGACAGGCGTGTGCCACCACACCTGGCTCACGTTTTTATAGAGCTTTATCTCTTAGGACTTACTTGTAATACAGCTGGATGGGCCCTTCTGGTAGTTTTTGGTTCAAGAGAGCAGGGATAGGGCCCACACTCTGAAAACCATTGTCTCCAATGTGTTTTCTCTAGTTGTAAAATACACATAGGCTTACTGAGAACCCAATCTTGAATTATTTTGTTACTTGTGAATTTAAGTATGGCAGTTCATCTGTCACATAAGGATCTAAGTCTGTTTCGGACACTTTGCATCATGTTGCTAGGAAAAAATAAAAGTAGCTTTTTTTTTTTTTTAACCAACCAAGAGAAAATGTTAAACATGATATCCCTCACTCAAATTTATTCCAGATTGAACGTACTTTTTATTCATTTATTTTTCTGCAGTAATGGGAATCAAACCCAGGGTCTTACTTATGTTAGGCAAATATTCTGTCTTTGAGCCCTGGAACAGTATTTCTAACCCAACTTTCTAGAATTGTTACTTCCTATTTTACTCTTTCCCTTTACTCTGTGGTTACCTGAAAAGCTAAGTGACAGTCATACATTCTGCTTCCTGGTAACTTCCCTACAATTTAACACTCAGTCACCCTACCCCAGTTACTCAGAATTCTTACCAGCTTGCGTCAGTGAAAGGTCACTTGCCCTGAGCTAGCTTGTAAGTTAGGACAAGAGAATAATTACCAGGTTACTTTTATACCGAGGCAATAACTGATGTTTCTGAAAATTTATAAGCCTTTATGTTTTGCTTTCTAGTTGATATACAAACTAGTAAAGATTAGGAAGTTAAATGCTGGGATTAAAATAAGTTTGAGGGGTGGGGGGAAAGCAATGTAAGTAGAGAAGAGATTCTACTTCACTTAGTAACTTCCATTTTTAGATCAGGAAGTAATTTGTTCATATTCTGCTTGCCCTGGAGAGGCAGGCTTCCTTCCAGGGTAGAAGAAGGATGCAGGAAGGGGAGTAGCCGTGGCAACCTGCCCAGCTATGTGGGCAAGTAGAGTATGGGGCCCCGCATACTCTGGGAAAAAATTTCATTTCTAGCCAAGTCACTCCGTTTAATTCTGGTGGTCCCTCCCTGCCCACTTCCTTCTAGAATGCTGACTTCAGGGGGAAGCCTTACTCCTTCTCTGCAGGGAGTCGGAGAGAGTGTGGGGAAGACTTCAATGAGACCAGAGGTCATTCTGACCAAACCAAACTGCAGGCTTCCAGGCTGAGAACAGAGAGTAACTCCCTGTCTGTTCTAGCGTGAACACAAGCAAACACACCGGCTTTGTTAATATTAAGTGCTTGAATGATTAACATTTTCAGGTAAGTGGGTGGTATCCAATTTTAATAAAGAAATTCTCCATTTGCCTTCAATTTTCACAAAGACACAAATTTCAATTGCTTGGGGGACAGAAAGAAACATTTCTAAAGCAGATTGAATAATGTATTCTAAGTACATTAGATGAACTTGTCTTCCAACAACCCCAGGTAAGTATATCATTCTTCCTCAGATAAAGGAGTGTAAGTACAAAAAGGTCATGCACAATGTGCCTAAGGTCATTTACTAGCAGTTGTACAGATAGTAGTTGAATCTATGGAAAAATACTCCAGAACTCACGTTTTCAACCACCAGCCAATTGTGCTAGGAAGAAGGCAATCGATAGCATGTGAATGCTCGGTCACTGTGTCCCCATCCAGTATCAATTCCCTCATCAGGAATTTGCATGCATTTTTGTCTCTGAGATGAGACTTGGTAGCCTGCTTTCCCTGATTTACGTGATCAATCCAGTCAGGACACCTTACCATGATTTAGGTTTCCCTTAAACACAGGTATCTGATGTCAAAGCTATTTCATCTAAATGTGACTTGGCCATCCTCTGTGCAATTCAGTGGCACTGCTTCAACTTTAGAATTACACAGCAGCTCCAGAAAAAAATTTAAAAACCACATCCTGTTCCTCAGGTGTTTCATATTGCCAATCTGGCTCCCATTCTGGGTCTGTCTGAAGGGTAGAAAACTTTACATGTTCAGTCAGTTACCTAACTCTCCCTGGTCAGTCACCTGGTCATGCCTCACTTTCAAAGGAGGCATGAGTTCTGGATGAGCAGTAAGGCAACTTAAACCCAGAAGAGCTCCATCTTCAGTAGCCATCCCAGGTATTTCAGCATCTTGCCTGTCTTTATGAAAAGTAATAATAGATTCTCCAAGTTGAGAGAATGAGGAAAGGAAATACACAATGCCTTCAAAACTGTTAGGTTGAAGTATTGGTTGTAGCAATCTTAGGTTTATGGACATAAGAGGATAGATAAGAAATGAAGCAACAGGTTTTAAATGTTCCACCATAAATCCATGTCTCCACAAAGCCTCCTGCTGGCCACAAGCCATTCAGCAAAGCATATGTTTTCCTGTTTTCTCAATCTTCAGATAATTGAGGCATGGCTCAGCAGGCCAACCAATAACCACACTGAGCGGCTGGTCAGAAGCTTCCAGAGGTCCCTGTACCACCATCATGCCAACAAGTGCCTTAAAAGCAATAAATATCTTTTAACCCAAACAAAATGACTGAAATCCATTCCAAACTGTGGAGTTGGACAACAAAATAGGTCTAAAGTTAGGAATTTGGATTTTTGGTTTAATCTAAAACTATAAAAAAGTCTTTAGTAGAAATGCAAACTCTGAATTTTGTCCTTCACAAATCAGGCAAGGCTTTTCAATGATAGCCATATTATATCTTCAGGTGAAGATCAATCCTGTTGTGCCAAAGACCATCAGAATGGCAGATATAAGCATTAGACCTCAAAGTTGGGAGACATTTCTCTACCCTTTTCTTTCTCTAATCATACATTAAAATGTAAGAGGGTATATAGGCTTGGGGCATTCAGTTCCTGGGGCAGTCATTGATACAAAGAAATAGAACTGGGAGTAGAAAGATTAGGAAGTCAGTCACCAACCATGGGAAAAAGAATCTGGTTGGTGTTAGCAGGAAACTGTTGAAGCATGTGGAAGAAGTGGCTCCCTGAATACACATTGGGAGAAACCACCAGGCTTCTTCCATGCTTCCTCTAGGACTCTGGCCATGTTGCAGTCATTGATTTTTCCCAGACACCTCGCAGTTCACCAAAAGAGGTCTTTCCTCAAAGATGAAGGATTGCTCAAATCTCAAATACTCCTGAGTTCTCAAGGCAATAAACTTACAGTGTCATTGAGGCCTATCTTCTTTCAGTAAAGAGATTGATAAAAGCTGGGGTGGGTGGGGCACCTAGCCCAGAGAAGGGCACCAGCAAGAAGAGAGCCTGGTGACAAGCCATTTGTTAGCTTGGAGGCTTTACCATCCCCACCTAGTTCCTCCTTCCCCAGAAGCCAGTGGCTGCTGCTGTATGGGGAGTCAACCTCAAGATCTTAAGGGAGATCCATAATACGTTCCATCAAAGCCATTCCAGGAGCCTTATCAGACATCTCAAAGACATTTTTGTAGCTGCCTTCTTTCCTGCCATTACTTCTGTTTGAATTACGTCTTACTGCCTTCTCCTCCATTCTCCTACTTTGCCTGATTAGGGCCAGAAATTTTTTTCATTAAGTCACTTTATAGAGCAATAGCAACATTTACTATTCATGGGGCCGCCCCTCCATAATTTTTAAGTCTTTCCATGTGTCTGGAAGCTTGTTTCTGCTCTTCTCGTTTTACAGTGTGGCTCTCTTCCTTCCAAACACAAGCTAAAAAGAAAGAGGAAAAGCTGAGAGCGGGATGGCCGGGAGGGGGTTTGCTGTGGGGTGGAGATAACATCCAGATTCTTTAAGTGTTTTTAATCCAGTTAAATTTCCCTTTGGACTCAAACAGCTCCCTGCTGAAACTGACTGTGGACCTCAATTTCAGCCTAAGAATTAAGTCAAGAAGGAAACAGGGCAGAAACAAATAACAGAGTCAGCTCTATGCTATGAAAACCGCTATGTTGACTGGGGCTCCAAGGTTTTAACCCATTCATTTTTTTCTCCCCCTTTTCTCCCCCTTTACTTAATCTTTCCAACCAGTGTATAGCAGTGGGGCAAGCACCATTTAAAAGCTTCGGGATTTAAAACAAGTTTGTTAAGTCCCTTGGGCACATACTTTCTTAGGAATGCTGGTGCAAGATAAAGTTCACATTTTAATGCCATATGTTGTCAGTCACCAGGGGGAAAAAAGCTCCTTATAGGCACAAACCAGGTCCTGAGCCTTTGTCATAAGGCAAAAATAAACACCCTTGGAGGAGTTAATTAGGCGGTCAGCAGCCACACCAGCGTCCTACCAGGCTGCCCTCAGAGCTTTTAAACAAGCACACCACACACACACACACACACACACACACACGCACACACCACACATACACAAAAGGAGGCGCTTGTTAAATGTGGTAACGATGGGCAATCTGGAGCCCGACCCCAAAGGTAAATGCATTCTGTGAAAGCATTCCACAGATGTCAGGCCCCCCAAATGCTCACTGCCCCGAGTACACTAATTTCTAAGATCCCCCACAGCCCAAAGTCTGCACCCGAGGCGGGGGGAGCAAAGGAGAGAAGGAGATCGGAAAAAGAGTAATAATAATAATGGAGCCAAAGGAAAAAAGGATCCCAAAGCTACTCACCGACTAGCTAGCGCCCCTGCGAAGCGAGCATGACTTCTCCGCGCCGCGCGGCGCCGGAGCCTCCAGGCTGCAGCGCAGCCGACCCGGTGGGCTCCGCTTAAATAGCCGCCGGCCGGGAGCCTGGAGCCGCGCGGCCACTCCCGGCGAGAGATATGGTTCTAATCAGATGCTGGCAGCTGAGGACTCCCCAGGAATGTGCCGGGATGTTTTTGCTGCCTGGGCTTGGTAACTCCCCCTCAACGTGTCTGCCGAGTCTTCCAAACTTAACTGTTTATTAACTAGCGCCGCAGCCACGCCGAGCACCCGGCTGCCAGCCCCGCCAGCTGGGGGCGATCGCAGGAGCCCGAGCCAAGCGCAGGAGAACTGGGCTCGGGAGAAGTCGGGACTCCCAGACCCCGGCGGGCGGGGTGGGGGGAGGGTGCAAATAAGGACAGGAAAGGGAAACTCTACAGGAAAGGGGTGGGATCCACGCAGATATATTTCACAAATCCGTTCCTTCGAGCGATGTGGCATGCGAAGTCATCCTAACCTTTTGGGCCCTTTGAACAAAGAGCTGCATTTACTCCCGACTTTCCTGACAAGGGGCTGTGGGTTCCAGGCAAGGAACTGCAATTTCTAAAGTCGAAAGTGCAATCGCCTCCTTTAAAGAAATCTGGGTCTCTCATTGCAGACGTGGATGCGCTTAAAATTGGAGGGAAATCTATGCATATGTAAAACACCGTGTTTATATATGAAATATAATCCTGCATATAGAGATACGACGTAACCTATTTAAATAAGCTGTATTTCTAATACGAACATTGTATATTGGCTTCCCTTGCCGTGCATACACATCCGTAGACACGGAACATGACTTTATCAGCACTGATTTTCAGTATTTCCTTTCCCTCCATGAAAAGCGCGAGATGTAAGAAAGGATGTTTCAAAATTCCATCTCTGTCAGTAGAAGGCACTGCACGGCGTATCTCAGTGTAGGTTTACAAGCTAGGAATTCATTTTTCCCGTATTTTAAAATCAGGAACAATTGTAAAATCGCCACAGAAGTTTTACTGCTTTTTAAGAATCATGAAATTATTCTTATAAAAGGCATGTCTTCCTTTCCCCCCACCCAAAGTCGGAGGTAGAGTGTACTAAATATGAAAATGCCAAATTGTGACTTGGAAGGGAGGGATTATTGATTTTATTGAGTAAGTAACAGATTTGCATTTTACCGCTGGAACCTGAAGGTTTAACTTGGGCTTATGGGACACCAAGGATGTATTTTGTGGTCTTTGCCTATCCCGGACTGCAAAGCCACAGTGTAATTTGGGGTAACTCAAAGTGAGTGGCAGTCCTTGCTTGCAAGTAGGTCAGACTTGGAACATACAGTGTGTAGAAGAGATTGAGGGGCATCACGAAGCACAGCTGGCCAAGAATACTACCTTTCTTAGCCTCTACTCTTTCTGTTATGGGTCTTATCTCCCCTACCTGGGCATGCAAAGGCAGGGGGACTGGTGCTAAATTTGCAATATTTCGCTGACATAATTTGCTATTATTTTTTGAATGCCTTTGTGTGAATAACAAGAGGTATATAAAATTTAGTCCTATAAAAGTAATTATAACATTTAAGCAAAGAACTTGAATTTTGATGCCTCTGAAAACATGATTCATTCTTTCTAAAATCTAAAAGTTCAGAGGAATGGTTTCACTTCTGAAAGCTAAGCAACTGGGGGTGGGGGAAAGCATATGATTTCAGGCAAATAGGGGTTTTGACAATGCAGAAGAAATAGGTCTCTTTGACCTTCAATACGTAATATTTTCTCAACTCAGCTGGAGTTATATCTCAGCGGTAGAAAAATTGCCTAGCGTGCCCAAGGCTCTGAATTCCATCCCCAACACTGAAAAGAAAAGGAAAAAAGCGTACACCCAAATCTATTTTTTTTTAAAATTCTACGACTCTTTACTAAGAAGTGTTAACATCAGTAACACAGAAGACAGAAATAAGAGAAAGAAAGAAAAAGAGAAAAAAGAAATATCAACTTATGTTTACTATACTCTACCAGATGGTGGATTTGCGTTAGAAGCCAGAAAAAGAAAATTATTTCATTTGCTGTGAACTCTAGTTTGAAGAGAAGATTTTGGTGAAAACAGTTCATATGTGAGCCCTGGGATCACACTTACAGCTTAAAATGGACACCTCTTGTTTTACACAGAAATCCTGAGTCGACAATGAGGAATTCTGGTTTGAAGAGTATTTTTATATCTCTAGGGTGCTGATATTGCTTCTGGAAGTAATCCAATGTCCTGCTCACATTAAGAAAAAAAAAAAAAAAAGGTGTGTGTGTGGGGGAATGAAAGTAAATTTAACTCGTTTTATCCCAGGAAATGCTGTTTCCTGTCACATCTAAGTTGTCACTTTTCACGAGCTTTAAAATGAATATCCCTGCATCTGGAGAATAACACCAAAGCCCACCCAGACATTCACCTGCCTGAACCACAGTCTTTTATTGCCACCACTGAAATTCATGTTTAGAAAACTAGGGTGAAGCAAATTCAATGTGGTGTTCAAAAAACTATGACGCCCCCCCCACCATTATATAAAACTATAAAACATCAATTAAAAAAACATGGAAAAAAAAGAAAGAAAAACTATGTTCTCACATGACAACTGTCCCTTGCACCAACTCTGACTGTGAGGGAGAAGGGGGAAAAAAAAGAAAATGGACTGTGCTCCCAGCCTAGGAAAGGGGTAGTTAATCCCCTGATGGCTTGCTGAAGAATGCATGGTTTATTATTAAAGTAATCTCTTAAGATTTTCCTGGAATGTGCTTCCACAGCAACTCTGCCTGTGTGAGCTATCCTATGTATGTGTCTTTTCTTCCATAATTAAGTTGGTTTCTTTCTTAGCTCACGTACCAAATACTTTCTCATTTTTTTTTCCTCTTCTGTCCTCTTCTCTATTCCTCTTGTTTTCTTTAATCTTCTGATTTTGAAACTGGCCATTTCCTATGAACTATAGATAGCACTTAGGAATTGGCCACATGGTAAACTGTCTGTGAGCCTTGATGCCTTCCTGGACACTTACAGACGCTCAAATCAAACAAATCAACTGCTGGGGATGTACCTTCGTGGCAATCACTTGACTGGCATGTATAAATCCCTGGGTTCAATGCCTAGTACCATAAAAACTAATAAATCAAGCTAATCAAGCTGAGCCCATGGTGCCTGTCTGAAGTTCTAACTATGCAGAAGGCTGTGGCAGGAAAACCACCTGAATCCAGGAGTTTGAGGCCAGACTGAGCAACAGAGTAAGACCCTAGACCCCCCATTCCCCCCAAAAAGGCTTGGTTGAAATGCAAAGGTCACATTGTTTTTTCCCCTTTGTCTATATCTTTAAAGAAGAAGGAGAAGAAGAAAATGGCAATTGCTCCTGGAAAATGTTCTTTGACCTTGACTACTACTGCATATTTAACATTGCAGAAGAAATTGACCATATCAGATTTGGCTGCTGGCAGGGTAGGACAAACAATAGGAGATGTTTTGTTTTGTTTTTATTTCCTATCTACCTACTTACCTGTCAAATCTGAAGTATTCAGAGGATAATATCATTGAAGATTGCCTTTTTTAAAAAATTGTCTTATTGGCTGCATTGACTTGTCTTCTTGTTTACAGTCTGAAAGCACCTTATTTGTGATGTGCAGTATTAGTGAAACTCCAAGGGGAAAACATTGTGGTGCTTGGAAAAATGGGAACATTGTGAATAAAGGGTAGTTTAAAGTGCAATGTTATAAATTTATATAAATGATTACACTTTGCTACCAATACAAAACTTTTATAATGAGAAGTTGTAAACTGGCAAAAGTGTTTTTATACAAATTATCATTAAAATATTATTTTTTGGAAAGCAAGCAGGGAAGAGTTATCAGAATTAAAATACACCTGACCCTGCAAATGAAATAATAAAATATATAAAATCCTATAAGAATACTAATATTAATTGTAATTGAGAAAACACTTGTACAGTTCACTGTTCTGGGAATAAGAATCCATGACCTATGACCTAGAAATAAAACATATATAATGTAAAAGGATGTCAATTGCTGCATTACTACTAGCAGTAAGGACTGGGAAACAAAGTATGTCCATCAGTGGGGGAATGGTTGAAAAAGATAATTCATCCATGCTGTGAAATCATAGGCAGTCATTTAAAATTGGAGTTCAATCTTGTAATATAGAAACATCTCTATAGATTTTGGTTGAGTGGGAAAAGCAAAATACAGAAAAGAATTTGAACTATGTATATACTTTATTAAGACATAAAGCGACCCCTACTCATATAAGCTTGAGTGTATGTTTGTGCATGTGGATGCAAGATTATAAAGGAAACTAGAGACTATAATACAGATTACTAGGTTTTGATGGAGATAAGGGTAGATGAGAGAGCAGAAAGGATGAGTATCATGCAAAAAGGAGAAAATAGCCCATATGAAAATATAGATAAAAGTATATTTATACATCAAAGTGAAATGACATGCACGCTTTTGTATAATACAAACAAAAAATACACTATTTGATTTTAAGGTAAGGGAAGGGAAGAAATATAAAAGAGATTCCACACAATAGTCTTCATGAAGCTGCACCTCCAGGTCTTTCAAAAGAGAAGAGTATCCATGAGTATCCCATTGTCTGATTCAGCCTCCAGAGTAATAGTTTTCAAAGTTTAACATTTAAATAGTCACCTTGGGAGCTGGTTACAAAGGATAATTTCTGGGCCCTGCCACAGAGACCCCTGTGGAAAGCTGTGTGTGTGTGTGTGTGTGTGTGTGTGTGTGTGTGTGTGTGTGTGTAATACTTGGAAACGTGAATGTTTAGTGACACTTCTGGGTGATTCTGATGCTGTAGTTGTGAGGACTATACTTTGAGAAATGCTGAATTTCTCTTGAGATCCAGAAGGACTCTATTTTGTTATTCTGTGTGGCAGGTGAGATTCACCATAATCAGAGCCACAAGATTGAGAGGTGGGTGCCACCTGACATCAGCCACCAGCTGTTGTCTCTCTTTTTGGCTCTCTGAAGCCTCAGACTGGGTTCTGACTTTGGCAGTGGTGGCCCTCAGTACCTATCAAAGATTGTTTTCAAAGAAAGATCTGGTATCAGTCGTTTGCACTGATACATACCCAGACATTGGCATCTTCGATTCTGTCCTTTATCACGGAATGAAAGATACTATGCATTGTAAGAGGGTTCTCAGCCATCTTTGTAAGAACAAAGAGAGATTTTCCCTCCTATGCTTTAGAAGACGGAGGCAACTGTCGCCTCTACTCTGCACCAAGCTTAAGTTACCCCTCAAAAATGAAATATATTTCCAACTTTTTGGACAACCTTTACCATATGTGAGGTCATACTATATCTCGGCCTCAGAGTGACCACTTGAACACTGATATTGCATTTTATAGATATGATTGCCTTCATGATAACCAAAGGAGGGTAGGATTTAGAAGTTCATCTGGTGTGCAGTCCTGGCTGAATATCTTTTATTTTTCTTTTTGGTACTAGGTTTGGGGACACTTTACCACTGAGCTATACCCCAGTCCTTTCTATTTTTATTTTGAGATAGGGTCTCTCTAAATTGCTGATCCTGGCCTCCAACTTATGATCCTCCTGCCTTAGACCCCAGAGTCACTGAGACCACCTGTGTGCACCACCACACCTGGCTCTGTCTACATCTTACTAACAGCAAGATAGGTTGTTAGTAAGTCACCTCTTTTACCTATTTCTCATGAATTAAATTTCCCTACGGACTCCTCCTATTTTGGCTTTTGATGGGAAACAAATGAAAATATTCATGAAAGGACTTTGGAAAGTTTAAAACTGTTAAAATGAAATAAAATATGTAGAAAGCATGTAACCCTCCCCCACATTATTGCCAAAAATGTTTTGGTCCCAAATTATTTCTATGACCAATATCAGAAATTCCATTATCACTAAATCATGCGTTTAATAATTCTGCTACTCTAGCTGTAGTGAAATTTCGTAGGCTGACCCCTTAAATGGGATAGTTCCAAACCCCATTTTTTTAAGATCTCATTGAGGATTACTTTAATGGATCAATTTCATCCCATTAAAGAGAGATGAGTGAATTTCTGCTGAAATGAGAATATTAAAAAGAGGGAGGAGGTAGAAAATGAGAAAATTAGCACTAAAGGCTAACTTATTTCTGAAGTCTGTTTTTCCTACTGAGAAAGAGGGCTGATTATCCACAGACATTCAGTTTAATCTAAAAGGCTTCCACTCAACCCCCACTGTGCACATGGTGTGTTGGTAGCCTCAGCTCTGTGTTGCAGAGCTGGGGATGGAACCCAGGGCCTTGCACTTGCTGGACAAACACTCTACCACTGAGCTCAGCAGCCTCAGTTTTATGGTGGAGCAGCCACTATGAATCAGAATATCATCCACTTTATTCATTAATGCTCAGATTCAAAATCGACTCTGTTTTTTGAGATGAGTTATCGCCACATTGGCCAGGCTAGCCTCACCCTCCTGGGCTCAAGTGATTTTCCTCCCTCAGCCTCCCAATTGTATGCCACTGATCCCCGCTAAAAGTCATTTATTATTTGGAGAATGGAGGGAAGCCATTTCTGAAGTTCAGGCTGATTTAAGTCCTCAATTATTTTGAAGCATATGCATATATGTGCACTTGAACACAAGTATATTTTCTGGCAAGATGCTTGTAGATTCTATTGTATTGTCAAAGAACCCTGTCATGTGAAACAAAGCTAATTCCTATTGTATTGTAAACTGACAGTCATTTCACATTCTTCCTGTACATTTTTATCTGAGGGTTTTATGTAAGTCTTTTGAACCAATCTATATTTTTCCTTATAATATGAACCTCAAACAGAATACAGCAGATATCCTATTTCTAAAGATTAAGAAATGTAAGTGCAAAAACCAGAGTTATTTTATTTACAGAGTTAGAGATGGGGCTAGAACTATTACAAGTTGATGGTCTAGAACTGGGTGATTTGTGTAACTATGTCTGAGCCATAATTCAAGTGGTTGGTGACAACTCTTAGAGTTCACTGTACCTAATGTTCTCCTTCCTGTGACTGGAAAATAATTTTGTTATGGATATTATTTCAGGAAAAAGATACTGGCAAGTGGAAAGGTGTCCAGAGCAGAGTCACTGGGACAGGGATGGGACACTCTAGGCAGCAAGATCATCTAAGAGCTCTGATGATGGGGCCTCACTGCAAATGGCTTATATAGTCAGGACAAGAGTGGTCTTAGGCCCGGAAGGTGGGGTGGAGAAGGGATATGTGTGAATAGTAAAAATTCTATCTAACAATTGAAGGCTTGTCATGAACAAAAAGTGGATTCTACTCCTGTCTTCGGAGGAGAAAGAGATCATGGAGTGGGCTGAATGATGTCTCCCCCAAAATTGTTGTCCTCCCGAAATCTCAGAATGTGCCTGATTTTAAAATAAAGTTTTGCAGGTCTAAATAGTTGAGATGAGGTTGTGCTAGTTTGTATTAAGTCTTGTCAGTGTCAATGAAATCTTTTTTTATGTGTATTGTAATACTTTTGGGTCAGAATACCTCTTAATTTTTATTATAATATTTTTCATGTTGCACAACTCTGGATACTGTGTGTCTAGACATGAATCCCAGCTCCACACTTCACTAGCTTTGTGACCCAAGGAATATTGCTGAAGTGTTGTTATCAGAAGTACAAAATTAACGTATCTTGGTAGGCTTTATGAAGTAGTTACGACATAGTACAGTCCTGAAGATAATGTGAATTTGTCCAAACATCTTAAACATATTTTGAAAGTAAGAAGTAAATATGAAAATACGCTTACCCTAAAAGTCAGAAATTTCACTTCTAAAACAATCTTATGAGAGCTCCCCCTCATTTGCTAAGAAATATGTTCAAGTGCTTAGGAGAGAAAAAAAAAAAAAGCAACTTATTAACAGAAAAACAGACAAATTATGGTGCATGCATCTATGGGAATATTCTAACAATAATAGGAACGATGTTCATGGGAGGCCGAGAGTTGCTTGTATCATCCTGGATGGATTAAGTAAGCAAAACAAATTGCATAAAACATACAGCATGATGTAGCCAGGTGCTGTGGTGCACGCCTGGAATCCCAGCTATTAGGAAGGCTGACGTGGAGGGATCACAAGTTCGAAGCCAGCCTGGGCATCCTATTGACCCTGTCTTAAAATACATAAATAAAAATAAAATGACTGGGGATGTAGCTTAATGACAGAATGCTTGTCTGGTGTGCCAGAGGCCTTGGGTTTGATCACCAGTACTGCAAAATTGACTGAATTTAAAAAAAAATGGTGGTGATAAATCACAAATTCAAAAATGGTGATTACTCCTGAAAGAAGGGAGGGGGTAAGTGAAAGGTGACTCCAATCACATCAGTAAGTTCATTTTTGTTTCCTTTTTTTTTTTTTTTTCTTTTTTCTTTGTTAGTGCTGAGACAGAACCTTGGGCCTTGTGCATGTTAGGCAAGTGTACATGGGTGTGTATTATTTTACTTTTATGTCTATTTATAGATAATTTTCTAAGAACTTTAAAGATATTAATTTATTTTATCTCATAAAAATTTTGTGAGCTAAATCCTATTATCTCAGTTTTACAGATGAAGAAACAGGGGACGTGGAAGAGGGTCACAGAACCAGTAAATGGTAGGGCTACGCTCCAGACCCCTGTAGTCTGGCTCCAGGCTACACTGACCCTCAGAACTATACCAAGAGGTGAAAAGGCTGCAGGAGGCATCGACTCAATACGGTGTAGGATGTGTGTTGACCACATTCCACTTACTTGTTCCTGTTGCTGCTACAGTATGAGTTTCCGCTTTCCAGGATCCTGTCTTTTTTTGTCCCACTTTGGTTCCTGTTATCTTCTCCTTGTGCCACTGACTTCATTTAGAGGCACTTTCCTTATTTTGATTGCAACCTCAGCACCCTTTCCAAGCTGTCTCCGGTGACGCTGTCTCAAAATACATAAATAAAAATAAAAGGACTGGGAATGTAGCTTAATGGCAGACTTTGACCATAAGGGAAAAAGTTCTGTCCTGACTCTGAGCCTGAGTCTGGCCTGAATGGACAATGGTTGGTAACAGAAAAGAGAAAATGGGAAGCTGTACATTGCAGCTTAGCACAGCAATGAAATGTGGCTGAGAGAGAAGTTTCCGTGAGAAAGGATTTAAGAGAATTTAGGGGGCAGTAGGGGTGGGTAGCAGCAGAGAGCAGGTTCATATGTGTTTTCTAGCTACATGTTGCTAGTTTTAGTAGAGTACTTGTGGAAGATAGATAAGAAAAAAAAATTATAATAACCAATGACCCTCCACCCCCCCTTTTTTTGAGTCCCACTAAGTTGTTGAGCATCTCACTAAGTTACTGAGGTAGGCCTCCATTTTGCAATCCTCTGGTCTCAGCCTCCTGAGAAGCTGGGATTACAGGTGTGGATCATGGGACCCAGGTTCCCTTAAATGATTTCTACTTGGCTCTCAGATATCCAGTCCATCTAAGTGAAGCTATTCTGATTTTCTTCTCCAGTGACAAAGCAATCAGCCACTCTAATTAATATTCAGCCTCCCCTAATGGAAGGACCTTCTCTTAGGCTGGTCTAGGGGAGGAAACTACAAGACTAGCCACTGTTGGTAGAGGAGCCCAAGCTTTTGAGACTGACTCATCAGCCTGCTGCTAGACTGCAGTTGCCTTGGTCTTCTGTGGATGAACTGAGCTTACTACTGTTGCATTTACTGGAGAAATATCACCTGCAAATGGGATGTGTAGCTGGGATGGGACTCAGTGGTAGAGCACTTGCCTGGCATGCATGAGGCTCTGGGTTCCAGCCCAACATTGAAAACAAAAATGCTAGGTGTCAGTTTGGGATGAGGGAAAATCAGAGCATAGAACTCTTAAAATTGCCTCTGAAAGTGTGTAAGTACTAGAGGCATTCTGCTGAGGTCAATCAGGATATGTGTAATCATCAACTTTAAGATACATGTTTCTGACAAGTAGACACTTTCTGTTATTATGGTTTATAGTGAACATTAGGCAGTTTTTAAAAACTAGTGTTAGACATTAACCACACCTAGCACATTGATAGTGTAGTCTCCAGTCTCTCTCTCTCTCTCTCTCTCTCTCTCTCTCTCTCTCTCTCTCTCTCTCTCGCTGTCTCTCTTTCAGTTGTAGGCAACAGTAGGCCAGCAAGTAGATCTCTGAATTTAAAAGCCCTGATTTACTGTGTTGGTGTCTGTGTGATAAAAACTCCTTCTGTGGATCATTTTTGAGCTACCATGGGACAGTGCAAGAATGTGGAATCTGCAAGAGATAAGCACACATTGGCTCTTGTGGGCAGCAGTGCCGGCTGTGCCCCATGCTGACTATGAGATTTGTTCTAGTCTCTTTCCTTCCTAGTATGTTCACCATTGGAAATCCTTTTTTCACAACATTGCTGGACAATAAAATAGGTCAAGTCAATAATTAGTCAAATACTTACAAATGAAGAATCTACAATGAAATCTGTGGGAATATATTGTTTAAAGACTTGGACAAAAAAGACTAGAGACCCAAATAGAATGATGGCTTTTCATAATTCACATTGGAGTTTAGTGGAGATAGCCTGGGACTGAGATTGGAATATCTAAATTAGCATCCTGGCTCTGTTCTTAATTATTTGTATAATTTTAATTTTATTTAGAGTACTTAACTTCTCAGTAATCTAAATTTCTTGTTGGAAAATGGAAAATGATGTTTGTGCTCCTGGTTTATTTTGAGATTAAGTTATTTACTAATGGATTACTGATGGATATAAAATAACAAATCTCTGGCATATACTAGGCTGTATGGTAACCATTGTTATTAACTGCAGAAATAAAAAGAGACATTCAGATTCTTTTCATTTTAAGATTTGCTTATAATTTCTTTGTGTGTGAGTATGTGTGTGTGTGTGTGTGTGTGTGTGTGTGTGTGCGGTACTGGGGATAGACTCAGGGTGCTTACCACTAAACCATATACCTAGCCTTTTTTATTTTTGATTTTGAGAGAGGGGCTCACTAACTTGCCCGGGCTTGGCTTGAACTTGCCATCCTATTGCCTCAGAGAGTCACCGGGGTTACAGGAGTGTGCCATCCTGTCTGGTTTGTAAAAAGAATTCTTAAACTTTTGGGACTCGCATCCATTATCTAGTAATGAGTATAACAGGCACAAAACACCTGACTATAGAACAGGTGAGTACTGATGGTAAAACCAACCAACCAAAAATACAAAACAAAACAAAACAAACTAAAAAACAAACAACAAAACAACAACAACAACAAAAACCCACCTCAGAGCACTTTTATGTATTACTCTTTTTTGTTTGATGTTTCTCAGAACCTTCACTCTGCACCTGGGCCAAGCCATCACTGTCTCACGTGGATTACTTAAATCACCTCTAAGTGTGTTTGCTCTCATACTTCCCATAGTCTGTTGTCAATAGAACAGCTGGAGATCTTCAGACAGAATGAAAGGGTATATGCTATTCATTTCATTCAATTCCAAGGTCTAATTTCTAGTCGGTTTAGAATATAGACCTTCAGTATTCTTCTTTTCTTTTTCCATTGCTGGGGGCTTTACACATGCCAAACAAGTTCTGCACCACTGAGCCGTATCCTGGCCCCATACCTGTCCTATTCTATACTTGGCTTGTAGACAGGCTAAATTTATTTCTGCTATTTGGTGCTTTTTAAAAGACAATTTCTATGAGATACAGTGGGAACTACCTAGCCAACAATGGAGTTAACTTTAATTACATTGGGTCTTATCAAATCCCTTGATTTATCTACCAGATTATAAGAAATACACAGGTAGAGGACACCACTAGCTTTCAGCCAAGTTCAAAATGTGGCCCATCTACAGATGCCATTAATAAAGTGCAGTAGGGTGGACTGGGAGAGATTAGAAAATATTTATGAAGATTTAAATGACAAAAAAATTGTGACTTTGTGAGTCTCATAAATTCTGATTCTAACCAATTGATAAAAGATATTTTGAGACAGAAATTGCAATTTTGAAAGTTATTAAGAAAGAATTGTTAAATCTGAAATGTGTGAGTATACATTTTTTTATGAATTGGAGATGTATAGTGAAATATTTATGGGTGAAATGATATGAAATATTGAACTTTTCTTAAAATAACCCACCCATGCCCCAGATTAAAGGGACATAAACAAAACAAGACTGATGAAGCAGAGTAATTGGTATATGTGTATTTAATATATAATTCTCTCTATTTTCTTTATATTTGAATATCTCCATAATAAAAAAGATGAAGATCACACCTTCATTAAGTTTTGCATGAACTGATTGCTTTCCTTCCTTCCTTTCTGCATCATTTTCCATGTGCAAGTTGCTGCTGGGTCACAAGGAGGGTGCTGGAGATAACAGTTTGCAAACCCATTCCCTGGGATTTCTGATTTGTGTCAGAGAACTTCACACAGCAATGCTCCCATGACTAAGAGAGTTTGGCTCCCTGTTCCCAATTCCCCTTCCCAGACATCTGTGTGTGCCTGGGGAGAGTGTCCTGGGATAAAGGATCAATTGAGTCATATTAGTTACTCTCTCCAGTGTTAAGTCTTGTCAGAATGCACAGTCCAGGGCCCCGTTAGTTCCCTCATGCTCCCCAAGTGCTTATTTACCCGGGTTACTAACTTCAGTTTGAAGTCAGATGGTTTGTGAAACAACCTCATCTCATTCTTGTCTGTTTCTCAAGGGGGTGGAGGGTAGGATGAGAAGAACAAATAGGTCCAAAGTCTCTTTGGCTTTAGACTTAGATAGAGGCTTAGATAGAGGCTTATATGCTGTCATGTGCTGTCTGATGAGAGGTTCCAGAGTCTTTCTCCGGGCTTTAGAATGTTGGGAAATCAATCTACAAAGTTCTAAGGCGATCTTTCAGGGGCATCCTTGGTAGTCAGGACATGTCTCCAAAGGCAAGTCTATATCGGGTTGGCTCTGCTGATTTTGGGGGGAGTGGGTTCTCTTTGTCTTTTGCTTAACCATTAGTAGGACCTCCCACTGAGAACAGAAACAGGAATGAGACAGAACTTGGAAACAACTTGAATCTTGATGAAGATGATATTGATTTTGAAGTATTTGCATGCAACTTCATAGTTAAATAAACTTAAAAAATATTCTAACTTGACCCTCATATCTACCTTGCAAGTTAATAGATCATTATAATTGTCTCTGTCTTACAGATGATAAGATTGGATCTTAAAGAAGTCAAGGAACTCCTTCAAGTGCATGTGGATTGCTAGTGAAGTTGCTAAGAATCAAATAAAATCTTCTACCTCTTATTACCCTACCCTGTGATCTTTCAACTACTTTGTTAATCACGACCTCTTAAATATTTAAAAAAGGAAGAAAGATATAGGTATTATGCATTTAAATTATCCATAATTTCTCCATTATCAGAGATGCTTGGCTTTTACTCTTTGTTTCTGTAATTGCATATAGATATACACACAAAATGTGAATGTATGTATGTAAATGTGCATCTCCAATTATCTCTAAGGATTATAATGCAAATCACTTTGCATTATAAATCTATAATATTTTATTTCTATAATACATATACACATATATATTTTAAATACTTCCATTGTTTTGGAAAATTATTTTTTGCTATTTGTAATATATGGTGTGACTTAGACCTCATCTTAATCTTTAGGGCTTTCTTTTCCTAAACAAATTGATTTCTTGTGACACAAAGAAATAATTATTAAGCCTGCCACATTATTTGGACTATTGTCCATCTCAGAGTGGTATTAAGCTAGCAAACTTATGCTTTGTGAGAAAGGATTGCCCAGTAAAGATGTGAAGGAAACATTAGTGCTCCTTCATGGCCATCTGGTTCTCCTTAGCTGAGGAATGCCCACTGGTCACAGCAGCGTTGAACAAAACTCGTAGAAAGAGATAAAACCTTCAATCCAGGCAAGGAGAAAAATGTGAGGGAATAGAGGTAGGGCAGGCAAGAAGGTGCTGTTTACAGAAAAGTAAACCCTGATATAAATCAAGTAGAAAGCTTACCCTTTGAATTGGAAAAAATTTGAGGCTGAAATAATCATTTTGAAAAATTCATCTTACTCATTTTTATTGAATAGTCTCCAGATTGAGTTGCCAGATAAGTCTGAACTCAACAAAAATTCAAGGATTTTTAAGAGTGAAAATATAATGTTCACCAAAGAACTGAGTAGAGACATTTCTTACTTTACTCAATGGATCTTCTTAAAATATAACAGAAGATGCTCATTCTGAAAAACACAAACACCAAACACCTGGGGTAGCCCAGAGGCGCTCATGTGTAACCCCAGCTACTTGGGAGGCTGAGTGAGAATTGGAAGTTTGAGGCCAGCCTTGGCAACTTAGCAAGACCTTGTCTCAAAATAAAAAAATAAAAAGAGCTGATGATTTAGCTCAGTGGTAGAGCTCTTGCCTGGCATGTACCAGGTCCTGGGTTCCATTCCTAGCACTGCAACAGCAACAACAATGAATAAAACACACAAATACAAGTAAGAACATAAAATCATAGGATAATTTATTTATAGCAAGGGAGGCTAACATTTCATATTCCTCAACAGAAAATTTAGGTTTTTAGTCTATAAAAGAGTTCATTATACTTGAATACAGCTGGCCTAGTGTCTGGTACTGGTGGAGCCACCTCACCCAGCCTGTAGCAGACAATTAATCTTTAATCCAAAAAGCCTAATTTCATGACACATTAGAAGAATGCCAGGCATTCTTCTAAAAATACCTGTCCTGAAAATATATGGAAAAAAATACCTGTCCTGTATATCATGATAAAAGAGATAAAAACCAACCCTGATGGAAATATCATATAAAATATTGAAAGAGCTGATGTCACACATTTTTGTTTTTAAAATGAGACTTAAACACATCACATAGTAGCTTTCAGTTGATTTTTGTAAATCACAGATAAGGTGGGTTTTGTTTTGTTTTCAGTGTTGAAAATGGAATCCATATTAGGCAATTGCTGTACCACTGAGGTAGCTCCATCCCCAGTCCCAGTAAATAATTCTAAATTGCAAATACTTTGACAATTCTCTGAGTTAAAAATCAACTTACATTTTTAGGGTGCTTAGTATAGTTCATGTTTTTTAATCTGACTCCAAATTGCAAATAAACATCAGGTAGAAAAATGTGTTTTATTTTCACTGATTATGCAGTTTGTCTACAATTAGAATGAATGCAGCCCCCAAATCAACTGGCATTGTGAAATTGGGAGTAGATTATGACTTGTTGAATAATAATAGTACATAATGAGTTTATGTCTCCTAGCAACTAAGTAATATGGAGAGCTAAGAAAAGTTTTGGAATATGCCTTTAATAAAGACTAATTATTAGAATAACATAAAGAAGACATGGAATATTTTAAAATATATCCATGTATAATCTCCTTTCAGTTATAGATATTATGCATAACCCAACAACTGGATTACATAACAACGAAGCCAGATATTTTAATTAAACCTTTTAGAAAGTACATGGCCTTTGTGTATGTTTATGCATGTGTGTATGTGTGTGTGGGGGGATTGGACCCAGGGCCCCAGGCACATCCACTGACCTATAACCCCCAGGGTGAAAATGTTTAAATGAAATAGATTATTTTTCTTGCTAAAATCTATAAGTTGGTATAGAATATAGAGTGGATACATTACTCTTCTAAGAGTTTTAGAATTCCTCATAAAAATTTATTCTGGTACAAATCCTAAATTTTATATTTCGTATTTCCATCTCCCATATGGTAAATAAAAGTTGAATTTTCTAGTAACAAAAACATTTTTTTTTGTTTTAAGTAGTTATACATGACAGTAGAATGCATACATATACCATACATAAATGGGGTATAATTTCTCCTTTGTATGATTGTACATGTTGTAGAATCACATTGGTCATGAAGTCAAGTCTGTTTCATTCTACTATCCTTCCTATCCCCATATCACCTCCCCTCCCTCCACTTCCCTCTACCTAAAGTAACTCTATTCTTCCTTAGCGGCCCCCCTCAAAAAATTATTAATTTTTTATATTGCAGTATATATTAAACTGATTTAATACAGTAAAAAAAAAACGTTGCCTTTCTTTGGGATGGAGTTTGGAACTTACTAAATACTATCAGTGCATTAGAAATTTTTGGTCTAAACACCAGGGCTTACTTTCTCTCCTGTTTTATGTTTTTGGGAGATGGGCTGGAGTAGGGAAGAACATTCCTATCATAGTTACAAAGCAGTACAACTTGCTGTCTCAAACTGTACCCATTAATGGTGGCTGGGAAGGTGTTACCCTACAAAAGTCTTTCTACCATTCTGAATAAGACTGGAAAATTTTTCTACAACATTGAAGTCTGGGTCAATGCAGGAAGCTTGGACATGCAAACAATGCTGCCTCTATTAAAAAGCAAGCCTAAAATGAAATGGAAATCATATTTACTTTCATTTCCCTCCCTGTATACTCTCTCTTGGGAGAGAGGTGGGGGTGGCAAGAAAACAAGAAGGCTGGATCAAACAGAAACAATCTGGACACATTTGAGGAATGTTGCACGCATGTGTGTGTGTTTATGATTGCACGTGTATGTGTGTTTGGAGTTTGGCTGCAGAGTATTTTCTCCATCTCCATAGTTTCTACACCAGCTTGAAACCAAATAATACTTAATCACTTCCATAAAAATTCCAAAATAACAAAAACATGCATGAAAAAGGCAGCAGTAAGAAGCAAGCATGCTATATATGTTATAGCTGACCACAAACGCCATTCACAAAACAAGCAAAGTGGCCTAACCAGGAATTTTCTAAATGCTTTTTTTGGGAGAAGTTAACTCCCTTACGGAGAGCTTCAAAATAGAAGAGGAAAATGACAGGTTGGTGTGGACCTGTTTTACTGATTTATCCCTAAAATAAAGACTGCTTCCTGAATTAAAATGCAAATCCCCAAGGGGCTGCTTATGAGGAAGCATTATAAACACAAATCACAACTCATCACGCAGACCCTCTTCACAGAGAAGAAACAGTCCTGTCCTCAGTGTGAGAGGCAGGTCCTTCTCTTCCAACCTGTTTGAAAGCTTGTCCACCTCTAATTCTGTACACTGCTGTTTTCAGTGTTTTTAGAGAACAACAGAGTTTATCCAACAGGAAATTCTGGAATAGGTTTTGCAAGACATCCATTTCCCCATCACTGGCTTGAACGGGGATAAGGACTAGCATGTGGTATTGCTGAGCTTTGCGGCAAGATATTTTAAATCAGTTTAACTGTAGTTACATTTGGGAAAAATTTAAATGGGCAGGGTCTGTGTATCTTCTAGAATCACCACCTCTCAGAATCCTTAAGAATGCAGGGTCCTCTAACCCAGCCTTCCTTCTAACACTTATAATGCTTCTAGAATACTTCTTCCTGCAGCAAGAGGTGATTCGACTTACTCTATAAGACTTTCAGCAAAGGGAATTCCTGAGGCCTTCAACTGTGCCCTTACTTAGGCTAAATTCTTTCTGTTTGGTCTCCATTGAGAGCATATAATGCTATAGAATTCAGCCTCTGTTAGTGAGCTACAGGGTTTGCTTGCATTCTTTCAGGCTCAGAGACACTGCATAAAACTAACCCAGACGTCAGGTGATACACTCTGAACTTGTAGTGGAACCTTGAGTGCCTTCCTGTCTCTCCAATGATTCTCCAGGGTAGATGATTTACAGTTCTCCCAGCCACTACTAGCTTGGGCTCTGTTTTCTGATGATGATTTTTTGTTTTTTCAGTTCGTGGTTCAGTTTGCTCTTCCTTGCCTACCATCTCTGTTTTGCACGTCAAACTCAACATTCTTCCCTAATCGGTTCACTCTAATTCCCACATGAAACCCATGTCAACAAAATTTTTGCGTCTGAAGTAGTCTTTTCTGATGGTACAAAAAATGAATGGTATTTACTTTACAAATGTGACACACATAGGTGCATATATTTAATAGACCTATGTTTTTAAAATTTATATCATATATTTCAACATATGTTAAAATGCATATATATTCATTTTGACATATATTTGAATAATAGAAATCCCTTTAATTACAACCATGTGTCACTTTACAACATTTTGGTAAACAATGGACCACAAATACCATGGCTTCCCATAAGACTATGTGGAGCTGAAAAATTCCTGCCAGCTGGTGATGCCTTAGTATCTGTGGCAACGCTGGGCTAACAAACCTACTGCCTTGCCAACATGAAAGTACAGCACCTACAATTATATGCAATCTGCAATACCTGGCAATGGTTTATGATTTTACAATACTATATTTTTCATTATTATTTTAGAGTGTGCTCTTTCTACTTATTAAAAAAAAAAAACAGCTTACTGTAAAACAGTGTGCCGTATTATGCCAGTAGCAGCCTACTACATCTTGCATTCATCGCATCTCACAATTTTCTCTTGTACTTGATTTAATCTTGTGTTGTTTTGCTCATCATGGCCCCAGGAGCAATGTCTCTGCACGCTATAAAAGTCTTTTTTTTTTTTTTTTTAAGTACTGGGGAATGGATTCAGGAGCTTACACATGCTAGGCAAGTACTTTATCTCTGAGTTACTTCCCCAGCCCCTCCATACCCCCACCTTTTTGTGGGGAAGGGTGGTATGGGTGATTCTCTCATACTGATCTACATCTCTTGTGCTTTTTATTTCTCTTTTTGAGACTGGGTCTTGCTAAGTTGCCCACACTTGCCTCAACCTTGCCATCTCCTGTCTCAGCCTCTGGAGTATACTTCTTGTCTTTTTTTCTTTTTTCTTTTTGTACTTGGGATTGAACTCAGGGGCAGTATTCCACTGAGTCACATGTCCAGCTCTGTTTTATATTTATTATTTGGAGAAAGAAGAAAATTTACATATTTACCCCCTGCCTTTCCTAAGTTGCTTAGCACCTCACCATTGCTGAGGCTGGCACTGAACTCACGATCCTCCTGTCTCAGCCTCCTAAGCCACTGGGACTTCAGGTATGTGCCACCACACCTGGCCACTTCTTGTCTTTGATAGCAGCCAAATCCTTGCTGGTAACATGCTGATCTCTTTATCACTTATACCTCAGGCCTTTTCATATCCTCAGTTCTTATCATTCATGGAAATTATTATCAAGATATTTTAATTAAAACCTGCCTCAAGGAGGATGCATATGTAATTATTTAAAATTTTCAGCCAGATCTGATGGTGCATACCGGTAATCCCAGCTACTTCAGAGGCTGAGGCAGAAGAATCTCCAGTTTGAGGCCAGCCTCAGAAACTTATCAAGACTCTCAAATTAAAAAGGGGCTTCTGGGGTTGTTGCTAAAGGTAGAGTGCTCATGTGTGAAGCTCTGGGCTCAATCCTCAGTACTGCAAAAAAAATAAATTTGAAAACAATGTTGCTTGACAAGCTTTCCAAATACTTTCCCATTTAGAATTCCTTTATCAAGATAGTCACAAGGAAAAAGGAGGAATTCAAACAGTTGAGGGAAAAAAAAAAGTGAGCTCTGAATCTAGCTTTCTAAGCCAAGCAGAAAGTGAAGAGTCTTAAACCTTAGTTATTGGGTTGATTGTGCCATTACAAATATGAAAAAGTGAAAACAACATGTTATTTTGAGCTAGGAGTAGGAAAATTGGCCCTCATCTAGATTAAAAATCTGTCTAAAATAAATCCTTTGAAGTATTGGTGAAAACACTTTGGGAGAACTGAGAGAGTAAGTTGGGATGGGGTGTGAGCTGCATGTGGTCAAGTTTTTCTGACAAATCACTTCTATTTTGTCCCATTACTTTAGAAAATTTGATTAAGGCCACAAATATAAAAATAGACACAGGCAGAAAGCAAGTGCTATCTGGGAACGATGGCCATAACTCCTGAATTTGCAGGGTAGCTCGTATTCCAAATGTTCTGACTTTGTGCATCTCATACTGGCCACATCATGTTTTTAAATTTAGGTTCATAAATTATGTTTGTTCCATGTATGAGCCAAAGGAATTATTTGAGCTAAGACATTATAAGTCAAAACTGCAAATAAAGTATTCAGGTGAAGAAGGAAGACTTAATTTACATAGTTCCCCCTGCCTTTCCTAAGCCCCCATTAAATTGTTACTAAGTGAATAAAAGTCTATATTACTCAGCAAGACAAAGAGAAGAGAAGAGGACCTTCAGCTAGTAGGCTATTTAAAGGAATCACTGAGCCATGGAACATGGGTACAGGTGTAGACATTGTTTCATTAGGTCAGAGGCCCCAGACATTGTGCATGTATAGGGAGAACAGTAATCATAGTAGAAGCACATTACTCCACAAAGCACAGATGAAGCTGGGGTGGTGGGCTGAAGGGGTGAGGCCTGAGACTGAACCAGGGGGTAGATGGCAAGGTTACATATGTAGACCCTTTCCCTAAGGAATGGACTACTGATACCCAGTCCTACTACTCCTTCAATATCCACCATAAGTAGAAGATGAATGTCCACCGTGCCTCCCATTTTCCCCATCAATATCACAGGAGACTGTAACTTATATTAAGTGGGGAAGTTGAATGAGTGGCTAGTGACTCAGAAATACTAGGCATAGTAGAAGGAGAAGTAGGGCTGATCTTAACACAAGGGAACTAATAGAAATCCACACTTACTGGAAACTCTTAGAGCAGCTGGACATGGTAGTACATGCCAGTAATCCTAGCTAATCTGGAGGCTGAGGTTGGAGGATCACAAGTCTAGGTACTTGACTAGCATGCAGCAGATCCCAACCCTTGTACCAACTTCTCCCCAACACACACACACACATGAGAGAGAGAGAGAGAGAGAGAGAGAGAGAGAGAGAGAGAGAGAGAAGAAGAAAAAGGAAGAAAGAAAGAAAAAAAACCTGTAGAATAGGTTGCTACTCTCCCTATCCCCAGTTCACTTTTCCCTTCTCATGTACAGAATATCACATCTAGGAAGATGCCTCCAGGACAAGAGATAAGATTTCTTCTCTAATAACCCCAAAATCATCCAGAAGAAAAAGAAAAATCTCTATATACTAATAGTTGGGAACTCTTGACAGAAAGGCCAGCTACCTATAAGACTACAAGATTGGGTTGGAGTTGTAGCTCAGTGGTAGAGCACTTGCCTAGCATGTGTGAGGCCCTGGGTTTGATTCTCAGCATCAGGTATAAATAAATAAAATAAAGATCCATTGACAAGTAAAACAAATATTAAAAAAGAAAGACTATAAAATCTACCAGAAGGTAAGCCAGTCAAATGCACATCCAGGTTCTAGAGATTGAATCCAGAGCCTTGCATGTGTTAGGTAAGCTTTCTCCCTCTAAGCTACATCCTATGTCCCCAGATAACTTTTTAACATTTTATTTTGAGACAGGGTCTCACAAAGTTGTTTAGGCTTGCCTTGAACTTGAGAACATCCTGCCTCAGTCTCCTGAGTAGCTGGGATTAGAGGCACAGACCACCACTTGTGGCTCAGAGTTCCACTCTTACATATGATTGGACAAACTAGGATCACCAGAAAGTATAGAGAAACTCTCAATATAAGGAAGAGATATCAAAATAGACAAGGTGAAAATAAGAACCTAGAAGAAAATGGAGATGATATAGGGATTCTACAAATATTAAAATTTCATATTCCTGGGAAGATTTGAAAAACTGAAATCTATAAGCAATAACAGATTACTCTGCAAAATAAATAGACTTTCTAGAAATTAAAAATATGATAGTGCTATTCTGCCGATAAAGAATGAGTAGTTAGATGATAAATTATAGAAACGCACCCAGAGTGGAAAAGATAGAAAATTTGAATAAGATATAAATCATAAAAGATCAGTTTGAGGAGCCTAATACTGGATTAGTGGGAGTTTCCAAAAGAGGTGCTAGAGGTAGAAAATTTCAAAGTATTAAGAAATGTTTAGCAAAACATGGATTGGCTACTAGAAATAAAATATAAAATTGAGTACCTAGTATAATGAATGAAAAAGATTCACATAAAACTCAACATAGTGTAATTTTAGAAGCCATGAACACTGAAAAAATCCAAAACATTTCCAGAGAGGGAAACCAAGAAATAATGTTAAAATGAAATTTAGAAATGGAATCACACTTCTCAGCATTAATACCAAATGTTAGAAAAAAAAATTCTCAAAATTATGAAATAACTATTCTAATCTAGAGTTTTATACCAAGCCAAACCTGGCCTAGTTTGGCCAAATTGAGCCATACTGGAACCTAATCAAAGTGAGAGTAAAGTAGAAATATTCAGAAAACTTACGTCTGTCAAAATTCCTTAGGATGTTTCTGGAAGGATGTGCTCCAGCAAAAACAGGAGTAATCAGGATCCAAGACAGATCCCTAGATATGGCAAAGAGAATTCCAAGTATGGCAGCCCTAGGTTGGGCCAAGTGTTATATGTACTCAGGAACAAGGGTGAAGGGGGCTCTGAGGGAGGCATCCAGGGGGAGAGGGGAGGGGAGCAGGGCAAAGTATCTCCGATGTACTAATGGTCTAAGGAGAGGAAAACAGGAAGGTTTATCTGCTGGCACATTTAGACACAGTAAACAGCACTATTTACATAGCTAATAATAGTGCTTTAATGATATACATGGAGTATAATAATAGTGCTTTGATAATAATACATACGTGGAGTATAACTTCCCATTCTTGTGGTTGTACATGACATAGAGTTACACTAGCTGTGTTTTCATATATGAACATAGGAAAGTTATGTCTGACTCATTCTACTGCCTTTCCCATGCCCATACTATGGAAATCTTTGCATTTGTCAGAACACAGCATTAGAATTTCTCTTACTGCCTGCTGTTTCTTTTACCTGGACTATCTGTCCCTCCTTTCCTCATTGGCCTTGTCTCCATGAAGGGCTAACTCTACTTACTTGCTTTCAAGATCTTGGCCTATAGACAGTGCCCTTCTGGACAGCTTTCCATAACCCCTGTGGGACTGAGTTAGGTCACCTTCCACTCTGCTCCCATGGAATTCTGAACTTCTGCCTGTTAGAGTGACAGTCAAGCTGTTGTAAGTCTTTAGTTTTGGAATCATTCCTCAAATTAAAGTTCTTCCAGCACAGAGGTGTCTCCTGTATATTATAGGATCCACCCATAATAGGCATGAAATATATTTTAGAAATGAATATGTCAAGTAAAGGAAGAGATTGACAATTTATACATAAAAATGGGGAAAATTCAGTGATTTTATTAATTCTTCTGTGTTATCTTTTATTTTTGCTTCCAATTTTCAATGTTCATCAATTCTATATCTTTTTTTTTTTTTTTTTTTTTTTACTATTTTTTGTGTGTGCCTGTGTAGCTGGGGATCAAACCTAGGGCTTCACATGTAAGGCAAATACTCTACCACTAAGTTATCCCTCCAGTCATTCTTTACATTTAAACATCTTAAGTTAGAATATGTCATACATTTGACAGCACACATAGATTTTAATCAGCAGCTTCCCTTCTTCTTAGTGGTAGACAAAAATGATGCTCCTTGCAGTCAAGATGGTATTAGAGTCAATGAATAATGGTACACGTAAGTATAAATTTGGTGTGAATCCTAAGTATGTGAGGGAATAAATAGGATGCAAAGCATTTCTAAGGTGGACTTCCACGATGTGTAAAAGGGAGACGGCAATGTTTCTCAGTTGGGAAAGAAAGGAAGGAACAGAGACATGGGAGAAGAAGAAGGAGAACAGTGGAGGAAAAGTCCCATTTCTTTTGCAGATTCAGAGGCTGCCCCTCACCCGAGTGCACTAACCAGGGTTTATGACAATCTTAAGTTGTAAAGACAAAAGGTTAGTTTGACTCATTGTTGGGTAGCATTGAAATAACATGCTTTAACTAGGCTTTCACAGGCCACCCTGCCAGAAGGGGTGGAAATTATTGAAAAGAAAAACAAGGATTCTTGTTTCAGGATGCGTCACCAGTCAGTTAAGAAAACTTGGAAAGTGGAGTGCCTCCATGTTCTTACAGGCCACGGCGCCCAAACCAAAACCCAAATTAGCCATTGTTGGGTAAAACCCCTGATTTTGCAAAACCCAGTCCCAAACCAGTTCTGGCTGGGTACAATCCAAAGAGAGACAATATTTAGAAAGTGTTTTTTAGTAGAATAACAGAGTGTTCAATTTGATGGAACAAAACTTTACCATACAATCACTAGTGAACATTGGGGAGGGCAGGTTGCAATAAGATTATCCACTTAATTGTGGTGGGAGATACTGGTTTTGGCAATTTATGAATAGATATCTGCAGATAAGCAAGCTTCTATCAGTGACCTTTTGCAGGGGATTAAGTGGGACACATTGATGAACAGAGGCCCAACTCAAAGTTGAATTTAATTGATGTCCTGATTGTACATACTTTCACTTTGTTCATTAAGATTTGGGATCTTTATTAATTTTGTGTTTTCTCTGGGATTATGAAGTTCTAAATGGACACCTATGAGTAACTTCGTAAAAATCATCATGAAAACAGAGAAGTAGCCAACAAGCCATTTTCAAACATGACTTCTAGAAAGGGCTAAATAATAACACCTTTTTCTAATGCTGAGTAAACTAATCTTTGACATGAAACTGCTCATTCCCAGGAACCTAGTCAATTGTTTCCTGGTAAAAAAAATTCCATTTAAGCACAGGGAAAGAAGTCCTTGACCCAGTATTGCTTTTTCACAGTGATTAAACACTGATGGACCCACCAGTTGTCCGGTCGTTAGTTCTTAATCATAAGTCAGTCATGGATATTAGTGTAAAAGTGGAATTTTAAGCAATATATTTTTATTCCTGCTATGAATTTTTTCTGTGCTGAATTATCAGGGGAAGTCTTCTTTAAACTATAGAGGTAATCAAGATATATTCTCCTTTATAACCTGAAAGGAGGAAATGAGGTAAATTTTGACCTTCACTTTTTTGTACCAACTTACTGCACAACTGGGTGGCCAATTGCTTAGACACTGAGTACAGTTTGTCCTGTTACAACTTCATCTTTATAACACATTCCTTTTGATTATCTGACAGCCCTTGAAGTCCAACTGATTCATAATTACACTGACCAGGAGTTCTTCTGAGAATCCTAGAATGTTTCATATTCCAAAGAGGGATCCCTTTTTTTTCTTTGACCAGGTATAAAGAATTTTGTATAAACTGGTGCTTGAAGAAAACAGCATTTATCTACAAATTGAGTGTTTCCTAGACAAAGATGTCCATTGTAGTCTCAAACGAGCCTATTTGTTTGAGTAAAGGGAGTGTTTTGTGAAGAATGACAGGCTGACATATATTTATTAATGTCTCTCATACTGTGTGGCAAAATCTGGCAGAGTAACTGTGAATGGAACAATTTGTCACCATTTTATGGAACCCTTTTGACACAGAATCCATGTCTTTGTTCAAGCTGCCTGGAGCAGAAGTTTTCTAAACAATATTTTGGGCAAAATTCCCACAAAATATTCCTTTCTTGTTTTCAAGGCTTTTAGTTCTTCCTTATACATTTTAAGTACACTGCCGTGTTTGTAGCACTCTTCCCAGTATAGATACTACTTTTGGAACATTCTAGAAATGAGTCTTGAAACTCCAAAAGAAAAAGAAAAGTTGAATTTATATTGGCATTTTCTTACTAAAAATGTCAGTCAAATTACATGATGTGCATTACTGATGACAAACATGTTTGCAAGGATCAATGTCAATGAGAATGTATTTTTTTAAAGATAAATCATCACTGTTGCCCAATGATTTTCACAAACAATACTTTCATTTTGACTTCTGCTGGCCTCACTACTTTTCTTTTATTTGTTTATTCCTCCAGCAATATTGATCTTTGATATTTAGCTCTAACAAAAATCTGACTTATAATTGTCACTAAGACATAGAACAGAAACCTTAAGGTATCTATCCCCAAATATTTGACTACTTATAATGTTAAAAATATATTCATGTAATACACAAAGATATATGCATTATATATGTGCATGAATAAATATAACATGTAACACATCTATGTAATTTTATAAAGCCCAGACGACCAATCGAAGATTTATTAGTGAAGCCAGGCATGATGGCACATGCTTATAATCACAGCAGCTTGGGAGGCTAAGGTAGGGGGAACAGGAGTCCAAAGCCAGCCTCAGCAACAGTGAGGCACTAAGCAAGTCAGTGAGACCTTGTCTCTACATAAAATACAAAATAGGGCTGGGGATGTGTCTCAATGTTTGAGTGCCCCTGAGTTCAATCTCGGTACCCCCCTCCAAAACAAAAAAATTTATTAGTGAAAATTTTAGGGAGGCAGGACTTGACTCAGTGTCCCTTTCCAAACATCTGCACCATCCTATAATAGAAATTCTGCTTCAGGGAGTTGTGGATTTTTCATTACTAGTGATGTTCAGGTAGAGACTGGATCTTTCTGGAGACACTGTCACAGTATTGAGCGATATACTCAAGGATCTCAAAAGATCCTTTCAAATATGTGACTCCACAAAATAAAAATATTGTTTCAAGGAAATTGTGCTTTATCTTTATACTATTGTAAATTAAAAGGAAGTCTTGAAGTGGAGGAGAGAAATATCATAAAATTGAATTGAATGCCCAAAGTTGAGATTTGGACACACAGTTTATATCATATGGCATTTGTTCTCCAAATGTTTATATTCAAAGGGATCAAGACTGTAAATAACATTTAATCATGCTTGGATTACTTAATTAGAAGTCTTTTTTCCTTGACTAATTTTTAGTTTTGGTTTCTTTTACTTTTCTTTCTTTCTTTTTTCTATTTCCCTGTAGGCTTAGGATGGCCATACCCTTTTTGTATGAATTGAATTTTATGTCCCCAGAAAGATGTTGTGATCCCAAGTACCTCAGAATGTGACTGTATTAGTTAAGATGAAGTCCTACTGGCCTTTAAGTTGGCCTCTAATTCAGTATGGCTGTCGTACTTACAAGCAGGTGACCACCTGAACACACAGAGGCGAAGACAGAATGCCTTGTAAGATGGAAGTGGAGATGGGAGAGAAGCATCCACCAGCCTAGGAACACCAACAAGTGGCAGTTGCTACCAGAAGCTAGAAGAGAGATATGGAAGATTCTTCCTCAAAGTCCTCAGAGGGAATCAACCTGGCCAACACCTTGATTTCTCGTTTCTGGACTCCAGAACTACGGGAGAATAAATTTCTGTTTCTTTAAGCCCATGAGTTTGTGGTTCTAGAGATGTTCAGGTAGAGACTGGATCTCTTTCTGGAGACATTGTCACAATATTGGGCAATATAACAGCCCAGGAAAATGAATCCATCATCTTTATAGTTATCAAGTCATCTGTATGTTTATATTCTTCCACAATTTTTCCAAGCGTTGACACACACATATACACATACAATCAAACATATATCTTTTTCCTTCTAGTATACATTGGGAGGATAACATAAAGTATGATTTATTTATTTATGCATTTATTTATGTACTGTGTTGCTGGGATCAAAGCCAGTGTCTTGAACATGCTAGGCAAGCACTCTTCCACTAAGCTATCCTTCCAACACTACTTTTGTTTTTTAGTAACTAACATAATTTAAGATTTTTGCACAAACACAAAAAGAACTATGTTGCTCTTTCTAATGGCTGTGTGATAAGTCATTGCATGGATTAATTGTTTTCTTTTCTTTCATTTTTTAAAAATCTGCCTCTATTGACAGTATTTAGATTGTTTTCAATGCTTATAATAAAAGCAGTGCTGCCTTGATATTTTTGGAGAAATGCCTTTGTGAAAACGTTCAAATATGTGTACATGATAAATTCCTAGAAATAGAAATGCCAAGTCCAAGGATATATAAATTTTAAAATATGATAGTTTTGGCAAACTGTCTCCCCAAAATGCAGTTCTAGCTTACATTCTCATGTAGAAATGCCAGAGCTTATCTCTCAACCCACACTGACTCACATGGCTTGGAATCATGTTTTTGAAATTCCCCTTTTTTTAGCCATGAATGAGGATAAGCATGTCTTCTTGTTTTTTTTGATGGTTTGTATTTAATTTTCTCATAAAGCCATTTTTTCCAATGGTGCTTTCCTTTTTATATGTAGAAGCCTCTTTAAAAATTTTATTTTTAATGCTATTGAGTAAATATTAAAGGAGTGGAGGTGGTGATTACTAAATATGAATATTTTTGTCCTAAGAGTATATAAGAAAAGAGTATCCAGAAATTTAATTGTGCTTAAAAATTTAGCACTAAATTTATTAAAGTTGAAAATTCATAAACCTAGTTCTTACTCAAGATTTAAAAATTCAGCTAATGCATTGCCATGTTTCAATCTGAAATGTCTCCTAAACACTCCTGTGTTTGAGGGCTGAATATGAGCCTGTGAAAGTATTGGAAGGGGAAGGAAGTTTTCTTCCTTCCTTTATTTTTTTTTTCCTTTATACTGAGAATTGAACCCAAAGTCACTCTACCACCGAGCTACATCCTCAGCCCTTTAAGTAATCTATTCATTTAAAAATTTTGAGACAGGGACTTGCTCAGTGGTCCAGGCTGGCCTAGAACTTGCAATCCTCCCACCTCAGCCTTTCAAGCAGTTGTGATTACAGGAGTGCCAACATGCCTGGACACATGGTAGAAGCTTTAGCAGGTGGAATCTAGTGGAAGACGCTTAGGTCATTGGGATGTGCTTTTAAAGGGGAGACTGGGACCCCAGCCGCTTCCTGTCTCTGTTTTTTGTTGTTATTGTTGTTGTTGTTGTCTGTTTGTTTTGTTTTGCTTGCTGTCATTAGGCAAGCAGGCGTCCTGTGTCATACAATTCCACCAGGATGTACTCTGTCCCCACAGGCCCAAATTAGCAAGGCTAATACAACAGGGATTAAAACTTCTGAAACTATGAGCTAAAATAAACCTTTCCTCTGGATTATCTGGATTATCTCAGGTATTTGTCCTTATTATTCCATTTTTGTAAACCAAAATAATTTTAGTGACCACTTTTAGGAGAGATTTATATGTGTATAGTTACATTTACACACTTAGTTAACCAAATTCCTTCATGTTTTTAAATTAACTTTGTGAATCTAATCTGCTTGCTGTTTAGTTATGTCAGTTGTCTACCTGTAAAACTTTCCCAAATACTTTTTAGAAGGCTTTTTGCATGTGTGTGTTTTGCTGGGGATTGAAGCCAGATCCTGGTACATGACAGGCAAATGGTTTACCACTGAACTGCATCCTCAGCCTTAATTTTTTAAATCTTAAAAAAACGAGTACAACCAGGCCCAGTGGCACACACCTCTAATCCCAGTGGCTCCAGAGGCTGAGACAGGAAGATCATGAGTTCAAAGCCAGCTTTAGCAAACGTGAGGCAATAAGCAACTCAGTGAGACCCTGTCTCTAAATGAAATAAAATATAGAGCTGGAAATGTGGCTCAGTGGTCAAGTGCCCCTGAGTGCAATCCCCAGTACTTGTCATTGGCTATAATCCAAATGTATCCCAACCGTTTTTGACTAATGACTTGTGATTTGATTCAAAAGATGGATACATCTTGATAATGTAACCAGCAACTGAAGGTTGTACACCCATAATGTACACATATTCAAATATACTCATGAAGATATTTATCCAAGAATGCCTACTGCAACACTGCTTGTATAAAAAAGACTAAAAACAATCAATCTAGGGACCCATGAATAGAGGATTAGTTATATCACTTACTAAATCTCATATCACTTAACAAACAGTACCTAGGATTCAATCACATTGCATGAGACTGAAGATGACATATTTTAGGTCTCTTACACTTTTTTAGCTCAGTACCACACAGTCCTGAATCCCCATGATCCCTGACTTACAGGGAAACCATCTGAATTCACTTCACGAGGCAGAGAAGAAACATATATGGATGAAATCAGAGTCATCTGATAATCAATAGTACTTCAACAAGTATATTCATCTGATCTACATAGTTTGATGTTGTGCTCAAAGAATCTAGAGTATTTGGAAAGGAATAGATTCAAATATCCTTTCCTTTGAATAAGTCACTTGAGTTTATTTTACTATATACACACTTCCATAATAAGGAACAGTGAGGCACTTGGCATAGCCTCTACCATTAGAAGTTTGTAATTGGAAGAAAGACTATTTCTCTGTTCTAATGTCATTTTATATTATAGGGCATATAATGTTAGAGTTAGAGGAACTTTTGAAGTTGATTGTTGAACTTCCTCATTGAATAGATAAGGTGGTACTCCAAGAGGTTAAATGACATGTTCCAGATTGCATAAATAATGGTAGAACTTAATTAATTAAGAAAAGCACATCTATCCTTATGCCATTTTCAGACTGAGTGTGAGGAGAAATTTTTTCAGAACCACAGGTCAGAATTCAAAAAATACTTCCTTTCATTAATGCATAGAGGTGTCATTTAAAAAATATAGAACACACAGCAAAAAGATTAAGAAAGTAGTATTTTTACCTTTTAAAAAATCATTTTGTGACATTGCTATAAATTAGATGGGATCTCAGGTGTTCTCTGATAAAAACAACATGAATTTGTATCATGGTTTGGAGAAGAAATGGCAGGGTGTAACATTTCCCAAAATATAGCATGTTTTTCAAAACATACATAATACAATTGAATTTTTTTTTTTTAAACCAGAAATTGAACTTAGGGGCACTCAACCACTGAGCCACATTCTCAGGTCACACACCCATAATGTACACACATTCAAATATGTGTACAATTTGTATTTTACTTAGAGACAGGGTCCATTGGAGTTGCTTAGTGTCTCGCCATTGCTGAGCCTGGCTTTGAACTCTCAACCTTTCTGCCTTAGCCTTCTGAGCCACTGGGATTACAGGTGTATGCCACTTTGCACAGCACAATTGAGATTCTTACTGCAGAAGGTAAATAAAGCTCCTGAAATTTTACACAAGTGTTTTCATTTAAGTGAATATGTGATTGGATAGATGATCCATGATTTTAATAAGATTCCCATGGGTCCATGAAGCTGAAAACAAGTGTCACTAATTATTTCCTCCTAAGCACTAGGATTATAATTCTGTGCTTGCTGTGTGCAGTGGCTCAGGAGGCTGAGACAGGAAGATCGAAAGTTCAAAGCCATTCTCAGCAAAGGTTTAGCAAGTCAGTGAGAACCATTCTCTAAATAAAATACAAGATAGGGCTGGGAATGTGGCTCAGTGTTTGAGTACCCCTGAGTTTAATCCCTACCAAAAACAAACAAACAAACCAACCAAAAAAAAAAAACCAAAACAAAACAAAAAAAGAAAACAATTCTCTGCTTGCTGATCAGTATAGCAGCAAGTAGTGAGGCTTATTTTGATTTCTTCTCTTACCAAACCTTAAGATTTTATTTATTTATTTTTTCTTTCCTATCAGGATCAGCTCCTAAAATGTCCATTGTTGAGTCCCAGAACATTTAGTGCCAGTCCAGTCAATGCTTTTATTCTTTTTTCTCATATAGAGAATGTAATTCTTTAATCAAAAAATTTTCAACAAATATAAGTTACTGTTTTTGCAAGCTACAAACATATATTTATATATAACAAACCATACATAAAAATTGCTGTTCCAAAAATTTAATAATTTCCTCCAGTACAGAGAAATAGTCTTTCTTCTAATTACAAATAATTTCTTCCAATTACAAATAATTTAGCTCACAAGTAAACTAGTCTCAATCAGTACGTATGGGTGGGTCATCTATTCTTTAAGGTTTAAATAAAGAGTGTTTTTGTTCTTCATCCCACATCCTTATTGTTTCACCAGCCAATCCAGGAATTGAACTGGGGAAGGATAGAGGTCCTTTCTTGCCCCCCCTGTCTCATCTGCTGAACTTCCTTGTTTTCCTCTCTGTTTCAGGCCCACAAAGCTTGAGTCAAGCCAGTTCCTGTGACATTTTTAAAAACTTCAGCATAAACACGTATAGCTGACTTTACTGAAGTTTTCTGGCAATGCAGGGGATTCCTGTCACAGCAGTACAGACAACTTAAGTGTGGACACCTCTGTTCAGGAAGGACCCTGGCCAACCCTGCTGGGGTTTCTGCTGCCTGCCCTGCATCTAAGCTCCCTCTTCTTTTCTCCCACTTTCTTCCCTGTTTTCTCTAAAAGAAACTCTGATATCAATTAAACTATTTTAAAAACGTGTGTGTGTGTGTGTGTGTGTGTGTGTGTGTGTGTATTCTTTCATCATGCTTTCCATAATTTTCCTTTTATTACAACTAGGAAGCTCTTATTTATTCTAACCCAAAGAGTATCCAGCTAGAATGTATGAGTTTTATAAATATGTCCTTGGTTTTATCTGATACTTGTTTTGCAATCTTTTCATAGCTCTGCCCTGGTATATTCCAGTTTTCAAAATGGGTATTTTTCTTTCAAAAATAGAGTACTTTATAATTTTGGGGAAGGCTTCTTTTTTTTTTTTTCTTTTGGTACTGGGGATTGAGCTCTGGGGTGTTTTACTACTGAGCTACAATCCTACCCTTTTTTATTTTGTGAAAAGATCTCACTTTCTTGCTTACAATCCTCTTGCCTCAGCCTCCTAAGTAACTGGAATTGTAGGTAGAGCCACCACATGTGGCAGGGAGGCTTATTTTGATTTCTTCTCTTGTTAAACCTTAAGTTTTTTTTTTTTTTCTCTCTCCTATCAGTATCAGAGAAAAATCTCCTTCACTATTTTGCTATGCCATCCTTAAACCTGAGATGCTTTATTTCCAGATGGAAGAAGGCAGCTAATAAACACAGACTAACTCACTCAGTGTCTGCTTCCTTTTTCCATGCTTTATCAAAACTCAATTCACAATGAAGGCTCTTTTAGAATCATAAATCTTTATAATAAACTTTAGTTCTTATTATGAAACTAAACCTTATTATGAAACTAAACCTTGTATTCCCTGAATGTTTGAAGATATGTTTTGAATAAAGCACAACAGATACATTTTGTATTGAATCATATAATATTCTATACACATCGGTGACATTTGGAGTTATCCAAAAGGTTGAGATTCCAAGCAAGACCACCTGGGGCAGATGTGTGTGTATGTATGTGTGTGTGTGTTGGGAGGGGAGGGGGATGTTGAAGGACTAGAGAAATACCAAAGACATAAAAAAGCCATTTTAGGATTTCCATGTAATAGGACAAGATGCTTCTTTGGGACTGACAATGAGAACACATTTGAAGGAAATAGTGTCAGGAAGAGGTTGTGCAGAGGAGGAATGTGGTTCAAATGAGAGAAGATGTGCATCATCAAGTCAGAACCATAGACGAGAACTAAAGAAGAGCATATGAGCTACATAAAGCAGAGGTTATGTCTAGCCAACCAACACTGGCATTGAGCACCCCATGTCAGACAATTTGCAACCCCAGAAGATCTCGACTCAGAATATCTGTGAGATTCTTCTGAGAGTAGTCATTATTATTTTCTCTGGTGGGGTTAGGGAAAATGGGAGATAAATCGTTGACTCAGGGTCAATTGATATTTGTGCACTCATTTCACATAATGCATAAAATGTGATTGATTTCCTGGGAAACCATGTTTCCTAAGAAGGAGAGTTTTTAATTAGCATCTGCTTCCCTTAAACCATGCATGTGGCAAAGACCATTCAAGCAATTGTTCATGCATCCTAAATTATTTGAAAATATGTTTACATTAAAAAAATTAATTGTGTAGAGCTAGCCTTTGGGTCCACTGACATTTTTTTTTTTAACATATACACTTGCAAAATGTTTCTACTAGTTTCTTTAAAAGTTTATTTTTTAAAATATGATGATTTCTAAAGATTCCCCTTGAAACCTTGTGTTTAGAACAATCACAGATGGCTCAAAAATAGAGCTTAAAACCTCCTGCCTCGTCATTCTTTCTGCCGAGTTGATGATGCCAGGATCCTCTTGGTTGCTCAGGTAACGATTTGGGAGAATTCCCCAGTTCATGTTTTTCTCTCATCTGTGACATTGATGCCAGTAGTAAGTTGGGTCAACTCTTTTTACAAAACTATTTTTGTATTTTCCCACTTTTCTTCATCTCCTTGGCTAGAATCTTGGACTCTCCTCCCTCCTAATGTGTAACCCATCAATCCACCAAGTAGTCACAGTAATCATTGAAACATTCTCCTTCATACTTGAAATAAAAACCTGTGTGAGATCCTGAATACATTCACCTCTCTGGTTTTAATTCTGATCTCCCTCTCCTTCTTGTATGATGCCACAGCCACACTGGCTTGCTTTGGGCTCCTTGAAGAGTCCCAAGTTATTCCTGCCACATGTTATTTCACTTTCATTAGCCTGTATTGTGTTTCTAGAGTATCATTTTGTCTGGATCCTTTTGGTTCTCTAGCTCTTATCCTCAACCCCACTTCCTCTGCCTAAATTGATGTCATGTATCCGTCAGGGTCCACCCAGGAAAATGAAGTCACTTTTAAGTGTTTCAAACATGAAAAGGTAACACATAGTGTTGGCTGTGCTTGTGGTTGAAAAACTAAGAAGCCAATCAGAGGATGGTAAAATAACCCAGAAATTAGCAACATCAGAAAGCCTGTACCAGCTTCACACAGGAGGAACAAAACGAGGTGGGTTTGCTGAAGTTCAGGGGCCACAATGAAAGCTAATTTCATATCAAGAAGTCTGGTGAGAGCCACTGAGAGATGCTCATCATGCTGGAGGAACACCCAGAGTGACAGGGGAGAAAGACCCTGGCTTCTTCCTTCCTCTAGGACTCCAATCTCACATTAGTAGTTCACCCAGCCATGTATTAACTAACATAGAAAAAACATGAGAAGTAAGTGGCAGGGGCCACCTCCCGCCCCCATGGTACAGAGCAACAGGACACTGCATGGAAAGTGAACAGAATCAGACAATGTATCCCCCACTTTGAGCAGTGCCTCCTGTCAGGCATTCCAGAACACCATTCTATTTCCATTGCAGCCTGTGACATCTTCACATGGTTTCTTGTATGTCTCTCCAGGTCAGACTCAACACAGAACCTGGCATATTTTACATGCCCAATAAATGATTAGCAAATATTTACAAGGAGGAGAAGATTATTTTGTATAAGGTGACAGAGGAAAAAATATGTTAAGTATTCCTCCAATAATTATCCAAGTTTGTGCACATTATAACTAGAGATAAACCTGGGTTCTCTATTAAATCAGTAGTAGATTAAATCACATATCCCTTAGAAGTTAGGCAATACAATGGGATTTGGAGCGGGTAAAAGTCTCTATGTTTATATTTTTTTTTTCTGAAGAGATGATTGTAATACTTAAAATAAATGCATATTGATTTGATATGACAGTTGCATTTTTGTTTCCTTAGCCAACATTCTTCTTTAATAACTTTACTGAAACAGTGTAACATGTTTTTAAAATTTATACAATGATTTTGATCTCAGGTAACTTTTTCTAAAATTCAAGAAGTCCTTGGAAAGATTTAAATACCCTAAAAATTCAGATTAACAATTTTGCATGTGTGTGCTAGGGATTAAGCTCAGGGCCTCATGCATGCTAGGCAAGTGCTCTACCTCGGATCCACATTCCCTGCCCCATATTAAGAATTTAAAATAAAGTTAATTAATTTAATTTTAAAATATTAATTTAATTTTTAGAGTATTCCTTTTTCTAATCAAGTCACCAATTTTCCCCCATTAATACATACATAAATACATTGAGTTTAAGGTGTGTATTAGATCTTTAGGAAGAAAATGGCAGAAAACTGCTTTTGCAATTTGGTCTTATCATTCTATTTTTGTTTAGAAATATAAGATTTAAGAATCTTGAAAGGTTTCTTTGGAATTATAGCATTTGAGGATCAAAGACACTTTAACAATATGCTCAAATCCATTCCCTTTGCCTCCAAGATATGCACAAAATTGTTAAGGTAAAGCAGATTACACTTAAATTCACATTTGTTGAGGGAAAGGAGATTGTGATGAACCCATTTTAATAACATTTGCTATTCATAACTATTTCCTGATAATTTTGCCACAACCTTCATACCACAGTTTAAATTTATTTGATCTCACTCCCTCCTAACTTTCCATAATACCTTCAATTTTGTTTTGCTCTTTAATTTTTCATGTACAAAAATATTCTGTTTCTATAAGATAATCTATAAAAATTGTATTGCTTCACATTGTTTCAATTCTTCTTAGACTACAGATTCAGAGATTCTTCAACAAGCTGGGGATGCACTTCACACAAATTCCAAAAGTTTTGCAAGAACATAGTGACGAAAGCATTTAAGAACATCAGATTTTGCCCCACTCTTTATTTCTTTAGTGCTAGGGGTTATTCTATTTTGAGCTTTCATGTTCACGTATTGAAGGGGTGGTAAAAACTCATCTAGTTTCTCAATTCTTAGGAAGACTTTTTTTTTTTTTTGCCAATGAAAAAGGTTAAGACTAAATATAATGTGCTATGTCTTCTCCTTTGTATTGCCATTTGAACAAGTACACCATATTCAAATACCTAGTCAAATGGTAATGATGATGATGTAATAGTAGAATCTGTTTTGGATGGAGAAATAATTAGCCAATGAGTGAGGACCACATGAAATCTCTATAATATTGTGTCATAAAGACTATAATAATAGAGATAGGTCAAGCATTATTGAATTCTTATTATATGTCAAACAATTTCTAAAGTTTCCTCACATGTGATGATTTAGTTAAGTGCCACAACCCTGTGGGGTTGGTTCTATTATTATACCATTCTAAAATAAAGAAAGCTGATACACAGAAATGTAGCATGCCCAAGAGTATGCAATTGGTAAACTACAGTGCTGACATTCAAATCCAAGAACCTGTGCTCCTAACCACTAAACTATAGCTTTTATAGTGAGAGGAAAGGAACTTTATTATTTAATAGGAAGTGTCCAGGAAGTGGCACATGGTTGTTCTGGTTTCAGTTCTCACTACAAGAAGAAGTGACTGTTGCTTGCAAAGCAGAAGACGACCACTGTTTCCCAGAGGAAACACAGCTGCCTGAGAGAGGGCACATACAGATACAGCAAAGCCATGGTCAGCATTTGAGGGGCTTATTGGAGGGAGGGAAGAAGGACTTTATGAACTTAATCTACAAAGATGATGTTTTGAGCTAGAAGTGGCAGAAGCAGTGACCTAGGTTTAGCAATAAGAGCCCTGAAGCAAGATATGAACATTCCAGCCCAATCCAGGCATTACGTGTGCAGATCACTGGGCCCACACAGAAGAGCATCAGACAAGATCAGTCTTGCTCTCCTATTCCACAGCCACAAAAATAAAGCATTATTATTGTTATAGCGATGACCAGATTTTTGGTTAGTAGAATACACTGATGGTTTTTTATGGGTCATTTGTTATACCTAGAAAAATAAAGGATATATATATATATACCTATATATATACTCAGTGCTGAGAAAATAGGCCCTGTGCATACAAAGTAATCACTCTACCACTGAGCCACATTGCTTGCCTAGAGGGCATAACATTTTTTATTTGGGCATAAAGTTATAAATCTTTTCATCATCTTCTGAAAGTTCCAAGTCAAAAGAATCCTTCTATATATTGCTAAATGTGAGTTCTTTGATGGAAGAGTAGGGTGAACACATACTGTGATTCTAGATCTTTTTCAGTGTCTATAGCATTTGGGTGCTATGTGCTTGCAGATGTGTATGTGTGTGTGTGTGTGTATACATATAAAAATATATATACATATATATGTGTGTATATATATACATATATAAAATATTATATATATAAATGTATGGTTAACATTGTCACCTGATATATTAAAAATGGAAGTGTCAATGATTTTCTCACTAAGAATGAAATACGTCTATAATTATATTTTGCACACTTATCCCTCCAAAACATTATCTATGTGTATTCTAGAATAGTGTCCTCAATTGACTGCCAAAAGTCTTCCCATGATCTGGCCCCACCATACATACTGAATGGATATTATTTTCCTATTTTCTATGACTTCCTGCACACTCAAAATCATACCACATTATTTCTCATCTTCATATTTCTTGTTCTTGTTGCTTTTGCAGAAAATGACCTTCTCACTTTTCTAGATTCATCCAAATCTTTTTAGTTATTCTTCAAGGCCCAAATCCAATGTCATTTGCTTCAGTGTAATTTGTTCTCCATCGGAGCATCTCTTTTCTCCTTTGGTGATGCCTACTTATGTCATTTCACCAGTCTCATGTTGCCCTGCCTGTTGCTATGTTTTGTGTGTGTACATCTTGTCTGACAAATCATTTGTATTCTTTCTGAAGCTAGGCACTCCACTTAAACTTTTTGCCCCTATACAACTTGTAGGATAATGTCAGGCATAAAGCTGACTCTCAATGCCCAATTGTATGCAATAAGATGAAGTGAAAGCATTTAATTGTTTCACTTCAGATTTACTGACGTCAATAAAAGCATTATTTTTGGAAGATTTTTTACCCCCTTGAGTTCCAGAAGGACCAGTGGAACATATTATATATCAGAGTTAGAGCTCCCTTTAAATCTATTGCATGTTCAGTGACAGAAATTAAGTATATTCTCTTGTCCCCATATGCTTTTTAATCTGAGTAAATTACGTGTCTCTAGAAAAAAACATTTCATTGGAAGAGAAATGGAAAAATCCTATTATTGTAGAGGCACATGATTATTTGAGTTTGAACACATTTTGATGATGGTCCTGTAACTGAATTTTTTCACATGGAGTTGATGTTTGTGTCAGTTTACCTCTCCTATGTCCAGAATTGGTATGATTCAACTTTAATGGGATTGGTATCTGGGTAGTTAGCTGTTGAATAGAATAATGAGAAATGATGTACACAAGATGTAAGACTTACCTAGTAGGTTAAACCCATTGTTATGCAACATGGTGATGTGCTTCAGCCTCAGTCATTCTAAACCATCTCCATATTGGGGGATTTATCAAGTTGAAATAATTCAAAACCTTCACCTTCTGTGCTTTCAGTCCCACTCCCCTCTTGAATTGATGACTTCCATAATGTTAATAATGCCAGCAGTAAGCATTGAACAAGTGCTTTTGCTCGCCCATGGTTATCCCAATGAATACAACAACCCTGTGAGGAAGGTCCTAATGCTACTCTATTAGAGATGAGGAAATTGACGTTTAGTGAGGTTAAGTTGCTTGGTCAAGTGCATGAGATTAAAAAGTGGTAGAATCAGAACTCAGTGCTTTACTGAGTCCTCAAGGCAACCTAATCTAAATCATAGTTATGGAGAGCATCAGCATCGCAAGAGCTCTTTAGAGATGCAGAATTTCAAGCTTACACAGACCTACTGAACTGCAATCTGCATTGAAAAAGTTTCCCCATGAAATTGATATGCACGTTTAAGTTTGAGAAGCACTCCTCTAAATCCCAGGTTATGATGCCTCTGTCTTACTTTTTCTGCCCAGAATGTAGCTCCCATTTTCAAAATTAAAAAAAAAAAAAAAAATGGGGAGGGGTTCTCCCAGTGTTGCCCAGGCTGGTCTGGAACTCTTGGAATCAAGTGATCCTACTGCGTCCGCCTCCCAAGTAAGTGGGACTGCATGTACACACCACTGTGCCCACCACTATTCTTACAACTCCAAACCTCAGGAGTTGTCACAGCTTAATGAACAAACATAACTTTAGTGGTTTTCTGGACTTTATCTTTTTATTCCTTAGCTTTCAGAGTTTTTTAAAGTCATTTTTATTGGTGCATTATAATTATATAGTTTTCAATTTTTTAAATATTTATTTTTTAGGTGTAGACACAACACAATGCCTTTATTTTTATGTGTTGCTTAGGATCGAACCTGGGTCCCGCCTGTGCTAGGCGAGCGCTCTACCACTGAGCCACAATCCCAGCCCTAGCTTTCAATTTTTTAAGTGAAATTTTCAGGATTCTTCTTTAAGACTCCAAAACACATTGTTTTAGTTGTGCTATGATGGTCATTTCTCACCTCTTTACTGACTTTTAAAAAGAAAAGATGTTAAAAACACTTTATGTTCCACACGGAGATAATTGTCTTTGACAGGGAAAGTCTAGCAACTACTAAAACTCTCACCTAGCACTGTGCTGACTTTTTTTTTTTTTTTTTAAACTTAATTCAGGATCCCATGCTGATCAATGTCCTTAATGAGCAATCACCACACAACAACCTTGGCTAAAATGAGTGCTCACTAATTATATCTGAAATGATACTCTTTTCTTGAACTCTGATAGTCCTTCATAACCTTACTCTATAGGTCTGAGTTCGGGAGACCCTGCACCACCTATGCCTCACATTGTCGTCACTCTCTGCTCTGTTATGCAAACCAGAAATTTTGGCTCTGTCTGAGATCTTGCCTCCGTCCTTGTATTTCAGACAGAGTTCACCTTCTAAATCTCCCCTGGATCAGTCCTCTCCACCCTGACTAGGATTGAGCAACCCCCTCCTTACCTCCTACCTGCACTACTGTGCAACTTCCAAGGTCATCCCTGTATCTGCTTTGTTCCTCCCTCTCTACCCTTATTCTAATTTTAAACACAAATCTGCTTATGTCAGCTTTTCCCTTGGCTTAAAGTACTCAGTGATTTTCCTTTGGCCTTAAATAAAGAGAGGAATCACTGTCTCAGAGGACCCGTCTTGCCCTTGCTAATAGGCCCATCCCACCTTGCACTTGAGGACTCCATTCTCTCCCTCTGACACCTCCACCCCACCGCCAGCCCTCCTGTCTTTTCTTATGGGGAGTCATGCATCCCCTAGTGCACACATCTGGGCATAGGCCTCCCTTTTCTCCTTATTCATCACACACCCTTCAAAGGTCAGGGGGAAAGTGCTAGGAAGGGATATTGGCCAAATTACACTGCTATATTTTGTGCATGTACTAATATACAACAACAAATCCCACGATTATGTATAACTATAATGCACCAATTTTTTAAAAAAGGAAGTCAGCTTCTTTTAGGAATCCTATTCCTTCATCACTGTGACTGTCAGATCCCTCTACTCTACATTCTTGCCCATTCATTAATCTATGCATTCATTCAAATAATTTAACAAATATCCTTTGAGTAATTCCGTTCAAGACTCTGTGGCAAGCACTGGGGATAAAACAGTGAACAAAGCATGATAAGTTTCTGATCTTTTTGTTGAAAATAGAAATCAGAGCAGAAGTCTCTCCTTTCACAGAACTTGTTGTAGGCACACTTTGACACTTATTTTTATGGTTATTAGATTTGAATCCGTGCCTCACATAGACTGTAAACTCCATTTGTTTTGATTTTAGAACCCAGCACTATAACTGGCATAAAGCTGATACTCAGTAATATATGTTGAGTGAATGGATTTTAAATATTTAGATCCTAATACCATATTAAAATTTATTTGTCACACATAGACTATCTCCTAAAGCATTTATTTTTTCATTACTCTTGTCTTCAAGATTTGTAGCTACATACATTTTCAACTAACTTCTTCAAGAGCATGCATTTATTGTCTATTGATCAATGCTAGCTCATCCCCCCTCTATAATTTTTTCCAGTTATTGAACAATACCTGCTTGGAGACAGAATCCTGAAGTATCTCAGAACACTATTTCCTGCAGAGTTAATCACCCCTAGTTTTCTATTTTTAACCCTTATATGAAGCTTTCAATTCACATCTAAATTATTTCTCCCTTAGTGGTTAAAGTTCTAAAAAAGATTTTATAATAGTTTTTAAAATATTTTAAAATATTTATATAATATTTAAAATATTTATATAATATTTATATAATTTATATAATAGTTTTTAAAATATAAATATATTATACACACTTGCTTCCTTCTTTCCTCATCTCCTTAAAAAATTAGCATTTTACAGCTAGAGTTCAAAGATTCTCTTGTTAAATTCTACTGGAAAACAATGGCTTAAACACAGCAAAACATTTTCTTTTCAGAGCCCTTTAACCTGTTTTTCCACACTATTGGTCTCCAAAAGTGGAGGGACATTGCACAATCAGAACAATGGTTTTTTCAAATACATTACTTAGTGGGACTCTTTTCTCCAAGATTCATTGCCCAAAAGCTTTGGGAAATTTTAACTTTACCTAAATCAGCCTGGCACTAGATATAGGATAAAATGTACATAGGTCTCTATTTTGCTTGTTATTAAAAAACAAACGGGGCTGTAGTCAAGGCTCAGTGGTGGAGCCTCAGTGGTCTAATCTGTTCTGTGGCCAGAATTCTGGTCTAGTGCTTCAGAATTCTGGACCAAGAAGACTACAGTGCAATCCCTATCAATGAGGAGTGGGCAAGAGTAAAAGATAGCTGGGATCAAGTGCCTGTTATGCTCCAGGGATGCTGCAACCCTGACACACAGCACCCTGAAATGGTAGAAGCAGAGGTTCCCACTGAGAAAACAATGGATGCCACACACTTAGCAGGTGGGAGAGCAAGACTCTTCCCTCCCAAAGCATTCTCTACTCACAACACCCGTGACTTACATATAGCTCTGAGTGAGAAATTCACTAAAAATAATGTGAATATCTTATCAAAAATGTGAGTAAATTCCTATGGAAATCATCAAGACTATTTTGGTTGTTTTAAAAACATAGTCTTCATTTTCTTTCCCCAAATTCCCAGAACGTATCTTGGAGGATGTGTTTCAGAGAATACATAGGTAGGAGACCCTCCTCCTTCACTGTCCTGTATTTTTGAAGTAAGTTGTGAAATTTCCATTAATGCAGAAGTAGAACTACTGCTCAGCAGAAATTTATAACTTGTGCTTGTGGTTTATTTATCTTGGTAGCAGATGTGATGTCCTTCGCAAACTTTTTAGAACCGGGAGGAAACAGTGATTGTCATAAGATTCCACTCATACACAGCCAGGGCAGAAACAGTTAATATAATATTATTTTATTTTCTCAGACTCACATCAGAAATAATAAAACAAGTATATATTAATGTTGGTTCCAAAACCACAACTGGCTATGCTGAATCTACTAGATAATATGAATATGGCCTTTAGAGTGTACTTGTACATTAAGTATTATCTTTATTATCAGATGAGATGTCTGAGGCTCAGACAAGTGAAATATTGAAGGAAACACAGCTTTTAGGTGGTAGATCCAGGTTCAACACATGGGTGATGTGAGTAGAGAATGCTTTCCATATGTCACTCCTTGTTTCTCTACCATGGGGTCATCAAGACAAGCAATAAGGAGTAACCCGGTTTCATGTCCCACAATCCAAATCAGTTGGAAAAATCAGGGCCCAAGAAAGTGTTGGAATTACATCATTTATAAGAGGCATAATTGAAGAAAAGATCCTGGATTTTTGAACGTTATGTTACAGGTTACTGATCCACACTAAGGTGTATTTTCCTCAGGTGCTTATATCAAGAGCAGGAGTTTACTTCAGTGATGCTGCTGCAACATTAAATTGGTGACTTTTTCTTTCCCTTTTTATTACTATCTTTGTAACCCGAGATATGCTCTTTTGAAAAACCTCACTAATAGTGAAACATTTTCCTTTAAGAGCAGTTTTAATTTTTTACATCTTTGGAATTCAGTTTGGTGAATGAATGACTGAGTGATAATGGTCAATAGTATGTCATTAGACTGGTTTGCCTTACTAGTTGATCCACAGACTCAGCAGGTCTGGTTTAGAGTCAAACGTGGTCCTTTGGACCCACAATGACATCAACGGAATCCAAGACTCTTAGATTTGCACAGGATCTTAGAGAACTTCCAGACTTAGCAACATGAAGATAATTCAAAACAGTTACATAGGAATAAATAACTTCTGTATTATTATCATTGTTGTTGTTATTATTATTACTCTTATTATTGTGGTACTGGGGATTGAACCAAGGACTCACATACGCTGGGAAAACCCTCTATCAACCAAAGTGCATCTTCATCCTTAAAAAAAAATGTTATTTTGAGACAAGGTCTTCCTAAATCTCTAAGGCTAGCCTTGAATTTGCAATCCTCCTGCTTCAAACTCCCAAGTAACAGGGATGACAGACGTGTACCATCAAGCCAGGCTATATTCTTTTTCTCAAGTGAGTGTGAGATTATGATGATATTTAAAATCACTTAGCTATTTCTCATGGCATAATTCACTCCTAACTTGAAAATCTTATGAAGATCCAGATGAATCCTACTGTATCCATGACAATGTCCTACCAGAAAGAGTCTCTGAACCATTCTAATATTTATTCTTTTCTCTATGTTTTTAGACTTTAATTGAATACATTACGTTTTTTCAAAGCTGAGAGGATTATGAGAATTTTATTTTATTTTATTTACTTATTTATTTATTTATTTTTTGGTGGTGGTAGTGGTGGTGCTGGGGATTGAACCCAGACCTCTTGTGCATGCAAGGCAAGCATTCTACCAGCTGAGCTATAGCCCCAGCCCAAACACATAACATTTGTATTTCAACTTTCATGGTGTTTTTCTTATCTTTCTGGAATAGTTTTTAAAAATTTATTTTATTCAAATATGTGTAGAATTTTTGAATTTATAATAATTAAACAGAAGACTCCATTTTAAAAGTTGTGTTCCTTTTCTTTACTTAGCCCTGTCACGATGCTCCCTAAAACAAATGCTTTCAAAATGCCATGCTTCCTTCAATAACTTCCTCATTTTATGTATCTGTCTCTCTATGAGCATAATTTGAGTTTCTAGAAAATTTTCATTATTCAGTGCCTTTTTCCCTTTGACTTTATTCACTCTAATCTTCATTTCCCCCAAACATTCCAGTTACTAACATTTCTTCTTTATATAAGTACACTGCATTGACTCTGGTCATATTCAGGGATTGATTAAAGTGGAAGGTTGAGCTATTTTAGGAGTTTTAGGTGGATAAAGGTGAACTTTCTCACTAATTCAGACCCAATCTCCCACAGAACTAGAACAGTTGGTTATTTAGCTGGAATAGATGGAACTTCAGTTCTACTATGAGGCAAGTCTTTTTATTATTATTATTATTATTATTACTTGAGAACTGCTGAGTCAAAGGTTGCTGTTGCTTCTCAATAAGATGAAGGTCGAGTCCAAGGTATATGTTGAAATGTGTTTTTAGAATACCTACTTTGCACAGCCCTGGGATAGGCAGATCTTAGAGCATTGAGATCAGGAATTCCATTATGGATCATCCAAACTACTTTAAGACCCTTGTAGATTGTCTGCTTTCCTTAGTGTCAATTTGACTCCTAGATTTATGTCTATTTTCTGGAAGTCTCAGGACAAAACAGGGCAGCATAGATCAATATCTAAATCCTGGAGTTCAAACGCCACCAACTCCAAGCAGAGGAAGTGTGTGGTGAGTGGCAAGTGAACTTTCTGGCAGCAGAGAGTCTTCCCCACTGGAAAGGAAGTGAGCTCTGTCTCAGCAGGACTGAGAAAAATGCAGAGAGGGTGTCTTTCTACTTTTTCCATGACAGAGGAAGGACGGATGGAGAGGCCTGCAAAACCACAAAGAATAAAATATTGCTGGGCAATGGAAATACATACATTTTGAAATTAGGAAGTCGACTCACTGCTCCTGAAGTGGTGCCAGTGAATGGGGCCCTACTTTAGAGAGCCTTTGGAGAGGAGGGTGATCTTTAATGCATGATAATGGCAAACATTCAAGAAAGTCAATGGATGGGAGAGACCAAGAAGGTGGAGTCATAAATAATGGTTATGCTTGAGAATGCCACCTGTAATAGCCCTCAGTTTAAAACCAAGTATCTTTGCACTCTTCGGGGTTTACAAAGATCCAGGTTGTGAGCATATGCAAAAAAGAAATTCTAAAATCCCATGAAAGGCACCTCTGTGCCTTCTTAAATTTGACAAGACAAATCCATCCAGAAAACAAACTTGAATAGTTTTGAATCAACCAACATCAAGTTAATACTCTCAATAAGGATGAAAACAGTCTGAAACCCAGGAGTCTGGCCTCACAGATGCCTCACTTTAGCAAACCGGAGCATAAAGTGCCAAAGCTATTCCTAGTAGTCTGGCTTGCCAAATGAAGTGGTTTCTTGTAGATGTTCTTAAAATAGTTTCCTCCTCCTTATTGTGACATCACCACCAGCATCAACCCTCTCTTGCATCCACTCCCACCTCCAAAGACTTTGATTCAGTCACTCTGTACTTAGGAATCTATTTCAACACACTATCAGGCGTGTTTGGTAACTTCTAGTCAAGGAAACCTATCGTTATCATTGATGCCAGCTGTTCTCCATTCTGACTGCCTATTCAATCGCTTATAACAATACCAGGGCTGGAGAATCCTCTCCTAAACATTCTGATTAAACTTATCTTCAAGTTTCTTGAAAGCTCTCCAGTCCATTCTAATGTGGAGTCAGGAAAGAAAACCACTAACATAAGACAAATCAATTTTCAAATTTTCCATTCTGAGCTTTCCTGACCTGTATCTATTTGACTTTTGAATAAGTGACATCTAACCTTTAAAATTTTACACATCATCATTCTTCATGATCGTAATTCACAAACTTTTATAAAGCATATGTTTATACTTTACGAAAAAAAATTAATTTTGTGTTCCTGACTCTTCTACTTTCTTATGAAATTGCTTGCCTGAAATAACAGCAATAGTGGGTGAATCTTTAACACACAAGATATATTCTCCCCCAAACTGAATTTTTATTGCAAGCCTCCTTATGATCTTTAAGAAATCACACCTGTGAAAAGATTGGTACAGAGTAGAGACCTCCTCAGAATATATGGGAGACCCTCAAACCCCCAAAGCCTGGTCAAGAGGAAGAGATTGAGCAAAGATTCCTCAGTTGTCCTAAGAGAAAAGACTTCTAGAGGCTCCAGTACAATTTTTACCATCCTGCTGTTCTCAACTGGGTTTGCTGTCTCCTTGGACTGCAATCCTCTACACTGCCCTAGACTGTCCAGGTACCACCTCAGTTTGCAATTAAAATACTTGCATTTTCTATATTACAAATGAGTCCTTGAAATCCTTGTGATTGCCAACATCACACTGTCCAACCAACCCCTGACCATTTTATTCAATTCCACAGAATTCATGTTGAATGAATAAAAGAGTATATCTTTCTGCCTATACAGCTTATCAGCGGAACAACTCAACATAGTAAAATGGACAGTCTGGACATATCCTGGATGGCGATGCCATCTATAACCTCTTGTCTTGGCTTTACTAGGTCTGTAGAGATGACTGGATGAGGATTTGAACACATTACCTAATATAATGTAAAGGATTTACGTCAGACTTCTAGGACACTATTTTAGAATTCATGAGGACATTCCTGTTGCTAGAAGCTGATGGAAAGCATGTTGTGAAAATGGCATTTAGAATAGGCTCTTTTTGACAAACACAACCTCTTTAAGTGTTTTAGGAAAGGGAGGGTTTAGGAAGGGGAAAAGTATTAAATTATCCCAAAATAGCTGGTTAATTACTGCAGGAAAAAGATAAGATAGGGTACATTAGTCACAGTTCCTTTTCTGTTGTTTTACCGACATTATCCAGTGAGTTGCAATGTTATTTTGCTTTGCTGTTCAGACTTTTTAAATGCAACCTATCACTGGAAGTGGAGGCTTCTAAGTAAATTCACAAGACTTCACAACAGTAAGACACCAGGGTCATTAATTTGTATTTGCTTATTTTGTTGTCACGGTAGGAAGTCCAGCACTGTTCTAAGCTACTGTTTACTCCAGGGGTACATAGCTGACAATAAATCCATGACTTTCCCTTAACTTGCTTCATCCTTCTTTGACACTGGCCTACACATACAGATTTGCTATAGATTCTTCTCTTATGCAACTGAGACTCACAGATTAATATGTTCATTCATGTGCATTTGTTAATCCTGTGTCAACACTCTCTGTTTTCTCAGCTTGGTTTATGCCACCTCATGGAAGTGACTCATACCCAATAGTAATGTCTACAACTTGCATTTGGTTCTCTATTTGTCTGTAACAATAAAACAACAGCTAATAAATATCTCCGTGAGTGCTTACCTTTTGTAAGACACCATCCCAAGTGCTTCATATATGTTTGCATTTTTCCCTCTCCCTCTCTCTGCCCCCTTCTCTCTCTCATTTTTTATTTTTTTCATGATGAGATCAAACCCAGAGTTGCATACATGCAAGACAAGTTCTCTACCACTGAGCTACTCCCCCACTCAACTTTTATGATCCTATGAGAACCCTTTGGAGAAGGCATCATTTTAACCCCCACTTCCTAGAAGAGATAATAAATTTAAAAATTTATTTATAAATAAACTGAGATATTATTTACTTATTTATGTATTTATCTACTTAGTCTTACTGGGGATCAAATCCAGGGTCTTGCTTCTGCTTAGTAAATGCTCTACCATGGAGCTACATTCCCAGCCCCTAGATCGAGTTTAAATGTTAAATAACTAATAATTGCTCTGAGGATGGCACAGATGATTAGAAGTGAAACTGAATATGAACCTGGGCAGCCTGGCACCAGAGGCTGTGCCCTCCATCACTGAGGCATCTCTGGTTATCTATGGTTATGATTCTGGGCAGATCTCTGGCCTCCATTCTGACCTCACCCTCCCCGGAACCTTTCCATCTGACTCATTCCAGTCCTCTCACGAAGGATTCTCAGGGCATTTGGAACTGAAGAATTACCAACTGCGTACTTTTAACCTTAGTTCCAAAAACTGTTCCCGTAGATACAGTATTTTTAACCCTCCTATTTTTTTTTTCATTTGATTTAGAACATTTGCTTTTCCCCAGAGACTGTATTTTCTTTATTATAAAGATATTATATGTTCTCATCCTAGTTAATTATAAGAATATTTGTTTCTTTAGTGTAAAGTGGTTTTTTTTTTGTTGTTGTTGTTTTAGATATGAGGTCTGAGGTCTTTCTGTGTACTTGATTTTTCTTGGCTGAAGCTTAGAAAAATCATTTATTTACACATTAAAAATAGCAAAAGTCTCCTTCAAGGTAAAAGCCTTTGGGTACACATCACAGTTGGGGTTGATGGGCCCCCTTTGAGGCAAGAGTTAAGTTATTCTTCTCATGATACAAAGATGGTGCATGGGCCACTTTCTAGGGCAGATGATGAGCCACGTGTCATCATCTCTCATTTATTTTCTGACACTTCCTTGATTTTTTACCAACAGTTTTTGAAATTCACAAAGATTCCTCATCTTCTACTCAACAGATTAATTTGATTCATACTGTCTCTGTTTTCTATCATTTGACTTGAGAGACCTGCCAAGATTTGAATAAATAATTAAAAGTTTCTAAATAGAAAAAAACTACATTAAATAGAAAAAGTCCTTTCCCAGATCATACAGCAACAAATAGATTCATATCCAAAAAACAATCACATAAATAATCCTTAAAGATTAAAAAAAATGCAAAGGTTTTACAGATAAAGGTATCAACAAGGATTGCATTAGCGGTGTTTCAGTAGAGAATATGTGTTTTCTGGCCAGAGCAATTAGACAGATGAAAGAAATTAAAGGCATAAAAATAGGAAAAGAAGAACTTAAATTATCACTATTTGCGGATGATATGATCCTATACCTAGAAGACACAAAAGGGTCTACAAAGAAACTACTAGAGCTAATAAATGAATTCAGCAAAGTGGCTGGATATAAAATCAACACGCATAAATCAAAGGCATTCCTGTATATCAGCGACAAATCTTCTGAACTGGAAATGAGGACATCTACCCCATTCACAATATCCTCAAAAAAAATAAAATACTTGGGAATCAACCTAACAAAAGAGGTGAAAGATTTATACAATGAAAACTACAGAACCCTAAAGAGAGAAATAGAAGAAGATCTCAGAAGATGGAAAAATATACCCTGTTCATGGATAGGCAGAACTAACATCATCAAAATGGCAATATTACCAAAAGTTCTCTATAGGTTCAATGCAATGCCAATCAAAATCCCAATGGCATTTCTTGTAGAAATAGATAAAGCAATCATGAAATTCATATGGAAAAATAAAAGACCCAGAATAGCAAAAGCAATTCTAAGCAGGAAGTGTGAATCAGGAGGTGTAGCGATACCAGATTTCAAACTGTACTACAAAGCAATAGTAACAAAAACAGCATGGTACTGGTACCAAAACAGGCGGGTGGACCAATGGTATAGAATAGAGGACACAGAAACCAATCCACAAAATTACAACTATCTTATATTCGATAAAGGGGCTAAAAGCATGCAATGGAGGAAGGATAGCATCTTCAACAAATGGTGCTGGGAAAACTGGAAATCCATATGCAATAAAATGAAACTGAATCCCCTCCTCTCGCCATGCACAAAAGTTAACTCAAAATGGATCAAGGACCTTGATATCAAATCAGAGACTATGCGTCTGATAGATGAAAAGGTTGGCTCCGATCTACATATTGTGGGGTCGGGCTCCAAATTCCTTAATAGGACACCCATAGCACAAGAGTTAAAAACAAGAATCAACAAATGGGACTTACTTAAACTAAAAAGTTTTTTCTCAGCAAGAGAAACAATAAGAGAGGTAAATAGGGAGCCTACATCATGGGAACAAATTTTTACTCCTCACACTTCAGATAGAGCCCTAATATCCAGAGTATACAAAGAACTCAAAAAATTAAACAATAAGAAAACAAATAACCCAATCAACAAATGGGCCAAAGACCTGAACAGACACTTCTCAGAGGAGGACATACAATCAATCAACAAGTACATGAAAAAATGCTCACCATCTCTAGCAGTCAGAGAAATGCAAATCAAAACCACCCTAAGATACCATCTCACTCCAGTAAGATTGGCAGCCATTATGAAGCCGAACAATAACAAGTGCTGGCGAGGATGTGGGGAAAAGGGTACTCTTATACATTGCTGGTGGGACTGCAAAATGGTGAGGCCAATATGGAAAGCAGTATGGAGATTCCTGGGAAAGCTGGGAATGGAACCACCATTTGACCCAGCTATTGCCCTTCTCGGACTATTCCCTGAAGACCTCAAAAGAGCGTACTACAGGGATACTGCCACATCGACGTTCATAGCAGCACAATTCACAATAGCTAGACTGTGGAACCAACCCCGATGCCCCTCAATAGATGAATGGATAAAAAAAATGTGGCATTTATACACAATGGAGTACTACGCAGCACTAAGAAATGACAAAATCATGGAATTTGCAGGGAAATGGATGGCACTAGAGCAGATTATGCTAAGTGAAGCTAGCCAATCCCTAAAAAACAAATGCCAAATGTCTTCTTTGATATAATGAGAGCAACCAAGAACAGAGCAGGGAGGAAGAGCAGGAGGAAAAGATTAACATTAAGCAGAGTCATGAAGTGGGAGGGAAAGGGAGAGAAAAGGGAAATTGCTTGGAAATGGAAAGAGACCCTCATTGTTATACAAAATTACATATAAGAGTTTGTGAGGGGAATGGGAAAAAAATAAGGAGAGAAATGAATTACAGTAGATGGGGTAGAGAGAGAAGATGGGAGGGGAGGGGAGGGGGGATAGTAGAGGATAGGAAAGGTAGCAGAATACAACAGTTACTATTATGGTATTATGTAAAAATGTGGATGTGTAACCGATGTGATTCTGAAATCTTTGTATTGTTTTGAATAACCAAAAAAAAAAATAAAATAAAATAAAATTTAAAAAAAAGAGAATATGTGTTTTAAGAGCATAAGCAGACTTGAGATATGGCTGGGTAATAATGGGGTGCAAGATTCACAAGAGCACATTCTCACTGTATACCAACAGTGTCGATGTGCTATGCAGCAAGGGGAAGCCCCCTCGCCACATGTACAAAAACCCACCCCATGCTCTCCCCACCCCTGCCACAGAGGATTGTACTGTCTTCGCCTTTCAACGAGGTCTGCCACTTTCTCCCCTCCCTGAAACAGGTATTTAATTTCAGGTGACAAACCTACTAAAGACATCTTCAAGATGTAGTTATTTGACAAAATGCCCTCACTTGGAAATAAGTCATCACCCAGACAGGAAATCAGGAGGTGACTTTGTGGTTTCAGCCTTAGTTCATTGATCTCTGGAGAGAGATAAATCCAATAACTCAAATTTAAAAGAATCACTCTGAAAGCTGACTCATCCAGTTTGTATCTCACATTGATTCAATTAATTGGACAATGTCAAATCCCCATTTTATTTCATACCATGAATTCTTTTTATTGAGTATATATTGTGAAAGTACTTTGTGGGTCCCTTGGGTCAAAGGAACCCTAAAGTACTATCAGTTTTTCTCCTGATTTGTTATTATTAACTTTTGTTTTGACAATCAACACTTAGAAATTCAGGATAATGTGACACTCTAAACTTACAACCTGGTTCCTCTGGAACTATCTCTATGTGAAATATTTTATTCTACCATCCCCATAAACCACTTATAAGAGAGCTAAATGTATTAAAAGCTATTAAAAGTCGTGTCTTCAGATTTGGACAGAGATTTCATCATGGCTCTGCCACCTGCTCAGCTATGTAACTTTGTGCAAGATGTTTTACATTTGGAAACCTCTTTGAAGAAATACAACCTTCCTTCTTAGAGTTGAAGGGGATATAAAATAAGATTGTGCATAAAAAGTTGATAAACAATCTTTTACATATAAAAATTGGTCATAAATTTACCCATTATTAATTAATTAATTAAAATATTTTGTTATACAACTTTTCCTAAATTGTCTTTCATATCCAGAAACCTCACACAAATTAATTTTGAAATCTAGTCATTTTTATTCATGAAATATGGTGTCTAAACCTAAGGAGAATAGAGGGTCTATTAAGTAGATAATTTTATTGTCTCTTTAAAATGTGTATTTTGAATTTTTGTCTTCAGTGACAAAGTGATGCATAGCTAACAAAAGAGACTTACTTGAAATCTACTCTTCTCTCTCCTTTCACCATTGGTGTTTGGTGTGTGAAATAGTGCAATAGCGTAAGAGAGGTCATGGAGGGAATGCAGAAGTGAGGCAAATGACATAAATAACAAATTGCACAAACGTTTCACAAATACTTTAGAAAAGACAGAACATTTCTTCCAAAGAATTAGGATAAATTCCCATTTGTTCTAGTTACAACTCTGTGACCTGCTGAAAAGGAAGAAAGATCAGTCCATTTTAGAGGGGGAACTGAATTATGGAAGCTTGGGTGATAAATTTCCAGAAAAGCTTGCCCTTGTTGCTTATTGCTCACTAGTGAGCTGCTTCCTCTAACCACTGAGATACTGTCTACTAGCCAATTTATTCATTTACTTACTTATTCAGCCCATATCTTTTGGAAACCTACTATGTGTCAGGCACCATTCCAAATGCTGAGGAGGGTTGAGGATGTAGTTCAGTGGTGTGGCCTAGCATGCCCAAGGTTCTGGTTCCCATTCCCAGCACTGCAAAAAATCAGAATAAAAATAAAAATAGATTCTGGAGATTCAGCAATGAGCAAAGCAGATCAAATCCCTGACCTCGTGGAACTGACATTTTTTGGGGGAAAGATAAACAATTAGCAAAATAAATAAAGTGTATGTTATTTTATGTGCTGACTGATACTACAGAGCAGATGAGAGTAGGAAAACAGGTAGGGGAGCAGTGTTCCGATTTAATGAGGGTTATGATTAGGGATTGCTCACCTATATGGTGACATTTTAATTGAGAAGAAGAGAGCCATGTAGCATCTAGGGAATTTACATTTTAGGCAGAAGGGTCAGCATCTGCAAAGACTCTTGGTAGAGGGTCCCTGACATGTGAAGAAACAAGGAGACCAGGGTGGAGCAAGGAGACAAAGGTGGAAGCAACCAAGGCAGAAGGGGAAGTGTCTTGCAGGCCGTGGTAATAATTTTGGCTTTGCCTGGGATAAATCTATGAGGGAACTTAGAGGTTTCTACGTTAGGTATGGCATGATCTGACTTCTGTTTTATGGGTTCACCCCGTGCTTTGTGGAGAAGAGGCCGTGAGGGCCAAGGATTGAAATAGGGCACCAGCATGGGGGTCATTGGAACAACTGATGGAGACGTTAACAGAGTTGGTGGTGAGAAGCAGTCAGAGTTGAAGCAAGCAAGAGGCAACAGAATAGTAAGTTTGTGAGAGAAAGAGAAGACCTAAGAATGACTTCATGGTGTTTGGACAGAGAAACTGAAAGGGTTGAGTGGTCATCAGTAAGTGGTTTTCTGACCAAAATCTTTTATTCTCAGAATTAAAGCTATAAATTTAATCAATGGTGAAATCATTTTATTCGTACTCTACTCTTTTGAAAGGTGTAGCTGTGATCAGACAAGGCCTGAGATGACGTTTACTACTGCTTTTTGTTCTTGAAATAATAGACCATTAAAGAAATACAGTCATATACACTAGGCTCCAAAAAAGATCTTTGCACAGGAGTATGGATCAGAATATGGCAAACCGATTTTTAAGCAAACATGTTCTCCTTACTCCATCACAGATTTAAGGAAAGATATCAATAGGAGGGCCCCACGATTTAAAATATTTCCTCAGCTCATTCCAGTTAATTAAATGGTTAATCCCTGGCTTTAACCTTTTCCTGGCTATCCCTTCCCCTTAGTCTAGTGAGAGCTACTCTATTTTATGAAGCTCACCGATGTTGTAAGAATTTATAAAGCATCTTGGAAATGGTTTGTGTATTATAAACCTTACACAGATTACATTTCGCATTGCTTTACATGAGGTCCTTCAAGTCTCTATTAGCATACTGAACTTAACAGTGCTGGAAGAAACTTTGAGATCATCTAGACTCATAAATAGACCTAAAATATGTGTCGAGGAGGACAGAATGACTGAGAGATTATTGGAGCTCTGTGTTAAGAAATATGTTGAGGCTGCTTCTGGGGCTGACGTAAAGTTCTCTGTACAAATGAATGGAATCAGATGTGGGAGCAGGATGGAAAGAGACTCGGCACATCCCTGCCAGCCCATTCCCATCTCACGCTCCTTATAGAGAACCTGGCCAGAGTCCTCCTAGCTTCTTAGTGGGCCTAGGAGTCCCCTTCCGTGCTCTTCTGGCATTCTTCACCTACTAGGTCATCTGTGCTGTTCTGCAACATAAATACCCTCGTGCAGACATGCACACATACATCTGTACACGATAAAAATCGAATATTAAAGTTCAGTAGTCTCTAATCCAGACTTTCCACTGATGAGATGGATCTGAATTAGTGTACTTTTATTATATAGCAAGGGAAAATTCCCTAAAATTAAAAGAGACTTTGTTTATTTGTTTCTTTTCCTATTTAAAAAATTATGATTCATCATAAAAGCAGAAACAATGAAATGAAATTATTTTATAGACTACTGTGGAGTGGATTTATAGCTAACACTATGATCCACAAAAACTGGCATAAAGGAGTTTTTCTTTTTCTTTTTTTTTTTCCTCTGGGGCCATAGAATGTAAAGAAAATGTCTGAGCAACAGCTGGAAACAATTACTAAGCATTTTCAATGGTCTTGTGAAATGCCATGAATTCAGAGCATCACTTCAGAAACCTGGGCTTGTGTCGTGAATGGAGTTTAAGCCAAACTCATAATCTGCCTCTTCTTGGCAAGGTTTACTGATTAGACTTTTATGAAGCCTCTGTCTTCTGACACCCTGAAGTAAACAGACCCTCTTTTCTTCTTGACTGTCCGCCTTACTTTATTTTCTGTAATTTATTTATTCATTTATTTAGAAACAGGGTCTCACTCTTTTGTCCACGCTGGTCAGGAACTCCTGGGATTAAGTGCTCCTTCTGTATTAGCCTCCTGGGTAGAGCTATGCACCACCATACCCAGCTCGCTTTAATTCCATCTTCCAGAAGATATCTTTATGATCCTTTAGGTTTAGAACATCACAATTCATATGTGCAAAAAGTAACTACTAAAGAATCATAACTCCATTTTGCACAGGCAGGAGAAAATTTTCCTTTAAGTCCCAAAAGTACAGTTCTGTCCAACACAAGTGAGCTAATTGTGAAATGCTGCCCATATGAATTTTCCTATTATTCCACTAGGGATTCCTGAATTTTAGTCAACTTGGACACAGATTTTTCTGAAGAAGCTTAACTCCTTAGACTAACCTGTGAAACCTACAATGTACAACTGAAATCCCTCAGTCAACTTTAATTTGTGTTCTGAGAGAAAATTCTCTGAAATTTTAAGCAGTAGAAGTTGGAGACCTAGATAGAAAAAATGTTCATGACTTAAAGCAAAGACTCTGTGGAAACTGATGGCATTCCAGGCTTGTGAAAAAATACCACACCACGCTTTTGGTGGCATAGTAGTCCAAGTCCCATCATAAAGACTAGGGAAGATTAGCAGTTATGGACCCACACAGGCATTTGTTAACAATTTAACTTTCTATCATTGCCACAGTCAAAGAATAACTTTGCACTGTAATTATTCAACCAAACTAAGCCATATGGATAAGCAGAAAACTGGCAGAGAGAAACACTTGATCTCTCCTTCTCCTCTTCCTCTTCCTCCTTCCTCCTCCTTCTTCTTTTGTATTTTAAAAGAATAAATGTTGTAATGAAACGTAATGCACTCTCAAGTGACCTATGTGTAGGAAACAAGTCATAAGGCCTGGCTTTGTTCACAGAAGTGCTGATATTTGTGACCTAGCTTACTTTACCTGCCAGGTAGGCAGGTATTCAGCAGTGTTTCCCCTCCAAGGCGCCAACATGAGGAGTGGGAGAAAGAACAGAACAACAACTCCCTTACAGGCCAATTCCCACCCCACACCTCTGCCTAACGTCTTGCCCACTGGGCCTAGATGATTTCATCCATCTGCAAAAACTGGGCAGAAGGGTGGATAGGAACAGCTAAGCTCCATAATCCATACAACCTAAACCTGTGTTATCAGATCACAGAGGGAATTCCATGTTAAGGACAGGCAGTTTGGTGCATTTCCTTCTGTTTGTCATTCCAAAGCAAAATGACATATCTAGTGGTCTATCCCCAAGTATGACAAATATTCACCATTGTGTCAGATATTAAGCTGGAGCAAATGGGTGCTTGATCGTGAAGTGTCAGAATGAAACTTTGGGATGCAACTGAGAGCTTGGAATGGAAGTGCTTAAATGGTATAATCAAAAACATGAAGTTTTAAATCAGATTTAGGAATAGACAAAAGTATCCATATGACTTTAGAATGAATTATTACAAAATATAAACACTTTAAATTGCAAACATGTGAAGCAAAGTTTCAGTTTCTGTTTGTTCCCTGTCTTGTCCCCCACATCCTTTTTGTTTTCCTTTAGAAAAAGATGTTTTTGTCAACATGTGGTGTTTTACATTCCAGTGGGTCACAAGATAGGATCATCACTCTTATCTGGGGAAGACCAGAGAATGTACAAAATGACAAATCCATTCTTGTGTCAGGATTTTGGTAATTAACAACCTCTGGATTTTTTTTTTTTTTTTTGTAGTTCCTATTTTAAATTTAAGAAGCAATCAAAGTAAGGAAGAAAACAAATATCTGCACTATATTTATAGATGTTATAAAGATTGGCAGAAGCTGGGTATTGTGTCATACACCTGTAATCCTAGCTAATTAGAAGGCTGAGGCAGGAGGCAGGAGGATTGCAGGTTTGAGGTCAGCCTCAGCAACTTATCAGGAGCAGCATCAGTAATTTACTAAAGTTCTGCCTCAAAATAAAAAACAAAAAGGGTTGAGAATATGGTTTAATGGTAAAGTGCCCCTGGATTCAATCTCCAGTATATAAAAAAAATAAATATTGGCAGAAAATGAACAAAGAACAATTGCAGAAATACAAGAAATGCTACAACTGTTACCAGGAACGTGACAAAAACTGGAAATACTTAAGTAGCCAAAGTTGAACATACAGCATTATAAGAAGACATTATGTCCATGTATAAATATGACACAATGAACCTCATTATTGTGTGCAATTATAATGAACTAATAAAAAAAAAAAGAAGATCCTGAAATCTTTTTTTTTTTTTTTTTGTTGGGGGAGGAGAGTGGGGATTGGATTCAGGGTCACTTGACCACTGAGCCACATCCCCAGTCCTATTTTGTATTTTATTTAGAGATAGGGTCTCACTGAGTTGCTTAGCACCTTGCTGTTTTGCTGAGGTAGGCTTTGAACTTGTGATTCTTCTGCCTCAGCCTCCCAAGTCACTGGGATTATAGGTGTGCGTCACTTGCCCAGCCTGAAGTCATATATATCTAAATCTTGTCAGTTTTCAACTTCTGTGAAGATAGATCAGATTAAATACAAGCAAGAATTTAGTGAGTTACAAAATAACAGATTGTTGATGGAAATAAGAAAAAAAAAATGAACTAAGGCTGTAGTTAAGTATTCAGATGGGTAATTTATATGTAGGAATTTCAAAGACCTGTTGGATTCTCATGCATTATTACTGGCTTTATAGACATTTTTAAAGAAGTTTCATATTGTGTTGAAATGTATTACTACTTTAAGCATTTTAACTAGGGTGACCGGGTTATTCTTGATATAGTTGTGAACACAGAGCCCAATTTAGCTCTCTGAATTCCTTTCCAAAGAAAGTAAAAGTAAAATAAAAAGGAACATTGTTGGCTCATAATTTGCCTTGTCCTGGGAAATAAGTATGTTTCTTATCTTAGTAGTAGGTTTCCTAATTTTAGAATTTTCCTACATCAAATCTTTGATGCCTAAGTGTCTTTACTTCCATTCAATCACTGAGAATTCACTTTTATAATATGGATTTAAATTTGCACACTAATATAATAGATTTTTTTTTACTTTCTTTCAAGCATTTTAATATTGTGATATACTATTATATTTAAAAAAGATTCAAAAACTCAAAATGAGAGTTTCACAAAGTAGTTATAAGAGAACATCCACATCACTGTTACTAGGTTAAGAAACATAAAATATTACCTATCCAGGAAACTCCTTGTTTGTTTTTTCCTCACTAACTATAGTTATTTTGCCTTCAAAATAATGTTTCATAGCATTTATTTCTTTGATTGTTTTTCAATACCAGGGATTGAAGGTGGGGCTTAAAAACTGAGCCACATCCCCAGCCCTTTTTATTTTTTTACTTTGAGACTGGGTCTTGCTAAATTGTTTAGGGCCTTGCTAAATTGCTGAGGCTGGCTTTGAACTTGTGATCCTCATGTCTTAATTTCTGGAGCAGTTGGGATTACAGGCATGCACCATGGTGCCCAGCTGACTTTCTTTATAGTTTCATTAATATTGTGTGCATGCTCAAATCAGATAGTTTTACTTATCCTATTTTTGAACAATGAGAAGAAAAACACACTATTAATACTTACCTGTGTGAGACTCCTTTTCCAACACTGTTACCCATCCTTGTTGTTGGTCAGGGGTGGCCCTTTCCACTGCTGTACTACATAGCATTCCAGTGTATAAAGATGCCTGTGCTCCCATTGACTGACATTTGGGTGGATTGCAGACTGTGGTTATTACCATAATATTATGAACTTTCTTGTTCACCCACCCTGGAGCACGTGTCATATATCTTTCAAACGAGTATATATCCCTTGAAGTGTGAGTGCTGAGTCATCACACTGCATCAGAGCTGTCAACTTCACCAAGTGGCATTGTACTGTTATCTAGAGGTGCCAAACAAGAGGATTTTCCCATCTGCAGTGTGTGAATACTTCTTGCTCCAAATTCTCACCATTATCTGACATTGCAATACTCTTAGCTTTGCCAATCTGTGTATCACCTCATCATGGTTTTAATTTGCATTTCTCAGATTAGTAGTGAGGTTGAACCTCTTTCTATGTTTTTTGACTATGTAGTTGTACTTTTTTTTATATGCATTATATACCTCTCTAAGTATCTTGACGATTATTCTATGGCACTGTCTTCCTTTTTTTAGTTACTGTAGGCATTATTTACACATTTTGAAATCTAATGTGCATGAATGATATATACATAAACAAATATATTTGTGTGCTGTGTGTTTATTTTGGTGGTGCTGAGGATTGAATACAGGGCCTTGTGCATGCTAGGCAAGTGCCCTACCAATGAGCTCCACTTACAAGTCCCTGTAAATACATTTTAATCTATCTACCTATATAAATATTTTACATATTATAAATATTTTATATATCTATACATCTTTTCTTCAGTAAGATTTAAGAAAGGGAGGTGGGATATAATGACACAATGACATAATGATAGACAGGACAAAAGAATGTTGACATTTATGCCAGGATGATGTTAATCATGTGCCACCTTCTTGACTACTAGACTGTTGAATTCAGATTATATGAATCCATCTACAGAGCAGTATTGTCTTTCAGTAAAACAAAAGTGGATGCTAAATCCACTAAAACCCAGAAGGGACTCTACTGGTAAATATATTCCATCAAATACTTCATGGTGCAGATTTAAACATGGCTCTGCAGTAGATCATCAAATGCCAAGAACTCACAGTCAATCATAGATATTGGTTCCCTCTCTGTATGTTTTTTCCACAGTCTCGGACAAGTCTCCTTTTTATGTCGAACCTCCTAGAAACTATTTTTATTATTTAAAAAATCAGTCTTAAGGAGATGGCAGCAAATTTAATTGTTCTGCTACTTCTTCTTAAAAACAATAAATACCTGGGAAGAAAACGTTCCTTATTTATTTCCTACAGAATGCAAGTTTTTCAAGGTGTTCTGATGAGGCTTCCTCCCTAGAGGGCCAGGAATCTGAAGTCCAGAAGCTTGCATTGCTCCTTGAGGCCCCGACCTATACAAGCTCCTTCCCTTCTTTACTCCAGTGTATTTGTTTAGGGCTTTGGCATTTATGTTTGCTCAGCATATTCAGTGAAATGGAATCTTTAATGCCCACTCTGACTGCTCAGTGCCAGTTCCAAAGCGAGGCCTCAAAGGAAAGCAAGAAGAAAAAGGAGCAGAAATTGTAGGGACGAAGAAAGCTTAGAGAAGCTATAATTTTTCTTTTTATTCTTTTGGTAGTTATTCTGTTTTCTTGATGGCATAGGTAGAGAATTCATTATGGATGTTCATAAACCAAATTGTGTATGACAGTGAAAGTGAAATAGGGTAACAAAATGAATTTTAAATTTGTTCTATCTCCCTAGAGCAGGGGAAAGTTCTGGCAATGAAGAAGTGAAGCTAAAATTGATCATGACGAAAGAGAAAAGCTGTGTTATTTAAAAAGCAAGCTTGCTATTGGGACGCAAAAATAGACATAAAATGGCAGTTCTCAAAATGTGGTCTGATGACCATGGTGAGGCCTTAGGAATCCTCCAGGTGGCCTTTGGGCTAGTCTCTTGTAATTTCGGCATTTAAGTACAACCAAATATATACTTTCTTTGTAGTGTAGAAAAGAATCAGTATCTACGTCTCATTAATATCTCTTTAGAAACAGAATATCTCAATAATTTTGGTCAGGATATGTGGTTTATGATGCCCTGGGATATATATAAATGGTCTGTGGGCAAGAAATTTTTATAAAACCCTAGAATCTCCTATATAAACACTTTACATCAAACATTAACATTTTTTACACTAGCAATCTGTGTTAGGGATTGTACTAGCTAATACTAGAAAATATCTTATTGCTCTAAACTGCTTATTGCCCACTCTCTTAGTCCCCAAGAAATTAAGTCAGGTAGCTGATGCCTCTGACCTAGAAATGCTCCTGTCTTGAGGGCTAAGAAGGCAATCTTGGTGACAATCATTGGAACAAAATTAATCAGTTTGCAGAGAGAAAGCTCTTAGTGACTTTGCTGTCCCTGATTTCAGCCCTCTCGAGGCTCAGGTACAACTTACATTTTTGGATCCTAAAGGATGGTCCTCTCTCCTTCCACTAAACTACTTCCTTCTCGTTCTCTCCATCGGTGTCTGTTACTTACATTCCAATGATTCCTCTCTATGGCCATAGGCTAGTTAGAAGGACAGATACCTAAATAGGTAATTACAATTGTGCACTTATGTCTGTAATAAAGAGCTGAGCCGGGTGCAGAGGTTTACGCTTGGGATACCTGGGGAGGCTGAGGCAGGAGGACTCAAGGTTGAGGTCATCCTGGGCAACTTAGTGAGATCCTGGTCTCAAAATGAAAATGCAAAGGCCTGGGGTATATAGCTCAGTGGTAGAGCACTTGACTGGCACGTGCAGGACTCTGGGTTCAATCCCCAGGACATAGAAAAAGGAGAAGAAAAAGAAGAGGAAGAAGAAAAGGAAGAGGAGGAGGAGAAGCTGAATAAAATTCTGTGGAACATGGAGGAAGCAGCAAGTCAGTCTTTCTGGAGGCATTCATGGAGATATCTCAAAGAGGGCACTTGTGAACTGGACAGTGACGTGTCAGTGGGTAAAACAGGCATTTCAGTGCAGAGGTAACGATGTGCACAGGGTACAGGGTTGAAAGAGACTAGGTGTGTTATGAGTGGAAGAAGGAGCATGTGTGTGCATGTGAATTAAGAGTGATGGGGAAACTGAAAAGGCAGATTGGAGCCAGATTATTACTGACCAGAATGCTATTGATGCTGTGTGGGAGACTTGGGAATGTGTTTTTCATACTGTGGGAAATTCAGGGATAATGGGAGGATGCAATCATTTTGTTATAGCCAATACTCGTCACGAGTCCTCTAGCTTAATATCTATCTATATATAAAGAGTTAGAGAGGTACTTAAGAACATCTACCTGCCCTGTTAGAGGAATAACTGTACTGGATGTCCATTTTCTTATTGTTTGAGTAGTAGAACTATACCTAGTGGTATCCATTAAAAAGTTTTTATATATGAGCACAGGAAGGTTATATCTAATTCATTCTACCGTCTTTCTTATTTCCCATCCTCCCCTTCCCATCATTTCCCTTTGTCTAATCCAATTAACTTCTATACTTCTCCTCCCTATCCTCCCTTGTCATGGGTTAGCTTCCACATATCAGAGAGAACATTCGACCTTTGGATTTTGGGGACTGGCTTATTTTACTTACCATGATAATCTCCAGTTTCATCCATTTACCAGCAAATGTCATAATTTCATTTTTCTTTATAGCTGAGTAATATTCCATTGTGTGTATGTATATATGTGCACATGCTGGGAGCCATCAGCCAAGTAGATATGACAATTTCCTTGCCAGCGTACTCCCATGTTAATTGTGGTAATGCTGGTATATCTTTGCTGATGGTGTCACCAGTGATGCAATTTTTCCAAAGGAGCTGTCAATTGGCTTGGTGTCATGGCATTTCTGTATCCTCCTCCCTTCTTCTAGTGATAGTCTAAAATTTGGGGGCCAATGGCTGTATGCTAGACCGGTAGTCAGTGACGGGTATGATCCAATTGCAGTGGTATCAACCTAAGACAGGAGGCTGACGCCTAAAGTTCAGTTTTCCAATGACGGGTAAGAACCATATGTTGAATTGGACAACCTACCAGGCACGGTCCTTAAGCCACATTAACCTCACTCCCCCACTGGCACCAAGGCCAAATTTGGGGGCCAAGAGAGGTGAGGCAAAGAACCTCACCCCCGCACTGGTGCATAGACCTATCCACAAGTATGGCTGTATGCTGGACCGGTAGTCAGTGACGGGTATGATCCAGTTGCAGTGGTATCAACCTAAGACAGGAGGCTGACGCCTTAAGGTCAGTTTTCCAATGACGGGTAAGAACCATATGTTGAACTGGACAACCTACCACACATGGTCCTTAAGCCACATTACTTGTTGTTTAATTAATCAGAAGGGGGGATGTACATATATACATATATATCCTGTTGAAGGGTAGAACATCTGTTGAAGTGTAACTCCACATCATGTTCAACAAGAATGGAAACAAAACTGTAATGGGGGGCTGGGGATGTGGCTCAAGCGGTAGTGTGCTCGCCTGGCATGCGTGCGAACCGGGTTCGATCCTCAGCACCACATACAAAGATGTTGTGTCTGCCGAAAACTAAAAAATAAATATTAAAAAAGCTCTCTCTCTCTCTCTCTCTCTCTCTCTCTCTCTCTCTCTAAAAAAACCCAAAACCCTGTAATGGGTTGCACCCTATGTATGTATAATAGGTCAAAATACACCCTATAGTCATGTATATCTAAAAATAAAAAATAAAAATAAAAGTTTTCATGACAGGTAGGAAGAGCATTTAAATAGAGGTGCTACTCATTCCATCTATTTTCCATGTGCTTATGAATGTATTAATAATCTAAGCAAGTGTATACGCATGTGCGCATACACACACACACACACACACACACACATACACATTCACACACAGAAACTTCCATTACGCTAAGAGATGAGGGCAGGCCATAGTCTCAGGCTGGAACATGTAGTCCTGAGTCTGCTTCTGACTAACTGCACAGCCACATTTTCATGCATCCTCTCCTTGTCTTGTTTTCCTCCTGCAGGAAACCCGAAAACAACTAATAACTGTCTAACCTATTGCAAAATGGTGTAATGAGCATGTGAATAAATCACTCATAAAGGTTTCACAAAATGTAGCTGTTATTGGAAGCACAGGGGCCATTATGTCAAACCTGGTAACCAAACTGTATCCCTCAAGTTGGAGCTACACACTCGATCTTCTAAGGGTAACCTAACTTTAAAAGGATATCTCTGCTGTGTGGATAAAATAATTTTCACTTGTGAAGAAAGAAGCACACATTTGCCCAAGCAACTGCAATTCCAGAGTTCTCAGACTCATCAGATAAAAATCATTAAACACACATCAATCATGTGGAATAATAGAAACAGTCACAACAGCAGAAAGTTATTATAGGAGCCACATCTCCTGCTTTGAAAATAAACACGTCAGCTTAACTTCATCATTTATTTTCCATAATGTTTCCACACTGCTTGATCAGTATTCGCATACCAGCAGGAGACTATTCTCTTGAAATAAATTATAGGAAGTCCTTTGAGACACTCTCTTCTTTACACTTTATAATTTTGGACTTAGTATGGGAATACTTCACAGCAAAACTCAATTCAAGAACAAAGAAATGTTACACAGAATATGCATTGTGTGTCTTTAGGCTAATTTAAAGATTTCCTAGAACATTTCCAGAAAAGTCCTGTAGAAACAAAGCTGTTGGGAAGAGAGGTATGCTTGATATGTCTTTTTGGACCCAGTGCTACTGACTCTGACACTAGAGAGTCTATTATCAGAACCCCTCATCCTCATGGATCTACTAACCCTTTCAAAGAGTTTAGACTCTTATCTGTGACTGAGAGAATATAGTAGCAAACCCATCCTTGAAAGTAACCCTGTGGAAAAGAGTCAGGGCTAAGGAGAGGCCAGGGAGCTACTTTCCTTAGAAGGAAAATATACCAAACTGTCAAAAATCAACGTAAATAAGCTTTGAATATAATATTTAAAAATAAAGTAATTCAAAAATCCCATACTGAAAAAAATCTGGAGGGGATCTAGATGGAATCAATCACTACATCAAATTTTCAAATAAAGACAATATCAAAATGTCATTTCATGCAACTGAGATCAGAGTTATAAAGAACAAGAAGCCTGTCTTGAAGGGAGCTGAAGGCTAGGAAAAGACTGACCAAGGTGAGTGTACTGAGGAGGGCAGGAAAGCAATCCTGAATGAGTGGCAGGGAAGAGGTTTTCTCACTGATTAGTTGCCCATGCAACTCAGGAACTTTTTTTGTCCTGGACTGAATGAGTGGTCTCTCTGACTCAGGCAGGCTGCTTTCCTGAGCCACTGCCCAGTTACCAAGCAGTTCTTTTCTAAACCTCGACTTGGGGAGGAGGTGGAGGCCTCTGGCTTCCTCTGCTTTCACAGCAATTATACATATTTATTTGGAACCAGCAGGGCAGCCTTCTCTCCGAGGGACTGGGTGATATTTAAGTAGATGTTCACCAAAGAGGATACATGTTTATGCTAGAAGAAGAAACTGTCTTTAGCCACGCTTTCCCTGGTTCCTGAGGGAGAGGAAGCGTGGAGCCAAGGAGCGTGGGTGGTGCAATGTTCCTCTTGAGAGGGTACAGTGAGCTCTTCTGGGGGTAGCTCAGTGGCCACATGCGTGGTTGCTGGCTGTGCCTCAGGCCATTTCAATAATGTATGGGTGGCAAGCTGCCATAGCCCAGCAGGTCAGCTGCCAGGTCATGGGCGGTGGGGAGCTGTTCTGCCCACTCCCATCCTAAGACAGTTATGGTTGCTCTGGGCATTCATTCCATCTCTTCTCCTCAAAGGAGGAGGAGAGTTGAGAAGAATACGGTTAGTAAAAAGAAATCATTTCAAGCTGAGGAGTGAATAGACAATTCAATAGTCTTCCACATTCTTTCAACTACACTCTCAAAGTCAGTGGCAGGGATGTACTTCTTTTCTGTTAAATTCAAGCGTGGGTTATATGACTTTCTGAGTGGGCAGTCTATTCTTTGGTTGAGGTTTAGCTTTAGTTTGTATCTTAGGATTGGAATGTGTATGTGTGCTCCTGAATTACCATCTACTCTAAATATTCACCAGATCAAAGGCCAATGTCAAACTCGGACAGGAAGAGCCACGATGATATGAAATCACTTTTTCAGCAGCTGACAGATAAGTGTCAGCTTTCAGAATTTGGAATTTGTCTCCGGGCATTAGCCAGAGGGCCATCTCCTGTGCTAGTAGCACCATCAGCTGCCCGAAGAACCAGATACAGCGGCAACCCTGAACATAAAGTAACCACATCTCATGTTATCACTCTTTCATTTCCCTTAATCATGATGAAATGCATCTATAGGCCTTGAACATTCCTCTAAAGTAGGTTGGGAAAGAAACTTATACTCTCATTCTAGGAAAGGCTGATGGTACCTATTGTTTATCATTCTGTGTTTGAGACATTTTAAAAAGCCAGCTTAGGACTCTTGCTTTCAAAGAACTTTCCTGATGAATGTTTCATGTGGCATCTTTAATATTGCATTGCATTCCAATTACTTGTGAATATGGAAATTAAATACATATATGATACATACATGAGAATTAGATACACATATGAGAATTTCTAGAGGGAATCGCTGCATTCTAGTCATCCTGGAATTTCTTGTCAATTGCCACAAACACAGGAAGTCTTTGCTACAAGCGGCGAACAAATGGATGAATGAGATTAACAAGTTTAATAAATTCACACTGGTCAATATGTCATTAGGAAAGAGTTTTTTTTTTTTTTTTAAATGGAAGAATGTGGTTCCCCAATGAATCTATATTCTGATACCTGTGACTTTTACCAGAGCCCTTTGCTTGGTGACTCTGATATGTGGATAGCTGTGAGGACAGTCAAAATTCTGCATTTTTAATAAAAGACAGCCAACTGTTAGACACACATCCGTGTTTGTGCTAACTAGTCTAATATGACTGACTTGGTACTAAAAGCAAAATAATAATATCAGATATTATTTCTGGCTTACTAGAAGTTCAATATTTTTATGATTGCTTTGCATATTTTAAGTCACTCAATTCTTACCCTCACTGATGAAGTAAATGCGGTTATTGTCCCCATTCTACCAATGAGAAAGAGAGACATGGAAATGTCACGTGTGCAGTGGAGCTGGGATTTGAACTCAAGAGAGCACAGGACCAGAGTTGATAGTCACCTGTTACATCTACTGTCCTCCCACTTGAGATTCTGCAGATAGTGATCCAAGCCTGTATTCTATCTTTCCTATCACTCTATCTGCTATTGAAAGTACAGAAAAAATTAGAACAAACTTGATAAAGAGATTCTTGGGATAGCAGTAGGAGTTGCTATGTTGATCTGCTCCTCAGCAAAGTGGCCATGGTGGGTGGAGGTTTCATGTATATGGAAAGACAACCAAGGTTAAGCGTGCTGAGAAGGGCAGGAAAGCACCCCAGATGAATGACAGGGAAGAAGTTTCTTCACCGACAGAGAAGAGGTTTCACAATGCAATTCAGGGATGTTTTTATCCTGGACTAGGCAGAGTCATCTCTCTGACTCAGGCAGGCTGCTTTCCTGAGCCAATGCCCAGTTACCAAGAAGTTCCTTTCTAAGCCTAGACTTTGGGAGGAGGTGGGAGGCCCCTAGCATCCTCTGCTTTTAAAGTCATGGTACATATTTATTTGGAACCAGCCCAGTAAAGAGCTTCTCTGAAAAACCCACAGTTAATATCACATTTAATGATGAAAGATTTAATGCTTTCCCCCCAAAGATTTGGAGGAAAGCAAGGATGTCTACTTGTATTATTACATTAAATATTCTAACCAGGACAATTACGCAAGAAAATGGAAAAAATAGAGTCATCCACTTAGGAAAGGAAGAAGTAAAACTATCTCTGCTCACAGATTATATGCTCTTATATTTAGAGAACATTAAAGAATCTACAAAAATGATACTTAGTTCTAATAATCTAGTTCAGTGAGGTAGAATTTTACTTTCAACACATAATATAAAAAGTATGCATTTAGACACTTGCAATGAACAATCCGAAATGCATATTAAGAACAAAAGTTTCTTCACAGTAACATCAAAAAGGATAAAATATTCGGGCATTTATTTACAAAAGAAATGAAAAACCTATACTTATAAAAACTATAAAATTTGTTTTAAAGAAATTGAAGAAGACAAATAAATGGGAAGGCCTATTGTACTTATGGATCAGAAGACTTAAATTATTACAATTACAATGCTCCTCAAATTGATTGACAAATTCAATGCAATCCCTATAAAAATTCCAGATGGGTTTTGCAAATTATGACAATGTGGTCATAAAATTTTTATTGAAATGCAAGGGAGCCAGAGCCAAAATAATCTTGAAAAGGAATCAAGTTAGAGGATGCACATTTTCCATTTCCAAAACTCACCACAGCAATCAAGATGGTGGTAGTAGAATAAACACAGACATATATGTCAATGGAATGGAATCAAGAGTCCAGAAATAAATTTCACATCTATAGTCAATCAATTTTTGCCAAGGATGACAGATAATTCAGTGGATAAAATAAGAATCTTTTCAACAGAAGGCATTGAAACAATTGGATATCCAGTTTGTGAAATAATAATATTGAACTCCTTCCTCAAAATTAGGAAATGCATCAAAAACCTATATGTAAGAATTAAAACTACAAAATTCTAATAAAAAAAACATAGAAGTACATATTTTGACCTTGCGTGAGACATTAGTTTTTTTTTTTTAGTTATAATATAAAACACAAACAACAAAAGAATATAGATAAATCTGACTTCTTCAAAATTGAAAATTTCCTGCTTGGTGTACTTTATGTTAAGAAAGCAAAAAGACAAACCACAGAATTTATTAACAAAGAAATGCATCTTGAAAACAGATACTCCTCTTCCAACTAGAACAAAAATATTTTAATACAACTCAAGTTCAGTGATAATGTAGAAATGTATGTACTCTGATTTTCTATTGCCTTTTGACAGAGTACTTTGACAGTGTGTGTATCAAAACTTTAAATGCTACTTCGTTTTTATTTAGAAAACCTATCTCTGTGAATATAGCATACCAATATATTAGTATAGACAAAGATCAATGCACAAGGAAGACTACTGAAGGATCGTTTATGGTAGCAAATGAATGGAAACAATCCCAAGCCTATAAAACATAAAGAAGCTTAACAAATCATGGTATAGTCATCTTTTTATAAGCTGACTATTTTCCTATTTCCATAGTAATGAAGAAATTTTGTACAAAATGATATGAAAGGTGTTCACAATATAAAATGACAAATGAAAAACGTACAGTGTATGTCTTATAACAAACATAAAACAAGGCTAGTGTCTCTATATTTTCTGAAGAAACACCTAAATATTATTAATTGTACAAATATTTGCTGCAATTCTCTTGGCTTTTGCTATAAATCAGTACCCATGGAATCTGAATATTTGCCCTTTTAAAAATTTAATTCAAGGCACATACTGGAAACTACTTTTTGTTTATACAATCTATGATGTCTTCAAATACTCAAAATTGGACAAATATTCATCAAGTCAATTTCATGTGATACAGTAATAGAAGAGGCAGAAACAGGATTCAAATTTAACGTGCCCCATTTTTTTTGGTTATTATGCGAATATAGATAGAAAAGAAATGAAAGGGCCATATTTTACACCTACTCTCTACTCTTCTATATTTGAACTTACTATAATTTAAAAGTAAACAAAATACATGGTAAAGAAACCAAAGAATAAAATCACATTTGGCAGCCAGGTGTAGTAACCCATGTCTATAATCCCACCTACTAGGGAGACTGCAGCAGGAGGATCACAAACCTGAGGTCAGCCTGGGCAACTTAATGAGATTCTGTCTGGAAAAAAAAAAAAAAAGAAAAAAAAACCTGAGATGTACCTCTGTGGTAAGCACTCCTTTGATTACTAGTACTACAAATAACAATAATAATAGTAATTTTGGCTTTTTTTTTAATTTATTTTTTTGGTGCTGAGGATTGGATCCAGGGCCTTGTATGCTAGGCGAGTGCTCTACTACTGAGCTATGTTTTCAGCCCAAATAACACATTTTTTTAAAAAAGAAATTTTTGCTTGCTTTTTAAAGTTTTACATTTTTCCTTTTTCTATTTCTGGAACATTCGAAAACTAACCATATCCTTGAACCCATTTTTTCCTCTATAGAATCTCTTTCTTTTTAAGTAAGTAGTATAGAGACAGACTAGGTTACATTTCTTATATTCAAAAGTCCCCCATCTTGAAGTTTCTTACGTGCTTTCTTTTCAATCTCTTTACCAGGATAACATTTCATTTGTGTTCAGCTTTCAGTCCACACTTTTCATTATTCTGTTGGTTGAACTGACTTTGTGTAAGATTACATGAAAAGATGTGCCAAATGGCATGACCCATTATGAAGAGTCTAGAGTGTTCCAAGTTTTGAGACTTGCTCCAAGTGTTTTCAGTATCACTTACTGTTTTATGTGTATGCTTGTCAAAAGCAATTACGCCTGATTCAGCAAAATTCAATGCTTTCTAACAAATGATCAGGAGGGTAAACAACTCATTTACATGGGGAGGTTTATATTTTCAGAACTGCCTCAAGGGATCCTTTCCAAGAGGCCAGAAAGGAATTCAGCAAAAAGGAAACAGCAGGAGGATCCTGTATTTCTCTGCAATTCAGCAGTGCTGGTTGCCAATACCAACATCATAACATTTCAGAGCTCAATTTTCCATATTTTGAAACTCCTTACAGAGATTCCACCAAGCAAGTCAATTTGTTGTCAAACCAAACTGTTGTTAGTTGCTGAACATGGCACCTGAGCTAAAATGCAAAATTTTTACTGCCTGAAAATGAATCAGAAATGATGAAGACTTGCCTTAATGCAGTGGTTCTCAGATTTTGGCTTGCATCAGAATTGCCTGGAGGGTCTAAGAGGCAGATTCCTAGGCCCAATCAGAGTTATGGATTCTGGGGCCTGAGAATTTACATTTCAGATGAGTTCCTAGATGAGGCTGTAGCTGCTCTTCTGGAGTTCACATTTTGAGGACCACTGTGTTACCTTCTTAGACTGCTAGGGTCCTCAATTAGTAACTAGATACTTTAGCTCACTAAAATATATCCCTCTAGTTTTCAAATATTAAGTCATTCAAATGGTAGTGATATGATCTCTGATTATTCTAAGAAGAGAAGAAGGTGTATGTAACTACTGTTTTTGTAAAACAACATTTGTGGGCTGATGAAAATTGGTACATATGTGTTGAAATATAGAAGGGTTCTGATTATTTCAGTATGAACAAATTCTCTGATCTTTTTTGATACCATTGAATTAACCAAGAGCAATGGACACTATGGGGTTAAATGTAGGCAGTAAGCCTTAAGATACCATGATTCTTTCTTTCTGAAAATTGGCTTTAACCATGTGCCAGTCTCACTGGAGTTGTCCATTTCCCACAGGGAGAGAATGAAGACTAGAAGCAGAAGATACTTCTAAACCATTCAGTTTGTTTCTGATCATATAGACAGCCATTTTAGTCTTTAAATAAAATTTAGTCTTTAGCAAATTTTATTTAGCTCTGTTTATAATCCAGCAAAATTACTGGATTGGTTTCTTCTGGTTTGGTAACTGTGCCACTTAATTAATAATAATCTTATTAATTAAAATGAAAGCTGTTATTATTGTAACATAAATCGTAACTAAGCCAGGCAAACTAGGAACATATAAACTTCCAACTTATTCAGCAAATCCAGTGCCAGACACAGTGCTAATTGTTTTATGTAGATTTAAATGCTTTTCTTTTGCTATGTTATATTGAAATGGGCAGAGCTTTTATTTTATCACTAGTTTAGTCAAATTGATTTTCAAATGAATCATGCTCATGGGCACTGTCTTCCAGAAAGCTGAGGTTTGCTTTACAGGAGCCAAAGGCAACTCAAATTTTTACTGAAAACTTCACATAGTGTGGAAAGAGGCGGTGTGAGCCCTGTCTGCATACACACTTAGTTTGCAAGAGGAATAATAATTCATCTTAACTGCAGATTTTGGGGAATATAAAATTAGAGCACAATATTAAATCAATGATGATATTTAATAAATACATGTTTTCACAGTATTTCAGTTTTCATTTTTTTTCATCATGTAAGAATTTCTGTAAAATACGTTTATCATTCCTATTTTGTATTATGATAGATAAAACACAGAATTTTCCTTATGTTCTAAGAACATAAGGCTGCTGTGTGTGTGTGTGCGCGTGCACACGCGCGCATGCGCGTGTGTGTATGTGTGTGTGTGTGTGTGTGAGAGAGAGAGAGAGAGAGAGAGAGAGAGACAGAGACAGATAGACAGACAGATGGACAGACTGAGACAGAGGGAGAGAAGGAAGGTACACACTGGGTCTAGCTGCTGGGTTTTCTGACTTCGACTCTAAAGGAAATAACGTAATTGAAAGAATGAATTTCTAGTCAAATGCAGCTGGTTTGATTCCATCTCTTGCCTTTACTAGCTACACGATACCAATAAACAAATGACTAAATATTTCTGAGCTTCAGTTTACTCATCAACAAAATGGGTTGAATGGTTTTCCCCTACTTAACGTAGTGGTTGTAAAGATAATCTACCTAAAGCTCCATGTACACAAGTACTCAAAGAATGTAGTTATTATTAGCACGTATTGCACATTGGGATTCTACTCTGCAGGTTTTGTGAATCCAAGAAACATGTACTTTTATTCACCACATTTCCAGAACTCCAGCATTGAGCACCGAGAAGACACTAAAACATGTGCATTAAATGAATAGTATGTATTATAAATGGTAACTAACCATATAGCTTAATATGATCATCCTTATCTAGATTTAAAAATGCACAACAGATCACGCCTGTGGACTGATCTCATTTGTTTGAAAATGAAATCAGGGCGTCAGGAAGAAATCACTTGCCAGTTATGGCGCACTCTCCACCCAAAAGACAATGATGCATTGCAATTCCTACTCAGAATCCTGATGGAGGTGAAGGTACAAAAACTTGGAGGGCAGAGTCCTAAGTATTGCAGAGAAGCCCAGTAGATCAATTCTGTGATGGCAATGCATGTCCTAGTGTTGACTGTTGTAGAATAAAAGTAAAGTGAAGATTTCTCAAACACAGTCTATGAAGGACAAGGCATCTCTTCAGCTTCTACACTAACTTGAGTATTCACACATAAAAGCGCACTGAGTGTTCAGAGGTGTTCTTGAAGAGGGACTGTCTGTGGGGGAGGGTATTGGAATATGCCTTGTACCCACTCAACTATCAGTCTAAATTGATCAAGTACGGGCTAAATGTATGGGATTTAATACTAGCCAAGTCTGGATTTGAAACCCAGTAGTCTATATTCTAGCTCTTTAAATTGTGCTATTCTCTAGAACTTCCTGATTCTCAATGCATTCATAACTAAATTATGACGATAACAGAATCTAGATACCAGACAGGGTGTGGGTGGCATGTGTGATAATAATGTAAAAAGCCAGGCACAAGTTAAGCACTTGACAGGTACTGGCTATTATGAGGTAGGAAGTTAGAGAAGAGACTGAACATGATAAACTGGTCAAAAAGGCTGGGTAGAGCTAAGGATATGAGATCTATAGCTGGGCAAATAAAAAAAGATTGGTTGGTGTCAAAAAAAAAAAAAAAAAAAGCAGAAAGGAACCCCTACAAATTCTCATCTATGGAACAAATTTTCTAGAGAATGCCCCTGAAGGTGGTGAATACCAGTGGAAACTACTCATGGTTATTCAAGTTTCTAATTGTTCTGCAAAATCAGGATTTTTGAGTGTGTCTGTGTTATGTGTGTGTGTGTGTGTGTGTGTGTGTGTGTGTGTGTGTGTGTGTTTTGCATAACTTTGCATTGACAACACAAGATAAATGGATAATGTATTCTGGAATACATCCAGAAATAATTCTCCTTGGGTTCTAGCCAATCAAGTTTATTATACCCATTCATCTCAATGATGATGTTGCAAATTAATGTCTTTTTCACTTCATCCCAATCACATTTTCACTTTCAGGCTGATACTATCATGCACACAAAGGTGATATGTTTTTAGTTTGTTCAAATGTTTTTTAATTTCTCTCAAAGGATTGGCAATTTGAAAAAAAATAAATTCCCAGTGAAGCTAATCCTTCTCTTAAAGATATAAACATTTTAGGATGGAATATCATATTTTGCAGAACATAGGTATTAGCATGTGCTGAGGTAGGAACAAGAAAACATTAGGGTGGTTTCTTCTCTTTTCTATTATATTCCACCGGCTTTATAGGTCTCTAACATCCCTTATTTTATCTGCCACATTAGACCACTGGACAGAAAATCCATAAATACACAGGGTTTATAATAGTTGTGGAACAAATATATATAAGAAATACTGATTTATACTATTGTTTAATCCAATGTGTTAAAATTTAAAAATTAGAGGATAGGCAGGATTATTTTATATGCTTATAACAAACCTCTGTGCAGATTCTAACCAGGAAATTAAACAAACTTAATTCCATAGCAGACACTGTAGACTAATATCTAAAAACAGTAATTTTCTTATCCATTAGAAATGGGCACACTGTTTTTATCTGAGTCAATCCTCAGTCATTGTTTTCAAGGGAATAATTAATGTCCTATAAAGTATATTCTGTGAGCACAGAGATCTCGATTGTTCCCTAGAGTATGAAATACTGAATACTGCCTGTCATATAGTAGGAACTCAATAAATATTTGTTTGGATAAATGGATGAACAAATGCATTCCATAGACTTTGGTTGTGATGATTCTCCTATTGACACGGTGGTGGCCATTACTGTAGCAGTGCTTAGCTTTTGTAGGGAGCCTACTTGGCTGAAGCCTCGGTGCTGTCCTTCCACATCCACCATCATGTTTGTGCAGATGTCATGGTGCCCAGGAAGTACTCCTAGTCAATGACCAAGTACAGTGTGGGGGTAGGGGTGGGGGAGACAAGTACAGCCAATCCCTATGGGACATAGGACTTTCTAAAAGGCACAAAATATTCCTAGCCCAGCCAAACCTGTTTTGGAATTGTGATGCTGTCTGAGGCTCTTCTACCCAATCCTTCTTTCTCTTCCCTCCTTCCAATGACATTAGACCTATGTCACCATAGTAAGTACTTCCATGCCCTCTCTTGCTTCTCCACCCAGTAAATCTCTTGCAAATCTAATTCTGTCTTGGTGTCTGTTTCTAAGCAGTTCTGAAATAACATGCAGATGTACAGTGTCTAAGTCAGAGAGACATGAGAAGGTCTGCCTTTTGCATGGTTTAAATTTAACTCACGTTAATCCAGCCTTACAAATTGTTTTCTAAAAATGAGTAAGCAAAGACATTTCAGCACATCAGCAAAATTATCATTAATCTCCACCAAGGGTACTTAGTGACGACCTTACTCCTTAGAAACGCCCTCTCCTACCAGTGCTATAAGCGGGTCATGGAATAGATAATAAATGAGCAAACTATTGATCTGACTGTACTTTAGGAATTTGACAAATGCCTTTATAGCACTCCTGCAATTTCAGATTTAAATTTAAATCCATTCATCATCCACATACAGCCAGGTGTAGTGGTGCACACCTATAATCCCAATGGCTCAGAAGGCTGAGGCAGGAGGATTGAGATTGTCTCTGAGCAATTTAGTGAGGCCCTAAGCAACACAGCAAGAAATTGTCTCTAAGTAAAATTATTAAAAAGGGATGTGGCTTAGTCCCTAAGCACCCCTAGGTTCAATCCCTGGTACGATAAAAAGGGAGTAGTAGCTCAGTAGTGAAATCAGATTAGAGCTCAGATTAGAGCACTCACCTAGCTTGTATGAGGCCCTGAGTTTGATCCCCAATACTCCCCACCCCCCTACACAATTCATCCCACATGAATTAAAAAATAAAATCAAACAGGTTCAGAATTGCTTTCATTCCATGTATATTGAGCTTGTTGCCTGATGTTTTGAACAGAATCCTGTATCATTGAAAGCTCTGGGCATGTGAACCAATGTTTATTTTTACACCTGGGACTAACATCCCCACCTTGAGTGATTTGTGCCATAGTGATATCTCATATGTCTAATACATTATAAAAATGATAAATCTTTTGGACTTTGAATGTTTGTATAATTTTGACATTTAATCAGATATCTAATCTTATACAAGGCAAAGATTTTTCTCTGCCTATAGGTCTTATAATTCTAATAGTATGCTCATTTCAGAATAATGTTTTCTGCAGTGCTGGGCACTTGGTATATGCTTGTAGATAAATGTATTTAAAATTGCTAACATATAAAACCAGATTAGAATGGACTTTTTAGTATGTAAGTCAAAATGTTTTCAGTAGACACAGTTGGTTAATAAAAACTAATAGCTGAAATGCAAAAGATGATATTTATTCTTGAATTTAAAAATGATTCTTTCCAGCAGGCAAGGGAAGGCCATTACCCAAAGGGCCTGTCTTGCCAGGTCCAAGTTATTCCCTGTGAGCTTTCAGCAGCCAGCGAGAACAGCCATGAACTGGAATAACATTTACTGGAATGGGATAGGGAGGCCTCCTGTTGGATGACTCTAGAATGATTCACAGGAACAATTTATAAAATTTTTACAGGGTTTCTAAGTCACTCCTGTTTTAAAAAATATATGTGTTTTTGTTTTTTGCTTTTTTTTTTTTCTACAAACAGAGCAAAAGAAGATAAAGAGGGCAATGTGGATGACTCCAATTCATTGTCTCTGACAAATCAACGCAGACCTTATGGTTTCTCTTTTATTATTATCATTATTTAAAATGTAGCCCCAAAGGCAAAAGGAAACCAAATCCATCAGCTGTAAAGAATGACTAAGTGCTAGCTGTTTGTACAGGTATTAACCATGTGATTCCTACATTTTAATGGTTAAAACAAACAAACAAACAAACAAAAACCTCAGTGGGAATTTCTTCTGTGTGTTTGTGTGCATGTATATGTGTGTGTGTGTGTGTGTGTGTGTATGTGTGTGTGTGTTAGGCCTTGAACTTGGTTAAGTCTGCTCTTGGCCTAGATCTGCATAACTCCAATTGCAAAGCTAGATAGCCCTGGACAATTTGCCTTTTTTATCCTGATTGGATGCTTTGCTGATAAAGCTCGTTAAAGGCTCAGGTGCTGACAAGCTGGGTGTGGTCAGTATCTGGGATTATGGGAAGTCTACTGAATTACTGAGCTGTGGTCATTCCACGTGTTGCAGCAAGGAAGTGAAAGTCATTCATTATACCCTTTCCTTCTTCCTTGTCAGTAACAGTCTAAACCTCTTCTTCAAACTTGGATCCCAGAGTAATTCAGTGTGACAATGTTTTAGTAAAATCACTTACTGCTGTTACTATCAATGATAAATAATAACCCTCTACATTTTTCTTTTACACTTAAATCTTACAAATTTAAGGTCTTATTTATTTACCCCTGCATCCTGACCCCAACACAAACACATACAGAGGCTATGAAATGCTTGGACATAAACTAGGTCTTAATTATATGTAGCAATGCGTCTACAGTACAGGGTATTTCAGAATCATGGAGTTAAAGAGAATATTTTTTAAAAACATATGTTCTTAGATTCTCACTTAGAAGGCCTTAATCAGGACTGTGTCTTTCTTCCTTCTTTCTTTCCTTCTTCTTTACTCTCTTTTCTCACTCTCTTTCTCACCCTCTCCCCTGCTCCTCTTTCTTTCCTAGTAGTGAGGGTTGAACCCAGGGCCTCATAGGGGCTGGGAAATCCTCTGCTATAGAACTACATCCTCAATTATTTTTATTTTTCACGAGACAGGGTCTCACTAAGTTGCTGGGGTTCTCACTAAATTGCTGAGGTTGGTCTGGAACTTGTTATCCTCCTGCCTCAGCCTCCTGAATAGCTGGGATTACAGGCATGGTCCACCACAAATAACCTAGAGAACAATCTCTATGTTCTTTATTACTGTCTCTTTTCAGAAAAAATGAAAATTTCACTTCCTTTTTAAAAAGCTCTTTCTCCTATCACATTACCCACCTCAGGAGCTATTTCTATGAGTCCTTGGAAAACGTAATGTATGTGTTTCTGAGTGCAGTTTTCTTAGCTACCCTATGGCTCAGTGGTACTTCTCCTGTTTGGTTCCCTATGGACAAGTCTTATCCAGACCCCTATTATACACTTCCATAGCCAGTGCCTATTCCCATGCTGGTAGCACCATTTACTTCCTTTGCTGTTTAAGCCACAATTGTTGGTTACTTTCTCTATCGAACCCCTGCCTCCACATGTAGCAAATTCTAACCAGGTAAAGGAAACTGATGCACAAGTTGGCTCTTCAAATTATTAGCCCTGTGATTATGATGAAATTGTAGATCTGTTCCTCCATCTGTAAGAATTGTATTAAATAAATTCTGTGGTCTTTTGTTGTTTTTGTTTTTTTCTTTTTCTTTTTCTTTCTTTTCATTTTTTTTTTTTTTTTTTTTTGAACATAGGGCTGGGCTAGTTAGGCCTTACCATGTTTGGGGAGTCTGGGCTACTAGCAGGCATATTCTGATCTACAATCCTAAAAGTAAAGCTCATCTAAGAATCAAAGGGATGTTATTGATCATCTTCAAAATTCTGGAGTGGGTTGAGTTAGCAAGACAATATCAGGAAAAGGAATGCAAACTCAGTGTTGGCTGGCAATGAACATCTTCATATGATGCTATCCGCTAGTTACTACCTTTCCCTATGAGCAAAGAAGAGTTCAACCTAAACAGCCAGCTTAGGTTGAAATTGTATACAACTTATTTTATTTTTTTTTTTTTTCCTAAGGTGCTGGTAATCATATCCAGGACCTTTCACATGCTAGGAAGTGCTCTACCATTGAGCTATATCCCCAATCCCAATTCTGTGTTTTTAGATAGCTGAGAATTTTCTGTAGTTGTACCACGTTGGATTGTAGAACTATTCCACAACAGCTGTTTTGGCTCATGTGATTACCCAATCTGTCTCTTGGCCGCCTGTTTGGGAGGTGTCTTGTCCCAAAAGACAGAACTTAGCAGAAATAGTGTCTGGGGTGTGGCTAGTTAGTTTCAGGAGGTAAAAGAGAAGGATACATTAACCCAGAGATTGGAGAAGGAACCATACAAAGAGCCAAATGGCAAATTGGGTAGTCTAGGCAAATGGCAAGTATGCACAGCTCTACATCCAAGAGGCAAAGCCCATTTATAAACCAAAGGAATCTCGACTGTAAAAAACAAAAATTGGGCATAGGATTCAGAAGGGGATATTTGGGGAGTCTGGGCTAATAACAGGCATATTCTGATCTACAATCCTAAAAGAAAAGTTTGTTTAAGAATCAAAGGGATATTACTAATCATTTTCAAACTCTGGAGTGAGTTTGGTTAGCAAGACAATATCAGAAAAAGGAATGCAAACTCAGAGGTGGCTGGCAATGAACACTTTCATATGATGCCATCTGCTAGTTGCTACCTCTCTCTATGAGAAAAGAAGAGTTCTACCTAAGCACTCAGCTCACATAAGTCTTGGACTAGTCTTGTCAAAGTCTTCAGGGTAATAGATTGAAGCCCCAAGTGGTGGTGTGTGAGATCAGACTTGCCCCCTTTCCAGTATCTGGGATGTGCAAGGAGGGACTGAGCTGATTTGTTCAAGTTGTAGTTGCTCTCCTCGTGTCCTAAATCCACATTGGCCCTATGATTGCATTCAGCCTTGGTATATCAAATTTTACCCCAAATTTCCCAGGCAGGTATTATTTTCCTAGAACTTCACTAACAATGTACCATAAAACCAGTGTTTTTCTTATTTTTTTAATTTGTTCTTTTTAGATATGCATGATAGTAGAGTGTATTTTGACATATCATACGTACATGAGTGGCTTCCCATTCTTGTGGTTGTAGATGATGTGGAGTTTCACCGGTTGTGTATTTGTATATGAATATAGGAAAGTTACGTCTGATACATGCTGCTGTCTTTCCTATTTCCATCCTCCTACCCTTCCCTTCATCCCCCTTTTTCTAATCCACTGAACTTCTATTCTTCCCTCATACCCTCCTTACTGTGTGTGAGCATCCACATATCAGAGAGAACATTTGGCCTTTGTTTTTTTGGATTGGCTTATTTCATTAGCATGATACTCTCCAGTAATCTAGGGGTTTTAACAACAGAAATTTAGTCTCACAGCGCTGGAAGCTAGGAGTCCAAGATCAAGGTTTTAGTGAGGTTAGTTCCTACTGAGGACTATGAAGTCTTTCCATGCCTTTCTCTAGCTTCTGGTGTTTTGCTGGCAATATTTGATGTCCTTGGTTTCAGCTATATTCCTCAGCCTCTGTGTTCACCTTTACAATGTTCTCTCCTTGTGTGAATATCTGTATCCAAATTTCTCCTTTATACACAGACATCGGTCATATTTCAATAAGGGCCAACCCTAGTCTAGTACATCCTCATTTTAACTAATTATATCTATAAACAGTTTAAATCAGGTCAAATCCTCAGGTGTTGGAGGCCAGGACCTTAATACATGCATTTTTTTTTACAGGGGAGGAACAAGGATACAATTGAACCTATAATGGAGTTCTTGCTTAAATTTTTACCAAACTGCTTTTCTTGTGCCTTGACTTTCCTACCTGTCCTCCCCCTGGGTATTGACTGGATTTGAGCTAAAACAGATGGATCTCGGGGACCACTGTACTGAGTGCTGCTCACTTGACTCACAAAAAAGCCAGCCTAGGGTCCTGCTTCATGCCCTGTCAAACAAGATCAGAGCCAGGTTGGCCCAGGGAAAGATTGGGTGCCTAGAAATTTCACTTCTGTGCCTTGTCCTGCTTCCTCTTCCTTTTTCTGAGAACTATAGCATAGATAGTCTAGCATTCTCCACCTTCCTGTATTTCTCAGGACCACCTCTAGTTAACAGGTCTGTGTAAGCTATGTATTGGGGAGCCTCATAGATGTTTTTCTGATCAATACTACAGCTTTCACAGGCTAGATGAACTATTAAATCGCAGAGGTTTGACTCATACTTTTGTGATTAGAACTCATGAGATACTACCAAAAACCAGATATGGTGGTGCACGCTTGTAATTCCAGTGACTCAGGAGCCTGAGGCAGGAGGATTGCAGGTTCAAGACTAGTGTCAGCATCTTAGAGACACCCTCAGAAACTTAGTGAGAAACTGTCTCAAAAATGAAATACGTGTTTTACTCAGTGGTAGAACACCTCTGGGTTCAGTTCTCAGTACCAACACAAACGCACACACACACACACACATACCCACAAACCCACTGAGAATGCTACCAAGAAGTCACATGCAGGCTACAAGTTTTTCAATCATGAGCAATCTATGGGAAACCTATAGGTAATATGATGGCAATGATGGGTTAAATATCAGAAAATTTCTAGCTATACCTTCTTCTCCTTCATTTTAACCTGCTAGAATATTTCTAGAAGTTCTCAAGAATTGCTTATTGAGCAAAGCTTCTGTTTTGAGCATTAACTCTGGCCCAACTACTGTGCTAGATTTGCTAGATTTGAGGAATGTAGACATGATGAGAGATGGTTTCTGATCATCATCCCACATATCTAGCAGAATTATTGAAAGGACAAAAAATTCAACTAGATGTTAGAATTTACTGAATTTGTCAAGTCTGTAAGAGGAGTGTGAAAAGATTGACTTCTCGTATCTGAAAATGGAATGAACAGTTGGGGGGCTTGGCCCATGACCCTTATTCTAACACCAAGATTGTTGCATTCTCTGGAGATGCTTGTTATTAGAGGCTAATTAGCTGTCTTGGCGTGAACTTGGACAACTCCTTCTTCTGACATAACTGCCAGTCCCCTCCAGGGGCCCTGTGAGGCTCTAACACATCAGCACTGATTCCTGTGGGTTGGTTGACATGTGAAGGAACATCTCCAAGAAAAATAAGGCGAGTGCAGAGAGGGAGCAGGAGTGGAATGGGTGATGGGGGTGTGAGGGTGGGAAGCTGCAAGAGGGACTGGCTAAAATAAGGGAGGTTGAGAAGCTTCTAGATTTTCATGAAAACACAGCAGTGATAGGTGGTGCCAAAACAGCTGCCCTGAGTTCTCTCCTGTTTACAGTAAAATGGCAATGAAGGGAATCTGTAGATGGATGTTACCCAAGGAAGAAGTTTTCTCGGAAACATAAGTTCAGGCAAATAAACTGGCCTAAAGGCAAGTTAAGAAACAAAGAGAAAAGTTCCTTAATGGGACAAAAGAACATTCTGTGTCAGGTCTGGCTGTGTGGCTGGACCCACCTCAGTTTCCTAGGTGGCTTGCTCTTTGACTTTTGTTCCATTGCCTGAGGCTTGGATGGGCCAAGCTTCCCACATGGAAGATCTTAGCAAGTCATAGGACACCAACATGATCTCAGCACAACCATGCCAGGCAGGTCAGAGATGGAGACTGTGAGCCAGTGTGGCCAACCAAGCTACATAAGGTAGACATAGATTTTGGAAGTCACCCCTACTGATTTACCTTATTCTGAGGTGCTTGAGGTATTTACATTCTACTCTTAAACATGTTTCTATGTTACATGATATGGTTGTATATACAGAGAGAGAGGTAAGTAGTTATAGATGATGTCTACTGATATAAAAAATTATCTGTGTCATTGAAAAAAAAATGAAAGAGATGTTTCCACATTCCTTCCAAGAGGAGAGAAAAACCTTTGAAATCTTGAGTCTGTATTTCTCTCAGTTCAGGAGAAAAGTGATTTTATTTTTCTTTACTTTTCAAAGTTACAACGTGGAGGTGTTAAAGTAGATGAGTCTAAAATGGAGAGGGTTCCTGATGGTTTAAAAGGAAGGCATCTTATGGGGTTGAGGATGTGGCTCAGCGGTAGAGTGCTCCCCTAGCGCATGCGGGGCCCTGAGTTCAATCCTCAGCACCACATAAAAATGAAATAAAGGTATTGTGAAAAGTAAAAATTAAAAGGAAAGCATCTTTCCTCCAGAGAGTGGTTGGATGGTAGTGTTTAGAGAGAGGATTACAACTCTCCTAATGTGACAGGCGCTCAGGGGATGCCATCGAGACTAAACCCCCTTCATGAAGAACAGGGCTTGCATGATCTCAATGGGCTCCGCACTTCCCACAGTGTCTGAGTATCTGCCAGGGTGAGTAATGATGGTGAGGCACCCAGGGAAGAGAACCATGCCTGATTAGCCTCAAGGCACTGGAAGGAGAGGACATAGAAGGATGGATGGGGATGGAAAGTGCTTCTTTTGGATGCCTATGAGTAGCTTCAAATTCCAAGAACAACTGAAACTTGTCCTCAACCTTGCTAAGTGGAACACTGGAAATAGATCTATGTTTTTCTCTCTCTCTTTTTCTTTTCTTTCTTCTTTTTTTTTGTACCAGGGATTGAGGCCAGGGGCACGCTACCACTGAGTTATACCTGCAACCATTTTTATTTTATCTTTTTAAGTTTAAAATGGCATCTCTCCAAGCTGTCAAGGTTGGCTTTGATCTCACTATCCTTCTCCCTTAAGCTTCTCAAGCCACTGGGATTATAGGTGAGTGCTACCATGCCCACCTGAAACTAGATTTTAAAAAGAAAAAGCAATGTGGCACTTGTGCATTAATTTGTAGACACATGCATGCATGTTATAGAGGAAGAAAAAACAGGGGTGTGGAAAAGCTCAGGCTCTTTACTTTGCACACCCTTGTTCCTTCCTCCCTTCTTCCCTCCCGCCTTTCTTTCTTTCTTTTCATTTCTTCCTACAAATTATGTATATATGCATATAAATTAAATGTGAATTTATATAGCATATACAATGTTCTGCAATAATGTAATAAACTACATGTAAGTTTTACATGCAACAATATATAAGTAACGGTACCTGAGACATAACATTTTACCAGCAGTTAAATAGAACATTTGTTCCATATCCAACACTTGAAAAGACTTAGCCATGACTCACTAATGAAATATTATGCTCATATGTCATGAGCATTATCCTCATTTTATTAACATAAATTTAACTAAATCCAAGATGGAATTATGTTCCCATGATTCAGGCCATTTCTGTATAGTTCTGTACAAGTTTGTACACATCTGTTTGAATATGCCACGTAAGTGGACTTTGGAATTATGCATTTTGGAATTATGCACTTTTCAAACATTTTCCCATAGCACCTTGTGGAGTGCTCTGTAGATGATAAATATTTGTGGAGAAGAGATGGATAGATGAACGGATAGATGGACACTGAATAAAGCATTTTTAGTCTGATTTTTTTCTACAGTAAAAATTTTCCACCCCATAAACACCTGATGTTTAGCTTCCAGCTTTGTGAAGTGGAAAATCATGAGGAATATGTCAATTTCTTGCAGCCCATTATGTAATTAGTCGTCTGAAAGCAAGGGCTTTTAGAACCATAGTGTCATTTTACGATATAAACCCCTGGTACGTTGAGCAAGTTTGAGTTAGAAGGGAAAATGGGCTCTTTCACCCCAGTGTCTGGGCATTGAGCTGTGCAATGGGAGAGTCTTCAGCCTTTCTCTCATCTTGAGGATGAAACAGGAATGTTTAGAATTTCCAAGAAGAATACACAACTGTTTCCACAAGAATTCTAGGCCAGGTGACATGTTGATTAAATGGATTAATATACACCGTTCTTGGTTGGTTTCTATTAAGTATTCTACCCTTTCCTGTAAAAATAAGGAGTCATTTCAGATTTCATTAGTCAAACCTATCTGTTTTCAACAGACAATGTGTGCCCACCATCAATTCAAAAAGACATAATGCACCTCAATTTTACATGCAGTCTTGAGATCTGCTGGCTTTCAGGCTCAAGTGGTGGCCATTCTTGATGCCCAAAACAGGTGATAGCAGAAGCCCAAAGATTGTTTGTTTGGAGAATATGGGACTTGACTTTAGTTTCCCCATTTAGTCAAATGGATTTTATCTAATTCAGGATAATTTTTTGGAGAGATTTAAATTCAGTTTCCTTTATGTTACTACAAAATCTACAATTGCACCCTAAGGAGTGATTTAAATGAAAAATGAACAATGCCATTGCCATTCTAATTTTTCTGCTCCATTTCCATCCAGTGCCTCTTGGAATCCTGTAACCTTGAACAGCCTACCAGGCCTGGCTCTCCACTGTTCCCTCAGGGCCACTCTGGCTGGGGTTCCCTATCAATTAATAGATCCCGGAAAGTTTTGTCCTGACTGAAAACCAGAACTAAGAATAGAGAAAGGCTATAAACTTCCTAAAGGAAGAAATTCTGAATTCTGCTGTGGAAAGCAACATTTATCCAATATCCTTAGGTAGCATGTGAAAATGACCTCTCTAAGCCACAGTGTCCCTATCTGTAAAACGGAAAGGCCTCATGGGGCTGTTTGGGGAATTAAAAGACAACACCGTGACTACCAATGGTGACACTTGGCATCCTTAAGAAATTATTTGTTATTTTTAAAAAAACAGTAATAGATCCCTATTAGGACTCTTTTTAGTTTTTTTTTATTATTTCTTACGTACATCACAATAGATGAGTGCGTTACATTCATAATTTTTTTGCATTGAAATTTTTATTCTATTTGTTCAGGTTCATTTTAAGACTATTTGGTGAAAGAGAAGCAAAAATCAAAAATGATTATTATTAAGGTGCTGAGAGCCATGGTAAACGTGTCTGAGGAAAAGAGAAGCCAGTGGCTAAGCGTGGGAGATTGGGACTTTACTGTAGGTTTTATGACTTCTCTCCAGCTGATTTCAATGTCCTCCAAACGAGTTCTGCATGGCCAGTTTGCCGTCCTCTCCCATCCTTGTTGCTGGGTGAATACCCTTTTGTGAGGTTGGGGTGATTCCTTGCTCAGAACCATAAATGACTTCCTGTGATTTCTGAATTATACCCCAAACTCCGTGATCAGGGTCCACATTTCCCTACAGTCTCATCTCTCCTAGCTCTTCTTCCTATACTTCAGCCCAACAGGACATATTGTATTTCCACTGCATGCCTATTCTTCCCTTCCGTATGGCTTTTTTTTTTTTTTTGTATATAGTTTCCCTTTCTATAAATCTCTGAAGAAGACCAACATGATCTTGATCTTTTCTCCTAATATTTTCCCCTAATTCTGCCAGAAAGGAGAAATCCCTCAGGCTATTGATTTTCTAAGTTATTTTTATGTACATCTGCAGTGACTATTAAAATGTTTTATATTGTAACATGCTTTTTTTTCCCTCAAGTTTTATTTCACAGACTAAATTAGTAGCTACTTAAGGTACCAATGACTTTTTAATTCTCTTCTGTGCAAGACCTAACATATTCATGGAGCTCAGTAAATGATGAATAAATGAATGAATGACAGTGCTGGTATTAAAATTTCCCATTATGTTTGAGGGGCAAATAATGGCCTAAAAATAAATAGCAATGAAATCATAGATAGTTCTAGTGTCAAATAGGGGTCTAAACAATTGGTTCAAAATTTTAGAGGACAAATAAATAATAAGATTGACAGGGAGAGTTAGTCTTGGTCGTTGAGCATTATGGTAATCTCTCAAAGGATAATAACAGATGAAAATAATGTTAAGACCTTCCCAATTACACACAAAGTGAATTAAAGTCAAACAGAAATCATTTTGCTCCCCATACCAAAAATTGCCATATTATCTGTGCATAAATATGGTTATATAAAATAGAAAAAAATATTCAGTTGAAAGAATTATTCTAGGACTCACATAAAGAACTTATATACTATATTTGCTAAAAATTAGCTGCTTCTTTTATAATATGATTTGGATTACAAAATCTAAAATTTCTCCTTCATGAGACAAATCTGAAGCAATGGCTTAAGGTTTACTATTCTATAAGGCAAAGCATGATGATATTTGAATAAATTATAAAAACATGGATTACATTTTCCTTTATGAATATCAATAATAACAAGATAATGAGGATTTTTTACGTGTCTAGATTTTACTGAAGTATTAGAAAAACAGATTCAAGAACTGAATGTGGTGCTGGGGTTGTGGCTCAGTGGTAGGGCGCTTGCCTAGAATGTGTAAGGCACTGGATTCAATCCTTAGCACCACATAAAAGTAAATAAATAATATAAAGGTATTGTGTGTTCATCTTAAAAAAAATGAACTGAATGAAAGGTCCACAAGATGGTGACTGGGAATGTTCTTATTACCAATTACATCTTGGGGCATAGCTCTGTGTCAGAGCACTTTCTTGGCCTGTGTCAAGCCCTGAGTTCGATATCTACTAAATTATGGAGGGAAAAAAAGAAGGAAGAAAAGAAAAAAAAATATCACTTTAAGAAGTGCTTCTCTGACTTCAATGTACATGCTCAGTGCCTTAGAATCTTGTTAAAATGCAGACTTGCATTTGTGTATCAAGGATGGTGTCTGACAAGGTGCATTTCCATCAAGGTCTCAGATGCTGTCCATGCTGCTACTGGTCCATAAACCATACTTGCGTATCAGGGTTTGGAGCATGCTTATGGATGCAGGTGATTTGAGACTAGTCTTCACTATGTACTATTGTTGTGTCCTTGGTCTGGTGACTTAACCTCACTAAACCTGAATTTTCTTCATCTCCAGTAGGGAGGAGCAACAATACCTTCTTTGTATGATTGTTGTAAGGATTCAGTGAGAAGTTTGTGGGCTCTCAATAAGCAGTTTAGTATTAACCACTGTTATCATTATTGGGATTTGAATCATCTATCATTGAAGCAATCTCCCAACAGATGGCTGAGAATGAACACACAGATCAGTTGAAGAAACTTTCAGGTAATGTCATGGCTGAAGGATTCATAAGCACTGATGTTTTCAAGGTGAATTAGAATGCCTGAGGCAGAGGTATTTCACAAGGTTAGATGAGAGTTAGGTTTGACCCAGCAGATATATCCTGAAATTTATATTCACTACAAAATACTTGATGTTTTACATATCGCTACACATTTACCTCTCTATTCTAAGTTTCCTGGAAAAACAAGCCTGTTGCAAAAGTTTGAGTCATGAAGAGGAAATTTGACACTAAGATGTCATTCTTAAGACTCAACCGCAGGTCCAGCAGGACTGCACGGGCTGTGCTAACACCTGCTATATGAACTTGGAGAAAATGATATGATGGCTTTAAACTCCAGTCTTTTTACTGAAAGAAGTTCTAATAATATGTATCTCATACACACACACACACACACATAGATGTGTATGAGGACCACATATAAAATGTCAAGAAGGCCTGGCCCATGTGGCCTTGTCAAGTGCCCAATAAATACTGGCCAGTGTTCCAATTATCTTACTGGTGTAATAACAGGCAACTTCTGCAGAATAATTGTTTAGAAAAAAAGAGTCACTCTATTGAATGCATCTCAAATGTCCTCACTGGATATAGAATAGGGTTATATACTCAAGACTCTTTGAAAGTCAGATACCATGGTGCACACCTGCAATCCTAGCTTCACAGGAGGCTAAGGAAGAAAGGTTGCAAGTTTGAGGCAAGCCAAGGCAACTTTGTGAGACCCTATCTCAAAGTAAAATAATACAGGGTTGGGGGTGTAGCTCAAAGGTAGGACACTCCTGATTTATCCCCAGTACTATAAATAAATAAATCAATACATATATACATACATAAGACTCGGGAGGCTGGGGATATAGCTTAGTGATAGAGTATACTGGGTTCAGTCTCAGTACTGCCAACAAACTGTTTAAAGTGTATTGGGAGACCTAAATGGTATAATGTTCAAGTGACTCCAACAGAATTTAGCCTATAAAAAGCATCAAAAGAACATTCATATCCTGGCAGAATAGTTCATGACTATAATCTAAGCAACTGGAAAGGCTGAGGCAGGAATATCACAAATTTGAAGCCAGCCCAGGCAGTTTAGCAAGACCTGGTCTCAAAATGTAGCTCAGTGGTAGAGGATTTGCCTGACAATTCAGCCCTGGTTTCAGTCTCCTGCACTATAAAAAACAAAACTAAAAGAAACATTTTCTTCCTTTTGTTGTGCTTTGCACCTTAATGTCCACAACGCCTATTGAGAATCAAAGTCTAATGCCTAATGGTAAATGTTCATAACTTACAGGGAACATCCTACATTTCCATGCCACACCAACCACTGTTGAGCATTGGGTACCATAAACCCTGATCCAGCTAGCATGGAGAGTCACATGACTAACGGTCATTAAACCATATTGTACTTCTAAAGTAGGCTTTTTAGTTTGGAGAAAAAAAAATTTCTTGAACTTTCCAGTTTTAAAATCACCATGCTCCTCTTTATGTGTGTATAATGTCCCTTGATTGTAACCTTATGAGAGATATTAACATGAGATTGACAGAATTTCCTACAGTGTTAATAGTAGATGAATCTAGGAGTTTATTCATGACCCAAGAATGAAGATCTCTACTTACGGGTATCCAAAATCCCTCTAAACCTTCACAAAGTGGAGCACACAAATTCAATCTTTATTTTTCCAACTTGAGGTCTCCTACAATATGAAAACATGTTGATGATGAAGCTTATATTGTTGGAAGCTTGGATCAATAAGAATTATTTGGTCTAGATAAATGCTAGATAAATATTAAAATGTTCTCAGATAATAATGGCTGCACAAATGTCTTAATTTATTTTTCCTTTAAGTCTCAATAAAAATCCACTTTCTTCATACACAGAAAGCACAAGTGTCCCTGGGTATTTTTTGTATAAAAAGAGGAAAATCCAGGAAATTAGGTAATTTGAATTTTCGTTAAAACCCTATCTTTCTTAGCTGATTGTGTTAAAGTGGCATGTGTCTTTGTGTGTCTTTGAGGTTAGCTCTTTCTTTCTTTCTTGTTTCTTAAATTTGCATATTTTAATTTAATTTAATTCAGGGGTTCTCTACCACTGAGCTACATCCCCAGTTCTTCTTATGTTTTATTTTGAGACAGACTCTCATTAAGTTGCCCAGGCTGGCCTTGGCCTTGAATTTGTGATCTTCCTGTCTCAGCCTCCTGAGTTGCTGGAATTCTAGGCATGTGCCACTATGTCTGGCTTAGATTTTCATTTCTTCATCTACAATAGTGGCCAGGACTAGTGAATTCCAAGGGCATTTGCCAGCTCTGAAAGTCCAAATTCTATGAAATCCCCTTGTTTTTATTTAAAATTGTACTCCAGATAATTTTCCTCATAGCAGCATCTTTGTTCTTGGGTGGGAGAACAAAAGCCTGATATAAAAAATTAGCTAGACCTGAAATCAGCCAGCAAGATGAACAACCATCAATAATCCAGCATCATTACATCTGCAAAGTGAAGAAATTTGAGCATGAAATTCTAACTAAAGAAGCATTTTATGATTTCTTCCCTCACTGACAAGTTATTAGTTTTAAAATATCCTTTTGTATTTTCCTAGTCAAATATAAAATATTTGTAAGGTGTAAGCTGTGTTTTTCAAAATCTGTAACAAAGTGTAGGGCATGGGCTCCTTCCTATCCATCAGAATATATGCCAACCACAAAGAATTTTCACCTTGGACATAAGCCTTAAAAAACTAAATCAAACCAAAGAAAATACAAGTTAAAAGTACCTTCCATGCCCCCATCATCGAATGGGAGTGAAGTCTTTTTAATCTTTTAAAATACAAATACATTGGTCTTGATATCCAGTTTAAAAGGAAATAATCAAATAGGGAGGCATGCTTGTTAACCTAGCCTGCATCCCATTCCACCTTAACCACCTCACCATCCGTCACATCACGTAGGCAATCGGTCCTGTTCTTGGACAAAATACTGCATCCCGCCTCTGCCCCAGGTGCTTTCCCTGGATGTTAAACAGCAGCTTCCTGTTCATCATTCAGTCTCAGGAGAGGATCCAGTCACCTCTGCGAATGTTCTCTCTGGACATCTCAGATAATGTTCCCCATTCTTTTTATTAACCCAACACGTTTCTCTATTTTATTTGTTTGTTTGTTTGTTTTGTTTTTTTTTTTTTTCTGTAACTGGGGATTGAACTCAGAGGTGTTCTCCCACTGAGGTACATCCCCAGTACTTTTTATTTTTTACTTGGAGACAGGGTATTTGCCCAGGCCTGTCTCAAACTTGCAATCCTCCTATCTCAACCTCCCCAAGAGGCAGAGATTACAGGCATGCACCACTAAGCATGGCCTTATTCAGTTTTATTTTCTTCCCAGCATTTAGTGATATTTGAAATTGTTTTACATTTATATTTTTATTATAATTTTTTTTTCTGTTTACCCCACTACCTTCTCTATAGATCCAGGGACTTGAACAATATTATACATGCCTGACCAACACATTGATTAAAAATTCAATGTTAATCATATTAATAATTATGATAAAAGGAATGTTTTTATGGTCACCTATTACATGTCAGACTCTGCTGCGATTATCTGTCCTAAACTCAAATTAGTTCTGTGAGGTGATTCTTTCATTTAATGGATGAGGAAAAAGAGATTTCTCGCAGCTTAGAGAAGACAACAAGCCGAAGATCTCAGTATTCTTAAGAGTGTAAGCGTGATATTAATATAGGCATCTGAACATATTCCTTACTATACCGCCTCTGTATGATTCCATACTTAATAAATCAAGTAAAGCATGCCCTTGCCTTTTTAAAAATATATTATCAGACCACTGAATTCTATTACTCTTTAGTAAGCAATAATTCTTAACATTTTCTCTTTAAGTTCTTTGTGCCTCTTCCCTAATTAACTACATCTGTTGTGAAATAAGTCACCATAATGAATCTTTTCTCACCATGAGCAATCATTTAAAAATGCATCATTTTGAACACTCAGATTGCTAAATATAATATTTTAAAATAGATATTAAACCAAGAAGTAATATAAGGTGTGGAAATACAAATAGAATTTTAACAAAAAGAAGTTGCCTGAAAGTAATTCAGACGCTAATATTTTAAAAGAAAAAGTCAGGAATAGTAGATTTGGCAGCTTTATACAAATATAGCATTAGTTTTCAGCTTTTGAAGTGTTTCTGAAGATTTCCTTATTTTCATAGTTGCTTCTGGGAAACACTTGAGATAATTCTTAAAAATAGAAATTTCATGGCCCAACCTCCGCCCTCAACCTCCCCCTCCCCCTCCAGTCTACTGAATCAGGATCCTGGAATGGGAGTAAGGCAGGAAGAGGAATCCCAGGCAAATCTTATACTTAAGCAAAGCTGGGAGCATTCTACTGAAGAATGCTTATTCATATGAGCTACACAGGATGCCCAGAGCGGATAATATTTGGCCAGAAGAATACAAAGTTCTTTACCTGGAGACAGCAATAGTAACACCAATTGTATAAGCACTGTTCTATTTCTGTCACTTCCCATTGCTTTTCCTGCATATTTCTAAGATCAGAATTCAACAACACTTTAGATGAAAAATTTTAATGTTCAAACATTTAGAAAGCCCTATCATGGAGTATTGTCATTGTTAATTTATTGACTCCCAGGGCCTGTTTCTTTCTTTTACTTTAATGTGCACACGCACATATTCACAGATTCATGGCAGCAAAGAAATCCTCACATTCCAAATATGTCTTAGTGAAGCGTGATGGTTAAGAATTCTCAATATTTTAACATGACTTAGAGCACCCGTAGGTAGGTTACCTTGGCTCCATTCCCAGAATTTAACAGTAGGGGCCTTGTGAAATGCTAAACGATGTGTATAACAGTATTTAGGCTCTCCAAGAGCCAATCCGTCAAAACATTTGCTGCTTTGAAAATGTGTTCTTCAAAAAAATGGGCATATGGAACTTATTACTCTGCTTGGTGGAGTTTAGGCAGCAGGATCCAAAATAAGCACAAAAACCTTTTGAGGACACAATCCTACCTAAAGGTAACAGGGTCTCTTAAACTGTCCTTCCCTGACCCAAGCAGTATAGAAGTCTCATGGGAAATTGCAGAGTTCCAAATATTTTCCTGGGATCCAAGGGTTAGAATAGCACAAAATTAGGTAAAAATGTTGAAAAAAATAATATTTAAATAGAAAGCATGTAAAATATGTGACCTGTATTAGTAAATTATCCTACAGTTATTTTTTAAATAAACTGTTTCTAGCACTGTCCTTGTCCAATAATAGCTATTTAATCAGTATTTATTAACAAATAAATTAGTGACATCTTTCTGATATATATTTAAGTGGAGATTAGAATGCTTAGCTACGTATTTTAGAAATTAGATAGATAAAGGAGAAATTAAATTATTTAAATAACCAGTAAAATAAAGCAAAACTTTCACAAAAAAGAAAATAAACAGAAGAACAATAATTATCTTACCCTTATTATTTTCTCCTCTGTGGATACCCTATCACCTATATTTAAAAGGGTAGTTTTCAAAAAATTTACACATGCTTATTTAATTGAAATATTTAAATACCAAAGGGAGATAACTGATAGAATTTACAAAGGATTAATGTACTTTTCTTTGATCTTGCATAACTTTCACTGTACTATTTAGTAAAAGAATGCAGTTTTCATTAGAGTCAAAAAAGGAAATGCTATCATCATTCATTGCAACAACAGCAGAACTTAGTTTTTGAAACTAACCTCCATGCTGTGTTTTATTATGCATAACTGAAATTCTTCACAGTCACAAAAGTGTAAACTTCTCTTGATTGCATCAATATGTACTTGGAACAGGGGGATATGTAGGTCAATGCTGTGAAGGAACTCAGCAGCTACATTTAAACTACTCTGGAGGAATAAGAGTAAATCTATAATGTGGACATTTTTTTTCTTTTGTAAAAGTTATACAGGTATTGCATTTCTAATTTTTCTAGAATTATGAGGTGGATTCATTTGTCTAGCTGTAAAATCTCCCTTGCTTGATATTTTCTGAGAGTTACAGATACTATTTCCTAGAATATTTGATCATTTGAATTGTGGTGTGTGGATCATGTTTTGATGGTTTCAATTATTAACAAATTATTAGTTATTAACAAATAAGTCAGTGACATATTGTTGTTTGTTATCTTACTTTTTGCATTATTTTTGTGATTTGTCTTTTGCATTTAAGACTGCTTCCTTTTTTCTCCCCTAGAAAAATGACAAGAATGATCCACATATAACCAACAAGAGAAGCTATAAAATAAACATTATACCATGTGTGGGGTAAAAAAAAAATTAAAAAAATAACCCTGCAAATGGCTGTTCTCACTTTTTGGCATTTACACACATGGCCATCTGTCTGAGAGCTGTTGTACTTGGCTCTTTTCCAACATTTATGTAACTGGCCAATTGAAAGGAAATGACATCACCAAGTTTCCTGAAGACTATCACTGGAGCCACAAAAAAGTTAGGAAACAAATTGCTTAGTGAAGAGAAAGATGTTTTTCACATGTCTCTTCGTTTCTACTTTTCTTTTTTCTTGTATTTCTAACCTCCTTTTTTTTTTTACCTTCCTCTGCATATTCTGTGATAATATTTTCCAATGCTTTTTAAAAAATTTTATTTTAGGGTTTCTCCTTTCTGAATTTAGGGGGCATTATAGAGGAAAAACTCTGCTGGGTTTATACAGGATGGTTAGAATGTGTTGAACAGTAGTTTTCTGACCTACTTAACATCCAAGAATGGACTTGATTTGACTTTTCCACTTAAGTGACAGAAGATTTTAAACGTGTAGACCTAGACATTGAGAAGGAATGAAAAAATTCTGCCCAACCCTAAATCGTTCTGCTACCAGCGGCTGCTTCAACTATCCTTTACAACCAAGCTCATGGAACATGACTGAATGAAGAAAAACATTTTGGGGGAGAACATTCTATTTTTTGGCAACATCAAGAAATCAAAGTTAGGAAGGGAGAAGGTTTTCATAGCATAGTTTACAGATCCTCTTACCCCGAGTGTCTCAGTAATTTGTACTACTGGACCAAAGAGTCCTTTTATCTGATTCCAAAGCTGAACCACCTCCAGAGGGGAAACCTGGCAGCTGCTTTTAAGGCTCCTGGATGTATGGAAAAAGTATGAGTGTTAGAGTGAGTTAAGTTTACCTGCTGTGATCAGGTTTACCTGCTGTCAAAACTTTCTTGGGAATTTAGAGCAAACAGAGGGCTCATCTAGGCAGAAATCTACGCTCCTCTATTAAAGAATGTGGTGAATGTTTAAATGTCTTCATAGGATTCCAGTCTACTTTGGTATCTGTTTCTACCAGAATGTGGCATAGCGCTACCCTGAACCAGGTTCTTCTAAACTGAAGTGAGTACCTCACTTTTCTGCTCCTCTATTTTCCTCCTCCTGGAACTTCCTTTGCCAGTTGGTGCATCTGCCTCTCAGGTGTTTTGAGCTCTTCATTTTGGAGGTTTTCCCTTTGCTGATGGGAGTTACCTGCTGGGAGGGTCATGGAGTCACTATTTCCTTCACCCTCCAGAGTGGCCACTGGTTAACCTGTTCAGGGGTCAAGAGCCTAACCACATATCCTCAAGGTGAAAACTGTGGCGTGATTTATGGTCCAGGCTTCCAGAACTTTACCTGACACCACATCCTTCCTTGCTTCTTTTCCTCACTGCCTGAATTGACTTCTTTGGGTCTTTTTTCCTAAAATTTGCTCACTGCGTAAATCACATATATCTGAAGCCGTTTCTCAGACTCTGTTTTGGGGGCTCTTTACCTAAGACGCTATGATCATCAGCAGTAATACCTGAGTGATGGGCCTGAAAAGCAGTGACATGCAGTGGCTAACATGAGGGGAAGACCCCTGTCAGGGTAGATAGCAAGACCAAGGCAACCCAGGGAGGCGTCAGTCAGCAGGAGTATGCAAAGGAAAAGCACAAAGATGCGAATTTAAGGAAGAAATGGCAGAGCTTGTTGGAATTGAAAGAATTTGATGAAGTTGGTCGAGACTGCAGAGGAAGGAGAAAAAAAGTTATTTAAATGAAGAAATTTAACATATTATGGAGAAAATTTGGAAAACACAGAAAAGTAAATATATATATAAAACCTGGTAACCCTACCCCCAAACATGGCCACATTTTTGTTTTATTTCAATTTCTTCTATCTATCTATGTATCTATCTTTCTGTTTATCAATGTTTGTATATATATGTATGTATTTGCCTATAGGTATTTATAAACTGGGAATACCACATATAAAGTTTAACCTTATGCATTTTCTTCCTGAACACTACGTATGTATATTTTGTATCTTTGAGTGCTCCTTGAAGATCTCACTTTCAGCATCTACATAATATTAAATTCTATTGGTTTTAATACATGTATGTAGTTATTATAGAATATAATTTGCTACTGATCTTTTGCTGTTTAGAATACTTCTGTAAAGAATAATCTCCTTCTTGGTGTTCATTTTAGATTTACATTTATGGGCTATATTTATAATCATAGTAATATTGGATCAGAGGTGCAAAAATTTCAAATAACTTGTCAAATTATGTTCCGATTTTTGCAACTGTGGTAACAATGATTTTCTACGACAGGTGTGCCAAGGTAAACTTGGTGTAATAAGAAAATCCAGTTAGCCTATCCTTACCAACATACCATATTAATATATAATATTTTATCAAATTTTTATTTAACATTATGCTTCTTTTTTAAATTTTTACTTTTTAAAAATGTGTGTTGGGCTGGGGTTGTGGCTCAGTGGTAGAGAGCTCGCCTAGCATGTGTGAGCCACTGGGTTCGATCCTCAGCACCACATAAGTGTAAAATAAAGATATTGTGTCAACCTAAAACTAAAATAAATAAATAAATATTTTTAAAAAATAAAAATAAAAATGTGTGTTGCTCGACTCATTTTTCTTCCTACTTAAAGAAAAATATTTTTTTGTTATTGTTAACTTCAAAATTCGTATGTTCAACCGGGCATGGTGGCGCACACCTGTAATCGCACTGGCTAGGGAGGCTGAGGCAGGAGGATAGCGAGTTCAAAGCCAGCCTCAGCAAAGGTGAGGCACTAAGCAACTCAATGAGATCCTGTCTCTAAATAAAACACAAAACAGGGCTGAGGATGTGGCTCAGTGGCTGAGTGCCCTGAGTCCAATCCCCAGTACCCCTCACTCAAAAAAAGAAAATTAGTATTCTCTTGGTTGCCTGGTTCCTTTTAGCCATACCTTATTCAGGCATTGAAAAAGACCCTCCCTTCCCCTAAAACAACCTATGTTTCAAACACAGAAAAGCAAACTAAGCTATTGGTGGAGGAGTGAACAAAAAGCTAGTCAAACAATTCATTGTTTGGGGGATGTGAGCCAAGACCGTCAACTCCTTCACTCTGGGAGAGTAAATTGGCTCTTTATTCCAGTTGGATTATGGTGACACATTGACATACTACCTCCCAAACAACTAATTTATGCTCTTGTCTAAGGCACATTTCATCCCCAAATGAACATTACCACACACCTGAATGATCCAAGAATCGTACTCAGTATCTGTAAGCCTTTGTAACAATAAGAGCATAAAAGTCGATAAGGTATAAATTTAACATAGTGCAAAAAATATGTGGGCAAGAAGGAGCATGCCCATGATGATGGGTGGCAGATGACAGCAAGGTGGACTCAGAGACGCCAAGAGGGCAAGGATGCGGAGAAACGTGGACGAACAGTCCTGCACGCCATGGGAAAAGGGATTGAACAGCTTCAGATTTCTCCTGTATCTCCCAAACTGCCTCTTGTGAAACTGGGTCTGGTATGTTCTTTATGTTAAAATGCACCAAGTGACATGCAGGGATAGGATGCGATGTTGCAATGATTAATTCACTCATCTAATATGAAAGCTGTTAAAATAACCCCCAAATTTGTTACTTGTTTGACTCACCACAATGAGCAAATTTTCCACGTGTGCTTTTGTTGATACGTTATATGGATTTATGTGCAGTGATTTCAATAATGAAATATCACTCAAAGTTTTTAAAGAATTATGGATCTTTTCAATAGCATGGAGACTAGCAAAAAAAAGATGGAAGAGAAACAAATAGGAGAGATGATACCCCAAATAACTGAGAGGGAGTGGAAAGTCAGAAACAATGGTCAGAACGAGGGCCTGGCCGAGTTCTGAAGCAGTGAAACTTGGATCTGCAACAAACTGAAAAAACTAAGCACCAAAACCTCAAATAACCCAATCAATACATGGGCAAAGGAATTAAACAGACATGTCACAGAAGAAGATATACTAATGGTAAATAAATATATGAAAAAGTGTTCAACATCACTAGCAATTAGAGAAATGCAAATTAAAAGTATACTGAGATTTCATCTCCAGTCAGAATGTCAATTATCAAGAATACAAATAATAATAATTATTGACAAAGATGTGGAGAAAAAGGTATACTCATACATTGCTAGGGGGACAGCAAATTGGTGAATCCACTCTGGAAAGCAATATGAAGATTCCTCAGAAAACTGGAATGGAACCACCATTTGACTCAGTTATACCACTCTTTGGCATATACCTAAAGACTTAAAATCAGCATACTAGAGTGATATGGCCACATCAATGTTCATAGCAGTTCAATTCACAATAGCTAAGCTATGGAATCAACCTACGTGCCCTTCAGTAGATAAATGGATAAAGAAAACATGGTACATATACACAGTGGAATATTACTCAGTCATAAAGAAGAATGAAATTATGACATTTGCCAGTAAATGAATGGAACTGGAGACTATCATGCTAAGTGAAAGGAGTCAATTTCAAAAAACCAAATGATTTTTCTGATATGTGAGTGCTAACACACAATAAGGGGAGTGGGGAGAGAAGAATAGAAGTTCATTGACTTAGACAAAGGGGAATGAAGGGAAGGGAAAGGGAATGGGAATCAGAAAGACAAATGAATCAGACATAACTTTCCTATGTTCATATTTGGGTAAACAACCAGTGAAACTTCACATCATGAACTACCACAAGAATGGGATCCTAATTAGAATAACTAAAACTCTATGTATGTAATAATATGTCAAAATACACTTTACTGTCATGAATATCTAAAAATAACAAATAAAAAAAGTCCCTATGACTGAAGAGCTCATTGTCCATCTGCTGCTTTTTTAAAAAGTGTTTTGTTTGTTTTCATTAGTTACACATGACAGTAGAATGTGTTTTGCATTTTGATATATCATACATAGATGGGGCATAATTTCTAATTTTTCTGATTGAACATGTTGTAGAGTCACAATGGTCATGCAGTCACATATATACATAAAGTAATAATGTCTGTTTCATTCTACTGTCCTTCCTATCTCTGTGTCCCTTCCCCTATACTTCCTTCACTCTCCTCTACTTAATTTAAGGTAAATTTTTTCTTTCCTATCCACCCCCATTGTAAATCAGCATACACTTATTCTTTAGAAAATATTTGTGTTTTGGATTTTGGGGATTGGCTTATTTTGCTTAGCATGATATTCTCCAACTCCATGCTTTTACTGGCAAATTCCATAATTTAATCTTCTTTAAAACTGAGTAATATTCCATTGGAATATTATATATATATATATATATATATATATATATATATATATATATATATACACACACACACACACACACACACACACACACACACACCACATTTTCTTTATCCATTCATCTATTGAAGGACACCTAGGTTCACTGGAGAAAAGATAGCCTATTCAGCCAATGGTGCTGGCAAACTGGAAATCCATATGTAGCAAAATGAAATTAAACCTCTATCTCTCACCCTGCACAAAAATCAACTCAAAGAAGATCAAAGACTTGGGCACTAGAACAGAGACCCTGCACCTAACAGAAGAAAAAGTAGGCCCAAATCTTCACCGTGTTGGCCTAGGATATGACTTCCTTAACAAGACCCCTGAAGCACTGGAAGTGAAATCAAGAGTCAATAAATGGCATGGATTCAAACTAAAAAGTTTCTTCTCAGCAAAGGAAACAATCCATAATGTGAGGAGAGAGCCTACAGATTGGGAGAAAATCTTTACCACATGCTCCTCAGATAAAGCATGGATATCTAGGATATAAAAGAACTTAAAATATTAACACTGAAAAAACAAATAACACAATCAATAAATGGGCTAAGGAACTGAACAGACACTTCGCAGAAGAAGAAATACAATCTATTAACAAATATTTGGAAAAAATGTTCAACATCTCTAGCAATTATAGAAATGCAAGTCAAAACTACTCTAAGATCTCATCTCACTCCAGTCAGAATGGCAGACATCAAGAACACAGGCAACAACAAGTGTTGGTGAGGATGTGGGGGGAAAGGTACACTCATTCATTGCTGGTGGGACTGCAAATTGGTGTAACCACTATGGAAAGCAGGAGGAAGATTTCTCAGACAACTTGAAATGGAACCACCATTTGACCCAGCTATCCCACTCCTTCATTTATACCCAAAGGACTTAAGATCAGCATAATACAGTGACGCATCCATGTCAATGTTTACAGCAGCTCAATTCACACTAGCTGAACTATGGAACCAATCATCTGCTGCTTTTGACACCCAAGATACTGGGTATTGGTTTTCTCCAATAAGATAGTTTCTCCAGTGCTCTTATTCATGCTTTTTTCCATCTCCTTTTAATTTGGGTGCTGCTGTACTTTAAAGAAAATTCTACCTAGTTTCTCTTAAATGCTACCAAACATATATTTTACCTTATTCCTTTAATGGATTTATTTTTTGCAAACAGAATAAAATTTGACCTTCTTCCACCCAATCCTCACATCAAAGCTAATCTGACTGAACTTCACTTGATAAAAACTGTTAATTCAGCCAAGTGATACTGGCTTTTTACTAAATTGCGCTATTTTGAAAGAGGCTGCTATGGTGTCATACAGAACTTTATTTTCCCTGCCCATGATCCTTCCTTTTCTTTTTCACCTGTGAGTTAGCGTATAAACCCCCCAAAGAATTTAGCTTCTGGGACAATCATTGCTGTGTTGGGTTGAACCATGTATTACATATTTTCTAAATTATAACTTAGAAATTTAATATGATTTATGGGGTTAATGTTTAGCAGGTATGACTTCCTTAATAATTCCTTTATCAATTCTCTAAGCTTATTTTTTTAATACATTGAATTTTTAAAATATGTTTTCAGTTGTCAATGGACCTTTATTTTGCTTATTCATATGCAGTGCTCAGAATCAAACCCAGTGCTTCACACATGCTAGGCAAGTGCTTTAAACCACCCCAGCTGTGGCCTTGGATTTTTTATATCAGGGGATACTTTGAATTTGTAAGCTGAAGGCCATTTTCTCACTTGTACATGAACTCTTTCAAGCCATCAGCCACTAAGTAATTTGGTGCATAAAGTAATTCTAAGATGATATCTGAGAAAGGTGCCCAGCTTTCCACCTATTCTCAAGATAAAGTAATGGATATACTGGTGACTGGTGAAATAAGAATTAAGCCTACAGCCACTTTAAACTTTCCTGGGGAAAGATTGAATGAGTTGCTCAGTAGATGGTTCAGCTGGGATAATTCCCTATAATACAGAATGGATATTTAAAAATCTACACCCAATAAATACATAAAAGACACACTCTAATTTAATTCTGGGTATATACCGTGTATAGTTTAGACACACCCTGCTTTAGCTACATGGTGTGTGTGTGTGTGTGTGTGTGTGTGTGTGTGTGTGCGTGTGTGTGTGATTTAGAAACCCTGTTTCCGTGAGGTGTTAGGCTTTTTCCTCTGACCATATAATTTTATTTTAAATATGAAATAATATGGCTTAAAATATTAATTATAGAAACCAAGCTTTTCTGAGTCATGCCGTGACCTTCCTCCACCCTATCCCCACACCATCACCTCCCACTGTTATTTTTGTGCGTTTGGCATAACTGGTTCTCTTTAATAGAACAGAGATTTCCTTTCCAAGATATGAGTGCAAACTTCAGACTGAAAATATGGAAAGACTAACAAGCAGTGTCTGATTTGTCCAAATGGCTTCTCCCAGGGATGTGTTGTGTATATGCAGTTATTTGCTTGTAGCTTAAGAGCCGATTTTTTTTTTTTCAGCAAAATTGTCTATTTCTAAGGGACCAAGAATGTCCACTGAGTAAAACACTGTGTGAAGTCATGCTGCTGATAATTTTTATTCCCTTTTTTTCTTTTGGTAGCAAAAGGACCTTCGTCTTGCTAAGGAAAAACCAGCAAGAACTTCATGGCTTAGGCTTATACATTAAGTAGAAATATATCCATTTAAAATTTTTGTCTTGAATGGGTAGACAGGTGGGTTTCATTGTAGCCTTAGGAAATAAAATGGGTTTCCTCTAAGTCTGAAGTGGGCAGAGGGTGACTGTTTTGGCCTTTCCTGATGGAAGTTTGATCTGATGGTGGCAAGAGACTTTAACTCCTGGTCTAAAGAAATAAAGAAGGGTAAAATATGGGATGACAGTACTGGCTACTGGATTCCTTATTGTTTGTGCCACAATGTAAATCATTTGTTCCCTATTGGTCACAAGACCTTCGTGTCTATTCCCAGCTACAAGCTTATTCTTTAAAAAAACAGGAAGCGACACTTTTAAGTAACTGCAGATTGACAGTGACTACCAGGCTGTTCCCTGCTCTTTGCTTGCTTTCCTGTTTTAGTCTGGAGGAAGCGGTGCAGAAAGAAGACAGAGGGTGGGGGAGCAGCTCTGTTACAATAACCTGGAGAGCCCGAGCCTGGCTTCGCCTTGGTGAAAGAGTGATGAAAACACTTTAAACAGTTGCCAACAGCTCAGGAGAAAATATTTGACATCTCACCTACATCAACAAGCAAGAGTTAAAGGTTAAATCACACACAACTCAAGGGCTGGGAAAAGGATGTGTTTATGTCATCAACTTTCTTTGTTCTAGGACTCTCCAACGCCAACAGGGAGACACATTCCCCTTCCCTGGTTGGAGTCACTGGGACAATAGAGACTGATCCACACTTTGTGCATGAGTGGCAAATCCCCCTCCTAAACATTTGTAGTTTGCTTCTGATTTCATGACCTGCTTCTAAATATCTCTGCATTTAGGACAATGCGGTTGGTGGCATTCCAGTGTCTCTATTTAGAATCTGAAGATGCCAAGCCTAAGAAGTGAAAGGCTTTTGTGTCTCTACATTTCATGGATTGATTCTCACATGAGTGAGCACCCACCTTAAAATATTTCAGGAAAATGGTGAGACTAGAGACAGGTCCTTTATGTAACTGGCTCACACGATATAGCTTTAATGATAGAAAGACCTTTCTGGGAAGACAGTGTGTTTCCAAAGATTATGGACAAAGGTTAGGCAGGAGAATTCTTGAATGCTGCAAGAAAAATTGAAATTGAAATTTTTGAAGAAAGGATAATATGTCCAGAGGAACAATGGCTAAATTGTTGTCATGAAGACCAACAGGTGTGCCATAGGAAAAACAGTAGTATCCTATAGACACATGCTGATCAAAGTCCCTTTTGAGAATTTGGTAAGAGCTATGAAGTACCTACTTTCTCTGAAGTAATCCATGTTAAAGAGGGTCAGGGAGTCCTTGATGACCATCTATAGAAGTCTTGTAAGTGCACTTGATGCAGAAGGTCTCTGTAGCACGGGGATACAGAAAATGTAGCTCCATGCCACCTTATAGTATTTTGAAAGGTAAAGTCAATACATTACACAGTATGTAAGGTTAAGTAGAGTCAAAAGCAATTTTACAATGAAATGTTTTCTAAAAGCAAGATTATAGTCTCTTTCCTGGATAATGCTGGGTGAGAAAGGCTGTTTCTTCCCACTGTCACATTAGCTATGTTTTCCATAGATTTTGTATACCCAACAGTTGCTAGATTCTTCTCACCAGTGTACTCTTACTTAACCTACAAAACAATTTTCTTGCTTTTCTTATGTCTGAGCTGGAAAATATTTGCCCAAGTCTGTGGATCTTCCTGATCTCTATTAGGATTAGGTTTATTATGGAAATGGATATATTAAGCTACCATTATCTGATGTAATGAAGTATTTGTATCCTTTTAAGAGAGAGCATTTTTTATCTTGGTTGGGACCCATCAACCCTCTTATCAATTTTCATGTAGAAATACAGAGTGCAGATTATCTCAAATTAGAATTATAGCTGTTTGTTACTTTAAAACTAGTAGGTTGGGGGTCATTGTAGCCAATGCTTTTAAAATGAAGCACATTTTTATTAAATTATGTTTGATGATTTCATTCCAATATAATTGGTTTCCTTTGAAAATCATGCTGAAAGATACATATATTTCTAAAAAGTGGTCCACAGGACTCCACACAGGGTCAACACACAAAATGTTTAAGAACCCTTGGCAAAGAGACAATTGGACAGTGACTGGCACTTAAGGTTGTTGATTTTGCTGAAAATGCTATTAAGTTACCACTGACCTTGCATGTATGGGAATAAGCCTAACAAGGATGAAAATTTTCTGTCGATAAACAGAGGATTCTGTAAACTGGCCAAACTAGAAGCCTGACTGATTTGGCTGCTGAAATATGCTACTTCTGCCTTGAACAAACTGTTCCTGCAAGGTATTTCTCAGAAAGCCTGAGGCAGATACAGAGACTTCACCGAATATATAGGGTTGTGAGTTCTTTTCTTGCCTGATTGTTACTAAATGTTGATGAGTGTCAGAATTTAAACTGAGATTTTCTTTCTTTACAGCATATTCATTGTGACTATACATGTGGCACAGGGGTTTGGCAGATGAGGATCTGTACCTCTTATCTACTCCTAAGTATAGGATGTAGACCCTACCAAAAGAACTCCACAGCTTTGAGCACCCCAATTGCTTTTTGTCAATTTTCCCTAATTATTTTTTATTGGCCTTAGCATTAAACATTGCAGTGTTTTCCATGGGCAATCGGTTTGGTTTTATTTTCACACACTGTAAATCTTGTAACAGACTTCTTTCCTCTTTGTCTTGGCTATTTGATAGTTAAATCTGTTGGCCTCCCATAGCAAGTACGTAAAATTTCATGGCACAACTTTTGAACTTTGATTTTATTTCTAGAGTCAACACAGTGAGTGATTTTAAGAGCATGAGCTACGGAGACAGACAACTTCAGTTCAGATTTACTAATTAACTAGCCAAGTGACCTTGGATATGTTGACTTCTCAGTCTTCCTATTAGTCCTTGTAGAGGCCTCTCTGATGGAAGGAGATAACCAGTGTACAGCACTTGAGCAACATCAGAATCACAGTGAGGACAGATTAAGTGTTAGATATTATTCCTGCCTTCATTTTATGTTCCTAGATTACTTTTTCTGTGCCTCTGGGTTTATTACTTCTTTTATTTCTTGACATGTTGCTATAATATAGAATACATTTTTTTCCTAAACTTCCTTATTTCCATTTGGGGTCCTGACAGCAATGTGGAGGATGGATTTGGAAAGAGCAGAATAAACCATTTGATAGGAGATAACAACTCAAAGAGTAGCAGTAGGGATGTGAAGGAAGAGAGCTATTTGAGAGATGTTTATGAGATAAATTAATTGAAACTGGATGCATTTACAACAAATGTAAATAATGGGAAATCTAAGGTAACCCTTTATTTGCTAACTGGACAAATGATTGTATCATTAATCAAGATCAGGAAAACAGAAAGAATCATAAAGGTGATTGAGTGGTAATAAGTAATAGTGTAAGTTTTGGTCATGTTGACTCTGAGACTTTGTGGGATAATTTAGTGAAGTCTAGTAAATCACTGAATATAAGTGTCTGGAGCTCAGGAAAGATTAGGAAGTTGGATGCATTGTTTTAGGATTTAGTAAAGTACACATTTTTAGTTCAAGCAGTGGTTAGAAGCAAAATTCCCAACAGTGAAGACCAAGGGAATTTTAGGAAATGGGCTTGAGGACAAAGACAGTAACATTCATTTTTGATATTTTCAGCACCTCGTCTGGTTTCTGACAGATGAGGTATAAACCTCATTCCATGACTTACCAATTGAATGATTGAATGAATAAGTAGAAAATGGCCTCAGAGAACACTGAGAAGCACTAGTTAGAAAGATGATAGAAAACCAGGAGAGAATAACTTCTTATAAAATAAAGGAGCAGAATTTTGAGAATGAGAATACCAAAAACAAACAAACAAACAACAACAACAACAAAAAATGTGAGTATTGTGGACATTTTGGGGTCTTGGATGACATAGAGAGTTAGTTCACTATGTGTCAAAACCAGAACTCAAAAGTATCTTAGAAGTATAAATATTAGAGTTAAATCTCATTTTTATTTACTAGAGATGAATGTAAAATCCCAACTTATGTTCAGAAAGTCTAATGCATAAATACTAGCAGCAGATGACCTGGTTTAATCACCATTCCTTGATTTTAATAGTATGCTGAAAATTCACTATAAAAGAATACTGGAGCCTGCCTGCTAAGATGTATGATTAGGTGATGTTAATAAAAAAAAATTCAGTGTGGAAATAAGGGGGTAATTAATACCTTAGTTTATGCCACAGGTACAGTTTGGGGCAAGGCATTTCAAGAGGAAAAATAATAAAACTGTGGTATATGCAGAGAACAACAAAAGAAAGAGAAAGGGTATAGAAGTCATGTCATTCACTTGAAAATTGACTAAATGAAGATGTAGAAGGGAAATGGCATGTGCTTCTCCCATGTCAAAGGGAGATTAACTTATTCTTTGTGGTTCAGCCCAACCAAAGGGTGGAAATGTAGAAGTTATAGATGGAGATCACTCAACTCACTTAGTAAAATAATTTTCTTTACAAATTGGTCTTGAATTAGTTATTAGTAGAGAAAACAGGGCACTCTATCCTTTATTTATTCATTCCCTTTGAGGGGCTTCTGCCAATATGCCCAAATATGTATCTTCAAGCAGTAGGGATATAACAGTAAACTGAAGACATGTGCCTCCCACCCCAAAGGAGATGTATGTTAAAATTCTTTTATTTATCAAGCATTCGTTGGGTTCCTGCTTGTAATACACCCTATTCTATACTCTCAGGATACAATGAGAAAGGTCTCCCCTCTCACGCTCTTTAGAGCCGATGCAGAGAGAACACATGAAGTAAATAAATACATGAATTTACTGCAGACAAGGGAGTTTCTCATGCTATGTAGAAGGATGGATTCTCAAGTGGAGGAAATGATCTGGGAAACTAATGTAGTTTGGTGAGGTCAGGAAAGGGCTTTGTAAGGAAGTGATGTGTGTACAAAACCCTCAGCCTGGGCAGTCTGTGGGTAATTAGGGAGGGAACAGTGTTTTTGCAAGGGTGCACAGAGAAATGCAAATCAAAGCTACTCTGAGATATCATCTCACTCCAGTCAGAATGGAAGCTATTATGAAGACAAACAACAATAAGTGTTGGCGAGGATGGGGGGAAAAAGGTACACGCATACACTGTTGATAGGACTGCAAATTAGTGCAGCCAATCTGGAAAGCAGTATGGAGAGTCCTTGGAAATCTGGGAATGGAACCACCATTTGACCCAGCTATTTCTGTCCTCAGACTATACCCAAAGGGCTTAAAAACAGCATACTACAGGGACACAGCCACATCAATGTTTATAGCAGCACAATTCACAATAGCTAAACTGTGGAGCCAATCTAGATGTCCTTCAGTGGATGAATGGATAAAAAAAAAATGTGGTATATATACACAATGGAATTTTACTCAGCACTAAAAAGAGAATAAAATCATGGCATTTGCAAGTAAATGGATGGCATTGGAGAAGATAATGCTAAGTGAAGTTAGTCAATTCCAAAAAAACAAATGCAGAATATTTTCTCTGATATAAGGAGGCTAACTCATAGTGGGATAGGGTGGGGGAGCATGGAAGGAATAGCTGAATTCTAGATAGGGAAGAGGGGTGGGAGGGAAAGGGACGGGGCAGGGGATTAGCAAGGATGGTGGAACATGATAGACATCATTACAAAGTACATGTGTGAAGACACGAATTGGGTGTCAACCTACTTTATATACAAACAGAGATATGAAAAATTGTGGTATGTATGTGTAATAAGAATCGTAATGCAAAAAAGTAAATGTATAAAGACATGAATTAGCATGAACATACTTTATATACAAAGATATGAAAAATCGTACTCTATATGTGTAATAAGAATTGTAATGCATTCCACTGTCATGTATTTAAAGAAAATAAAATCAATTAAATAAAAAAAGAGAAAATAATAAAGCAAAGGAAAAAAAAAAAGGAAACAAAGAAAGGCCTGTCACTGAAGCAAGAGACGGGGAGATGGTTCCAAGAGTTTTGTGAGATGGGAGATGGTGAGTCCAGCAGTCTCCAGGGCCTTTGCATACCCTGTTTTTTTTTTTTTTCCCCTAAACTGATGGAAAAGATAGTAAACATTTTTTAAATTAGGGTAGTGATAAAATAAAACATATTCAGAACAAGGAGCCACTGTGAATACACACTACCATGCCAGCAACTCAGGAGGTTGAGGCAGGAGGATTCCAAGTTTGAGGTTAGCCTTGGCAATATTAAATTACTACTCCATGGTCCAAGTTTCCAGCTCCTGGAACTGGATGGATTGTGACACTATTTCTGAGCGGAATCCTTGGCGAAGTACCATGTTTGGGTTGGTGAGGAGATCAGTCAGGAATATGAAAGGATATGAGAAGTTTGGGATGGGGTAGACCCTTGGGTGATATCAGTTAGAATTAAATAAAGGTCAGAGTCATTAACATACAAGTTGATTGTATTTCTTAATGTTTGAGGGGGAAATTTGACTTTCCCTGTCTCTCAACTTCCTTCCTTTTATGGAGGGAGATTTGAAGCTCAAATATCATGCTCTTATTTTTCCAAAGTGATGTGTGATGCTTTCCTTTTTTAGAAGGAATTCAGGTAGAAGTCTTTGTCCCCCATGTTGATTTAAATCAGCAGTAAAAATATTGATTTTTCAAGCTGGTGCAATGGCGTACACCTGTGATCCCAGCTACTCAGGAGGCTGAGGCAGGAGGATCACAAATTCAAGGTGAGCCTGGGCAACTTCATGAGAATCTGTCTCAAAAAATAAGAAGAGATGGGGATGTACCTCAACTGTAGAATACCACTATGTTCAAACCCCAACACTGAAAACGAAAAAAGAAGAAGAATTTTAAAAAATGAAATTGGGATTTGAGGTTCTCTGTGGTCTTATACTTGTAGCATGTGTAGTCCTCATTCTTTCTTAGTAGTGAGGGTGATCTCAGAGGTCTCTCCTATAATTAAGATCTTTACTAGAGTTTTTTCCATGCAATCTGATATGACTCATTGGAATATAGACTGCAGATATTTGTGCCATGGAGTTATATGCCTCATACCAGAGTCTTCCTAGAAGTTGTTAAAGAGCAGTGTTGTTTTGATTAAAGATTGAAAAGCTGAGAGAAAAGATTACCAAGTGAGGGAAAATATGATAAGCATTCTTAAGACCTAGCGTATGCCTTGGAAAATATGATTAAAGTGCCAAAGAGTCTTTCACAAACCCTTAAATAAGAATAAATAAATAGATAAATAAATAAAAGCGTTAGGCATTGAGTCCTTCTCCCCTTTACCCTGGTGCTGGGGATCAATCCCAGGATCTTGCACATGCTATAAGCATACACCCCACTACTAAACTTGTTAAAGAAGGACTCCAAAAAATGCAATAATAAGGAAATGTGGAAGGGAAAGTGGTTACCGTCCTGTCTCTAATTTTTTTTTATTTATTTTTTTGGGGGGGGTTACTGGGATTAAACACAGGGGCACTTAACCATTGAAACACATCCTCAGCCCTTTTAATATTTTATTTCGATACAATGTCTTGCTGAATTGGTTAGCGTCTTGCTAAATTGCTGAAGCTGACGTTGAACTCCTCCTGCCTCAGTCTCCTGAACTTCTTCGATTACAGGCTTGTGCCAAACCACCTGGCCACATTGTCACCAACCTTTAGGTCAGGATCAAAGCAGAGTGAACTCAAAATGTACTGAGAAAACATCGGAAGGAAGAAATCCATCTGTGCAGTGGACATTCACCTAACCTACGTGTTCCCCATTTGTAGGTGCAGTGTGGCCCTCCATATTGTCCTACCTGCTGCCACCAAGGAACATATGACTAATAAAATTGCCTTTACAATTGAGTTGTCCAAGTTCGTCCTTCCTTCCTTCCTTCCTTCCTTCCTTCCTTCCTTCCTTCCTTCCTTTCTTTCTTTTCTTTTCTTTTCTTTTTTCTTCAGTATTGAACCCAGGGATGCTTTATACCTGAGTTATATCACCAGTCTTTTTTAGTCATTCACTTATTTAAATTTTGAGACAGGGTTTACAAAAGTTGTTTAAGCTGGCCTCAAATTTGGTGATCTTCCTGCCTCAGCCTCCTGAGTGCCTGTAATTATGGAAGGGCATAATTATGTAGCAGTCCTCCATGTTCTTTCTTTGGGACCCTAAGTATGTTGGGGCTTTTGTATCCCTGGGGTTGGACAACCTGTATCCCCAGCTCCAGATTAGCCATTGGATTGAATGATACTGATTCTCATAATTCTCTTCCTCTCCAATAAATTATTCTTGATTATACTGTCCCTTGATGCACTCTTTCACTTAATCCAGCAAGTTTGTCTACCAAGTTATTTTAATCCATACCTGATAAATGGACTGTTGATCCTACTCTCTCCTCTCCACCCTTCTGCTCTCTTGTGCTCTACTACCATTTTCTAAAATGTATCTCTCACATTGCCTCTGTTGAGTTCCAGATCCTTCACTAAAGCCATGTATTACAACAATAAAAATAAATAAACAGTTAAAACGTAAATTCTATCCCCTTCGGATGACAGTTAAGAACATTCATAGAACCCAAGTAATCTTGTCAAATGTATTTTCCCATTTCTTGTCCTGTGAACACATTGCTTGCACCTCTCCCTCCCCACTGCCCTTGCTTATGGTTTTGTGGATTCCTGAAATACCTGACTCCACCCAGAATTTGTTCTTTTTTCAAGGTCAAAATTGAGCTCCTCCTCTGGAAACCCTTCCAGTAGAGGCGATTCTTATAGATTGTAGTCACTGATCACTTGCTTTTTTTATATCATTATATACTTTCCATCTTTAGATGTCGAGGATTTTGCTTCTGGGTTGTTCTACTTTATGGCAATAGAACCCTCCTTATGATTTCCTGCACCCTCTCTCCAGAGCACCCAGATTCTTGGTCTGAGATCAGTAGGATCTCTAAGCTCATCTGTATCTAGATTCAAGGAATTTTCCACTGAGGAAAGAACAAAGGTCCATTTGAAAGTCAGTTCTGGAAGCAGGAATGAAGAAAGACAACTTTTGCCAAATATTCCGGGAAGTATTCTGTGCAATAAAATGTGTGGAATTTCTTTCTAGGTATCTCACTTTCTGAAACAAATATTCTTATTTTTTGTACTGAATTATATTTTCTAGGTTCTTACAGAATCTACTCATCATTCCTAAGCATATGTCCTTAGCCATCTAAGACCCCTTTTTACCCTCTCAAACCATCTGAAGAAAATTAGACATTTCAAAACCCAGCACACCTGTAATATCCATGACTCAGGAGACTGAGGCAGGAAGAGTGCAAGTTTGAGGCCCGCTTCAGCAACTTAGCAAGATCCTGGCTCAAAATAAAAAATAAAAAGTGCTGGGGATGTAGCTCAGTTGTAGAGTGCCCCTGTGTTTAATGACAGTACCATAAAAAATAACAATAATAAACAAATAAAATTTTTTCATTAATTATTTTTCTTTCATTATAAAATTATAGCACTGCATTTACTTTTTATTTCTTTGTTCTTTAAACTTCATTTTTATTCATTCATATTTTCTTGCTGGGTCCAGAGATATCACCACCTTTTCTTTTTCTTTTCTGTGGATAGTTAAGCACTAATGGCATTGCAATTTCTATGTAGAACATTCCACATTCAGGTCATCTTTATATATATATATATAAAGATTATATATAAATATTATATATATATATATATATATATATATATATATATTGCAATTTCTATGTAGAACATTCCACATTCGGGTCATATATGTATATATATATATATATATATATATATATGGATTATATATAAAACTGTATATATAATGTTTTATATATAATATATAATATATGTATATATATAACTGTATATATAATATACGATATATGTGTATATATATATATATATATTAGTATATATAATATATATATAACTGTATTGCTGATTGAATAAGGTGGTTAGTACCGTCATTTTAAACAGAAATAAAGGCTTTTTCTGGCTGTGTAATCACATCAACTCATTCTGAGATGATGTGGTGGTTTCCTTCCTTCTGCTTAGAACAACTTCTTGTCTTAAACATTCTTTGTCCTAATCTTGTGGATTCTTTTTATTCAGCATTATAATAAGTGATGGATAAATTTAGAGCAATTACTAAAATGTGAGTTTTATCTGTTTTGGAAGGTGGTGATGCTGGGGATAGGATGCATAAAATTTAGGTGAACACTTGTCATGCTAGTACTTAGTTGACTCATCTCTATCCCAGTAACAATTCATCCCTGACTGAGATCAGGAAAGTCAAAACCCATCTTTTCTGAAAGATTTTTTGGCTGAAAATTTAAAATGCATTAATTTGAAAAAAATGTAATTTTTTTATAAATCATGATTTGAAACTATGCCTCAATTTCATAATCCCCTTTTGTTCAGTATTCACTCCACTTAAATTCTGAAAGTAAATGGGTGCAGCTTGTAGGAATTTTAGCTTTCTTTAGCTGAGTAATTTGGGTTGTCATTTGAAATAAGAAGCCTGAAGGTTTCCATACATTTTGGCATTCCAGAATTTGCTTTATCTTATCCTACTGTGTTTTGAGGAATTAAGTAAATTGGGTGATCTTTCTGCCTGATAGCAATAACAATAATAATGACCTAGAAATAGTTAACTAGGCAAGGGACAGGGATGGTTCCAACCACTTTATATGAAATCACCCTTAATCTTTACAACAATCATATGATAAACACAGCAATTGTTATAATATCCATTTTCAGGATGAGTATAAAAATGGTAGTACAGTTCTTGCCTAGCACACACAAGAAAAAAGAAAAAAGTTCTAAAATTCTACTTTTAGATAGTGAAACTGAGATACAAATTATTTTGCAATTTGCCCAAAGTACTCAGATCTACCTGGGGGAGTTATGAATAAGAAAAAACTTTATTTCTGATTATTTTTATTCCTGCTTCATAATAAAATCAAAATGATAGAAAAGATAAGATTTGCTTGTGGTAGAAATGATTGGCTAGAGAGAGGATGGGCTTCATCTTCCAAATTTAGTTAGTATAGTTTTTAGAGTTCCAAAGCAGTGTATTGGGATTAGGAAGCAGAGCATCTATTGTACCTTAAAATTTTATGCCTCACTGTATCTGTTATGTCAGAATTTTAATTTAGATATAATACAGATACTCCACAGAGGTGGGATTCTGACTTTAGTGAGAATACAGATTCCAAAAGAGAATCTAGTGCTAATGTATTAGGAATTAATGCAAAGTTTGTTATAAAAAGGGGAGTTTTGTGGAAGGTGAAATGGAGTGTTTTATATTAAGTCCATAGAGAAAAGATTACATTAATTCCAGAGTAATTGAAAATCATTTTTCAGTTTAACTCACTATTCAAATATAGAAGTCTCACTGCTTGCTTGTGATTTTTGCCATTATCTCATAGAGCTGAAAATACAAACTGGAAATTCAGGTCTTATCTAGGTTACATGCTTTGTTTAAGAAACATATGCATTTTAATGACAGTTGCAGTGAAATGGGTAGTGGTGCCTGTTAATGGAATATAGGTCTAAGGAAAAGGTCATTCCCCTGTGTGAATAATGGAGAACAACAGAAATCAAAGATAAGAATAGAAATCTACTTAGGCTTTTAACATACAGTAGGTTTGCTCTAAAAGGACCTACCTAAATCATGCACTAAACAAGAAGCATGATTTTGCGTCACAACCTAAGCAATGAAATTATATAGGAAAATATTTAAGATCGATATTTTAAAACTCTTAAATGTCTTCTATCAATTGCCAGAAAGAAATTCTTATGTTTCTTCTAAACCAACTCATCTTTTACACGTGGTAAAAATAAGAATTCATACCCCATTTGAATCAAATGTATGATATATGATATGTCAAGATCATTGAAATGTTTTGAGCAACCAATAAAAGAAAGAAAAAAAAGATACAAAGTCAAAAATTAAAAAATAAAAATAAACTAACTCATCCTACCATTCTCTCATGGAGAGGAACCTCCAGATTTTCAAGTACTGCCCAAATGACCACTATGTTGGATGGGTTTTTAGTGATGTGTTACATTGTTGCTCCTTTCTGTCTTTTACATTAAATCAATCAACCCTCAGCAACCAAATGTTACAAGTGTAGTATGCAGAAATTAAATAACTGCTCTGAGACACACAGCTAGTGAAGGAGGTAGATTTAGGCAGTTGTACCAGAGTTTAGATTTTTTTTTTTTTTTTTCTTGCAGTGCTGGGGTGGAAAACTAGGCCTCAGTCATGCTAGGCAAGTTCTTTTACCACTGAGCCCAAACCTCACTCCTTTGGAGTTCAGATTTTTTAATTCCTATCAATCTACTCTGCTCTTTTAGTTTTATTAACTAGTTTTGGAGTAGAGTTACAAAAATCTTAGCTTAAGATTAATAAGAACAAACTCTCTTCACTTCATGGAATAAAACCAACAAAAATAACTATCTTGTAATATGAGTGTATTTGCATAGTCCAGATAGGGAATCAAGTGGTTTGTAAGTAGGTGACTCTCTGTGCAGATAACTGACTCCCTTTATCGTGTAAATCGCAGGAGAATCACTTTTACAATCTGTTCTCAAGGGGTGGGGACACATTTCAAACATATTTGGGCAGTGGGATTTTTTAAGCAAGTGATTACCTCATTTGATAGGAAAGAAGAGGGAAATCAAATGAGAGCTTTTAAAAGGTATCAATATGTCAGTAGGGGCTTGCATGTAATTTATTCCATTTACTCTTTCCAAAGAATGTGTGAGGCAATTATCATTTGAGAGATGAGAAAACAGATTCAATAAGTCTCATTAACTTTCCCAAGACCACAAAAAGCAGAGCCAGAATCCAGATGCAGTTTTCTTGGTTTTCAGAATCCACATCTATCATTTTAGAGTATTAAGTTTGCCCTTGAGAATGTTGAATATGCTTTTCAATTTTAAAGATAGATTTTCATTTACCCTCCTATATTGGAAGATGTAGAATCTTAGAAAAGACACCTTCTCCTGAGGATCTTTGCAAGAAAATGGATTTGGAAGAGGTTTATAGCTTCGTGTTTGGGTAGATAAAGGTGGTTCATTTGCTAAAGATATAATTGGCTAGAAATATTATCTGCAAAGGAATTTAATAGAGCTAGGCAAAATGGTGCATGCTTGTAATCCCAGTTGCTTAGGAGGCTGAGGCAGGAGGAGTGTAAGTTTGAGATCAGCCTGGGCAATTAAGGAAGGCCCTGTCTCAAAATAAAATATAATAAAGGCTGGAGATGAAGCTTAATTAAAGAGTTCCCTGGGTTCAGTCCCTAATGCAAACAAACAAACAAACAAGGCCCAATTTGAGACATGTTGGTTTGAAGTGACATTTAAACACACCAATAGAACTGGCTAGAAGGCAATCAGGAACAGAGCTCAGGAATGAAGTCTGGGCTGAATTTAGGAGTACTCAGTGTGTAAATGGAGATCCGAATCTATGAGTGGGTGAGATTTCTCACATTGCATAGGTAGGGAGAGCCAAGGGCCAAAGATAGAATTCTCCGACTTTTCAAAAGGGCTAGGGAGGCTGCAGAGAAAAAGCCCGTGTAGGAGGCTGTAGAGCAATCAGTGGCAAGATAGGGAATACTTCAGGCAGAAAAGTGTTTCTGAAGATAAGGTAAAAAACACTTTCAAATAGAAGGGAGCTGCCAATCATGTTCAATATATAGATAATTTAAAACAAAAACTTTAGAGATAGTGTAACATAATAAAATATAGTAAGTCACTGGGGAGAATAAAAATAAAAAATAAAAAAATGTGTTTTATGAATAGAGTTTTTAGACAATGTTCTCAAATCATAAGCCAAGCTAATTATTCACCATGATAAAACTCTACACATGAAGATAATTTTTCACTAAGACATAAAACCATACTGAAATGAGAAAGCTTTTGGTAGGTAATTAATTATGCATATGTCACATAATTTTTTGGTTTTGCATTTTTTTTCTCAGTACTAGAGACTGAACAACCCAGGAATGTTTTACCACTAATCTACATACCCAGCTCTTTTTATTTTCACTTTGAGATGGGGTATCACTAAGCTGTCCAAGCTGGTCTCAAACTTGTAATCCTCCTGCCTCAGCTTCTCAATACTCAGATTACAGGTGTGAACAACTGCACCAGACTATGAATATTCTTTAAATGCTTTCTGTAAATTAAGCTTTGTTAGGGCCACTCAAATATTATGCTGCTTAGATTCCCCAATGTCCTTCAAAGTATTTGTTGGTAGTACTGGGGAGTTAAACCAGTGGTTCTCTACCCCTGAGCTAGAATTCCAGCCCTATTGATTGATTGATTGATTGATTGATACTGGGACTCAAACTAGGAGTGTTCTACTTTTGAGCTACATCCCCAACCTCTTTTTATTTTATTCTGGTATAGAGTCTTGCAAAGTTACCTAGACTGACCTTGAACTTGTGATCCTCTTGCCTCAACCTCCCTCCTGAGTTGCTGGGATCATAGGCCTGCCCGATGCCCCACAGTCCATTATCATTTGGGACAGTCCAGTCAGCTGGAAAGCTCGAGGAGTGGTAAGACAGCCTGTGAGGTTGAAGCAGAATCAGAAAGAGGGCTGCAGGGGAGGGAGTCAGAAGAACTCTGAGGAGAGGGTGGAGGTCTGAGAGGTCATCACATGGACTACAATTTCGCTTGGAAAGACAGGAAATGAGCAGAGGTGAGTTAGGGGGTGTTGATCAGACCTAAGTGTTGGGATCATTCTAGATACCCTGTTGACAATAAAGTTTGGGAGACATGGAAGCAAAATTAGAAAGATGAGTTTGGACGGTTCAGAGACCCAAAGGTGAGATGAGAGTGACTTGGACCAGGATGGTACAGATACATATGGATAGAAGAAGCTGAAAAACATATTTTGAAGTCAAAACTCACCGGAAGAAAACTGGAATGGAAATTGAAAACTGTGCAGACACACATATTTTTTCCTAATATTTTTTTTTCCAGTGAAAATTAGCACTCTGGAGCCAAAAGGGCTGTGGGAATGGACAGAGGATACAAGAAATCACAGCAAAATTAAATGATAATGAGAAAGCTATCGTAGTAAGGATAAAGATAAAATTGGCAAAAAACCAGAGTAGTGTCCCTGAGAAGGCAAGAGGGAGAGGGAGCTATACCAAGGGGAAAGAACAGTGCACCCACCACCTTTTTTTCTTCTTTCCTTCATTTTCTTCTTTCTTTCTTCCTCCTCACACTCCCGCTCCCCGCACTGGAGATGGAATTTAGGGACATTTTACCACTGAGCTACAACCTTGGCCCCTTTTTATTTTGAAACAGAGTCTCATTAAATTACCCAGATTGGCTTCAAATCTGCCATCCTTCTGTCTCAGCCTCCCAAGTTGCTGGGATTACAGTGAGCACCACTGCATTGGACTGTCCACTACTTCTTGTTACCCTGTACTCTGACCCAGTAGTTCTCAAATAATTCATGAGCTAATCTCTTTTAATGTGAATAATTTTCAAAAAGCTCCCTATGTTAACAGGTGTAGTTTGGTACCCATTGATAAATGGAGCATGGAGTGATGGCTTTATTCTTCATGGAAAGAGGAATTAAGTTACTACGTTTAAGAAAAAAATAGGTGAGAGGCATTTTGTTGTTAGTCAGTCTATACCAATGTTTGGTGCATATGAGGAACAACTTATCTCCTGACTTCCTGAAGATTCACGTCTATAGCCCACAGTTTGGAAAATCTGCTTTAGTAAAATTGCAAAATCCCTCTTGTTTCTGAGTATAGCTGGGTGTCTTTGACATGCTGTTTTTTATCCCCACAAGATACCCTCTTGTCATATACATCCTTAACAGCCTAGTACAATTCCTTCTCTATAAAGTCTTCTCAGTCACAATTTGACTTCACATCTTCTTTTAGGTCTCAATAATCATTTGTTCTTGTACTTTGAGCTCACATTCTGTTTAAACAACAACTTATATATCCCTATGCCAGATACTTTAATTGTATGTCTTCTGCATATGTTTATATAGGTATTTTATCTCTGTATTGCCTAAGGTTATGTTGGCCTGTAATTGTGCCTTGTTCATCTGTTTCCCAAGAGTAGACATTTGAGAACTGAGGGGAATGAAAGTGTCTGAGAAACTGGATTTATCATGTGGTGTTTCAGAGAACAGAGTTGAGATTGAGGAGTGAAATAAAAAAAAAAAAAATGATAGATTTTGGCTTAAACAAAAAAAAAGGCTTTATTTAGAACATTTTGAGATTTCAAAAATGGGATAGACAATTATTTAAAATAATGAGTTCTGGTAACCGAAAATAGCCAAATCTTTTTTCTCTCAACTACCATTTAAGCTCTGAGAAATATAACAAGTGTGTAACATGCAGTATGACACTGAGTCTTTATAATGACCCTTCAAAAAAAAGTCATTTTGATAATCCCCATTTTATTTGAAGTGGTGAAGCACCAGGTCTGAGTCCACCACTTTAAGTGTGAGTGTGGGGATTGGAATTTGGATTGGTGTGATGACCAAATCCAGATATTTAACCCAAATGCCCCCCACTGTGTAGATGGGATTCCCATGTTAGGTAAAATGTTGAAGTAGAAAAAAAAAAAAAAACCTGAGGTGACCAAGGAGTATAAAGTTGTAGGAAAATGAAAATGATCTAGGTAACATCCTTGACTTTTATCACAGCTTAGCAGGCTTCTCTCCAAAAGAGACCCAAGAGATGGGACGTGAAAAGAGGAGGATTCGGTCTGCAGTGAGGTGTTTGAGATCAGTATGTTTGACTTTGCTCGTGTCCATTTGTTCTTTGATCAAGAATAATTGAACAGGTCCTGGATCCGTGATGTCCATATTCTGATGAAGGAAGCATTCAGGGGCTCTTGAGGAGCTTGGCAGACGGCTCCCCACTTTGAGAGGACACTTTTGTTCTTTGAGCATTCATTAATATCCTCACAGGAGGTGCCTAATTAACTCTGTCTTCCTTCTCATTCATTCTTTTGTAAGTCCATACTATTCTGACATGGTTTCTTGATTAGAATTAACAAATAAAAGATTCATTTTATTTGGTAATGTGTTATCTATAAGAGCATAAGAAATAATATTGCGTATTTATGGGGTGAGCCATTGATCTAATTCTTTACCAAAGGAGAATGCCATACCTTAGAAGATCTTTTGTTCCTGATGTTCTGTTCATAAAATACACACTTAAGTGCACAGATGGAATCAGGAAGCTGGGCAAAAAGATCTTACATCAGCTATCTCATTATTTCAGCATGTTTTCTCTTTGAGCAAATAATCTAACTTGTCATTTAGGAGCTTGGAGCACTGTGAGAGGCATTACTGTCCCATGCTGTTGTTCCTGCTGGTTATTTTGATGCTGCCCTCAGTTATACTGACTGAAGAAAGCTTTATTAAAGAGAACATCAACTTTACTTTCCATTGAACTATGACCTTAAAAACCCAATCTCTTAACTTCCTTTGGGGCGACATGTGACTAACTGCCTTGTCAGCAAGCTACTTTTCCTGAATCTGAGTTATTTCCTTTCCTGCAGAGAAAAATTGCTATTATCACTTCCAACACTTTTAGTAATGGCCCTTTTCATGTACTGTATATGCTTTTTTTTTTTTTTTAAGTGAATGTCTCTTCCTTTTTGCTTATTTGCTCAAAAGTTGTTTATCCTAAAGAAAAATGTAAGGATATAAGCACATTTCATGTTTTCTTAAAAATCAGCATTTGCAGAGATTTCTGATGGAAGAGACAGTTAAAAGTTCTCTTAAAAAGTCTATTTTAAAATATCTATTTTAAATATCAAAATATAAGAGAAACATGATCTCTTTAAATCCAGGATCACCCAAGTGCCTTCCAATTTCTTTCTTTCCCTTTTTTTTTTTTTTTTGGAGGGTGGGTGGGTGGGTACTGAGTATTAAACACAGAGACACAGGGTTGATTTTATCACTGAGTTACATCCCCAGCCCTCTGCATTTATTTGTTTGTTTGTTTATTTTGAGACAGGGCCTCACTATGTTCCTGGGACTGGCCTTGAACTCCTGATCCTCCTGCCTCAGCCTCCTGGGTGGCTGGGATTACAGATGTGCACCACTGCTCCTGCCACCATCTGATTTCTTTATCTTATGATCTTTCTTTTGGTTTTTGTTCTTTCCAGTTTTTCACAACATTTAACACTGGAACTGCTGCTGCCTTGGTTGCCATTCCCTCCTGTGTTGGCTTTTGATCTCTTTTTCTCCTGCTGCCCTTTGCTCTGCCTTCCCCTACCTCTTTTGAGTCTTTAAATGCTCTATCCCTAGCTCCCTACCTTCTGACCCCATGCTCTAACTGGATGTTCTCCCAGACACTTGCCTATCTCCCAGCCTCATCTGTTCACACGTTGTTCCCACAGTCAGCCTGGACTGCTCTCCTCAACTCCAGGCCCAGGTGCCTCTTGGAAAGCTCCTCCTAAACATTTGGCATCTCCTTCAACTTACTGTGCCCCAAACTGAACTCCCCATCTTCTCAGCTGCTCTTCCTGGGTGCTCTATCTCAGCAATGGTCTCTCCATATCTTCACACACCCAGACACTGAAAATCAAAACAGCTGAGTTATCCTCGATTTCCCCCTCCTATGAAAGCCCCCTCCTATCTCTTCCTTCTCTTCCTCTCCATTGTTGTGCACTTAGTTCCTGCACCTACCAATTCTCCACCAGATAATCAGGGGGTTATCTCCTCACTTCCTAACTTCTTATCTTTCCAAAAATTGATGCCAGAGGCTTATAATTAAAATAGAATTTCATATACTATTCCTCTGATTTAGAATGTTTGATGATTTCCTATTTTGTATACAGAAAAATTCCAAAATTCTTCATGTGTACTGTAAGGCCTTCCACCAGTTAGACTCAACTGACTGGTGGCCTGGCTTTCAGTAGACCCCTCCATCCAGCACCAAAGGCATATGTACTAGTAACCTCACCAGAATCTTTATGTATTTTTGTTCTTACACATGCCTTTATTATCTCTGCTTGAAATGCTTTCCTCTATTTTTTTTTTCCGCCTGATGATTGATGCCATTCACTTTTTCCAGAACCAGCTCACATACCACCTCTTTTTTGAGAACAAGAAAGAGGAGGGCACACCCAGTGGTCTTTAGAAAGCAGGCTGCATTCAGTGAGAGGCAGTTCCCTCTTCTTCCCATAGGAAGGCAAGTGGTGGTGTCTGGTCTTTCTCCCTAAAGCCTCCTTTCTTCTCCAAGAGAATCATTCACCAAACCGTCGTGTGATTTGGTCACCTAGTTGGGAATTTGTTGAGGAGAAGGACTTGTGGATTTATTTGTATGTCACAGGAACAAGGAAAAATAATATGGAGAAAAGAAAGGTTGCAAGAGTCAGTGTGAGCTCACCCAGCTTAATGGCCAAGACAGGAGATTCCAGTGGTTGAAAGGATTCTACTTAGAATGAAAGTGGGCTTACTCAGTTGCCTTTCCAAGGCAGATTTCTAACTGCAGCTGAATAGACCACTGAGTATACAGCCAGTCCTGGGGACTGAGGGGCTTGAAGAGGTTGATCTAGATTCCTCACATCACAGAAAGAGCCAGAATTTGGAGACCTACCCTGCCACCCCCAAGAGGTCATCAATAGCAGGCTGTGTTGGCCAAATGAGCAGCAACCAACAGTGGGTAGTGGGTTTGATAGCAATCTTCTCCTTTCTCTGTCCTCCCCTCACCTCAGCACCCTGAAAGAGTTATCCTAAAAAGGGAATGTGAGGTGGCAGAGCCTCTGAGACAGACAATTGGTTAGGGAGTGTGCCTGCTGATGCAAACGGAGTGAAGGAGAGGAGCAGGATAAACTCATATTTATTTTTAATCTAGACTAAGTCCTAACATACAAAAAAAAATTAGAAATGATGAAGCTACCTCAGATGCCACTGAAATATCTACTACCCAGTGGATAATTAATAGTTGGTATAGTACAATTAGGAGAAGTTATTTACAAATATAAAAGTTTTAATTTTTTTTTACTGACATAATACTGCTTAATAAATTAGGCAACATCATTGAAACTCAGAGAATCTCTGTAAAGAAAGAACAAATTTCAATCCAAGCCACTACCAAGGTAAACCTTCCATGACTAATTTATCCATTGATTCAACAGAAAATACCCATGTACTCTATCCCTAGAACCTCTGGAGAACAGAGGCTGGTCAGAGTTCTTCATGAAGGATATTCTGGAACATATGATCTTATTACTACTCAAAGAGGTTCAGAGTAGAAAGATGAAGCAAAGATATATGTCAGCCTCTGCCTGGACCACAGTTTACAAGAGTACGCAGCCAGTTATAGCATGTGATGAACTTTTATGGAACCAGTGAGGACCCAGATGGCCAGTATAGTAGAAAGTAAGCTATTATAAATTAGTGGTATTTGGAAATAGCCAATGTGTTAGTTCTTTTGTTCTTAAAAGAAGAAATGCAAATTATTTCACAGTGCTATAGAATATTAACAGTTATTGCTCCCAAAATCCTTCTGAGGGAAAACAAGGCCATACTTGAACTACTTTTGTAGAACTCTCCCTCTGCTTTCCCAATTCTTTGAACCTCCATGGCATATTCCATGTCATGCTTGCTTGTTGACTCGTCCTATCTGCCTCTATTTGTTTCAGTCTATTTTCTGGTCAATTTCTTGCTTTTTCAGATAATTTCTCTGCCATCTTTCTGAAAATCTGAAGTGAAATGCAATAATGGAAATCCTTGGTCCAGAAAATATTAACCTGTAAGGTGATCACATATACCTGGTCAACGTGTCATCTTTGGTTTTTTATTTCCTCCTTGAAAGTCATCTCTTCTCTTCTACAATCCCCTATTTTCCATTCATTTCCTCTTCTCTGAGACTCAGTTTATCTGAACTTCAGCATTCTCTTTAGCAAACTGCCTAAAAACCTACATATGCTATTCCTGGGGGCATTCTTGACAAAAAAGTATATAGTATAATACAGTCAGACATACCTGGGAGAGACATCAATAATTATTGTATATTTGCTCCAGAAGATTTTTATACATAAAGATTCTGTTGATGGTAGAAGGAACTGTGCAATCAGAGGTAGGCAAGTGTAAGAGTTGCTTAAGATATTAATAGTCACTTAATCCTTAACTTAGTGTGAAGTTACACTGTGTGGATTTAACATAGGACTTCAAAACAATCCAACAAAGAGGACTGGTTATAATGACAAGTAGTGAGTTTGGTTTCCCTAGCTTTTCCCTGCTTGGTTTAAAAATGGACCCAAGCAATCTGAAAAACAGAATGTACTGAACAGATAAGTAATATTGACAGCATCACTATACTTATGTTGTAAGGGTAGGCACATTTGCTGAGATTGTTATAATGGCTCATTTAAATGCCCTAGAAAAAACATTTTAAATATCTATTTCCATAGGAGACTTTGGGATTGCAATATATAGCACAAGTCACGCTTCATTACATGGTGATTGAAGTAACTAGGAAATACTGTTATGTTTTGCAAGCTTCTGGCAATTTATTAAAAAAATCTAAGAGTTTTATTCCTTTCTAATTTAAATTATAACATGAAGGTTTTACATTAAAAAGCATATTAAAGCTGTTTGTATCTGTAAATATTTTATTCTTTAAGTGTGCCCTGATCCCGGAAATGAAATGGAGAGAATGTTGACTTAATTTCAGAACTCGCCTGGGTCTGAGTAACCACGAGTTTCTTTGTCATGACAGCTCCCCCTGCTGCTTCAGAGTGAAGGCTGCATGATCCTTTGCCCCTTTCCTTTCAACTTTTCAGGGACTCTGGAAACATGGCTGGAAAACATTATCCTCAACTGAACCATAGCCAGGAAAGTCTCAGGAGGGAATTCTTTCCTGACATAAAATTAAACCTGGCTTCAGCATATCTTAGGGGGAAAAAGGAGGAAAACTTACTGTTGATGTTTCTTGGCTTGGCTTTCTTTCTGTTCCTAAAGCAACATTATTTTAAAAATCTGTAACAAAACTTGTCATCTGCCAAGTCAGCTGATCTTTCAGCCTCTCTCAACTCATTCTTGGTCCCGTCCTGTTCTGTCCCTTTACTTCACTCATTTTTTTTTTCATTTAATGAACAGACACCATTTAACTAACCTGTAGGAGCAAGCAGATGTCTTCCTATCTCCTGTGGAAAGAAAACTGGGGCTAAAATCCCACAGAGGAGCAGGCACTGTGGCACCAATGTGGTAGTTGGTGGAGCTTCCAAGTCAGAGAATAACCAGGTCTCCAGGTGTGTTGGCCCTTTGCCTGTCAATAGATCTTACGCAGCTCCAAAACTGCTTCAGAAGCAATTGATCCTAGGGAGTGTATTTTCCAGTCCCACTGGACGCACCACCAGTTGAGAGCAGAACCTGTGGAAGGTGGAGCGGAGGAGCTTGTGCCTCTCTGTCCTGTGGTTGGTGGTGCAATGAAGATTATGTGACCTTGTACTGCTGGGAAGAAGGTGGCAGGTTCTTTATTCACCCAAGGGCTTATGTGGTTAGAATCATTGAGTTAAAAAAAAAAAACAGAATCACCTTCATTAGGGCAGCAGGGCTCTGGGGGAGTGGGGTGAAAGGTTTCTTGCATCTCTGAACTTCTTGCCAAATCAGAACTGATTTGAAGTCACCCCTTTTTCTGAAATGGCCTCAGTTTCTGTTTCCATCAAAAACAATAACGTAGAAACTGTTTGTTAACATGTGTAGAAAGAAATAGCTCCTTCCCTGCAGAGCTTTGTAGGGTGCCTACTGATATGGTTGTTGTAGGTTCTTAGATGCTCAGGCTTGGTCTTTGTCTCTGAACCTACTATCCTCATTGAAATGCAAGAATGCTTGGCTTGTTGTCAAATGCTCTATCTTACCCCATGAAAACCAATAAACAGCATGTCACACACTCTGTACCCAGTTAGGGAGTATCTGAGCAGAGACCCTAACAAACTAGAGAAAATTCTTATGTGATCTGGCTTAAGATCTCTTTTCCTTTAAAAAGGAAACTTACTACTTTCAATTGGCTTCTATAAGAGATTACTTTTTGAAGATTCAAGTATTATATGTTATAAAATAGCATGTTACAGTAGGAATTGTGCTGAGAGTCATAGCCAAGTAGGAATGACGCATGGCATTTTGCTTTGAAAGGTGACCCTGCTCAGGGATTAGGGTGGCTCCAAGTTTAGGGTGGATCCTGCTGGATTAGGGTGGCTCCGGTTTAGGGTGGATCCTGCTGGGAATAGGGCATATCCTTCTGCCTCAGGCGCCCACTCCTGGAGTTCCCGTGGGATTCTGAGAGAATTGGTGTGCGGAGCCCGGGGGAGGCAGTGTATTTTCCCAGAACATGCGTGTACAGGGCCGGTGAGAGTTCGGGAATAAACAGTTGCTGTTTGAATCTACAAGTTTTTTGTGGTGGCTCGGTTATTTTGTGCCCAGCCAGACTGCGGCAGAATTGCACTTCTAAAGGGAGCAGCTAGCACTTACCTAGCCAGGTCCTGAGGATAGGAATCACATTCCGATTAGAATGTGGTGCCTTAAGGAAGATGGATTAAAGGAAGGATTGAGTGAGAGGCAAAGGATACTATCTGGAGGCTCAGAGCAGGGTCACAGGTTGGGAGATCTGGGCCTCCTAAGGACAAGGTAAAACCACTATAGATTGGCGTTGGGCCAATGACACTCAAAATTATAGGTTCTTCTGAAGAGACAGGCACAAAAGTTAAGTGCAGTTTATCTTTCATAGCTTTCTGAGACCAAACCTGAGAACTGGCCCTTTCTTCCCTAATATCCAAATACTTAAAAAGTGATTCATCAATACCTGATCCTAACAAGCGAGTTTTCTTCTCTAACTTCTTGTGAAGATCTCAGAATAAAGACCTTAAAGTTGAGTCTTGGGGTACAGGGCGCAATTAAGTTCTGGTGTCATTGTCTTATCCAGACCTGCCATCATTCCCTGCCTGCATCATGTGATATTCTTCTTTCTATTCCCTCTTTCCAAATTCACCTCTATACCAAAAGAGAAATCCAATGGTGATACTGCCCTACTAAAAGTATTAAATACCTGTATTTGCTCAACTTTGTGCTGTTGGTAGGTTAATTTACCTTCAACAACTTTTTATCCCTCCTTCCTGTGAAGGAAGTATAATCTCCATCTATCACAATAGGTGTTCCAGAGCCCCTGGTGTTAAAAGGGGGGCAATCTTTGCCCTGCCGATGACAGGCTTAGCCACGTAATGTACTCTAGCCAATGGACTATAATAAGACAGGACACACGGCTTGTCCACAGCAGAAGCTTCAAAAATCATAATGTGTTTTTGCTAGTCCTTTTCCTTGGGAAATCATGTTTCCCAAATTAGGGACTGCTGTTTCAACCCGACTCAAGGAGCTACATGAAATAAAGTCATAACAGCTAATCCACAGTCAGCAACACACAACACAAATAAGAAACAATTGGGTGTTCTCGTAAGCCACTGAGATTTTGGGTTTGTTTATTATGACACCAAAACTGACTAATATAAGTTCCCTGGCACAGGCTATCCCCAACCCGCCTCTTTAGACTTAAATGCAATGACAATTGCATACTACCAGTCTTTGAAGCATCTCCATTTTCTAGCTTCTGTATTTCTCCTATTATTCTCCTAGCTCAAAATCCTGGTCTACAATCTTCAATAAACCTTAGTTTAGAGGTCTTCATAGCTCAAAACTTTATAGCTCAAAATATATGTCACGCATGAAGTGTTTCTAAATGCCTTCAATTGAAGTGATTTTTCCCTTCACTTGAATTCCCACGAGAATTCTATGGTTTTTTTTTTTTGCTTGTCTCTCCATTTGTCAATAATAATAAGCAGGACCCTTCATTGAGCAATTTATCATATACCAGATATTGGTTTTAAACCTATTGTTTTAGTTTGGATATACTATGATGGGCTAAAGTGGAAAAGAGATTTATTAGGAGGAGGGAAAGACTACAGAGAACAGAAGAGGAGGCCGTGGCAGGAGACTTCATTCCACAATGAGGGTCTGGCAGTTGTGAAAGGAGATGATGGAGGGAAGCAGAATTAAGTAGGGAGAGGCTCAGGCTACAGTGCAATTCCAAGAAATACTCCACCAACCAGTGGAGATACTTCAAACCAAACTCATCTTTTAGGGGATTCAGTGTTTCATGGAAATGGCCTGCATTGGTCTCCCAATATAATTGTTCACTGACTTCTAGCAGCTCTGCGGGAAATTGGTGGTGAAAAGAACAGTAGTTAATGTTATTGACCCACTGTTTTTTATGGTCATCACAATGACCTTAGTCCCCTGAATCCTTACAAGAATCATATAAAATAAGGATTATCATCAGCTGGCAGTCTGAAAGTTTGCTGGAGCCACAGCCGAAGCAAACTTTCAGACTGCCAGCTGATGATTGGCTCACAGCGGCCCCAGCAACATCTAGCTGATTGGCTCCTCTGCGGTGATGCTCATTGGGCTGTTTCCCTGCCCTTTCAGACCACGGAGCTGCTCATTGGGGGACTTTTTTGGCTCCGCCCATGCGACCCAGCCAATCGGCCTCAAGAGCAGGAGGATTGTGGGAGGAAGAGGTTGTTGGGTGTGTGGCTTGTGGGAAGCCGGTGGAGGCAGTTGGGCTCTGAGGGTTTTTTCCTGAGGAGCTGTTTTGTTTATCTTGTGTGGTTCTAAAAATAAAGTTAGTTTCTTTTGACAAGTGGCTCCTGAATTGTGCCCAGCCAGACTGCGGCATTTGGTGGCTCGCACGGGGAGCGACTGAGGGTAAGTAAACCGCTCGCCCCTGAGGGCAGGGTGAGAGGATGGGGAGCCATTTTAAGATTCCTCTTTTGTTTTGCTTCATTTTTGTTTTAAGTTGCCTGTCCCTGGAGATGAGTGAGACGGAAGAAAAACCGCTCACTTCTGAGGAAAAACTATTTACGTCTGAGGAACAGATAGGGAGAAAGGACGGATGCACATGTCAGGAGGATAGAAAGGCTATAATGAATTTTTGTTGTTCCATTTTTATTTCATTCTGTCTCGGTTTTGTTTGGCGTCATCTTGTTGGGTTGTATTATAGTAGAAATACGGGATCAGAAACTAGTAAAAAACAAACTGAAAGAGTGTTAAGTAAATTGTTAGAGGAAGAAGGCATCTCAGTAAAATCAAGAGCAGTCAGGGCATACGTTGATACAATACAAAAATGTAGCCCATGGCTTTTTAAGGAGGAGTTATTAAATATATCACAATGGAACCATCATGGTGAAGATTTAAAAAGAATAGAAAAGAACAGCCCAGGAACTCTGCCAGCTGGCACATTGGCATTGTGGGCATTGGTATCTGGTTTTCTTAGTCCAAAACCTTCAATTCAGACAAAGGTAGAGGAAGGAGAAGATATATTGATTCAAGTAAATGAGGAGGTCTCTCAAGTTAGTCAGAAAGAGGAAAAGATTCAAGGAAAAGAGAAGGTCTTTCGAGCTAATCAGACAGAGAAAGAAAGTTTAGAGCAGAAAAAGCCATCAGGGGGAAAGTTACAAAAGGAGACTGCTACTAAAACCTTTCTATCACCAGAGGGCTTACGTGTCCAACCAACAGCACCACCTCTACAGGAGACTGCTACTAACACCTTTCTATCACCAGAGGACGTAAGTGTCCAACTGACAAGGCCACCTTCATATGCTGAGAGGCCCCCAACCCCCGCAGTGGATAGTTCAGATCCTGAGACAGGATCTCAAGTATTAACATGCCCTGTATTTGAGGTAGGAGGGCAGCGAGTTTACCATACTTTAAATTTCAAAACAGTGAAGCAGCTAAAAGAGGCTGTGACAACCTATGGTCCTCAAGCACCCTTCACTGTAAGCTTGGTCGAATCCATTACCAACTTGAACATGACGCCAGCAGATTGGGCTAATATGTGTAAAGCTGTGCTAAATGGAGGACAATACCTGTTATGGAAGGTTGCCAATGAGGAATTTTGCAAGGAGACGGCTAGGCGAAATGCAGCAGCTGGTTATCCTCAGAGAAATCTAGATGTGTTGTTAGGAAAGGGACCTTATGAGGATCAGCAGCAACAAATTGCATATGATCCTGGTGTATATTTACAAATTGCTGTAGATGCAGTTAAGGCATGGAAGACTTTACAAGGACATGGAGGTTTACAAGATCAATTATCTAAGATAATACAAGGAACTAATGAATCTTATGCTGAATTTGTAGATAGGCTTATTCAAACAGCTACCAGAGTTTTTGGGAATACAGAACAAGCAATGCCATTAATAAAACAACTGGCTTATGACCAAGCGAATCGTTGGTGCAGAGATATCATTAGACCATGGAAACATGAAGATTTAAGCACATATATTAAATTATGTAGAGACATTAATGAACAAGAGCAAGTCATGGCAGCTGCAGTAAAACAGGCTTTAGATGCCAGAGACATTAATGAACAAGGGAAAATTGTGGCAGCTGCAGTAAAACAGGCTTTAGATGCCAGAGACATTAATGAACAAGGGCAAATTGTGGCAGCTGCAGTAAAACAGGCTTTAGATTCCAGGCCAAGAACATGCTACAATTGTGAACAAACAGGACATTTTAAAAGGAATTGCCCCATAGGAGGAGGGTTTAACAAAACTAGGTATCAAAGGAGTAGAATACCGGGTATTTGCCCACGATGCCGTAGAGGGAGACATTGGGCTAATGAATGCCGTTCTCAAACCACCATAGAGGGTACTCCATTATCAAAAAACGAACAAGGACCAAGTGTTTATCCACGATATCGTGGAGAAAGGTACTGGGCTCCATTGCCAAAAAATGGACAGGGGGGCCCAATGCTCCGGGGCCCAAAACCACAAATATACGGAGCACTGGAGGAACCCAGCAACCCCATCAGGGTAGTGCCCAGGACACATTGTCCATCAGATCCCTCATCAGACAAACCAGAGGGAGCGCAGGGTTGGACATCTGCACCTCCGCCAGATCAGTACTAACTCCAGAGATGGGAGTTCAAATCATTCCCACAGGGGTGAAAGGACCTCTTCCCAAAGGAACAGTAGGCTTATTATTGGGACGCAGCTCTTCTACTCTAAAAGGACTTATGATAAGTCCTGGGGTAATTGATTCCGATTATGAAGGTGAAATAAAAATTATAGCCAGTTCTCCAAATGGTATATCAGTAATTTCACCAGGAGATAGAATAGCACAGTTACTAATAATACCAAGCCTACATGATAAATTTTCCAGTCGTGCTATAGAAAGAGGTTCCAAGGGATTAGGCTCCACAGGTGTAGATTGGGCTATGCTGTCTTTAAATTTAGATTCTCGCCCCATGCTAAAACTAAATATTCAAGGACATGAATTTAATGGGCTACTGGATACAGGTGCAGACCTTAGCATCATCTCTCGTCAAGAATGGCCAAAACATTGGCCATTACAACAAGCCACTCAAACGCTTCGAGGCCTAGGAGTGGCGACTAATCCCCATAGAAGTGCAATGGTATTAGATTGGAAGGATCCTGAAGGATGTGAAGGAACTATACAGCCATATGTATTGGATTATCTTCCTATAAATTTATGGGGACGAGATGTCCTAGATCAATTAGGTTTGACATTAACAAATAACATCAACCAAAATGCACCCACTATTATGACTAGACAAGGTTTTAGGAAAGGAAAAAGATTAGGAAAACAAGAACAAGGTATAGCAGCACCAATACAAATAGATCAAGGAACAGACAGACATGGGTTGGATTTTCAGAAAGGGCCACTGAGACAATAAAAATTACTTGGAAATCAGAAAGACCAGTATGGGTTCCTCAGTGGCCCCTGACTAAAGAAAAGATACTAGCAGCCCATGATCTGGTCAAACAACAATTAGCAGAAGGACATATACAACCTTCTGTATCTCCCCATAATACTCCCATTTTTGTCATCAAAAAGAAATCTGGTAAATGGAGATTATTGCAAGATTTAAGAGCCATTAATAATGAGATGGTTATTATGGGACCTGCTCAATCGGGGATTCCTCAATTGTCTGCTTTGCCAAAAACTTGGTATGTTTTAGTTATAGATATTAAAGATTGTTTTTTTTTCAATTCCAATTCATCCTGAGGATAGTCCACGTTTTGCATTTACTATCCCTGCACTGAATCATGAAGGTCCTGATCAGAGATATGAATGGAAAGTACTCCCTCAAGGGATGGCTAACAGCCCAACTATGTGTCAAATTTATGTTGACAAAGCAATCCAGCCACTTAGAAATCAAAATCCTGAACTACAAATATTTCACTATATGGATGATGTATTATTAGCACACAAAGCTAAAAACACATTGCTGGACTGTTATGCCACACTTACAAACTTATTAAAAAATTATAATCTAGAGATAGCAATAGATAAAGTACAATTAAATTTTCCAATTAATTATTTAGGAGTTCTATTATCCTCAACCATGGTCCGTCCACCAAAAATTCAAATACGAGTAGATCAACTCAAATCACTTAATGACTTTCAAAAGTTATTAGGAGACATAAACTGGATAAGGCCTTATCTAGGTATACCAACAGGAGAGTTGGGACCTTTATTTGATATCCTAAAAGGTCCATCAGATCCAAATTCACCCCGAATGTTAACGCCTGAAGCAAGAAAGGCATTAAAAATCATTGAAACATATATGGAAAATATGCATTTGGATAGAATTGATATAAGTTTGCCTTTATTATTTATTGTACTACCAACAAAAAATATTCCTACAGGAGTATTTTGGCAAGAAGGCCCATTATTATGGATACATTTATCTTATTCTCCTAACACTATTCTTACTAGGTATCCTGAGGCTGTAGGACAATTAATACTCAAAGGAATAAAAGCAGCAAAGGGAGTGTTTGGAATTTCTCCCAATAAAATTATTACTCCATATACTATGAATCAAATTGATGAGTTAGCTAATGAGTTAAATACTTGGGCAATAATCATGTGCAAATCTAATGTTTCATTTGATAACCACTTACCATCTAATCCTTTATTGTCTTTTTGGTCATCGCATCCTGTAATTTTTCCAAAAATGACAAGAAAAACACCTATCGGGAATGCTCCAAATATATTCACTGATGGATCAAATAATGGTACAGCAGCAATAGTTACACCTGATCAAACTTTTACATTTTTAGTACCCAAACAATCAGCTCAAAAGGTAGAGCTTAAGGCAGTATTACAGGCTTTTGTGATGTTTAAAAATTCTGTATTTAATTTATTTTCCGATAGTCAGTATATAGTTAATGCTATAGTATCCCTTGAAGATGCTGGTAGGATTTCCCCTTCCTCTACTATTTTCTTTTTGCTTTCCACTATGCAAAGTCTAATCTGGGACAGAAAAGATCCATTCTTTATAGGACATATCAGGGCACATATAGGATTGCCTGGAGCCCTTAGTTTGGGCAATGATTTAGCAGATAAAACTACACATGACATACATATTTTCTCTACACTAGAAGAAGCTATAAATTTTCATAAAAAGTTCCATGTCAATGCTAATACTTTACAAAAGCGTTTTAAAATAACTAAGGAACAAGCTAGACAAATAATAAAACAATGTCAAAATTGTGTGACCTTTTTACCACAAGTTAATCTTGGAGTCAATCCTAGAGGATTGATACCTAACCATATTTGGCAGATGGACGTCACACACTTGCCAGAATTTGGAAAATTAAAATATTTGCATGTTACAGTTGATACTTCTTCTGGATTTTTGATGGGCTCCCTTCATGCCGGAGAAAAAACTAAAGATGTTATAGCTCATTGCTTACAAAATTTTGCCACTGTGGGCGTTCCAAAACAGTTAAAAACAGATAATGCCCCTGGTTATACTTCTACCTCTTTTAAACAATTTTGCTCATCATTTGGCATTACTCATATAACAGGAATCCCATACAATCCACAGGGACAAGGCATAGTTGAAAGAGCTCATCAAACTATTAAAATGTACTTATTAAAGCAAAAAGAAGGAATTGGGAAGGGGTATATATTCCCCAAAGATAAACTTAAAATAACCCTTTTTACTCTAAACTTTTTAAATTTGGATTCATCAGGGCTTAGTGCTGCGGAAAGGCATATGTGTCCAAAAAATGTATATAAGCCCAAGGTACTTTGGAAGGATATTCTAACAGGACAATGGAAAGGTCCTGACCCAGTAATTGTCTGGAGTCGGGGGTCTGTTTGTGTGTTTCCACAGGGAGAACAGCAGCCGATTTGGATTCCAGAGAGATTAACTAAGGTCCTGACCCAGTGATTGCCTGGAGTCGGGGGTCTGTTTATGTGTTTCCACAGGGAGAACAGCAGCTGATTTGGATTCCAGACAGATTAACTAAAGCGATTTCTACAGACCAAAAAGAAGATGTGATATCCAGAACTCCAGTTTGGTTATTCTTACATCTGCGACAGAACCAGAATGCTTTTTTCAATGTCTATTTTATTATTGCCCTTTCCCATATTTTTTTTTTTGAGCTCATACAGACCTAGGTTAATGTTTTGCTGATCAGTTCTATTTTTTGACTATAGAGTTTTTAAACATTGCAATGGAGATTTCACCTGTAAAAAGTTATAAGGCCTTTACTATTATGTTATGTGTCGTGTGTATTATGTGTGCACACTTGTGTTTTGTGTTTGAATGTACGTATGTCCATATGTCATATATGATGAGCGCTCATGAAAAAATGGATCCAAATAATTTTTTTTATTCACGTGATTTAAATGGTTTAATTTAAATTGGGTAAACAGCTGTTGAAGATTGTTTTATAATGTGAACAAAAAAGGAGGTTAACAGATCTGTTTGTTTACTTTCACCTTTCCTTTTCATTATATTTAATAATTCTCTTAAAGATAATGTAAATTGTTAAGAAAATTGTTTTCTTTTAATGCCTTCTAGAACGTTACATAATTTTTTCTTTAGCCATTATTGCCAGAATTCCTATCTTCATCCCAGTGCATGAAGACAAAGATAAAACCAATCTACAGCTTCTGCAATAGCCATCACTGAACTGCTTGCAGAACTTGCCTGGACTATGTATCACTTATATGCATTGTGAACTCACTTGTATGCATTGTGAACTATCTGTTGGTGCAGCGACTTCTGGTAGTGTTGGGGTATTTATGCTGATGGTGTCATTGGTGGTACAATTTTTCCAAAAGGAGCCGTCAGCTGGCTTGGTGTATCTTCCTCCCTTCTGTTTGTCATGATCGTTCAGCTAAAATTTGGGGGCCAACAGAGGTGAGGCAAAGAACCTCACCCCCCCGCTGGTACGAAGACCTCTACACAGGTGTGGCTGTATACTGGACTGGTAGTCAATGACGGGTAAGATCCAATTACTATGGTACCAACCTAAGACAGGAGGCTGACGCCTTGAGGTCAGCTCATCCAATAACGGGTAAGGACCATATGTACTATTGGACAACCTAAGGCAGACACGGTCCCTAAGCCACATGCTTCTTGTTTAAACAGAGAGGGGGAGATGTTGAGAGCCACAGCCGAAGGGGCTCCAGCAAACTTTCAGACTGCCAGCTGATGATTGGCTCACAGCGGCCCCAGCAACATCTAGCTGATTGGCTCCTCTGCGGTGATGCTCATTGGGCTGTTTCCCTGCCCTTTCAGACCACGGAGCTGCTCATTGGGGGACTTTTTTGGCTCCGCCCATGCGACCCAGCCAATCGGCCTCAAGAGCAGGAGGATTGTGGGAGGAAGAGGTTGTTGGGTGTGTGGCTTGTGGGAAGCCGGTGGAGGCAGTTGGGCTCTGAGGGTTTTTTCCTGAGGAGCTGTTTTGTTTATCTTGTGTGGTTCTAAAAATAAAGTTAGTTTCTTTTGACAAGTGGCTCCTGAATTGTGCCCAGCCAGACTGCGGCATTTATTATTTATTTATCTTTCCTCTAATACTGGGGATTAAGCTCAGGGACACTCTACCACTGAGCCACATGTCTAGCCCTTTTTATTCTGAGACTGGGTCTCTCTAAGTTGCCCAGCCTGGCCTCGAACTTGATCCTCCTGTCTTGGCCTCCCAAGTGGCTGGGATTACAGGCTTGGGCCACTGCACTCAGCTAAGGTCGGCATTATTTGTCATTCCTATTTTAAAGTAAGGCAACTGAGACCTAGAGAGATTAAGACTGTGTTACCATCACTCAGCTAGTAGGGGAAGGAGCCAAAGCCTGTTTTCTAAACCATTATGTGACTTCAGCTTTGGTATTCGTTAAGTGAGTGAATGAGCAAGTACACTGTGGTGTTGCCTGTGAGGTGAAATCTGAGATGCCCATGCCTCTGTTTTTGTTGGATTCAGAAATGCACATTCTACACTGTAGCTCTTGGGGGGACCTATCTCACAGGAATGCCCTGTACTACACACAAGCCCTCCCACATCTGCAGGCCAGGGAGTAGAACTGGATGACTGCTACTTACTGTTCAGATAAAATATTCTGAAATATCTATGAATAAAACAGTTCATCAGAAGTGCTTCCAAACACAAGGCTCTCATGTTTGTCCCTGTAATCCCGGAGCCATTATTCCAGTTCCACTTCCTGCCCAGTCTAATAGTTGGCACGTTGTTAATCTTTCAGTCGGCTACATTATGCTCATGCTTTTGGTCCTGTGAAGATATACCTTTTTTTTTTTTTCTTTTTTCCTAGAAAACTCATTTAATTTTTTTCTTGCTCTGTGTCATGCTCCCCATAAAGGAGAAGTTGAGAAAGAACTGGCTGAGGGAAGTAACTAAGGACAGACTTAAATAAAGAGTTGGTATTTTGGAAGAAGATTTAAACCACTTCTTACCCCCCAAAAAAACAAATCAAGAAGAATAAAGGTATTTTAGGGTCGGGGTGAGCAGAACATCATGTCCTATTTCCATATAAATCAAGAAGTTTTTCCTCTGGGGGCCCACTTTAAGAGAAATATGTAGGAAAGGATATTGAAGATAGATTTGTTTTACTGTGGGGAGCGGGTTCTTGGGAAGGCTGGCATGTGGCAATATCAAAAGACTTCCCAGGCTAAACACCACTTGCAAGAATCCTCTGCAGGGAGACGCTAAAAGACCCAAATAAGCACTTTTACAACAGACCGTCCAGAGTCCTTTTCATTAATCACTATGTCCCTGAACACACAAGAATTTCACTTTTCCACTTAGGGTCCAGGCCTGCCATGAACAATGTCTGGTGCTGGGGATCAACTGTCCCATGTGCACTTTTACCTAGTTTAATAAGCAAACCTAGTTAATGGGCCTATTTTTTAAAAAAAGCATTATCCTGTACTGCTAATTTAAGGATTGATTCACAGGGGACATGTTTTGGTTTTCGTTTGTTTTCCCTGTCTTTGGGGAAAAACCTCTATCAGGAATCATGACCTTTCTGGTTCTCTTTAGGTTATGAAAAGAAGCCCGAAATTGTTTAGATGACAACATATAGTCTTATTTCAAAAATTAGGAGAATATAATCAATGCATTTTCATATGTTATTAGTTAATATGTTAATTAGCACCGCATATGGCATTTGGAAATGAGCTTTGCCTTTGCTTAGCCAGAGCTGGTCTCTTCTTGGTGAAGGGAATGTGGTGAGTTTCTTGCTTTCTTGTCCACCTTTCTTGCTTACATTCAATAGCTTTCTGACTTGGGAGCTGGAGAAGGGATGGAGCCAGTTGTCATGACTGAGGTTGGTTTCGTGCTCTCAGAACTTCACATACATTCTTCTAGTACCCCCAACCTGCTCGGCCCCTCAGACCTTGTCAGACGACTCTCCAGATGCTTCTGGGGGCTCTTCCCATTGTTCTGATCACCCCTCTGATTTTTTTATGTTTCATTCCAAGTATGCTCTGTACAGATGGTTCTGCTATTATTCTGGCAGAAGTAATTTTCTTTTTAATTAAATTTATTTTTAAGCTGATACATAACCACATGAAAATTGTACATTGCACATCCTTTTTAGGATCTCATAAAATGGTCCCTGTCTAGTATTTCTTCCTGAAAATCTCCACCTGCCCTCAGGCATCACAGATCCCGACTTACTGTCAGAGGGAATGAAGTTATTTCCTACTTGTGGATCTTTCCTTTCCCCCAGGACTCCAAGAGGGTCTCTGGCTTTGGTGTGTGTCAAAGGAGTTTCCAGAACTCCAGGCAACAGAAATATCTCAAAGCCAGAAAGAGAGAAATCAAAGCTGTTTCAACAAAGGTGAAGCCTATCTCTTCTCCCCCAACTCCTTTTTTTCTTTCTTCTCTCTCTCTCTCTCTCTCTTTCTCTTTTTTTTTTTTTTTTTTTTTTTTTTGTGTGTGTGTGTGTGTGATGCTGGGATGGAACCCAGGGCCTTCCACATGCAAGACTAGTGCTCTCTACCACTGAGCTACATCCCCGTTCCTGGAGCCAATCTTCTCCACCAAGAGCACTTGACCCTCTGGCGCTCTCCTCTCCTTTTATATTTTTATTTGTACATGTAATTTGGGACCTAAAATGTACCCCCTTGCATTATAAATCTTGCATTATAAATGATTGCTTTATATTTTGTATCTTAACCCCTTAAGGAATTAGAATGTATTATACGTTTAGTATCCTGCACAGGGTATCCTGGCTTCCTACGAGGCATAGAACAGGTCCTCAGAAAATCTTGGTTTGTTAACTAGTGATTGGCAAGTCACAGTGATTGTCAAATGTATCGAAATGCCTACTGGCCCAACCACAGGGGTAGATCAGAAGGCAGTTGCAGAGATGCTTAGGAGGTTGTTGACAATTTTTCTGTATTCCTGGTAAATAATGATAATCTGCTCAAAAGACTTAAACCTGACATGTAGGTGAAGTAGGGCTAAACTTTTTCCTTCTCTGTCAGTGAGAACAAAACAAATAAACATTTCTGTGCCTACAATATTCCCATGCAATATAATATAAAGGATTTTAACTTTGGAGCATTCACATCTTAGTTCTGCTATTTGTTGGTTGTGATCTTGAAAAATCATTCAACTCAAAGTTTCACTTTTTAAAATCTCTAAAATGATGATAATAAAAAGATTGGAATAAGCACTGAGTGCTCTAATGCTTGTGAAATGTATGGCATATAGAAATCAATGGTTTAAAATTCTTTTTAACATATTGCAAATTTCTTTATGACTTTAAAACCATGAATTACTTTAAAAATTGTAATTGCTAGGTGAGATGACACTTATTTGTAATCTCACAAACTCCAAGAGGCTGAGGCAGGAGGATTGCAAATTTGAGACCAGCCAGGACAACTTAGTAAGACCCTATTTCAAAATAAAATTTAAAAAGATCTGGGGAGGTACCTCGGTGGTAGAGCACCCTGGGTTTAATCCTGAGTACCCTACCCTTCCACACACCAGATTTAGACTTTAAGGGCTGGGGATATAGCTCAGTGGTAGAGCACTTGCTTAGTGTGCATGAGGTTCTGGGTATGGTGTACCACAGGGAATCCCACATATACTTATGCATAACAATTTATATATAATGACATGTGTACATGTAAATAATAATAGCAATAACAATGACAGTAGAGTAGAACAAGCACATGAGGATCCATTTAGGATCCATACTTATAGTATCTCTGGGCACAGAGCAGGGGCAGGAAAGTGAATATGGAGAGACATTGGAAAAGACAGCATAGAAATGATTAGTTAAGTGCCTCCCCGGTATAATAGCATTCAATAAAAGATTTTAGCTCTTAAATAAAATGTGATAGTTTTTATGATTTTGAAACTATAGCCTATAGCCTATTTTTTCTGTACTCCAAAAAACTAAGAGTCTTTTTTTTTTTTTTCAGTGCTATAGATTGAACCCTCATATACCTTGTGGATTTAATGTGATTAGAATGTCAATTCTTGCCAATTCACCAGGAGGCAGGGGCAGAGCCTCCTGAGACCCTCTTGATCTGCTTCTCTCTAATGGGAGAGTAAACATGTTAATGCAGAACTTCCCTGTCTGTGATAAATTATCCTGACTTGCCCACTTTTTGGCCATGCTATCCAACATTCTTTACCAAGAATAAAATGCCACTGTATGAAAAATTATCTTCTAAACATTGACATACCTCAAGACTCTTGTCTTCTGCCATTTATTTCTTTCTGTCTATTAAAACAAATTTTCCTCCTGTATTGAAAATTGAATTCAGAGCCTTATGCATGTTACACAGGTGTTTCGCCTCTCAGCTTCATCCCTGAATCTTTTAAGTTTTATTTTGAAACAGGTCTCTCTAGTTGCCCAGACTGATTTTGAATTTCCAATCATCATCCTTGCCTCAGACTCCAGCATCTGGAGTTTAAATAAATTTTCCATATTTGTATTGGTGCATTAATTATAAAAAATGGTGGGATTCATCATTACATATTCATACATGCACACAATATAACCATATAATTTGGTTAATATCATTTCCCAGTTTCTCCTCTTTCCTTCCCTTGGTCCCTTTTCTCCTCTACTGGACTCCTTTCTATGTTCATGAGATTGACCTCCCCCCTCTCAACACACACATACATTCCCTCTGCTTTTTACTTTCTAGTTTCTACATATGAGAGAAAACATATGACCCTTGACTTTCTGAATTTGGCTTATTTGCTCTGAAGTTCCATCCATTCTCCTGCAAAGGACATATTTTGATTCTTCTTTATGCCTGCCATTCTTTTGGGGGCAGAGTAACTTCTGTTGCTCCTGGAGTTGGGGATAGAGAGTGCACTCTATAAAACCCATTGCTGCGCTAACACAGCTATTCTACTTCCCTTCTGCAGAAGCCCTGTGGGTTGAAATACAAGGATAGGAGCAGAACCAGAAGGCTGCCGTGATGAATACAGGCCATTTCTGCAGATTTCTAAAGTATTTCCCATTTTTTTCTACATAGGTAATTCCTACATGCATATCCCTAAGAGCCAGAGTATCTTATAATGGTATAACACAAAGTTTCCTAAGCAGTGCTTCAAATGAATATAAGCATCCACAAGATATTAACTGCATTTCCTAAAAGGAAATGTTCCATGGTCAAGTAAACTTAGAGACGCCTAGGTGACCAGAGTTAAATAGGTGCCACATTAATAACCGGTGTCATGAGTCTTCCAAAGAGAAACCTTACGTACGTATGGCATGTTCCAAATCTACTTCACCACAGAAGCTGTTTTTCTAGACCCTCAACTTCCACAGAGCACATTTTTGAACATCCAGGATAGTTTACCAAAGTTTGATACTCTAAGTTGGTCGGAGAAATATTATTATCCCCATTTTATAAATAAGAGAGATGAGACTCTTGACATTGGAAGGAATTTTCTGTGTGGATCAATTTCAGTTTTCATTCCATTGGACCATGTAGTCATCTGTATTAGTTTCCTAGAGTTGTTTTGGTTTCTTTTATGTCTTAGTTTCTTTTATGTTCCTATAACAGAATATAGCACACTCCATAAATTATAAGGAAAATGCTTCTCTTTTTCAGAGACTGGGATACAACAATAAGGTGTTTTCATCAGATGAGGACCTTCTTGCTGTGTGGGAAGGTGGTGGAGGATGTCACAGGGAGAGAGCAGGAGCAATGCGGGAAGGTGGGGCCAGTGGCAGGAGCACCAGGCAGCTGATGGTGTGGCAAAGCCGCTCCTGCCATAACCAACCCACTCACAGCAACAGTACTAATCCACTTATGAAGGTGGAGCCCTCATGCAGGCCCCACCACCCAATATGGTCACAGTGGCAGTTAAACTTTAGCATGAGCTCTGGAAGGGACAATCAAGAAACAGCACCATGACAAATCACCACAGATTGCATTGCTTAAACAAAAATATTGATTTTTCAGTTCTGAAGGCTCTGAGGGGAAATCTATTCTTCCCTCTTTCCTTGCTTCTGATGGTTGCCAACAATACTTGGAGTTCTTGGCTTGTCACTAATTTCCTCTTCCCTCCCTCCCTCCCTCCCTTCCCTTTTTTCTCCCTCCCTCCCTCCCTCCCTACCTTCCTCACTTTTTTCCCTTCCATTCCTTTCTCTCCCCTCTTTCCCTCCCTCCTTCTCTCCCTTCCATGGTGGGGATTGGACCCAGGCCTCAAGGATCAAGCCTGTAAGCATGCACTCTACCCCTGAGATACACCCCTCAGCCTGTATCCCTCCAGTTTCTAATTCATCTTCACATGGCTTTCTTGCCTTTCTTGGTCAACATGCAATGGACATGTTGCAAGAAGTTAAATGCTGTTAGATGCTGATGTTTTCTGGTTATTTCTTACATCAGCATAAATAAACATACCATTATCATTCTTGATTTTAATAGATAACATTCTGAAAATCAATTTCTAGTTACGTAGATGACTTATGGATTTCCAGAATGGGCCCTCCTGAAGCTGTCATGTGATTCAGTCAGAATGGTAACATGGTTTGAACACATTTTCTTTCCCTCCTCACTGTTGGTATCCAATTTTAGAAAGTCCTTTCAAAGACATTTTATGAAGTTATTCATGTGTCTGTTCATACTATTTGGAATAGTTTCACCAAGTTCTTTAGGTGCAAATATAACTTAGTCATTCAGCTCTAAGATTTTCAGTAATGGTTGGATAATTGTTAAATGAAGTCAGAGAATTCTTTTCAAGGGCCCTGGATTTACTGTTCAAGTAATATTAATAGCTACCATTTATTAGGTGTTTACTGTGTGCTAGCTACTCTATTTTATGCTTTACCAACTTTATTAAATCATTTCTCACTGCAGTCCTATAAAGGTAGATATTCTTACTATCCCCAACTTACTAATAGGGTCAAATTCAAATAGCTGACAGGTAACAGTATTCAGATGCCGATCCAAGTCTGTGCCAGTGATCTCTGATTTCAATGTCTTGGTGGCAACCGAGTCAGAATTAGGAGACAGGTCTCTGAGACAGTCTTATTTTGTCTAAGGGATGCTCAACGGACTCCTTACACAGGGCTCTGGCACGAGAGACTTCCTTGAATGATGGGGCTGAGGGCTGTTCCCAGAGTGGCCTATTTAGGGAGATCCCTGTGTCTCTGGTTCCAGTGGTGCCTGTGAAACCCTTTGATAGTAGGTTGTCTCAGGGGGTCCCACACATGGCTGGATGTGTGCACCTGACGGAGAGGAGGAGAAGTGGTACATGCTCACGGTTCTCTTCTTCTCTTCTTCTTCCTGTTCCTCCTTCCTTCTTTTCACCTGCCCCCAGTGTCTCTATGTCTTGAATCACCTGCACCCATGTCTATGTCTCACCAATAATCCTCTCAGGGAATAAATAGCTCATATTGGATACAGTGGGTCAAAGCAATGGTCCAAGTACCACAGCCTTTATGGAAAGAGCTGATGACCACACTGCCATCTGTGGTCATAGGTGCCTTATAACTGATTCCTACTCAATTCTTGATGACTTTATGAAGTCGTAGTTCATATTCAAAAGCACCATCACCCTTTTTAATGTCAAACACCAAAGTTTGGTTACATATCTCTGCAACTACTTGAGTTTATTACTTTTTTTTTTTTGGTACTGGGGCTTGAACCCAGGGTACTTAACCACTAAGCCACATCCCCAGTCACTTTTAAAATATTTTATTAGAGACAGTGTCTCACTGGGTTGCTAAGTGCCTCCCTAAGTTGCTGAGACTTGTTCTGAACTCGTGATCCTCCTGCCTCAGCCTCCCAAGCTGCTGGAATTATAGGCATGTTCTGCCATGCCTGGCTGAGTTGATTACATTTTTCAAGCTTTTAAAATATATTGACATGTACCATTGCCTTGAGATAACATTCGGCAAATTTTCTCTGTTGCACAAAGTGGAAGATTGTCAAAAACTTACGTATGTTCATAGCAATGTGAGCTCATCTCCCCTGATAATCAAGGGCTTGACAATCAAAAACAGTTTGTATTTAGTCACACAAATTCATAAGGCAAACACCGAAGGCCAGCATGTCCTGGGCATGCAGGAACGGGTATTGTTGTATGCAGCCAGAGCGGCTTCATGTGTCTATGCAGGTGGTGCCTCTCCAAATGGGGCTGGCCAGGGAACAGCAAAGAGCTGGGGTCCTGCCTAAGCCTGCATCCCCACTGTGAGCCCTGTCTCTGGAACAGCTAGTGCTGTGTTCACCTGGAGGAAGGCACACACTTTCTTCTCACAAAAACACTATTGAGAGGCTGAGGTGATGCAGAGGGGATGCCTGTTTTCTGATTTATTCTCCTGCACATGGGCTTGCTGTGTGTAAGCTTGAAGTCCTAATTTCTTTAGGATAAAGTCTAATGTTTACAATATAGAGTCTCCCTCCTACCCTTGTCAGAGTGACTACCTTTGCTTGAACATTTGGCAGCTTACGTATCATTCATTATTTGAATTTACCAGGGTTCCCTGCAGTGTTCTAGGTCCATTGTACTCATTTTGTCACAACAATGGAAAGGTAACAGATTGGTGGATACTGAGGGATGATTGTATATACATGTCTGTATATGTACATATATATTTCTTAGTGTGAAACAAAATTGATCTGTTTGTGATAAAGTGATTTTCGTATCTCAGTGCCAATATTTTTAATATTGTCAACTTACTTGTACTAGGGAAGTCAACTCTTGATGGAAGGCTTGAATTGAGCATATAAATATTGGCAAATGCATTTTGATTGCAGCACAGATATGAAAAAAGGAGACAATTGTGTTGTGTGTGCTACATTATTGGAAATTAGGTGGAGGAAGGGGTATAGCAGAGCTTCATATCTTGGAGGGAAATGTGTAGGGCTTTAAATGTAACTTAACTTGTTTGTTACACTTAATGAGCCCTGGCCACATGAATTCCTCTGAGATGGCCCTAACGGTTTATATTAAAATTAAATGAAGTGACCCTCCTGTGGAAAATGATTCAGTGGGTATCTGTTTTCAGCTCTTTACCCTTGCTATGGCAACTTAATTATGTCACTGCCCCCTAGCACACGCACTTGGCAAGTCTACACTGCTTCAGTGAGTTGATGTCATGCATGGGGTTAGACAGCCTAACTTCCAGACTTCTGAGCACATGTCACACAGAAAGCCTCATCTGACTCTTGCCCACCCAGTCAGCCTCATTGCCTCACATAAGGCTTGCACCCCAGCTAAACCAGTCCACTGCCAACACACAAATATATCACGTGTTTTCAGGGCTGTCCAGCCTTTGCACATGCCACCCCTTCTACCTGGACACTTTCTCAGTCCTATTCACTGACAAGCATCTCATTTGTTCTCTCAATCACCTGCAGGTGTATCCTTGATGTGGCACCTGAATCACCTCACCAGAGTTGATACCTCTGTGCCCTTCATGCCTATGCTTCCGGTACATGTAGTTTTGTTTTGTGTTCTCTGATTTAGTAAACATTTCCAGGCGGCACCCAGAGATATAAATGGAGGATTTTGCTTTGTGAAATAGCCAATTGTAGTAGCTACAGCCATAGGCTTTGGGGTCAAACTGCTTGAGTTAAATTCTAATTCTACCTCTTAGTACCAGTAAGATATTGGATACTTATCTTTCTCTAGGCCTCAATTTTCTCACCAATGAGATAAGGACGATAATAGTAACATTTAATAGGATTACTGTGAAGATAAATTGAGATAGTGAAGTTACTGGTACAGTTACTGGTACAGGAATGCATGTTTCTCTCCCCTCCCCCCCGCACCCCCGTGTGTGTGTGTGTGTGTGTGTGTGTGTGTGTGTGTGTTGCTACATCCACAGCTCTTTTATTTTTATTTTTAATTTTGAGACAGGTTCTCACTAAGTTGGCCAGGCTGGCCTCAAACTTTTTTTTTTTTTTTTTTTTTATGAAGGAAGGAATGTTCTCAGACTTTTGATCCTCCTGCCTTATTGGCATCCTGGATATCTGGGATGCACTACTAAGCCTGGCAAAAATATATATTTAAATCAGCTGCATTATTGTGGCAACCTAACAGGTGGCTTTACTAGTGCATGTGATTTCATGTGTTAGGCAAGGCCAGGTCGCAGCCACTGTGGAAGAAGTTGCCTGGCCAACTTGTGCTTGCTTGTGAAACCAGATTAACCAGATTAACCAGAAGGACTACACCAGGTAAATATGGCTCCTGCCTCTAGTTCAGTGTGTCTCTCACAGGTTGCTTAAAAACAAGAACCAACAACAGAAAATCAAATGCAATTGGATAACACAAATATGCTTTTATTTGATCTGAGTTACTTTATTTTTTCTCTTCAAAATTCATTTGTTATTTGAGTTCCTTTTCAGTGCTGGTAAGGGAATTTTTAAGGAGAATTCCTCTTGGATTCATTCTTCCATACTCCTCCAAGAGTACAAATAAAGATGATCCAGGATTATGCTGGATGGCGCAAGGTGCCAGATTACACTTTAACAAAATTAATATGAACTTTGACCTTTGACCCTTGAATAGTTGTCACAAGGAACAGTTTTATCTAATCTATTAGCATCTATAAAAAGAGTTTCAGGCACTTACTTTTGGAGAAAATAACCCAATCATTTTGGTGGAACAAGATGGACAGCCAAGATTAATGAAGCATTGCAAGTAAGTTTTCCAGCCCTCTCTGGAGGTGGATTTACTTTAAAAATTTTTTTTTTAAAAAAGACAATTAATAAATAATATTAAAGTAAAAAATTTAAAACAAAACCTCAGAGGATAAACTCTTGGAGGAAGAAACTATTTTTAAAGCACAATCGGCCCCCCCTCCCGCCTCCCCCATCACCAACACACATATCTGTTCTTCTCACTTTCTGAAAAGAGCATTTCACTTTGCTAATGCTGTGAAGGGTGGAGTTGGGAAGTTACTCATCCTCTCCCCTACCCATAGAAACGATTCCTAAGGCCTAAGTGATAGTTTCCCCCACCTCTTTCAAATTAGGTAGATCTTTTCCAAACTTGACAAGCACTCAAAAATCTGCTATCAAAGTCTCAGAACACCTGATGGTGAGCTGGCTTGCTTACTTTAGGCAGGGGAAATGCATCATGAGCCCCACCTAGAGGCATGCCTTGGAATTATCTGTGAAAGTGACCTAACATATTTTCTGGGAATAGAAGATATTTATTAAATTTGAAATCTGAACCAAACATCATGATAAGGGGAGTGCAGAGATAAGCAAAGATTAAAATATTAAATATCTGCTCTCAAAAGTCTTATGTTAGGGGAAAGAAGTAACTGCTGTATAATAATTCTAAATATAATAAACAGTTTTCAAAGGATTCTGAAAAGGTGGAGGTGCTTGATTCCTTCTTTCTCCTAAGGGCCCCACTGGGCGGAGGAATGATCTGTATAAGTTTGATGCAGGCAGGGAGGGAAAGAAATGTTGGTGAGGGGGAGGGGGGCCCACCTGCAAATTACAGTATCAAGTGCTCCTGAGACAGCCTAAAAGTGGTCCACAGATTTCAGAGGCCCTGGAATAAGGCAGCTAAACAATCCTAGGTGTGGCAAGAGACTAGACGTCTGGTGGAGCCTGGGGAAAAATCTAAAGATACTGCAGATGCTTGAGGAGATGGGTCTGCTGCCCAGGGAGGTAACCTCTGTGACCCTAGAGGAGCTGCCTCAGTCCACGGTCGTCTGGAAGAGGCCTCACTTGCTGAGTCAAATCTTCTCCTCAGGTGATTCTTTTTTTTTGTTTTCTTTTTGTCTGAAGAGCTGAAAGAAACCCAGGAATCTGATAGCTTCTTACCGCAACCATGAATTCCAGCTTTCAGCTGTTTGGCTTATAGTCAAAAGCTTTCTGAGAGGAGCAAAGCATGCATTTTCCCTCCTCTGACCCTGCCCAAGAGATAGGGAATGTCTCTTCTAACACTGATAATGTGGGTCTGTAAAGGTGGTGATAAAATTGAAGAGGCTATGTAGAATATGGTACCTCTTTTATTTTCTTCAAGGAACATGGAAATATAGGTACAAATATTGAAAGTCTGAGAAAAAAATAATGATGCTTAGGAAGGGTGGAAGCTCATGAGCACATACTCTCCACATAGAGTACATATTTCTGGATGGCTTTTGAGGGGCGTTTCGTATCTCCTGGATCCTCTCCTGACAATTCTTTTTTGCAATTCTCTTCCAACTCTTGGGATTACTCTTCCTGTTTCCTAGGTCTGCTTCTGGTACAATATTTGCATTTTCATTCCTTTTTCAATTTTTTTTTTTTTTTTTGGTACCAGGGATTGAACCTAAGGGTACACAACCACTGAGCCACATCTCCAGCCTTTTTTATATTTTTATTTAGAGACAGGGTCTCACTGAGTTGCTTAGGGCCTCACTAAATTGTTGAGTCTGGTGTTGAACCCATAATCCTCCTGCCTCAGCCTCCCAAGCTGTTGGGATTACAGGGGTATGCCAAAAAAAAAAAAAAAAGAGTTAGATGACAAAGTCCATGAGAGTACTGGAAGAGTTTAGTTGCAAAAATAAACATTTCTGTTTTCGTTGTTGAATTTCTAGTTTTTAGATTTTTTTTTTTTTTTTTTTTTTTTTTTTTTTGGTCGTGGTGGGGACTAAATTGAGGCATTTGTAGGTAAATGGGTGGAGATGGAGAATATCATGCTAAGTGAAGTATGCCAATCCCCCAAAACCAAAAGCTGAATGTTCTCTCTTATAAGTTCTCTCTTATAAGATGATCTATAATGGGAGTGGACATGGGGAAGGAGGGGAGGGGAGGGGGCATGGGTGCAGGAAAGATGGTGGAATGAGATGGGGACATCATTTCCCTAGGTACATGCATGACTGCACATATAGTGCAACGCTACATGCTCCATCGTGTACAACCATAGAAATGAAAAGTTGTGTTACAATTCTGTACGATGAATCAAAATGCATTCTGCTGTCATATATACCTAATTAAAATAAATTAATTAATTTAAAAAGTAACACTTCTGGTTCCATTTCAGGGCAATTAATGAACCCTGTGGATTAAGAAGTATTCCTTATTAAGTTTCCGGACAGAACAGGATACAAAGGAGAGATTTCTAACCTTGGGCTTCTTATCTGAAGAAAGATAAGAAGAGAAGGTGATAAAGCGACCTTGTGGACTGGCGAGTAGAAGGGAAGTGATTCTCTGGGCGTTTTATGACTCAGGTGTGGAAATGACATTTCAGACTTACAGGGACTTTGTAAGTAAATTAGTAAGTAAGTTTTTTTTCTGGAAATGTTAACATAAAAGTTTCGACAAAAATTGAGTCAGAATATTGATCGTAAGGAAGGGTAAAATATACCATGGAGAAAGACAAGGGATGAATCAGGTATATGTAACTGATATGAAAATTACCAGGAATCTATGGGGTGCAGTAAAAAAGCACTCACTTATTCTCCTGCCTCTGAATTAGAGTTAGGACATAGATCTAATTCCCATATTGGTCATCCTGAAACAATAACTGTATTTTTAAGCACTTCTAAAAAGCCAGGATAATTTTGTTCAGCAATGAAAATGTCAATCTCATGTAAGAGTCAAACTTCTGAATTCCATTTTAAGTTGAAGCTTCTTTCCTATTGGGTCATTTGTTTGTGTGTTTATTTATTTCTTGGTACTAGGGATTAAACCCAGGGGTGCTTAACAACCAAGCTACATCCCTAGCCCTTTCTTTGTATTTTATTTAGTGACAGGACCTCACTAAGTTGCTTAGGGCCTCACTAAGTTGCTGAGGCTGACTTTGAACTCGGAATTATCCTGCTTCAGCCTTCTGAGCTGCTGGGATTACAAGAGTTTCGCACCACACCTGGCTTCTTTTCTATTCTGGCTTGGAGTTACCTGATAAAGAGTTTAAAGCAACTATTTAAAAAATTCAATTTGATCTAGATGTTAGATACATATGTAAAATTATCACACTCCGATTCATGCTTAGCTATAATTATCATACACCAATAAAAATTAAAATTCTCAAAGAAAAAAATAGGAGACATTCTTGAAACATATATTATAATAGGAAGTACCAAACAAGAAACAGGAAGCATAAAGAAGAGTCCAATGGAAATTTTAGAACTTTAAGACACAGTAAAATACAGCAAAATTAAACAACAACAATGACGTACCATATAGACTCAGGGAAGAATAGTGGTTATAGAAGAATCAGAAAACTTGAATTGAGATCAAGAAGATTACCCAATGTGAACAACAGAGAGTTTTTTTTTTTTTAGGAATAATCTCAAGAACTTATGGCACTGCACAAAAACTCTAATATTTCTATTACTGGACTTACAGAAGGAAAGGAAAGAGAGTATGCACTAAAAATATTTACAAAAATAGCAGCTAAAATGTTCCCAACTATGTTGAAAGATAGAAATCTAGAGATTTAAGAAGTTGATTAAATCCCAAACAAAAAATGTATTGAAAGAAATACAGTCCTACAGACATAATAATCAAAATGTCAAATATTAAAGTCAAAGAAGTCTTGAAAATTGGCTAAAAAGTATCATGTTACCCATAGGAAAGCAATGATTCAAATGATTGGAGATTTTTCATTAGTAACTGTGGAGGCCAGAAGTGAGTGTCACATTTTTATTTTTTTATTTTTTATTTTTTTTATTGGTTGTTCAAAGCATTACAAAGCTCTTGACATATCATATTTCATACATTAGATTCAAGTGGGTTATGAACCCCCATTTTTACCCCAAATACAGATTGCAGAATCACATCGGTCACACATCCACATTTTTACATAATGCCATAATAGTAACTGTTGTATTCTGCTACCTTTCCTATCCTCTACTATCCCCCCTCCCCTCCCCTCCCATCTTCTCTCTCTACCCCATTTACTGTAATTCATTTGTCTCCCTCCATTTCCATGCAATTTCCCTTTTCTCTCCCTTTCCCTCCCACCTCATGTCTCTGTTTAATGTTAATCTTTTCTTCCTGCTCTTCCTCCCTGCTCTGTTCTTAGTTGCTCTCATTATATCAAAGAAGACATTTGGTATTTGTTTTTTAGGGATTGGCTAGCTTCACTAAGCATAATCTGCTCTAATGCCATCCATTTCCCTGCAAATTCCATGATTTTGTCATTTTTTAGTGCTGTGTAATACTCCATGGTGTATAAATGCCACATTTTTTTTTTATCCATTCATCTATTGAAGGGCATCTGGTTTGGTTCCACAGTCTAGCTATTGCGAATTGTGCTGCTATGAACATTGATGTGGCAGTATCCCTGTAGTATGCTCGTGTGTCACATTTTTAAAGTGCTAAAGGAATGTAACAGTAAGCCTGAAATTCTACATCCAGTGAAAACATGCTTCAATAGTAAAGGGAAAATCAATGAAATAGAAAATGAATAAATAATAAAGAATATTAATAAGTTAAAGGATGATTCTTTGAACTTTTTTTTTTTAAAGAGAGAGTGAGAGAGGGAGAGAGAGAGAGAGAGAAAGAGAGAGAATTTTAATATTTATTTTTAGCTTTCGGCGGACACAACATCTTTATATGTATGTGGTGCTGAGGATCGAACCCGGGTCGCACGCATGCCAGGCGAGCACGCTACCACTTGAGCCATATCCCCAGCCCGATTCTTTGAACTATCAATAAAATTTAGAAAATTCCCCTAGATCTGTTAATTAAAAAAGTAAAAAACAGAGGGGAAGAATATAAAAATTACCAAGATTAGAACAAAAAACGAAACATCACTACAGGACCTATAGACAAAGGTTAAGATAATGTCTTGAAAGATATTATATCTAAATTTTCATCCACTTAAGTGAAGTGGATCAATTTGTTAAAAAGCAACAACCTTCAAAGCAAGAAGAATTGGACACCTTACTTAGAGAAACTAACTTATAAATTTAAGATCTTCCTATGCAGAAAGCTTCAGATTCATGCAGCTTCACCTGTGAGGTGTGCCATATATTCACGGAAGAAAATTATACATTTTACATAACCTCTTCCAGAAAATTTAGAAGAGGTAAGAGTTTCTAACTTCTTCTTCTTCTTCTTCTTCTTCTTTTTTTTTTTTGCCAGTCAAAGCATTTCTAGTAAAGGAAATTCAATGATATAATAGACAAAATTACTTAACAAAATTTTAGTAAATTGAATTCAGCAAACAATAAAAGAAATAAAATAAAACTAATGCATCACAACCAATGAAGCACATGACAGTAATGTAGTGTTGACATACCATTTGAAAATGAATGAATGTAATTCTCTATATTGATTTATTAAGAATACAAAACACTATGAACAATAGATGCAGAAAAATGTTTGACAAAACTCAACTAATGTTTACAACTCTTAAAAAATTAGAATTAGAATAGAACATCAACAAATTGTTAAAAGGTTATATTTGAATATATAACTCAATATTAAATGGTTTAATTCTTCTTTTTTTCTCATAATAAAAAAACAAGAAAATTCTCAGCACATCCATTCAATATTGCACTGGAGTAACTAACAAATCAAGGAAAGAATATATATTAGATAGAAATAAAATACTGTTCACAAAAAAATATGATAATATGCGTAGACACCCTAAGTAATCTACAAAAACTAATATATAACGCGTAGGTAATTTCAACAGTCTTACAGGCTTCTACATGTTAGCAATAAACAATAATAGAAATAAAAATGCCACTCTACCATCAAAGAACAAGAAATAGTAGGGAAAATTTAACAAAAGACATGTCAGACGTGGACAACACCAAAACCACAAAACATCCCTGAAAGAAAACCCAAATAAACATGTAGAAATGACATTTAATGAATGAGAACACAGACTATTGTTGTGCTTTCAATTCTCCCCAAATTTATACACAGCTCTAAAGGAATCTTGTTCAAAATCAACGAGTATTTTTTTGGTAGAAATGGACATGAAATTTTAAGAGGAAAAACAAACAAATGTCCAATACAAAAACTACCAAACTTAGAGTAATCTAATCTGTGTAAGAAAAGACTTACAGATCAATAGGACAAAATTGAGCTTATAAATCAAATTTTACATAGTCAACTGAGTTTTGGTAAAACTGTCAAAATAATACCATGGGGTAAAGAGGAACCTTCTTAATAAATGATACTGGAGCACTTGAATATCAATATGCAAAAATTGAAATCTCAGCCTTTTATGTAAATTAACTCAAGATAAAGCTTCATTATCTCACATGTTTCCCAGAATGGGACTCCTATCTCAATAAACAATAAATAAATAAATCCTATGTGAAAAGATAGACAAAAATATTGTGACCTTGGCTCATACAAACTTTTCTAAGATAGAACACAAAAGGAAAAAAATAGCAAACTGGACCTTCATTAAAATTAAAAATCTTACTTTTCAAAGACATGATTAAGAAAATGAAAGGAAGCCACTGGCTAGAAGAAAACTTTTGCCAAACACATGTCTGGTAAGGGACTTGTATTCAACAACCTAGTAGTAAGAAGATGACATTTTATATAATAGGAAAAAGATACATGAATTACAGGAAAGATATATAAACAGCAAATGTTCAAATTTAAAAAAGGTCCAACATTATTAATCATTAAAATAGCTGAACTCAAGAAAATTGAATATATTAAGTATTTTCAAGGATATGGGTCAATCAGAATTCAACCTTGTTGGTGGGAACAAAAAAACAATCCATTCACTTTGGTGTTTTCAAAAGTGATAAACATTCATTTAATCATCTGCTCTACCAATATTCAACATCTGTCTGCATAAAGCCCATGTACAAATATTCACAGGAGCTTTATACACAGTAGCCAAAACCTAGAAACAATTGAAATACTACTAAACAGTAAATAGGAATATGCAATAAAAAGGAATGAACTACTACTACGTAGAACAGCGCAGAGATCTCAAAATTATTATGTTTAATAATAAAAGCCAGACACAAAATACTGCATAATATTATGATTTTATTTACATAAAGTTCTAAAAAGAAAAACTATAGCGATAAAAAGTCAATCAGTAGTATGTAGGGGTTGGCCATCCCTAGGGCTTAGAATTGGCAAGCCAGATGTTTTTGAAATGGTCACAGATGATATTAGAATAATTGAAATATTCAGCATTATGTTATTATGATCATCATTGTTATTATGATCATCTATCTACATAACAGAACATATTAGGATGACGGAAATATTTTTTATTCTAATTGTTATTATGATTATCTAACTGTAAAAAGTTTTTGAAACTCCTAAAAATTGTACCTTTTAAATTGATGAATTTTACTGTTTACAAATTATATTTCAAAAAACCAAATGGACTTTAGCTAAAAATCATTTTGTGTTGGTGTTGTGAACTATGTGGGATTCACTGCCACCTGCTGGCGGAGTTGTGTAACAATCCTACTTTTAACAATCTGCTCAGGTACACAGCTAATAACCATTAAGTGCTTACTAAGCCGCAGGAACTTGCTTAAGTGGTTTTGCAGGTTTTGCTAATTTAATCTTCCCACCTACTCTATAAAGGAAATCACACTATCCTAACCACCATGGTATATTGAGAGGCAAATACAGGAAATGTTACATATGAATACAATACAACATGATGAGGCTTCCAAATGAGGTGTGTCTGCAAAGAGTTCAGTTCTATAACTATGGCAAGGTTGAGATTTTGCTTGGGAAGCCTTCATTAGAAAATAACTCTGAGTTTTAAAAGATAAAAAAAAAATCTGGATTATTGATCATCATTAGAAAGTGTGATTTTTCTAAAGGTCACCTGGCATTAGACAAGATGCTTTATCTCCCAAGAATGCAATCAGTGGTGTTGCATTCTTGGGCTCCTTAAAATGCTCTTAGTAGTAAAGGGTAAAACACAGTCTCCTAAAAGCCAATTATTGTTATGTTACTTCACGTTTCTCACTAAAACACTCAGGGTCACTCCAGGTGAACTGGGTTGCACAAAATAATCACACAAGAGATAGAGAAACCTTTTTTGGGGGGGTCCTGTGCTGGCTCCTCTGACCTTAAGGATCCACAGGAAGAGGGGGCGGATATGTGCTGAACCTTTTTATTGAGGAGAAGCCATTCAAATGAGGCAAGGGGTCAGGTTTCAGGGGGTTGACTGACAACTAGGAAGGTCACATACAAAGGCCAAGCAAGAGAAGGGGACACACCAAGGGCGTTTCCATGGAACATTCTATCCCAAACAGGGCAAAGGGGTAATATTACAAAAGAATAGGTGAGTGTGGCTCAACCCCAAGGGTGACACGCCTACATCTGAAGACAGAGTCAAGCTGCATTTAGGGAGAGTTTTTGAAGATTGAAATCAAATCTTTCCCTCTGCAATAATTGCTTCAAATGCAGTTCTCCAAGTATTACAGCAGATGGCAGCACAATCATTGTTAAAATGTTAAATTTTGCCATCAAAGTGAAAAAACTGAAGGCAACTTGTTCTTTTTTGATTTGTTTTGGTTTTTGTTGTTCCTCCTTCTCTGTGAAAATCTCTTTTAGGCTGCTAAAATAATTGTACTATGGATGTTTTTAAGGTTGCAGAGCTCAGCAACACCTTAATTATGAAGGTTCTTGAATGCTAAACTAGCCACTGAATTTTTTTTTTTCCTCTTAATTGTGGTAGGAACACAACACTGTTAGAATAGTCTAGAAAGGAAGTGAAGAGATGACTTGATCTTGAGTGTAGCCATGAGGTGGAGTCAAGCTGGAGAAAGTAGGTCACTGGGGTGCCTGGAAAGGTCTGTATTGTCCCTGGTCCATTTTTTGCTTGCTCATGTGCTTGCTCTCTATCTGCTTCCTGGCTGCAATTTATCTGAGTAACTGTCCTCTACCACACACTTCCGCTGTGATGCTCTGCCTCTTCTCAGGCCCAGAGCAATGAAGGTGACCGACCATGTACTAAGGCCTCTGAAATCATGAGCAATAAACTTTTCCTCCTTTAAGTTGGTCTCGTCAGATATTTGGTCCCAATGATGCAAAGGTTACTAATGCACAAACCAAAGGTTTGTATCAGAAGACACAGGTTTGGACTAGGGGAGTTTTGTGAGGTGCCCCTGCTCATCTGTGTCTTGGTTTAACTTAGCTGATGACAGTTGATCCGCTGTTTTGATGAGAAGCACAGTGTTAGAGATGGACACAAGGTAGTCCCAGGAGTAGGTGAGATAATATGGAGAGACAAAGCCTAAAGTCCAAGGACTCTTCTGATCATGGTTGCATTAAGGAGAAACCGAAGATTTGATTAAACTGGCAGAATTTTCACAAAAGTATGATGTCTTAGGAGTCTATGAACAGGGATGGATGGAATATGAGTAACATATTTCAAAAATTTGTAGAAAATCAGTTGGAAAGAAGCCACTGGATGACAAGAAATGGTTAAACTGATGGGGGCAGAATGCAGATTATTATGAAAAGGTAGTGCAGACAATATATATATATATATATAAAAGTATAATGTCTCCTTTAGGAAGTTTGGCAGAAAGGGGAAGGGAAGAAAAGGTTCTACATTTTGACTAGACAGCAGAAACAAGAGCAAATCTTGACACAACAGGAAGACTTGAGCCTGTTTGTGTCTATAGTGAAGGAGACATTTGAAATTACACCAAAATTGTTTTCCTTTTTTTCTTTAATGACATGCAGATAATTTAATGAAACTGCATAACTTCATTTACTAGCAGTTTTGTGGATATAAGAAAAATGTTAGACGATTTTAAAGCAAATTTTTGCAACATGTTTCTTATTATTTATTATTTACACTGGGTCTGCTCAGCTCTTCTGCGTGGCGGATGTCTGAAATTTGGGAGTTGGAGAGTTTGTCATGCTAATCTAGTCTGTTCTCAGTGTCCAAGATCTTCTGAATATTATGGCAAGTGATAGGTCTAAGGGGTCTGTTGTTGCATCAACCAAGCATTTAAAATCTTAGAAAGCTCTGAACAGCCAATTGCTCTGTTATGATATGTATGTTTTGTTGTCAAGGTTTTTAGAGAGCTTTTCATTCTGTTGTTTTTGTTTTTTCTCCGAAGGAAAAGAAATATCAGTTGGCAGTGCTTTATCTTGCTGGCAGATTACTGAAGTATAGAATTTGCTTCTTGCCACTAGAGCTTTGGTGTCCTCATGTCATTATTGTGCAAAGGAATCTGTAAAGGCTGCCAGTTGAATCTGTCTGAGGAAAAAAATAACAACCTTGGGGAGCAAGCAATCGAGTCTGACATTAAATATGATAGAAACACTGGTTTAATTAAAAACAGAGTTTTCAATCAGGGACAATGGAAAGTGGAGAAAAGCCAGGAAGAAGGCAGTGTGGGATACCGCTCCAGGATACTTTCTCTGTTTTATACAGCATGAACAAACAAATTATTTACAAATTCCTAACCACCTGTTTTTGTCTTTAATTCTTTGAAACTCTGCATCATATCTGTTAACAGTCATCAAGGAAAAGATGAAACGACATGTTATTCAGATGATGTTATTCTATTGTACCACACAGATTTTTATGCAAATTAAAGCTCAAATACAAACAATGCAAAAAAATCCTGTTTCATAGTTGTGTTTTGGAACATAAATTTCATTAACCATGATTTATTTATAATGGGGAGGATATTCCATTCATTTGCTCCTTTTTTACATTTTTGCAGAACTGATTGATCAGGTGATTATACACATTATATCACTAAATCTATTATCCTCACCATTGCTTTGAAATCATAGGAATTCAAATTTACATTTATTCTTATAATAGATCCTCTTTCTTTCAGTAAAACGTGTGCGCGCTCGTGCGTGTGTTATATGTATGGTTTTATTAGGTTAGATTTTAAGATTCCCCTTAATGACAAGAACTTGTTACTAATCATTTCTTTAAGCCCTAAAGCTTTTTATATGGTATATTATGAAATACCTAAGACCTTTGCCTTTTGGTCATCACTCTGGTTTCCTGGCTAACAGTCATTCCCCATTTCTTGCCAACAGAAACTTGATTCTTTTAACCTATCTGATGGCCTTGGACAGGAGTCCTCCCCAGCCCATGGATGAAGGTTTCAATCAGTTTGGGAATCCCACTGCTCACCTGTGATTGGCTTGTAGTGGCCACGGGAGCTGGTTCTGGCCAATGAAATCTGAAGGGCATATCTGTTGCGATTTCCGGGAGATTTTTCACCCTCTGTGATAAATGGGGGTGGGGGCGGGTGTGGCTACAGAAGAAGCTCTATCCTCTAGAAAGAGAACTCTTTAGGACAGCTGTGTGAAGATGTGATGGACTACTACCTGAGGTAAACTCAAGGGGAATCCAATGGAAGGAGGCTGAAGCTGGTGGCTGGGAAAGTTGGGCTACTGAACGCTGGTAAGGACTTCTGGACTTCTGGTCAGCAGAGATAATGAATGCTCTCATATTGTTAGCCCAATTTAGTCAGGCATTTTGTTCCTTGTAGCCATAACCATTCTAACTGAGGCAGCACTTTAAAAAGGTCTCTCACATTATCTCTCTTGCTCCTGCTAACCATCATGTGAGGCAGGTGTCCTTTGTAGGACACAGAAGACAATGGGACTCCAAATGTGTAACTGAAATGAAAAGCATCAGAAACTAGTAGGTAACACCTGACATGGAAATCACACCACCTTTTTTTTCCTTCCTGGTACTGGTACTGGGGCTTGAACCCCGGGCTGCTTTACTACCGAGCTATAACCTCAGTTATTTGTTTTATTTTCTGTTTTGAAACAGGATCTCACTAAGTTGCTAAGGATAGCTTGGAATTAGTGACCCTCCTGCCTCAGCCTCCTGACTATCTGGAATTATGGGCAAGGGCCACTGCACCTGGCTGAATTCATAACTCTTGAAGATACTCACAAAGTCTTTTTAGTGCACTTCATTGTTTAACATGCATGGGATCAGTACAGGCTTGCTAAAAGAAGAGAGCCTGCAATCTGATGAAAATTAATTTCTCAGGCGGAGTCTCTCGGGCTTTCTTGTTTGCTAAAGCCCCCACTCTCCCTAACAGCTTGGAGCCCACCTGTGAGACATTATGATTTGTAAGAAGGTTCTTTTTCACATTTGTCCCATCTCTTTTCTGCCTCCCACTGTATGAACTGAAACCCGGTCTGGTCTTATTTCTAATAAAATGCCCCTATCTAGTGAAGATGGCTGTAGTATGACAGTTTAAGCAGAGAACAACCTCCCAGGAGAACATCTGCCCTTTCTCTCTCTGATCTGCTTGTTGGGCATGGAAATATGCAGTTTGCATGCATTTCTACTTCTATTTCTGCAGGAAGAGTTCAGCCTCTCTGTTTCACTCAGGCTCTGACTTAGACCTAGTGTACAGCTCTGGATCCTACTAGGTCCATTTTTTATATTGTTTAGATTTCCACACATGCCTAACATTAAAGCCTTCCCCATCTCCTAAGCTGTTTCTGGGAGCAGGAATGCTTATCAGTCACTTCTCTGTGTTAACTTGGATTCCTCAGGGGACAAAGCCAGAGGCAAAAACTTACAAGATAACCAGCCTTCACACCAGGGAACCCAGGGCCAGGGCCTGATTCATCACCTTACAAACAAAACAAGACAAAAAACAAACAAACAAACAAAAAATAAACCCTTTCATTTTGAGAGAAGGACTTGCTAAATTGCCCAGGCTGGCTTTGAACTTGTGATCCACCTGCATCAGCCTCCTGAGTAGCTGGGATTATGGCTAGGCACCACCAAGCCTGGCTCAAGCTAATATTTTATGGGGTGTACAGCCCCAAAATATCGAAAGTGAAAGTGCTTACATTTCAGAATGCATAGCTTTGCAAAACACACTGCTGGCCACACCTCTTGAAGGACATCTTTTGGAAAGTTATATAGAGCTATTGGGTATTAGAACTGTACTATCCATAATAGAAGAGGAAAGAAGGGCAAGCAAAGTATCTGCTCAGTTTTTCCCTCATTTCCTTCTTGCATCGGTCTAAGTTCATCTGCTAAGGGAGTTCCTACCAGGAACTTCCAGGTGGTGTTCTGCTCACCAGGCAGCCTCAGGGGGTGCCATAGATGCCATGGGTCCTATAAGGCAGGAACACAGGTTGACCTTTCTCTTCCAGGCAATTGCTGTCTACATGAAGTCTATGTGGTGGCCCCACTGGTGTATGATACCTGTCCCTGGTGCCACTATTGCTGGCAGGGAATCAAAGCAAGGGGCTGCGTATGTGCAGGAATTTTTTTAGCCAAGCTGTCACTGAGTTCTAGTGAGACAGTAGCTGAGTCCAGATCCAGTCTGTGTTTCTAACATGCAGAAGTTGTATCTTTCTTTTTCCTTCAGTTTTCTTCATTTTGAAGGGATTGGATTAACATATGCAAACTACAAAATCTTACTTGGTGTCTTCACACTATAGAACATTTTTTTTTTTTTTAAAGAGAGAGTGAGAGAGGAGAGAGAGAGAGAGAGAATTTTTTAATATTTATTTTTTAGTTATCGGCAGACACAACATCTTTGTTTGTACATGGTGCTAAGAACCGAACCCGGGCCGCACGCATGCCAGGCGAGCGCACTACCACTTGAACCACATCCCCAGCCCATATAGAACATTTTTTAACTTCAAGAAAATAAATTGGTTTTTACTTTTTTTATTTTTTTGTTAATTTTTTTTTGTCTCTATGTGTGTGTGTATGTGTGATGCTGGGGATTGAATATAGGGATTCACACATGCTAGACAAGTGCTATATTACTAAGCCACATTCCCAGCCCTTGAGTTGGTTTTTAGAATTGGGAATCTTCTTAGTATTGGTTTTTTTTTTTCTTTTTTTTTTTAAATTGGTTGTTCAAAACATTACAAAGCTCATGACATATCATCTTCCATACATTTGATTCAAGTGGGTTATGAACTCCCATTTTTACCCCAAATACAAGTTGCAGAATCACATCGGTTACACATCCACATTTTTACATAATACCATATTAATGCAGATGGGGTAGAGAGGGAAGAAGAGAGGGAAGGGGTGGGGGGATAGTAGGGGATAGGAAAGGTAGCAGAATTAGTATTGGTTATTTTGTGTTATTAACACTCATTACATCTTAGCAGAACAAAATTCAAATTCTAAGTTTATTTTGCCTTGCCTAAGGTGTTTTGTTGGGTAGACTGAATTTTTAATTTTTAATTTAATTTTTAAAAATTCTTTTACTTTCATAAAGCACACATAAACTGATGAAATTATGTAAATCTGTTGGGGATAGAAAGTCCTCTATTAATTCAAGGGGACATTCTCTAAATTTTTCTTTAACAAAGGATTTACCTTTCTTCAATAATAAGCTAACTTTGATTGGTGAATATTTTCACTGTAAAAGTTTTCCAGCAATATATTGGTAAACTCATGTCTCTAAGTGTGCATCTGGAGGCATAAAGCTGTTTTAAATCCTTATGTCTTGGCAAATACTTGAGCTACATTCCTATTAGCACTAGTCACCAATAAATTCCATTTAACTAATGATGTACAGTATCACATGTGCTGTAGGGAGCTCAGGAACCCCACTCACTGCAGCAACAATGCCACATCCCCAATTTAGCTCCATCTTGTAGTAATATGTTAACCAGGCCCTGCATCTCTTGACATGTTTGGGAAGGAACTGGGAGACTTCAGCGAACCTCATAACCCTAGCCCTAGAGTGATTTATGATTTTGGTGTGGTAAAGTGACAAACACTTAAATTCACTTTTGAAGAAGAGTGGCTGCTGGAGGAAAAGTCAACCACAGATGAACTAATACATTGAGCAATAATTCATTTGGAATACTAGAAAGAGCCTGGTGACTGGACTTAGGTTTTGTTTTTGTCCCTGTTATTTATTAACTCTTTGTATGAGGGTGAGTTTGAAAATTTCTGGACTTGAATTTTCTTCACAAGATAAAAATACTGCTTCTAACCTCAAAGGACCATTGTGAATAAAATAGGAAGCTAAATGGGACACTCAGGTTCAGTGCTGACACAATGAGTTCTTCTCTCCTCCCCGGCCCCATAGGCTATCCTCTGGCATTCCTACAGGCCAGGAATTGGTTGACTTAAAGGACAGTTGCTCTGATTCCTTATCTAAATGCCTTATATTACTCACAAAAACAATATATTTCTTTTCTCAGCTTCCCTTGCATCTAGTGTAGATCATATATATATATATATATATATATATATATATATATATATATATATATATATATATATATTCCTGCACAATAGAACAAAAAAAGAAATGCTTGTGTATTTTCAGGGAAAGTTTCTCATTAATCACAGACAGAAAGAAGTAGCTAGAAACCGTCTGTTTTCTTCCTGTGTTGAATACCTGTGTATTCACAGGAAATTAATAGTTATATATCAGAAGTTTTTATGCTTTTATTGGAATTGAATGCCTCCTAAGGACCAGGCGGTTTCACTATTGATCTGCATGGATTCCCTCATCTAATCCTCACAAGGATCTTCTGGGGCAGGTGTTCCTATTATTTCCATTACACAGCAAAGAGAACCACTCTAAAGGCTCAGGAACCTATGTAAAGTCACACCCTACCTGCCTACAGTTACCTTCCAGTCAATCCACATCAGTGAACTAATTAGTTAAGTAATTAGGTTTTGGCGGCTATCTCATATCTCAACCATAACGTTATGTGTTTAAATAACGGAAAATAAGTTTAAAAAACTGAACTCACTCTTCTCAATAGTCTCGACATGAGAGGTACTCATCACCTTATGTCTCTAGTAATGACATCTTTAGGTATTCTTTCTAATTGACATGTCAGTGTTCCATGTGTGATAGTTTCATAGCCTTTGATGGTAAAACATGTTTTGTTGGCACAAAACCCACTTAGGTTAAACTTCAGGTTTCCATACAGTTATTAAGTTTCTTATTTTTTAATTAGCTTATGTGTTTCCCCTCCTGTCTAAAAGGCATTTCATTACCTCCTAGACTACTACAGGAAAACTATGTGATAAACTAAGTTATGAAATCTTTGTTCATTTTATCTTTCTTAAGAGTTTTTTTCTTCTCCCATCTGATACAATGAGGTAAGTCTTCTTTATCCTAGGTGGTGTACTCAGGAAAAGTATAATTTTTTTTTATGCCTGTAGTTCATGCTACATTTTTGAAAAGGCTTATTGACTTGTCCATGAACCCTTGTTTAGATCCCTTGCATGCAATCTTTCTAGCAAGGAAGCAATTTTAAATGATTTTTAATCAAGCAATTTGTCATTAGAGCATTCGTTAACAGATGATATATACATTTAGCATAAATGTTTAAGTATTTCTAGTGAAAGTATATTTATATCATGAATTCAAACAGGCAGTTATTAACAGCTGTTTTTTATTTGCAGCTGGTTCAAAGATCTTTTTAGATGATAATGCTACTAGTACTTCATGAAAATTGAGATCATTGAAACTGAGACTTTTAACAAGCATTGATTTAGAGTCCTATAGGTTAATTCTTTAAACATTTTGCTGTTTTTTTTTTGTACCAGGGATTGAACCCAGAGGCACTTAACCACTGAGCCACATCCCCAGACCTTTTCACTTTTATATTTTCCGACAGTGTCCCTAAGTCACTTAGGGCCTTGCTAAATCACTGAGGCTGGCTTTGAACTTGAGGTCCTCCTGCCTCAGCCCCTTGAGTCACTGGTATTACAGGTGTGCACCACAGTGCCTGGATAAGCTTTTTAATTTTATAAATATGCCAATTGCTCTTCGCTCTTAGTTTTGAATTGATTTTCAAAAATTACACAATAAAGAGAACCATTTTCCCCAAATTACTTGTTTGTTTAAGTGGACTTGTAGTCAGTCATTGGTATATTTAAAATGATCTCTTCCAAAACATTTAAGAGATGCCTGGATTTAATTTGTGAGAAATGCATGCACAAACTGGAAAAAAAAATTTAAAGAAGAAGGAAATTCTGCTTTCTTCACTCCCTTGTGCATTTTTAAAACCTGCTGACATGCCTTTATTTTTATTTTAAGTTGAATTTATCTTAACAGATACATCAAAATACATGTACAAAAATTGTACATGTTAATGGAGAATCATAGGATGTTTGGATACATGTATGAATTGTGTAATCAGGTTAAACATATCTACCTCCTTGAGCACTTATCACTTTTTTTTTAAAGAGAGAGAGGGAGTGAGAGAGAAGAGAGAGAGAGAATTTGTTTTAATATTTATTTTTCAGTTTTCGGTGGACACAACATCTTTATTTTATTTTTATGTGGTGCTGAGGATGGAACCCAGCGCCCTGCGCATGCCAGGTGAGCCCGTTACCACTTGAGCCACATCCCCAGCCCCTTATCACTTTTTAAAAAATATTCATTTTAGTTATAGATGGACATGGTAACTTTATTTAATTTATTTATTTTTATGTGGTGCTGAGGATTGAACCCAGTGCCTCACTTGCACTAGACCAGCGCTCCACCATCGAACTACAACCCCAGCCCCATTATCACTTATTTTTACTACTTAGAATCATCTTTGTTCATGGAGAAAACATTCAAAATCCTTTCTTCTAACTCATCCAGATATACAGTGCCCTCATTGCTATCTCTATTCACCCCATTGTACAAAACACCCCAGAAACTCCTGCTCTCACCTGTCAATTAGCATCCACTGATCTACCTCCCACTCCTGCTCTCCCCAGCTTCTGATAACCACTATCCTACTTTCAATTTATGTGCATGCCTTCAAAACAAATCACTGAAAAATGTTTTGATCTACATTCATAGTCTGTGAGACTATGTTGAACAACTTTAAATTCTTTCTGTGAAATTTTCATATTCATTAGTTGTGATGGAGTCATGTAATTCCACTCCATGAATTTTTTTGCTTTTTGTGGTACTGAGGATTGAATTCAGGGGTGCCCTACCACTGAGCTACACCCAAAGCCCTTTTTAATTTTCATTTTGAGATAGGGTCTTGCTATGTTGCCAAGACTGGTCTCTAATTTGCAATGTTCCTGCTTCAGACTCCTAAGTTGCTGGAGTTATGGGTGTGCATCACTGAGCCTGGCTTCTTTTGAAATACAAAGTGCTTTCAAAATGGGTTAAGCCAACAACAGCTTGAGTGCTCAATGATTAAGCTTGGAAGATTTCAGATCTCTGTACCATGTTGATATTATCTTTTGTTGAATTCCCCAAATATCCCAAAAAGCCATGTAATAAATCAAGGTCAAACACATTAGAAAGCACTGCAGTGAGACATAGTATCACCTTGACAACCGAACAGACATGAATCTTTATAGATTGTCTTCTGCCTGGGCACTTCAGAGTGCAGAGATGATGGGAGTAGGCAAAATTTGTTTCGTGAAGTTTTTATTTATTTATTTATTCATATTTGTTATATATGACAGCAGAATGCATTCCAATTCATAGTACACATATAGAGCACAATTTTCATGTCTCTGGTTGCACACAAAGTAGAGTCACAGCATTCGTGTCTTCATACATGTATTTGGGGTAAAGACGCCCATCTCATTCCACCATCTTTCTTAACCCCTGCCCCCTCTCTTCCTCTCCCTCCCCTTTGCCCTATCTAAAGTTCCTCCATTCCTCCCAGGCTCCCCGCTCCACCATACTCCCTCTATCCCCATATGGATCAGCATCCTCATATCAAAGAAAAACATTCAGCCTTTGTTTTTGGGGGATTGGCTTCTTCACTTAGAATGCTGTTCTCCAACTCTATCCATTTACCTGCAAAAGCCATGATTTTATTCTATTTTAATTCTGAGTAATATTCCATTGTGTATATATACCACAGTTTATTTATCCATTCTCCCACTCCTTGGTTTATACACAAAGGACTTAAAAACAGCAAACTATAGTAACAGAGCCACATCAATATTTATAGCAGCACAATTCACAATAGCTAAATTGTGGAACCAACCTAGATTCCCTTCAATAGATGAATGTTGTGAAGTTTTGCATAGATAGTCTGAGCAAGGGAAGTATCTTTTCAGGATACTTGGTGAACTATTATTTGACATGTGAGTTCTTTGCTCAAATAATTAAACTCTTGTATCCAATACATTGATTTGCATTAGTATTTTGAAGCACATAGTATTTAGTGGTTTAAAGTATTATCTTTCCTGGGAAAAACCTTTCAATAAACAACAATGTATGTGGATACAGGTGGTCTGAGTTTGAACTTTTAATGTATATATATGTTATATTTTCTCTGCCACTTTCCCTAAAAATAATGGTGGCAGGGTTGCAGTTAGACTGGAAAAGAAAAGGAAAAGGCCAAACTGTCACTTCAAGGCAGGGAACTTAGTTCTTTACTTGAGGAGAAGTTTTAATGGCTGAGAATCATCTTTAGAGTGAGACACATAGAGCTATTATCTTTGGTTCCCCTTTATAGAGAATATTGTGCTGATGTGAAAAGGAGGCAACGTTTGTCAGAAAAATTCTTAATACTTTGAAGTGTTGAGGACAGTCTCTGTGTAGGGAAAGGGAAGGGTAGTTGTGACCTTATGTACTTGCATGGTGAAGGCTTCATTAGCTTTAATTTGCTCTCAGCAAATCATTCTGATTGCTTAATAATAAAGCGTGTCTCTTCAGTTTTTTCCTAGGAGAAACTTTGTTTCAGTTTTTCCATGATAGATGATGATTCTAATATCAGATTTGGTATATTTGGGTGGTGAGATCAATTCTGTTTGGCCTAAAAGAAAAAGCCCTTGCCTGAGTTCAATATTTGTAATTGCCTGTTTACAAATTCAATTTGTAACTGGTCTGTGACTCTATTGGCTTGAATCCTACGGTTCATTATTTCACTTAGCATGATGTTCTCCAGCTCCATCCATTTACCAGCAAGTGACCTAATTTCATTCTTCTTCATGGCTGGCAGTTATGATTTGGATGTGAGGTATCTCCCAAAATCTCATGTGTGAGATAATGCAAGAAGGCTTAGAGGAGAAATGATTGGGTTATGAGAGTATTAACCCAATCAGTGAATTAATCTCCCTGATGGAATTAACTGATCAGAAGCTGGAGATAGGCAGGGTGTGGCTGGAGGAGGTAGGTCCCTGGGGATGTGCCTTTGGGGTATATATTTTGTTTCTGGCAAGTGGAGTCTCCTCTTCTTCTTTCTGATCATCATGTGAGCCAATTCCCTCCACCACACTCTTCCACCATGATGTTCAGCTACGCTTCAAGCCTGGAGGAATGGAGCCTGCTATCTATGGACTGAGCCTCTGAAACCATGAGCCTTCAGATAAACTTCTGGACAGGGTTTTCAGTGCCATCAGTGAAAAGGCTGACTAAAATACCTGGCTAAATCTTTATCGTGTGTTTATGCCACATTTTCTTTACACATTTGTCTGTATACACACACACACACACACACACACACACACGTACACACATACACACAATACATAGAGTTGCCTGTTTTCTCTTTTCTCCTCCTATGATCAAATATATTATAAGTTAAAAATGAGACTTTCTGAAAAATAATCGTTATGCATGTATAACTATAGTTTGCTGATTTTAGTTCTTCTGTACAAATACCAAGGAGTGGAGTAGTTGGGTGATATGGTGGTTTTATTCCTAGTCTTTTTGAAGAAACTCCATATGGCTTTCCAAATGAGTTGTACTAACTTGAGGTCCAGCAAACAATACATAAAACTTTCCCCCACATCCTCACCTCACCAGCATTTATTGTTATTTGTATTCGTGGTGATTACCATTTTATCTGCAGTGAGATAAAATCTTAGTATAGCTTTTTGTTCTTATTTTTTATTTTTAATTTTTTGGTACCAGGGATTGAACTCAGGGGCACCCAACTACTAAGCTACATCCCCAGCCCTATTTTGTATTTTATTTAGAGACAGGGTCTCACTGAATTGCTTAGCACTTCACTCTTGCTGCCACTGGCTTTGAACTCATAGTCCTCCTGCCTCAGCCTTCTGAGGCGCTGGGATTACAGGCGTGTGCCACAGCCACCAACTTCAGTGTAGTTTTTATTTGCATTTTCATGCTAAGAATGCTGAGCACTCTTTCATATATTTGTTGGCGATTTGTATTGCTTCTTTTCAGAAATATCTGTTTAGATCATTTATCCAATTATTGATTGGGTTATTTGTTTGTGCATGTGTGTTAATTTTTTTAGTTCTTTATATATTCTGGATATTAATTCCCTATAAGAAGAGTAACTGGCAAAGATTTTCATCCATTCTATAGGCTCTTCCTTCATGATGTTAATTGTTCATGTATGAATATATAACAATGAATTTCACTTCTCTATAACTATAATGCACCAATGAAAACATAGTAAATAAATAGAAGGAAGATTGGTAGAGTAGAACAGAAGAAGGGAACCAGGAGAAGGAAGGAGATGAGGGAAAGTAGAAGTACTGAGAACTGATGGGGCAAATGTCACATGCACTTACGAATATGTCAAAATGAACTTCACTATGCCTGACTATAATGCTCTAATGAAAACAAACAGACTTACCCTATGGAAAATATTTCTGCTCATATCTTTATTAAGCCATCCTTAAATAGAAATTGAAAATTAGACTGATTAGAAACTGGAATTCATTAATATGGAAATATTACAAAAGTATGAGTGAAAAATATTTTTGTAATAATCAAGCTCTAAGAAAAAAATACTATTTTAAAATACAGCATCTTAAAAGTCTGGGTTGGCTTTGATCACATTAGATTCCTTAAAACAACGTACTTAAAAATGAACTTATTGTTCAAAATTTTTAGTGCCATTTAATTTTCATGGCCTTTCTTACTTTCCACCAGTTTCTATGAATTGGTGCTACTTTGATATTTTGGAATAGGTTGTTATTGTTTTAAGGACAAATATCAAAGTAAGGAGAAAGTTGTTTTTCTTGTTAAGTATACAGCCAAAAAGAACAACATTTTCAAGTTAAAGAGTCATTGCAACCTACTTGAAAAATTCAGGCCAAATGCTAGGAATGTTGTGGTCGACCATTCTACAATGAAAATTGAAAACAGATTCTGTTGGCTTTAAAAAGTAATCTGGCTAATGATCAAGATAGATAATTAATGGACACATAAAGAATATTAAATAAGGAAATTCTCTGAAGTACATAGAAAGAAGAAACAGGTTACAGGATAAGCTCTAACAATTCATTCTTTGGCCAGGCATTAAAGGATGTTCCTTTACAAATAAATACAGAGCAACCTGATTTTCCAAAGATAACACTGAAGGAGTGTTTGGAGAGAATACTGGTGTCCCTGGATTTTGCCCAATTCTTAATAAGGATTAACACCAACCATGTGTATATCTGCTGTGAACCCAGATGATCTCAGAGTGGTTGCATCTTTTATCCTATTCTTTGAGGACCAGAAAATAAATAAAAAGTATATATGCTTTGAAACCAAGAGATTGCTAGATACTTATCCATTTGGTACTTCTGTAAAATCTGTGTTGCTGGTCCATTATTGGTACAACATTGAGAGCCGTCCATAGGCTGTGTTTGAACCGTGTTGTGCATTGTAACCTAGTGAAGGGATAGGTCTGGCACCGGGAACTTCCCACGGCACCCCTTAAATAAACTACTGGAGCCATCGTTCCTTTGTCTAGTTCCAGCTGTTGTGTGAAATGGATGTATCAGGGGCTCCACTTTTGTAAATATGTTTCTGACTCTTTGTCTTTTGTTCTTCACTATTTATTTTAGACTTTAAGTTTTCAGGTGGCTTACACCCTCCTCGGGAGGAAGAAGAAACCCCCAATGAGACACTGGCTGTGGCCTCCAGTAGTACAACATATGTTTTGAGTTATTTTCTCAGTATCGGAATGAATTTAGATCACATCTTTTACTGAGTTCTTTTCTGTCCATTGCCAAAACTATATATACAAACAATATGTATATTTCTATTATAACTTCTAATTATACATGTAAAATACATATATTCTATAACAATACTACATAATATGTGTGATATCATTATAAAATCATAAATCTTGAGATTGAATATTGATTTCTGACTTTTCTAACTTCCTAGCTGTGTGACTTTGAATGAATTATTTAACTTCTCTAAACCTGGAATAATGTCTTAAAATAGGGATAAAAATATAATCCAATCTAAGTATTTCTGTGATAATTAAATGAGAATGTATGAAAAGCTCTTAGCATTCTAGCTGGCACATTAGTATTATTAGTACTCTGTGTGTGCCAGCTGTTGTGCTAAAAGCTTTACATATATCCTCATCTAATAAAATACATGATATTATTTTACATATATCACATAAGTAAAATCATTACATGCAATCTCACTTAATGTTTAATATTCACACAAACCACATATTCTATATATATGAGGGAAGAAAGGAAGGAAAGAGAGAAAGAGCAAGTTAGTGTGAGAAAGGGAGAGAGGGAGAGAGGAGAGAGAAGGAAGAGAGGAATGGAGATGACAGGACACTTGCTTTCTCAGAAGAGACGATCTACAGATCCCACTCAGGAAAATACTTCCATATCCCTGGCATAAGTTCCATCAACACCATGCTCTAAGCAACTGAACAAATGGGACCAGTCATGTTCACTGATACGGAGCCCTGCATGTATAGGGCAAACACAAATTTACTGTTCCTGGTATACATGTTGGTCTTGGAGAGCAACTGCCAATCATAGGATTCATAGACTGCTGTCGATGGTGGCTTTGGAAAGCAATTGAAAGTAAGTCTTATTAAAAGATAGGAGACACAAGTAAATGATAATCACTCACAAGCCACTCTTGGCCCAGGGGACACAAGCTACAAACAAAAATTTTAGGACCCAGGAGAGACAAGTGCCATCCATGGAAATTAGAATTGCCTCATCCTTGATAACCTATGGAGTACGTTGCATAGGGTTTGGGAATCAGAGAAAGCTCTCTGTAAATCCTTAGCCAATTCAACTAATTTGCACTCACAACTGATTCATAGTTTTGAAGAGGTTTGTAAGAGATAGAATTCATAAGAATAGTTTTCATAAGTGTGATCATAGATGAAAACTTTTACATCAGATTTTCAATGCTAGCAGCAATTGAAAATGGTCAAGAAATACTTGCCACTGCAGTCATATTATTCAAATTGAATATGAACTACATTTTGTGTTTTTCTTATCATAATTATTAATACATATAAATTGTACAAACTGAGGGTGTCACTTGTGACATTACTGTACACGCGTGCATCTTGCTTTAATTGTATGCATCCTTACTATACTGTCTCTTGCGCTCCCCTTTCTCTCCTATCCCTTCCCAGTCTCTTTCCCCCACTTCTTCTACCTTTAGGTCAGTTATTTGTTTATTTTTAGAATTTGTGCATACAAGAGAAAATATGTGGTAATTATTGTTCAGTGTCTGGTTTATTTTGCTTAACATGATATACTCCAGTTCCACCCATTTTCCTGCAAATGACAGGATTTCATTCTTCTTTATGTCTTAATACTACTTCATTGCATACATATATCACTTTTGTTTAACCCCCTCATCTGTTGATGGGGCCTAGACTTATTTTATATTTTGGCCATTGTGAATAGTGAAGCAGAAATATGGGCAGGCAGGTGTCTCTTTGGTATGGTGACTTTGTTTCCTTCACGTATGTATCTGAGTGGCATGTCCAAGAATGGGACTTTAGGCAGCTGTTACCCTTCCTACTTTGGGTGAGTTATTGACTGGGGACTTCTACATTACTCTTCCAATGGAAGTATCCACTGAGATTCAAGCTGTACTAAGTTGTGAGTGGAAAAAGATGCAATTTCTCTCAGCTGGGCTGGGTGTGTAGCTCAGTGGCAAAGCACACACCCGAAGTGCTCACAGTGCTGGCCATGATCCCATACCACACAGAAGAAAACAACAGTAGCAACAACATAAAAACAAACCACACAGAAAAACAAAGTAAGAGCAAAAAAAGAGCTATAGGCCAATAACAACAACAACAACAACAACAAAAGAGCCCAAAACAATACATAATAAACTAAATCATCTAAAAATTACAGTAAAATTAATTTTAAAAGTAGGAAAAAGAAAAAAAAGAACAGAGAAAGTCAATAAAAGGGGAAAGAGAAAAAAAGAATACTTACAGTTAAAAAATTAAAAAGAAAAGAAATGCACAAGAAAGTAGGAGAAAGTTTTAAAAAGAGAAAAGTAAGGGAGAGAGTGAGAAAGGCAAAAAAGAGAAAAATTCAATTAAAGAATAAAAATAAAGAAATAATAATGGGAAATAAAAATAACAATAAAAGGTAAAATGGATGGAGGGGAAAATGGTAAAAAAAAAAAAAAAAAAAAAAAAAAAATCCTCCTAACTGCCCAGCATGGTGACACATGCCTGTAATCACTGCATTTCAGGAGGCTGAGGCAGAAAGATACCAAATTCAAGGTCAGCCTCAGCAACTTAGTGGGACCTTGTGTCCAAAAAAATAAAAATAAAAAATAAATAAAATAAAAATTTTCTTAGCTGAACTACATGGAAATGTGGTGACGCTTCTCTCCAGGTCTTTTAAGGTGGGAATCCTCAGGTATGTGTGTGTAAAGAGTAAGCGGGTCATAGCTCCAGCCAATTGTGATTCTTCTCAGCTCACACCAAACAAGTTAGCACAGAAGCACAATATGCTCCACATTTCTCGCTGGACAGGTTTAAGGGAATGTTGACCCAACAGAGGTGTATTCTCTCCAGAGCTTTTTAGCATGCATACCTGGAGGCATGGCGAATGTTGGAGCCACTGTGACCCCTTCTTGCCATCCCACTTTTGGAGGATTATGGATGTCACTGGAAAGGTGAATACTTGCTCCAGAGATTCAGTCTGCATGCTCAGTGGCAAGCCACTGTTGGGACCACAACCAGCTCTTCTCACAGAATAAGTTCTGATGATATGTAGGCCAAGTTGGGTGGGCATATATTCAGCCCAGAGATTCCTAGTCTGTGCACCTGGGGGCAGGGCAAAGGTTCATCGGGGATGCCTCTGAGGATGAGGGGAGCAGTCAAGGTGAGTCATGGGAACTAAGTGATTTACTAGCTTCAGTCCTGGTGCCTTCAGATGTAGCCCCTGTGTGACACTGTCAGAGACTGCTGTCACTTCTCACAGTGGGCAGGGTCACTGACCACTGCACCTTCCACTCCCCTCCCTGTCACCTGTCATGGCCCATCCTCTCTGCTGCCTACACCATTGCCTGGGTCTGTGTCAGACAGTCTTCCAAGACATGAAAACTTGGCATGGCCACCTCCCGCCCAATCAACGCGACAGGTTGTCCACAGGGACACTGCACTGTGAGTGCAGCAGGTTTTCTGATGCCTGGAGTCATTTAATCTCTAAAAATAGAACATTTCTTAAGATGGTTTCTGGTCAACCCACTCAGAGTGTTTTGCTGAGTCATGTAATGAATTACTTCCTCAAACCTGGATTGTATGAGTCACTTTTAGTTAGACCAAATCCCCAAACTGGATTTAATGCTTTTAAGAATCATGGACTTCTGCAGTTAGGGCTGATGGATGCTGTTATTACCAGGGTTGTCTGCACAACCCTGACTTTAGCACATAGCCTTGGGTTCCCCAACCCCAGCAAGGGAGCTGCATATTTCTATTAATGTCACATTTGCATAGTGTCCTTGAATCTAGTGAGTAAATTTTGGGTCAGGGAAATACAGCCTGTTACTAAGCTTGTGGTATATAAATGCTGTGGTAAGTGCTTCCAAACATTTTGTTACTTAACCCTGTGGGGTAAGAACTCCTGAAAGCCTTGCTTTCAGATAATTGAGGTTTTGACAATCACAGAGTTACTAAGTGACAAAGCAGGCAGCCAAAGGTCAGTAGGGCTTTAGAACTCTTACTTTTTATTTTATTTCTTTGGTATCAGGGATTGAACTCAGGGGCACTTGACTACTGAGCCATACCTCCAGTCCTATTCTGTATTTTATTTAGAGTCAGGATTTCACCAAGTTGCTTAGCTCCTCACTTTTGGGGAGGCTGGTTTTGGACTCGTGATCCTCCTACCTCAGCCTCCAGAACTTTTACTTTTCATCAGGAATCAGTCTTGCCTCTGTGGTGCTCAGGCAAAGAATTCTTAGAAATAAAATAGGCACAAATAAATAACAGTACAAACACTTGAAAACCTTGAAGTTGCCTATTTTTACCCCTAGAGGACACTTTCATATTTATAAGATAAACTGCAAATGGAAACTAATTATATTAATTAAAAATGAAATATTTTTAAAAATATGTACATAAGCATATACATATATACATTCATAGCCATATCAACTTAAAGATAAAATCGCCTTTATTAGGTATTTTATTTCAATTTAATTATATATGTGAAGGCATAATTGCTGAGATTTAAAACAAGGGTTTCTTATGGAATACACATATCAGAACACTTGGGTACTTGTTAAAAATGCAGATGTCTGGACTGGGGATGTAGTTCAATAGCAAAGTGCTTACCCAGCATGTGCAAAGCCATGGCTTCAATCCCCAGTTCTGCTAAAAAACAAAACCTTGATATTCATTTAGGATATATTTCAACTAAAGAGTCAGGATTTCTGAAAACAAGGAGACAATTTTTATTTATTTATTTATTTATTTATTTATTTATTTTTATTTTATTTTATATTTTAGTAAACATTAGATGATTCTAATACATACTAAAGTTTGAGTATCTTTGCTTGGCTGTGTATTCTCAACTCTTCTTTTTCATTTGATTCACTTTGGGGAAATGGAATAAAATATAAAACAAAAAATTGCCTTGTCCTCACTTAAGAAAATCTTAGCATGTCTAAGAATAAAGCCTAGCATTTGCATATTAAAAGATGTCCTGAGAGATTACAATGTAAAATCAGGCTTCCAAAGCTAAGAGACAGGCATTTTCAGTAGTTACCAAATTCCTTCATTTGCTAAACTTGAAGATACTACTGACATAATTTCATTGGATGAATTGTTTGCTTGATTCTTTGCTTCTACTAAAATCTACATCAACAACTATATGGAGAGCTCTTAACTGTATTAAGTATTATAAGTAAGCTAGAAATAATTTAGCAAATATGAAAAGATGTGCATAAATTATATGCAAATACTATGCCATTTTATATGTGGGACTTGGGCATCTGTGGTTTTTGTTATCCACAGGGGTCCTGTAATTAATCTGCCATGAAAAACAATGAGTGACTATGTATACAATCGTATTTTATTATTCAAGATATTTGTGTTTATTGCAAAAAAAAAAAAAAAATACATGAGAAACCTTTTCCCTTAATACAGAAAAATAACAGTTCACAAGTTGATGTTCTTCTTTCCAGTCTTTATTTTTTCTCTTTCCTCTATTCATAACATTTTGTGAAATTTTATATTAGGACTATGCCATATAAACAATGTTTATGCTGTTAATATAACATCCATTTTTTTTGTGTGTGTATGTGATATTAGGTGTTAATCCAGGGCCTCGAATGTCAGGCAAGCACCATACTGAATCACATCATTTTTTATTTTATTTTGAGATAGGGCACACTGAGTTATCCAGGCTGGGCTAGAAATTGATCCTCTTACCTCATTCTCTCAAGAATCTGGGATTATAGATGTGAGATATCATACTCAACTATTAAGACTTTCTTAATGAGATTTCCTCTTATTACAAAAAAATTATCTGAAAATTGTTTGCACTGGCTACATACTGCTCCACAGATTATATACACCACAACTTAAGATTTTATTAGTTAATTAGTTAACTAATTAATTTTTCACTGCTGTGGATTGAACTCCGGGGCATCCTACCACTGAGATACATCCCCAGCCCCTTTTAATTAATTAATTATTTTTTGGTTTGGGACTTGGGCATCTGTGGATTTTGTTATCCACAGGGGTCCTGTAATTAATCTGCCATGAAAAACAATGAGTGACTATGTATACAATCGTATTTTGTTATTCAAGGTATTTGTGTTTATTGCAAGGTATAAGGATTTGAGATGGGGGAACTTAATCATTGAGCCCCAGCCCCAGCCCTTTTAATTTTTTTTTTTTTTTAATTGTGACACAGAGTCTCACTAAGTTACTTAGGGCCTAACTAAGTTGCGAGGCCAATCTTAAACTTTTGATCCTCATGCCTCAGCCTCCCAAGTCGCTGGGATTATAGGTGTGCACCACCACACCTGGCTCTTAGCCCCTTTAAAAAAAAAATAAAAAGAATTATTTTTTAAATTTTGAGACAGGATCTCTTTAAGTTACCCAGGCTGGCCTTGAACTTGGATCCTCCTGCTTCAGCCTTTAGAATTTGTGGGATTTCCGGTGTGTATCAATGTATGTGGCTCGGTATTGAGAATGTTTTTGATGAATACTGTTTAGGTGATATATGATTTCTCTATAATTGTCAAATACCTATATTAAAGTAAATAAGAATTCAGGGGCATTTTATATTTTGTATTTGGTTTAAAAAATAGCTTTGTGCCTTTGGAAGAAATTCAAGCCAAGACTTGCCCCACCTGTGGCAAAGCCACAGCTAGGTCATTGTGGCCTTCCTTCTGGCTCTGTTTGCACTCATTGCACATGCACATGCTTTGCTGGGGAGAGATCCAGGGTATTGTCCATTCCTAAGAAGCATCACCTTACAAAATACCCTCACAATTTTCTCACAAATTTGAATTGAGTTTCCTCTTTTACTTTTTGTGTATAACTTTCACCCAATAATAATAAAAATAATGATACAGAGAAAAGCAAATAGATACAAAATTGAACTATTGTTACAATGTATTATCAATCTATTAACCTGTCCTAATCACAATGGTTGTAAGTATTTATCATGATCAGTGACCATACTGCTGTATCAAACTGTGGATACACATCTTTTGACACATATGTAAGCAAATCTGGCTCATGAAAATTCAATAATCATTTCATTTCCTGCTTTTACTTTTGATGTCACATAAAAAGATTGCTTACTATGTTATAATAACTATATTTTCAATTTAATTCTTCTCTGATGTTTTATTATGAAATGTTTCAAACCTTGAAATTTGGAGAATTTCATAATATACACTTATCTTCTTATCATCTAGATTCTACATTAACATTTTAAACTTTTGATCCTTTTTTAATGTATCTGTTTATTTTTCCATTCCTCTATCCATACTATCAATCTGTTTTTATGCAGTTCAAATTAAACTACAGTTTCATAGCCCATTTATTGATTTGGGTTATTTGTTTTTGACCTAAATTTTTTTGAGTTCTTCATATATCCTGGAGAAATATATGAAAAAATATTCAACATTTCTAGCAATTAGAGAAATACAAATCAAAACTACTTTAAGATTTCATCTCATTCCAGTCAGAATGGCAATCGTCAAGAATACAAGCAACAATAAATGTTGGCAAGAATGTGGGGGAAAAGATACACTCATACATTGCTGGTGGGAATGCAAATTGGTGCAACCATTAGAGAAAGCAGAATGGATATTCTTCAGAAAACTTGAATGGAATCACCATTTGACCAAACTATCTTAGTCTTTGGTTTATATAAACCAAAGGATTTAAACTCAGCATATTATAGTGATGCAGCCACATCAGTGTTTACAGCAGCTCAACTCACAATGGCTGAACTATGGAACCAACCTAGATACCCTTCAACACATGAATGGATAAAGAAAGTGTGGTATATATAAACAATGGACTATATTACTC